>NC_037597.1:3530716-4179261 GCF_003073045.1 Pomacea canaliculata
TTATTTCTACTGTGGAGAGGAGGAAAAGAATTAAACCCTCCGAGAACGAGAAGAAAAGCGAGACAGCCTGTCACCTGCGGAGGGAGAGACTGATTTGAAGTCGGGATCAAGTCAGGTGTGAAAGCTTCATTCATGAAGGCAGGTGGGGCCGACTGAGCTGGGTACACAACACCCGGGACAGAGACAACCACCCCAATGTTAGGCTGGTAGTAATGCATGGGCGGCACGGTGGTGCTGGTGACGGTGACCGTGTTGCCGGTGTGGGGGAGGTTGCTGTAGGTGTTGAGTAATCTGGCCTGGCGTCGTTTGACGAGAAAGAAGATAAAAACGACGAAGATGACTAGGATGGACATTCCCGTCAGACTACCGACGACGATCATCACGAGAATAGTCGTCTGATCTGTTGGAGAAAAACAAAACAACTGTTGTTTTTTTTACCTGCAAGGTCTGACAACATGACACAGCGAGTCAAGCCAAACAAACAAAAACAAATAGACAGATGAGAAGCAACACCTTACTCAAAAATTCACAAGAAGCTAAACTCAAAGCGCATGCATATATACCCGTATCGCACCACTCACACAAACGCACGCATACCCACATACATGGTCACGCTACCCAGCGCGTTAGTCTAATGGATAAAATTACCTTGGCTATAGGTAGGGCTTCCTACAGTTGTTTTATAGACTGCAAGAGATACAAAAGTAAATAAAGATTATCAGAGATATTATTATAGACATGTAAAATATTCGCATTTCATTGTCTTCCGGAGTAAAAAAAAAAAAGATAAATTTCAACACACACAGAAAGGTGGGGCGGAGGCAAATATAATTTATATCTTTTAGCTCTCAGATTGATGGTAGCTGTGGCTAAAGTACTCTATTTACTAATTAGTAGCACTCACACTCAGGGTCATAGGTCACCGCTCTGTATGTAATGACGAAGCCTTTGCCAGTTTTGGAGGAGTCGGAGGTGAAGGTGAGGAAGGCGTACTGCTGGGTGGTGTACACAACATCGAAGTGCAAGCTCCCACAGTACTGACGGATCCTCCGGCCGTACAAGTAGTCTGAGGCTGAGGACAGGTAAGTCCGCGAGGACAGGTGAGAGGGGATGTCAGTAAATACAGAGGAAGAAAGGTGCTGGCATGATTATCTATTACCGTCAACGACCTTACAAATCATGTAATACTCAGATGGAGCTATTTTGTTCTGACATCCCACCCGCTCGTTATATTAGACCTGAGGATGTTTGTGACTAGTGCGTTAGTAAAAGATGTCATGAGAGTTGTCTGTCATGTCTGTCCCTCCTTCCCAGAGAAGGGGGAAGCGACGTACCGTCAAAAATCTGCAGTTTGTCGCACGAGCAGGTCGTGCACTGCTCCATGTCGACATTCAGTACCGACAGCTGCACCACGTAGCCGGCATCAGCACGTACTTGCCAGCTGCACTCGGCATTACTGCAAAGCAGACGACGAGCGGTCACTTTACGTCTTAGTAACGTTCTGAGGCCTTCGGCATCCGTGGCCATCTAAACAACACCCACACCACCCCCTAATCCGGTTACCATTTAGTTTTAAAGTAAGGTGACCAGACTTTTCGGGGGCGAAAGCGGGACACGTTCCGATGATAGTGTCGTCACCGTCAAAGAACGCCGAAAAAAGTGATTTTTAAAGACAAGCGGGATATTTGATGGACTTGCCAGAAAGCCAGTAAGCGGGACATTGGGCGTTCCGCCCGATGAGCAGGCGGGACACGAGGTCAAAAGCGGGACTGTCCCGCCTAAAGCGGAACGTCTGGTCACCTTATTTAAAGGCTTGCTTATTCCAAAAAAGAAAAGAAAACAAATAATAAGGACTTAACAGGACTCTGTCAACGATTGCTGTTAATGAAAAAAAAAATCAAAGGTATGGAGCTTCTATAAAAATTATGAAAGAAGAATAATTACATATTAAAAACTAGAAATTTGTAGATGTCTTATTTATATTAAAATGGTTAAAAAGGCAACACATTGTAAGGTTATAGGGCTTCGTCAAATCCCAGATTTATTTTTACTCTACTATGAATGCAGCCTTGACCTGAATAAACCCTTAAAAGTCGCGTCCTAATTCTTCGACGACGACGATGATGATGATTTTATGCAGTTATTTTTGCGAGATCTTACTTGGAATAATTCATAGGATAACCAGGGGAATAAATGGTTTTGGTCTCACTCGCCGAAGCTCCTAGATAAAATGCGCAGGTCCTCTCTGTGGATGACATCATGTAAAAAACATGATGGAACATAAGATAAGGTCAAATAACACGATAGAAATACAATTCCACTGTTATAACTGAACAATGACACAGTCAACAATGTTGCACAATGGCAAGATGGATAAAAGGCAAAGAAGGGCAAAACTGGACAAAACGATACAGTGGGTTAAAATAATCATATTAACCACACCATTTCCGAGAAAATACAAGACTATTTCAAATTCTTTTTTCACACTGCTGTAGGTGACGTGTGTACGTATATGCGCGCGCACACACACACACAGAAGGAAAGAGAAGGTACCGGTGCGGTCGGGTACAGCCCAGTACTCGAGAACAAAGCCCCTGCCGCTGCCATTAAAGTCGGAGGTGAAGGTGATGAACATGTCCTGTCCAGTGCTATACACGGAGTAGTTGGGCTGGATTGTTGTGCACATGCGATACAGCTCGCTGGCAGAGGACGACGGACCTGCCATGAAAAAAAAAAAAACAAACTTAGTGAAACATTGCTTCTTACAGGACGACAGGCAGTTAAATCCACCTTCGAACAAGAAAGATAGGGGCGAGGGGAGTTGTGTGCAGCGTGCAAGACTTATCATCGCAAATCATTACTTTGTGGTCGTGTGCAAGACTTACCATCGTACATGACTACTTTGTCGCAGGTACAGGTGTTGCAGTTCTCCATGGACACCTCGTGAACAAACAGGTGAATGACATTGCCCTGGTCGGCAGAGATTCGCCATTGACAGTTGCTATTGCTAAGACACAAACAACGTGGACAACATTATTTCAGGTCACATTCAGTGTACAGTAACTGCTTCAATTCAAATTCGTATTTTTATGAATTCCACACATGGAAGTTTTTGAGCACGTTATTTAATATAATATGCTAAATAAATATTATAGTACATGTATTTCAAAACATAAATTTGGTAAATCGAGCATCTTTCTGAAAGTGCCCCATAGCTTATGTAAATTATTTCAAAATGTCCACATGGCGAGCGCTTAAGAAGCCAAGTCGACCAGACATAACAGTGAAGAGAGTGTGAAAGGCCATACCAACACTTAATAAAAAAAAAAAACACACAAAGAAAGAAAGCAAATACAGTAATAACAGACTATTACATCTGAATGTGACAAGCTGTAAACATTCGAGTCGCATAACACATAAATGTCACTAATGTAAGGGACACGATGACCTCAGATGACACTGACAGATGAACTGTGTACGTAGGTAACTCACGGTGGATAATTATCTGGGTAGCCTGGAGAATAAATTAATTCTTTAGAGTTGACATCCGCATGTAGAGTAACGACACTGTAATTACAGGCAGCTTGAAAGAAAAGGAAAAATGAAAGAATTTAATTTAGTAAATACATAAGTAATATAAAATAAAAACCTTCAAACCCTAAATCAACAACATCCCATTTCTGATTACTCCTGATAATAATTTACACTAACATATAATTTAAAAAAAAGGTTATGCTACAACATCCATTTCTGATTACTGTCAGTTATACTTCATGCTAGCATAAATTAAATTTCTGTCTTTCCTTTCACATTCGTTTTTTTCTGTGCCTTTTCTCTTCCCGTCCACCAGACCTTTCGTCCACTCATGCACAAGAATGTCCATAAATATGCTCAGTGTATATTATCCCTACTTTCCGCTCGAACATGTTCAAGGGAATAGAAGGGGGAAGGGGAAGGAGAATAGATTTTTTTACGCCAAAGTCAGCAGCTAATGCTATATCACGGCAAAGCAGTCAGTCAACGGTCGCCACATGCAGAGAAAGATCGGGGTCGAGACGTGATTTGAACTCAGGCCATCAGGTTATACTCGGACAAGCGCTCAAGCGAGTGTCCAGCCACACGAGGAAGAAAATAATTTGAAAATCGTCGAAAAGATAGTATCCCGAGAGTCTTATGCAGATAAGAATGGTATTAAATGATGGAGAAACCTGTTGATGCTGTAGAGTAGGTTGGCCAGCTGGCGATGGGTGTCGTTGTGCTCAATAAAGCTGCGAGAGGAAGGATTGAATAATCATTATTTCGTCAGCAGACGTCCATCCACCTACAATTACAATACTGTAAAACAACATTAAAACCCACCTACCCACATAACCACACACACAAAATTCTCATAAGGTTTTTTGAATAATTATTTATAGACTAGTGCAAGTTCCTGATAAAGGTCGACGTAGCGACCATCTACCTCAGGGATGTCAGACTCTATCACACAGGGGGCCAAATCTCACATCATACACAAAGTTGCGGGCCGAACGTTATTATTTAAGTCCGATAACTTTTTATTGAACAGTAGAAAACTAAACTTTTTGTTATTAATTTATGTAAACAAAATCATACATTGAAACAAAAACTAATAACAAACCAAGGCTTAGCAGTTTTTGTTCTTAATTTACTTTGTCAGAAGTGGACATGTGACATCTTTTCTTGGCAACAAGTTTGTTTATGTTTGAAGTAAGTTTCTGTGTTGTGGCGATTCTCTGGATGGACTGCAAGTGTACATCAGTAAGACGACTCCTGTGTGATGGTTGGTTGATCTTCATCACAGAGAAAAGTTGGTCACACTGATATGGACTGCCAAACATGCTCAAGATTCTAGCCGCATGCAGATCATGGCAGACCCCCCAGCAATCCCCCTCCCAAAGACTCAAATGAGGTAACACGAGTGTGATGGCAGAATGAAAATATATTTTGTGAGTGACATGGGACACTGACCGGACTGCCGGTGCACGGCGCTGTAGGTCAGAGTGAAGCCGGTGCCAGTCCTCGAAGCATCGCTGACGAACTTGATGTAGAGACTGGAACCACTGCTATACAAGTCGGACATCATGGGTGAGGACGAGCACAGTCTGACGATTCTGGACGACATTTCTGACGGTCCTGATGGTGTAACATTGACTCTCAGTTAATGGATTTGTCTAAGTCCTTCTCCTTCCCTATCTTAGCTACCTGGTCCAGGTGAGATAGATGAATACATAACAGATTGTTCTGCTGACATCGCAGAAAGACAAGCGCCCACACACACATTGATATGCAGAGTCTGTTTGTTGTGACTGTTGTTACTACTCATTAGTGCTGTCGGCCACTCACTACTAAGTAAGCAGTTAGTTCTTACCGTCAAACAGCTCCAGGTAATCACAGTTACATATGCTGCCGCTACATTGTTCGATGTCTATTGTTGTGAAAACCACGTGGATGACGTAAGCAGCATCCTTTACCTCCAGCTGCCACCGGTAGAGGGCGTTGCTAAATAAACAATAGCAATCAATCGATCGATCAATCGGTTGAAAGTTAAAGATCGACTTTCTTAGTGGTTTTATTGATTGCGATGACTGTGATGTTTTAAATAAAATGGATATCAGGATTATAGCCTAGAGTTCAGAAATAATAAGTCTGACATGTACAGGGCCTCCGTTCTCTGGTTCTTCCAAGTTATCTCACGGCGTGTGCTTACATTTGTGCATATTACATATGTAAACACAAACAATAAGAACTAGGCTATGTCTTTGGATTAGGTGTCCATTGACTATTTGTGTGATCAGCTATCCGTTTTTGAAGTAAGAAGCATATGTCACTGGTTTGCACCGTACAAGACAGGTTCTTAGACTACCAGCTTTTCTATCATAATTCTTTTTTATACTTCCTACTTTCAGTTACCCCGATGTGGCTGAGTGACTTGACGGAGGTAATCAAGTTGGTAAATAAAACACGATGAGAGTCTCACAAAGTCTGGGAGGAATTTATAGTCTGTCCTAAGAAAATTCATCAGAGAAGGATAAAGTTCATTGAGGACTAGGGTGTGGTTTAATAATTATTAAAAAAAACTTACTTGGAATAGTTGTTGGGGTACTCTGGTGTCTGCATCTTGTACGGTATTCCTACTGACACCTCGTGGTACTCAGCCATGGCTGATGGGGCAGAAAAATAAGTGACCAATAACAAAAATTCAAATTCAGCATTCACAATATATAATAAAGATGCTACGCACAGCAAGTGAAGAATTATTTCCTTATGTCACTTTGGAAGACGGCTACAAAAATTACCACAGATAAGTGATATTTCTACGATTAATATTAAAATGGGCCTCCGTAACCGAATGCTCCTGTAATTTATAATTCTCCAGTAATTTGTAAAACAAAACATAACTATGAAGGAACATGTTCGAGCTGGAGACGGGGATGCAACAGACATCGAGGAGTTCAATCATCCATGAATAGAATACATTTGTCGTTCATTTAAAGCTTTCTGTTATTTCCTTTTTATACAAATTATTTGAAAGTAACAAAGCATGGCGTGTTTCGCCCACATTTATTTGTGTTATACAGTCTGTATCAATCATTTTCTCCCCATGTCGATGTGTCTGTCTCTGTCGAAAACAAAATGTTGACAGAAGTGAGGTCACTGGAACCACAGTGAAGTTCAACTGAAATCCAAAATCTGTGCTGATAGGATCGGCCACAAATTCTACATTCATAATTTTCCTAGTCCACTAAAACAATGTTGTAGTCCACCGATGGACTGAGTACTGCAAGGACCTGTACAACTTCCAGATGAAGACCGATGTCAACATCCTCCAAAGCAATCAGGCTCAGTCACATTCACAGCTATCACAAAAATAAATCCAACTTGCTAACTTTAATTCTCGGATGTGCTTCTTTAAAGGCGGAGTAAGGCAAAGGTGGCTTAGTTCTGGCAAAACCCTGGAAAGACCTACTTGAACACGTGCACGCCGCACGGGCGGTAGTTCAATACCACGCGCACAAAACACATAAACATACAACACGCAAAACACACTACACATGTGTACACTTTCATTAGACAATACATTTTAAAAGTCAACTTATATAGTGTCATTTCCTTTTGATACGAGGAAAGGTGTTAGAATGGGGGATGAAAGAAACTATGGAAAGAATGGAACATTAATAATGTGAAAAGAGAAGTAGGAGATAAAATATTCGAGGATGTTTTGATTGGGATTTTAGCTCAGTCTGTGACTTCTACACCCACCTGCAGATGAAAGTTCAGTCAGTGCGAGGAATATTGATATCTTTATGTCATAAAACTAGTATGACTATCTTTTCATAGATATGTAGACTGCAGTCCAACGCAGTTTCACCACAAAGATGCACGTGAAGTACAATGGTATTGATGCATTTAAAAAAGTACATTTTCCTATTTGATAACAGCCTTTGTATTCAAGAGCATCCGTCACTTATTGAATACTAAACGACACTCATGCTTAACAGAAATACCGACCACATTCCAAGCATACCACGCACGCACACACGCACACACAGCTTGGTGAATGATGGAGTGCTGGAGTTACTGTGGTAGCTGCCACAGTGAAAGAACCCATCTAATGAACTTGACAAATAACATATTAACACTAGAAGAAAGACTTATGTTCGCTGACTAACACATCACATGATTCCTGGCCTCCTGACAATAATAAAAATGGTGTCTGTACAGGGTGAACCACTTCAAACTAGCCTGCCTCGCCCGAGCATGTAGGAGGCGGACTACTTCCATGTGGCCCACCCCGAGTACAACAAATTTCTTAGAAATCAAAGGGACTTTCAGCGAGGGTTAAAAAAAATGGTCTCACCTCCGACTAGTCCTGCTGCTACCACAATAATCACACCATTCAAAAGTCTCATGATGCTGTGGTGAGTCGCTTGGTAAATGAACAAACTCAAACTCAGGACTGTGCTGAGTGAGTCGCGGTGCTCACAGGACTGCGCAATACGTGGACGCGTGTGAACGAGAATCTCGTTGTCAGACAGGACACAGACTGTAGCTCAGGGCAACACATCCTGGCCACTTCCCTTCTTCAGCCATCTTTTCCTGCTTCACATTGACTTGTCTTCTTTCACTCATTCTTTGTTCAATTCGCTATTTCCGTCATCGTTTGAGTAGTTTCTTTCTTTGTTTGTAGTCTCCCTCTTTGCTTCATTTGTTTGGCTTTTGGGTTTATTTATTTGTTCCTTCATTTTTTCTTTCGCTCAGTTTTTCTTTCTTACGTTATTTTATTTATGTATTTTTTAATTTGGTTTGTTTGGCGTTTTTGCTCCTTTATTTATTTATTAATTTTGTCACATGGCTGTGCTTTGCTTTACTTTCGTTGTTTGTTTGCTTTTGTTTTTGTTTCTTTGATTTTTTTGTTTGTTTGTTTATTATTTTGACCCTCCTGTCTTTATTTTTTTTCTGTTTGGTCTGGTAGTTTCGTGAACGACTGTCGTCTGCCTCCGAGTACGATGGCGGCATGTCGGAGGTGACTATCAGTACCGAGGTATCGAAGGCGATGGATGAGTACGGGGGCGGAATCGTGACTGGGGAGGTCACTCCCACGTTGTGAAAGAGGGCAGCACTTGTATAGGCAGGTCCGCTGTACATCCGGCGCTGCGTGGCGCCCTCTAGTCCCACGCCGGAAGTCACTTCGGATTGGGTCGTCGTAGCGTCGGGGGTAGTAGTTCTCACCACGAGCCTTCATTATTGGCTTTTTAGGGTCAAATCCGGTGTAAGTATGCTGTCCTTTAAAGAGTGTCGCCGTGTTCCGGTCTGCTGGTTGGTAAGACACACACACACATACACACGCACGCACACACACCCCTGTTTGCAGGCGTAAATGGAGTTGACAAAAAAAAAAAAATAAATAAAATAAATAAATAATAATAAAAAAATAAAACGTTGCAAACGGTTGCATTGTTACGTGTTGTTAGATGTGGAGACGGCATTCATCTCGATTATTCTGTCCCTTGGCCTAAGAGGATCGACTCTCCTTCATTTTGTTCTGCAGTAATCGCCCTTGACTGACGGAACTCAGCGAGTAGTCTTCGCAACGTTCTTCATTCTATTTTGTGATCTTGTTCAGCATATTAAATTTTAATTGGCTGAGATATTGATAATAAATATATATATACACACTCACTTATCAAAATTATTATTAATAAAACAAGTCAATAGAATCTGTTGTGACGATGTTTTTTCCAATGAGCGCTGATGACAGTGTACTACGTCACGCTAACAGTGTACTACGTCACGCTTGTGCACCATTCACAAGGTTGCCAGCAGTCAACACCAATCAGGTTGGTCTTTAAACAGTAATATGATAGCAAAGGACAACCGCCATATGAGTAGTGACAACCTATAATGGTTTTTTAAATGCTTGTTAAGAATTTCACTTCGGCAATAACATCTTTTACATGAATAGTGACATGCCTGCTGGCTGGCTGGCTGGCTGGCTGGCTGGCTGGCTGGCTGGCACTTCTCTCTCTCACACACACACAACAGACCCCTTGCACACGCGAGCACAAAGAGGATAGAAGACCGCAGGCTTATTATATCTTTTACCTTTTAGAATAAATAAACATAATATGTACAATATTTAGAATATATATTATATTTGTTATTTTTATATGAAAAAAAAACATCCAATAATAAAAACATGGCGGTTTGGGCAAATCGATTTGTTTACATTTAGTCAAAAGTGTGTCATGAAGACAAAACAGTCGCTAATCCATGCTGCAGTAACTGGATTCTGGCTAACATCACACCATCACACCAATATATTATACTACCGATCTAACATCGAGTGATATTTTTTCAGTATTTCCAACGGAATACATTCGGTATAGTGTGCCAAGAGACTTCGACACAAAACGTGAACTTTCTTTGTAGATTGTAAAACTGCATCTGTCTCATCTGATAACATGATGAAAATAATGATGTAATAATGAGAAAGCAATTGATGAGGTTGGACTCATGCAGCTCGGAATCCCAGCACAGAGGGGAAGAGTGAGGATGGGCGAGCAGGATAGAGAGATAAGCAACAGGGACGGATGAGTTGATAATGAGCTTGGAGGCTTGGTTGATGAGGATAGGTGAGCGATGGAAAGGTGGACGATGAGAATAATACTGCAGTTGAAGGCTAGATAAGGAAAGCAGATGGAGGAGGGGGAACTATTAAGCTGGTTTTTGCGACAAGCATAAATACAGTACATATGATAAAAATAATATTTGGTGTTTCCTGGAAAGCTTTGCATCCTCTCTTCAATGATCAAGAAAAGATTTCTGATGAGGACCTGCGGTACATTGGGCACAGAGTCTGCGAGAAATTACTGGCCTGTCTGAAAACAAATAAACAAGTAGCATTAATAGAATTAGTAGTAGTAAGTAATCCTGATGATAATGAGAAACTTTTCAGAAATCTTTTCCAAAGACTCTCTCTCTCTCTCTTCACACACACACAAATGGAGTGTCCAAATAAAAATTTGTGTCCATAGACAGAAGTAAACGTGATTTAGGTTCCTGTTATTTCTGTTGTTGTTTGTTTCTTTGTTTATACTGTAGGGAGACAGGAGAAAAGAATTAAACTCTCCGAGAACGAGAAGAAAAGCGAGACAGCCGGTCACCTGCGGAGGGAGAGACTGATTTGAAGCTCGGGATCAAGTCAGGTGTGAAAGCTTCGTTCCTGAAGGCAGGTGGGGCCGACTGAGCTGGGTACACAACACCCGGGACAGCGACAACCACCCCAGTGTTAGGCTGGTAGTAATGCATGGGCGGCACGGTGGTGCTGGTGACGGTGACCGTGTTGCCGGTGTGGGGGAGGTTGCTGTAGGTGTTGAGTGATCTGGCCTGGCGTCGTTTGACGAGAAAGATGATGAGAACGACGAAGATGAATAGGATGGACAATCCCGTCAGAGAACCGACAATGATCATCACGAGACCAGTCGTCTGATCTGTTGGAGAGAAAAAAAAAAACCCCTGTATTTTACGGGTATCGAGCAGGTTAGTGTGCGTCACCTTGCTTCCCCACATAAAGCAATATATATATTTGTTGTGAAAAACAAATCACAGACAACAAACAACACCTTACTCAAAAATTCACAGATAGCACAACTCTTCTTTCAAAACGCACTCATGGATGCACGTATCCTAATCCTGGTACTCAGATAAACGCACATACGCACATACATAAAGTTACACATGGTGTTACATTCTAATTACCGGTGTTATTACCTTTACTATAGGTAGGCCTCCCTGGTGATGTTTGATAAACTGCAATAGATACATCAGTAGATAAAGATTAGCCTTTACATGTAAAATATTTGTATTTCGCTGGCTTCCAGTGACAGAACAAATATTGATAAATTCCAACACGCACACACACACGGGGTGGGTAGGTGGTAGGGATAAAATAATTAACACTAACACTAACACTAACACTAACACCAACACTAACACTCACAATCTCATTACGGGTAGAATTACCTTCAATAGAAGAGGTGGTCCTTTTAGTTGTTTGATAGACTGCAATATATACGTAAGTAAATAAAGATTATCATAGACGTTATCGTAGACATTATCGCCGACAACTATATTCACATTTCACCTTCAAAGCAAATGTTGATAAAGTTCAACTTTCTCTCTCACACTCACACACACACGGAGTGGGGGGAATAAAACATAGTTTATTTCTTTCGTTTATTACTTTCGGTTTGATGGTAGCTGTGGCTAAAGTACTTTATTTAGTAGCACTCACATGCAGGGTCATAGGTCACCGCTCTGTATGTAATGGTAAAGCCTTTGCCAGTCCTGGAGGAGTCGGAGGTGAAGGTGAGGAAGGCGTACTTCTGGGTGGTGTACACAACATCGGAGCGCAAGCTCCCACAGTACTGACGGATCCTCCGGCCCTCCGAGTAGGCTGGAGCTTGAGGTGGACAAACATCGTGAGTGACAGCAAGTTTGTGAGGACAGGTGAGAGTGAAAAATCAAACCAGTAAGGACAGGTGAGAGTGACATGAAACCAGCAAAGACAGGTGAAAGTGATGTCAAACTAGTAAGGACTGATGAGAGTAAAGGAAGTGAGTTACGGAAGAAAATTCGGGACAGTTAAGAACGATCTCAAGACTCATATTCTTTATTGTGAGGCCATTGACCTATACAATTTGATTCGTCAGCTTCCCACACCAGGGTAACCGCGCCATTCCATTGTATTATAATATAAGCAACATAACAGGTCATATACTAAATTATACACAGTAAATAAGCGAAAAGTGTGCTATCGAAAACATGAGCATAATTATATTGCATCAACTCTTATAAGCAAATAATTATATTTTTTCATTCTGACCACGATTAACGTTTTTATTAGGCTTAAGGATGCTTATGACAAACTAGAGAGAAAACTTCTAGCTAAATTAAAATATTTTTTGAGAAATGCAAATCTAAACACATTTTGTTAAAATTGTAGAGTTCAGAAAACTAACTGGTTGACAGTTGTACACATGTACACATGTTGGGAGAAATAACCTGATGATCGAAGCAGCAAGGGAAATAACTGTGTTAAGCTGATATAGGAGAAGTTAGGGCTGAGTTGTCTTTTTCAGCAAAAATAAATCTTTTAAATAATAACCTAAATAACTGATTTTATTCGTGGTGGCTAAACTGAAAATTCATTACAGTATATCCTCTCTCTCTCTCTCACACACACACGCACCAACGCAGTGTGAACGAAGTTGTCTGTTAGTAAAAAAAAAGATGTCACGAGAGTTGTCTTTCATGCTTGTACCTCATCCCCAGGGAGGGGAGGGGAAACGTACCGTCAAAAATCTGCAGTTTGTCGCAGATACAGTTGGTGCACTGTTCTATGTCGACATTCAGTACCGACAGCTGCACCACGTAGCCGTCGTCAGCACGTATTAGCCAGCTGCTGTTGGCGTAACTGCGAAGCAAACAATGATCAGTCTCATTATGTTTCAGTCATGTTTTTGTGCTTTCGGCATTCAGGCCATCCAAACACCCCCTTCTCCCGCTTACCCCGGTTATCATTCAGTTTAACGAGACTTTCCGAAAAAAAAAAAAAAAAAAGGTGGTGGTGGTGGGGGGGACCAAGAAGGGACTTAACAGGACTCGAGCAACGATCAAAGGTATGGACTTACTACAATAATATAAAAGGGGAATAAACAGATACTAAACACTAGAAATTTGTTTTGTGCGTCTTATTTACATTAAAATAGGAAGCAAGTTTGGGATGATGGAGCTTCTCACCCTCCCCGTTTGTTATTCATCTTTACACCACTCGACCTTAACGAACCCGCGGAAGCTGCGACGTAATTCCATAGAATCATAGATGATATACTAGAAAAAGTCTTTGGTGATTTTTCGACCACTACAACTACAACAACTACTACTGCGACGACGACGATGACGACGACGACGATGATGATGATGATATTTTATGTAGCTCTTTTTGTGAAAACTTACTTGGGATAATTCACAGAAGTCCACGTGTAATAAATTGTCTTGGTCTCGCTGGTCGACGCTTGTAGGTATATCCCTAACAGAGCGTGACATAATGTGAAATAACATGATCGAACATACTCGAACGTGACATAAGATAGAACATGATGGAACGTGACAGAGCGTGATAGAACGTGATGTAATGTGAAAGAACATGAAACATAACAGAACTGATAGAAAATAGTAAATCATGATTGAAAATGGCAGAATACGACAAAAGCCATAGCTGTGATCCGACATACCGTGAAAACCGTGAAAGCCCCAAGTGGAACAAAATGCAAGAACAAGACAACCACATTAGTCTGACAGTGTCCGATAAAGATGAAGATGTGAAAGGAGAAATAAAATAAGTAGAGGTGTTTTCTTACAGAAGAGACATTACACAACCACGTTGTAACCGTTTTGCAACAATTACACAACTGTAACTGAACAATGAATAGTGTAGAATGTTACACAATTACAAAATAGGTTGAATGCCCAAAAAGAGGAAAACTGGACAAAGTTATACAGCCGGTTACAATAATCTGCCATATCAACCACAGCATCTCCGACTCAAAAAAAAAAAAAAAAAAAAAAAAAAAAAGGCTTGATCAAGTTTTTTCACATTGTCGGAAGTAGCTTGTATACGTATATAAAAACAATGAAGCAAGCAAGTACACACACGCACGCGCGCCCACGCACATCCAACCAAGAAACAAAGATAAGTTACCGCCTCTGTCCAATACAGCCCAGTACTCGAGAACAAAGCCCTTGCCGCTGACACTGGAGTCCGAGGTGAAGGTGATGAACATGTTCGGTCCAGTGCTATCCACGGAGTAGTTGGCCTGGATTGTCATACACAAGCCGTATAGCAATCTGGCAGAGGACGACGGACCTGCCATGAAAAATAAACTTAGTGAAACATTACTACCCACAGGACAATAGGCAGTTAAAGACACCTCCGCACGAAGACGTTGGGGCGAGGGGAGTTGTGTGCCGTGTGCAAGACTTACCATCGTACATCATTACTTGTGGCCGTGTGCAGGACTTACCATCGTACATCATTACTTTGTGGTCGTGTGCAATACTTACCATCGTACATGACTACTTTGTCGCAGGTACAGGTGCTGCAGTTCTCTATGGACACCTCGCGAACAACCAGGTGAATGACATTGCCCTGGTCGGCAGAGATTCGCCATTGACAGTTGCTATTGCTAAGACACAACGTGGACAACATTATCTCAGGTCAGATTCAGTGTACAGTTCAAACTGATGCGAATGATTTTTATAAATGCCACAAATGGAAGTTTTTGTTCACATTATGTAATTTAATGTGCTAAATAAAATTTTGTACTTAGGAAAATTCTACTACATATATTTCAACACATAAATTTCGTAAAATTAAGCATATTTCTGATAGTGCTCTAGAACATTATCACTTGTTTATGTATATTATTTCAATATGTCCACATGGCGATGCCTTAAAACTAAACAAGCATGAAATGAAAGGTCTACTGGGTAGCAAGTATTTTCTTGTTCATAGCTCAGAGCAGGATACCATCATAATTATAAAGAAATTAAATTCACGGCGCCACATTTTTCCTAATTAACATATGGTCTCAGCTCTTATACTGGCTGACAATACACGTGTCCTTTATACAATCGTGTCTGTGTTGGGGATCTTTTTCTGTGCATAGTAATATATGAACGCGTGCATCTTGAATTAAAAAAAAAAACCAAAACAAAACACGGGTGGTATTCACCTCGATCTTTTTCGTTGACCTTTAACAAGTTGTTAGAAAAGAAAGGTTGCTCCTCACTAGCCCTTTGAGCTTAAAGTTGCTAGTAAGTTAACACTATCATTATTTATTACAAAAGAAGGGGTGTTTGAGTTGTTGTTGTTGTTGTTGTTGTTGTTGTTGTTGTTGTTGTTAATTTGCTCGATAAAGTACAGTGGGTTGGCTACATTTCTGAAGGGAAGGGCGCAGCCAGCTCCAAGATGCTCACCACAAATTGCCATAGCAACAAGAATATTTTTGTGGCTTCATGACGATTGGATCTTGAAATGATCACTGGAAATAACCCTACACTCGCGTCGGCACCTTGGTCGACTAAAGGTGAAGAGAGTGTGGAAGGGCATACAAACAATAAAAACACACAAAGAAAGAACTAGTAATAACAAAATGCGACAAGCTGTTGAACTGTCGAGTCACATAACACATAAATGTAACTGATATAAGGGACATGATGACCTCAGATGACAGATATAAGGGACATGATGACCTCAGATGACAATGACTGAAGAGGTAACTCACTGTGGATAATTATACGGGTAGCCTGGAGAATAAATCCTTCCTTTAGAGTTGAGAGCCGCGTGTAGGTTAGTGACACCGAGCTGACAGGCAGCTTGAAAGGTGAGAAGTTACTAATGCATAATTAATGCATTTAAATATACGATGTAAAATAAAAACCTTGACAGCTTGAACCAACATCCCATTTCTGATTACTACTAAATATATTTCTGTAATTATAGTAATTATATCACTAACAAATATTTTAAAACGTTATGTTATAGCTTTCAATTTCCGATTACTCTTAATACTTTATATTAACAAATGAGAAAAATATACTACAACATTTAATTTCTGCTTACTAATAATTAAACTTCCTATTAACATATAATTAAATTTTAATTTTTCCTTTTGCCTTCGTTTTTCTGGTATTTCTTTCTTTCTGTACCTTTTCTCTAACCCCACCCACCAGCCCTCGCACACACATGCACTTAAAAGTACATTTCTATACACAACCTGTGTGTTTTATCCCCCTTTCCCGCTCACAACTGTCTAGTGTGGGTAGGGGTAGGGGAAGGGGAGTAGATTTTTTTTACTTAACATCAGCAACTAAAGCAGTCAGTCAAAGGGCGCCACATGAAGAAAAAGATCGGGGGTCGAGACGAGATTTGAACTCAGAACCTCTGGTTATACTAGTTCTAGTGACGGACACAGCTCTGTGCCCAGCCACACAGAGGGAATTGTTTTTAATCTTGGGGAAGAGTTGTGAAAAGCTGTGTATGGTATTAAATGATGGAGCAACCTGCTGAAGCCGTAGTGGATGGTGGCCACCTCGTGGTGGGTGTCGTTGTTCTCAATGAAGCTGCAAGAGAAAGGATTGCATGTGATTGTTTCGTCAGCAGACGTGCAGCCACACACTCCTACATTAAAAATATATAAAAAAAATTATTACATACTCACCACACACACACACACACACATATGTCTCTTCCAATACGGCTTAAGTGTCCAACGGATTCCTATTTTCTTGTCTTCTGTTGTTTGTTTTATAAGCAAGTCTATGCCCAGTATAAACAGGAACGGTGAGATGTGGACCACTCATAGTCTGACCTCTACCCCTTGATCTATCCTGACATGGGTGACACTGCCAGGAACTGGAGCTCCCGTCAATAATATTACATATATTATAGTTGTAAGGGTCATCGAGACAAGCATGCCCCCTGAACACAGCAGGGTGGGGGTCCAACAGGGGGAGACACCATCTAGCGCTCATACAAAGCTTGCCACTTTATCTGCTTATTTAACTTATTATAATATAAATCATCTGAATGTATGGTGTGTTTTGCGAAAATTTATTCGTATTACACAGTATGTATCAATTATATGTCGATTTGTCTGTCTCTGTCTCTGTCTGTCGAAAACTTACAAAATGTCGACAGAAGTGAGGTCGCTGGAACCGCAGTGAAGTTCAACTGAAATCCAAAGTCTGTGCCGATAGGATCGGCCACAAATTCTACCCTCATGATAGTCCCAGTGCTGTGGACCTTTCCAGGGGAGAAGTTGCACAGATTTTGCAAAAGAGTGGCGTTGCTCTGGATCCCTGAACACGGAGTATAACAATGGAAAGACTTGATTAAAAACAAAAGTAGAGTTTTAACTAAGTTAGTTGAATAATTTTTATCCAACTTCGCTGATACATGACTTTATTAAGAAATGTGTAGTGCATTCTGGTTGGTTTAGACTGGTTAAATTGTCTACAAAAATAACTTACAGAATTATTCGGCTCATTTTGATTTTATTATTTTTCTCAGCAGTTAACATAAGTCTATGACAAAGTAAAAAGAGCCTTAAACCAGAGAAAATCAGAGTTTCGTTTTCAAACATGTACACAAAACACTACAAGTCTGGGTGAAGTCCCCTACCGTCGTACAGGGCCAGAAAATCGCAAGAACAGTTGATGCAGCTCTCCATCCTGAGGTCAACCACTGTCACCTGGATGACGTAGCCGTCACTGGTTGATATGGACCAGATGCACGCCTCAGAGCTAGGACAGGTGAAGATAAAACCCAGAGCCATCTATAAGTGTCAGTCTGTCTTTGTTCGGTTTAACTTGCCACGAATTTAACAATTTATTCGATACGAAGAAATAATAATCAAATAGGAAGATTTTTAAATTTCTGCCCAGAAAGCTTAGTGTTGGGTTTTGTTTGTTTGTTTGTTTGTTTGTTTGTTTGTTTGTTTGTTTGTTTGTTTGTTTGTTTTGTGTGTGTGCTGGCGTGCGTGTGCTCTTACATTTATGTGAATGTGTGACAGTAGTAACAGAAGTTTCTTATTTTGTGATAGAAGGGTTTCATTACATTGTAGGAAATGCACTAAGCAAACTATAATTCGTGTAAAACATTAAAGTGGTATGAACTCGGCCATCTGAGGATAAGAATTCATACTTGGGGTAATGGTTGGGGTAGTTTGGGGAGTATATTACACCAGTTACTCCAGGAGTGGCCCGCAGAAATGTTGGTCCGCACGAAGACGAGGCTGCAAAGAGAGGGAGAGCTGATATCTTAGACACAGTTTGTCTGTTTATTAGTTTGTCTGTCTGTCACTTTGGCAGTCTTTTTGTCGTTATTTCTTCTCCCAACGTCACTCACAAGTTCCTTCTAATTTTTTTTTTTTTCTTCTTGTTGTACTATTCCTACAGGAAATATTCATTACGACTAGTAAATTATGTGATTTTTTTTTTACATAATAGTTGTTGAAAACCCTTGTGATACCGAAGATTTTTTTTAGATTAGTATTTTTATAACTAATCACACACAAAAAATATTTTGTTTGAATTCTGTCATCTAAGAATAAATCCAAAAAAATCGTTATTGACATGATCTAAAACCAAAACAAAACAAAGCAAAAAATATTAAGCTTACTATTGGTAAAATTCCATCCTGGAGTTGTCGTCCATTGACTGACTGTAAAGTTAGCTGTAAATAAGCATCGCATACAACATGCATAAGGCTTAAATTCATCTTCTCCGTCTTTGAGAAAGAAAGAATGAAAGAAAAAGAGAGGAAGAAAAATGTATCACTATCCATCAATGTCTTATATCTCAGATCTCGAACCTTCTTCGACCTACGAAAGACGCAATTTTTTGTCACGTGATCGGTCCTAGGTCGTGCCGGACCTGGTGTCCCTTTCTCCTATCTTTTTCCGCCATTGTAGTATAGGACTTCCTGTATGTTCTGTACTGGCACGGAGCTTTTGAAATATCTGAAGCCATTCAGAGATCCAGGAATTTGTCTACAGGGTTTCAAGTGCTCATTCCCAGAGCGATTTTAGACATGAGTGATGCACGTGCAAATCTTTATCTCTCTCATCATTTCTCTCTCTCTCTCTCTGACCCCAACCCCACTACACACAGCTTCTAATTGTAGAGCCCTACCCTGGTCCTTTAGACAAGCTAATTATGCGTCCTTTTGATCAGAAGGAAAGGTGTTAGTGGTTAAGTATGGAGGAACAAAACTATACAAAATTAGAAAATAAATAACCCGAAGAAAGAAATAACAGAGAAATATAGAAGAAAATTTTGAAATCGAATTTAATTCAGTCTCTGACTTCTACACCCACCTGCTGATGAAAACTCAGTGCGAATACAACCAGGTCAATATTGATACCATCCTTTCATAAGAAAAGTATGATTGTATATGTAAAGATATATATATATATAGAGAGAGAGGTTGCAGTCCAACACAGTTTCGGCACAAAACTGCACGAAAAATAGAAGTGTATTGATATATTAAAAAAATTATACATTTTCACCATTTGATAACAGTCTTTCTATTACTGTCACTGTGAATGTAAAGTATAAAGCCATAAAATTGTCCTAGATGATATGATTAACTGAAACATTTCTGTAAAAACATTGAGTTTAAAACGATTGTATACTTGACAAAGTCCTGAAGGTAGGGTAAGTCTTTTTACTGTCAGCCATCTGAAGGGAGAGCTCATGTAGTCAGTTCTGAATACTAGGATTTCCAACTAGCGAACTTATAAAATACTGACCATTTTTGTAAATACGAGCCACTGCACTGAAATGTTATTACAGTAACATCAACAGTAATTCCATGCAGAATCAAGAGCATCATTCACTTATTAAAAATACTAAAGCAACAGTCATGCCCAAAGGTACAAAAACATTTAACACATTCAAAGCATCACACACACGAGCTTGGTGAATCATGGAGTGTTGGAGTTACTGTGGTAGCTGCCACTGTGAGAGAACCCAACTAATAAACTTGACAAATAAGTCATTAACACTAGAGGAAAGACTAATGTTAGCTGACTAACACATCACATGATTCCCTGACATCCTGACAATAACGAAAATTGTTTCTGCACACGGTGAGCCACTTCAAAATAACCCGCCTCGCCCCAACATACCCATCGAGGCACAACAACTTCAAATGTCTTCGGAATGAAAGAGAGGGTTTAAAAATGGCCTCACCTACGAGTAGTGCCTGCTGCAACGACAATAATCACACAACTCAAAAGTCTCATGATGCTGTCGTGGGCCGCTTGGTAAATGAACTCACTCAGACTCAAGGCACCTCACGACTGAGGGTGAGTCGCGGTGCTCACAAGATGCGCAGTTCAGAAGCTTGTGTCCCACCACGATAACACAGGTTGTCAGACATGACACAGACTGTATCATGGTCAACACATCCGGGCCACTTCCCGGCTTCATCCATCGTGTCCTGCTTCGCACAGTTGCGTCTTTCCCTCAGTCTTTCTTTTATTCTGTTTCCTTCTTTCATTTATTTCTTCTTCGTTCGTTTTCTTGCTTGTTATTTTTTTTCTCGTTTCTTTACACTTATTTACTTTTATTAGTTTATTTCTTATCCGAAACATACACACGCATGTCAATTTTAAGTTCGATCAGAGTGCATTGATACTTCGGAGGACTGTTATAATGGATGTGATCAGATGAAGTGTGAACTGTGATATTCCCTCTTCTTACTCTCCCACGCAGACAGAGCGCCGACTGTAGAGGAGGCAGGAGGACAGGAGGACAGGAGGACAGGAGGAGTGAGGTACAGTAGCCAGACTGCAAGCATTCATTCCGTTCGTGAACGACTGTCGTCTGCCTCCGAGTACGATGGCGGCATGTCGGAGGTGACTATCAGTACCGAGGTATCGAAGGCGATGGATGAGTACGGGGGCGGAATCGTGACTGGGGAGGTCACTCCCACGTTGTGAAAGAGGGCAGCACTTGTATAGGTAGGTCCGCTGTACATCCGGCGCTGCGTGGCGCCCTCTAGTCCCACGCCGGAAGTCACTTCGGGGGGAGCCGCGGTAGCGTCAGGGGTAGTAGTTCTAGCGCTCAGCGGCGGGAAGCGCCTTTCCTGTCGTCTTTTGATGAAAGCTATGACGATGCACGTCACAAAGAAGAAAAGCGTGAAGAAGACTAAGTAGATGGTGAGTGCGACAGCTTTGTCTTCTTGACAGTTGTGCATGTCTTCGCTACCTGCACACGAAATTAATTAAAATAGCTTTTATTCCTTTCCTTGTTATATCTAAGCTTCTAAGAAGAGTTTGCTTATCAGATAATTTTATGTTCAATGTTTCTGTTTTAAGACAGAAACTGATCTATACAGGTCTTGTGTTGAGGTTGAGGGAACTGGCGAAAGTTTACCTTTTTTCGTTGTGTTTGTTGCGTTCATCGCCATTTGGATGTCTACAGTTCAGAGCCGAAAGCTGTAATAACAATGAAGAATTAGTAGAATACAGAATAATTTAAAAACAAATTAAGCACTTAATGTTTTTGAGTACGATCCTTGAATGTTGCATTAGTATTTAAGCCGTGATTGTGTCTGCACATCTGTTTTACTCTAGAAATGACGTAGCTTCTCTCTAAAAATTACGTCATTTAGGCGGGTTACGTCATTTAGGCGGGTTACGTCATTTACGCGGGTTACGTCATTTACGCGGGTTACGTCATTTAAGCGGGTGCAGATGGGAGCTTAGGCTTGTGTTGACTGTGAGGTGTGATTGGTTGTGGTGTGTCAGATGACGTGACTGGCCAATGGAACGGGGGCTGCGACAGAAAGATCGAGATGCAAGCTCAGCGTTGTTGGCTAAAAACTTCTGTGTAGTGTCATCAGCGTCTCGGTCTTTCGCATGCAGCTCTTGTGAAGTAAAGTTGTCTCAAAGCTGTCTAAGTTCTTCACTTCAACACTGCCTGAGAAGTGTGTCGACTTCAACAGTTGACTTCAGAGGTTACATTTTCTGTAATGTGTATGATCTACTTGGTAATAATTAATAACGTTCTCTTAATGCACTAAATTGCCTTGAGTTTTCCTCCATTGGGTTTATGCGTGCTTGGGGGCTCGAGCTAATTAAAAGTGTTAATTTATAAGCAATTTAGTGTGGTAGCACGCGGCAGATGTCGACGGGGTTTGGTGGGGCTATCGACGGTGTATTAAACCGGTGACAGAAATCATACCCCTACCAAATCTACGGACTCCTGCCCCAGGGTTTACGACAATAAGCAATCAGGACAGGGACTGTTATCTCCTTTTTTAACACTAACGAGCTAATCTTTAAATGGACAGTTGGCTGCTTTTGGTCGGCGCGTGCACTTAAGTCTCTTAGTTTCTCCCCTCTCTACTGTTTCCTTCGGATTTTTCTGTTCTGTTTTTAATAATAATAACAATAATAATAATAATTATTATTATTATTATTTTG
This sequence comes from Pomacea canaliculata, assembly GCF_003073045.1. NCBI lineage: Eukaryota > Metazoa > Mollusca > Gastropoda > Architaenioglossa > Ampullariidae > Pomacea > Pomacea canaliculata. The sequence continues at coordinate 3,553,297 of NC_037597.1, forward strand.
AACTTATAATGACCAAGATAGATCGCACTCGCTGCGAAGACCAATAATGATAAGTGAAAGATAACAGCGCGTGTTTACTGGAATTTTCCTATAAACCACACTGCGCTATACTCGGGGTATCATATTGGCCGCTGTCGTGACACCTGTCCACCACCGGTGTCCAGTCGGTGGCAACGAAAACAAAGGCTGTCATCAGGGCAAAGTGTAATGGTCCTTCACATACCCTGCAGCGATGACTGCGGTCCCCTCTACGTAAGCGGTCACGACTCCCAGCCCAGCCAGGGTGGATAAACAGTCGTACTCCTTTTTCCAACTCAAACCCTGATATCGCCCCAGGGCACCCGCTGCCCCTCTTTAATGTTTTTATTACTAGCTTCGGCCCCTGTTTTTCTGGCCTTGAACCGGCTGGTTCATGACACTATCGAGAGCTTATTCTTTTTCTTTTCTTTTTTTTTTCTGAGAATCGAGATTAAAAGATTCTGAAACGCGAAGTAAAAGCTTGGAGGGTGGTCATAGAAACGCTGTTTAAATGAGAAATAAATGATAACATATTCTTCTTCAACAATAATTGGTCGCAAATGCCCAAATTATCTAAAAATAAGTAAAACAACAAATTCTACTTACCAGTATACACTCAATAGTAGAATCTGTCTCTAACACAGACTGAAAGTCATGAATCCTCTTAGCACAAATCCTGATGTTAGGAAAGTATCATTCCCAAAGACAAAGGAGAGGTAGGAGTAGAACCCTGTATATATATATAGCCGCCAGGATCGCGGTTTATTGCTTTTCTTCTCCATTTGACAAAGGGGGAATGCGATACCCTAGCACGTGCTTTCATCACAGGCATGAAGGACGCATTAAGAAGTCAGGGGATCCTGTCGAGGAGCCTCCCGTGTCGCGATGACGAATGTCCGGCGATGACAGGCTCAAGTTTAAAGACCCTCTACCAGTGTCAGGCAAGTCGTTATCATAACGTTTCGCGAGCCTTTAAACAGTAATATGATAGAAAAGGACAACCGTCATATGAGTAGTGACAACCTTTAATGGTTTTAAATGCGTGTTAACAATTCGAGTGAGGCATAACGTCTTTTACATGAGTAGTGACACCCTGTCTGTCTGTCTGTCTCTCACACACACACACAAGCTCTATGCATGCGTGCCTTACTCATGTATGTACGACTCGGAAAAGTGTGCGTATGTACGTTTGCGTGCAAGCTCCTCCGCACTACGTATATTTATCTTATTTTTCAATAACTGCAAATAAACATACAAGAGGATACAGAAACTACAAAGTTATCTTCAATGATGAACTGAGAAGAAATAAATGGATGTCTCGCAAAATTTACTTACCCTCTGTGACTATAGAATAGCAATTGAAAAAATTAACAATGATTGCACACTGCAGTGTTAGCTTATGAACACTAATAGTTTATTATAATATTTGTCATAAAGACTGCAGGTAGAATAGTCTCTGAATATTTCTGTCTCAACGTTAGTGATAAATTAAAACTCCTAGAGAGATTTAATGAGCTCAGATTACACTCTTTATGACTGCTATCACGGAGTTAAATTATTAATGCTGTAAAGCACAAAGTTAAAACCCTCTTCGGTTTCAGAAATGAAAATGAACACAATTAAAAGTTCTTCTCCCTTTACGCATAAGCGCTTAAATAATCTGTCAAATGATATCTTCCTACACCATAAAGTCAGCAACAGCCACTTTGATGACAAAGGAGCTGGCTGTCCTCTCCATGGTCTGGTACAGGTGAGTTTATGTTTCCGTGACCCTCAACAGTTTAACCCAAAATATATATATAAAAGAAACCAGCGAGTAATCGTATTTACATTTAAACTCTGTAACACAATCTTCCACAAGCTCAAAAGAATTTTTACAAGCAGTGTTCAATTCCGTCCTGAATTAGGGTTTGCATTGGCTCCGGTGGTCATTAGGTATTATATTAGGTATTTTGTGGCACACGTTTTTGTTTTTCGTAACAACTGTAACTCCAATAAGAGATGTGGCTGCTTTTTCTTGGTAGGTTGGTGGAGGATCACTGTTTGTGTCTTGTTCATCCAGTGAAGAATACGGCGGGGGCGACATTACTACGACAGTTGAGTCTGTGTTGTTGTGTGCACATTGTGCGGTGCTTCCACGCGGACCATTGTTCTCACAAGTCTCGAAGACCAGGAAGCGAACATTTGTAGAGTAGGAGACGTATTGTTGGTACAAAATATCGCCAAACCAGAAGAGAATGGAAAGACAAATGAAGACAACACACACGTAAAGTAAACGTAGGAAGACTTCGTCCTTGGTATGCGGATCCTCTGTAACCGGGGTGGTCACAGGAAGAAGTACCTCGCCTGTCAACAAATGAAAAGTTGACACACACCTCCAATAATAGTTCTATAACTAGGATTTTAGCTTAAAACATTTTTATGTAGAACACAATAAAAGCCAAATCACAAGATAACTTCACCTGTTGCATAGCTATATTTAATAAACCATTAAAACTATAAAATAATTCTATAAATTTTGGAGTGACATTTAGTAGAAATTAAGAAAAATATCAAGCATATATTGCTGATGTGCCTACTACAAAATATAAAATCCTGGCCGAAGGCAGAAATCGGTGATAAGGAAAAACTTTATTTTGAAGTATATTTAAATGAATATTATTTAAAAATCAAAATTATATAGGTTAAAAAATGCCAGACAATGCACTCCAAAACCGTGTCAGTTACGCAAAGTATGATTGATTCACCGACAAAACTAATAACGATCGAATAAGGACCTAGATTTTTTTTGCAGTTTTTTAAATTCCATAACAGTTAATTTGCAGTCCAAAGCGTTGTGCACCAAAAACAACAAAGAGGCATAAGCCTTTTTTAAAAATATAAATCATGCAGTTGCGAAATGTTAATAAATACTCTATTAGTCCCAATATAACTATTTGATTTTTCATGTGTCTTATTATCATGCTCATGCACAGTAAAACAGCAAATAGGGAAGCCCTATTCATCTTTTTAAAAAAAAACTAATAAAAACCATACAACCAGTATTACTGTAAGGTAAACGACTCACCAGTAGCAGCATTGGTAGGGATCATTTTCTTTTAAATTTTCAGAAATCTGTAATAAACAACAACAAAAATTAATAATGGCAATACTGGAACACAGTTCTGTGTTATTATACGACTGCACAGAGTAACGCTCACACAGAGAAATGTTGACTCAGATATACGGACACGTATACTAACAAAGAACACAACTAAGACATATTTGTTTCTTCGGTTCCATCTACCTCATCTCCTCCCGCCGGAAACAATCGTCGTGTTATAATTCTTCTTACCGCACAGGCGGAATATTTCAAATGAGCTGTTACAAAACTGCTAACGACATATTTTCTTTAAGTGTTTTGATGTATGATATGATCAAACTAATCATAATAGCTTTTACCTGAGAAACCCGCAACTGATGGCTGAGCTTTGTCCAAACCACGTGAGCTGAGCACAAGGTTGAGCAGTGACGTAGACTGACCCTTGCTACAGCGAACGTTGACTGGCTGTTCTCTGTCCAGAGCTTCTAGAGGGCGGGTCAGTCAGTGGTCACGTGCCGGTAGCCAATGAGATTCCTTTCAGTCTAGTGTCGCTCCGCCGTATGACGTCAAGCGAACGAGCAGAGGCTGGAGGGAGGTCAGATTACGTCATTTTGTCGTCGCCGCCTGCGGCCTGTCAGGGAAGAGGAGGCGGACGTGGAATATTGAGCAGTCAATATATATATATAATATATCAATAAATATTATTAATCTATACTTTCACCAAAACATTTTCTGATTGCCGGACTTTCAATCATTTCGATTGTTAATTTCAGGGTAAACAACAAAAAAATATTCTTCCAGCTCTAAGTAATTCTGGAACATTCTTTTATTGTAAAATGGCTCTTTCTGGTTAATTCCGCTATATTTGGTTTATTTAACAAAAATAAACATTTCACACAAAAAAAGGAAAGGTAAAAAAAGTATATTTACGGTTAGTGGATCAGCAATAGTGGTGTGAACTCCCTCGTTGCTTTCTATTTTTTTTTTCACCCCATCTTTATTTATATATATGTCAATATAAGAAAATACATTTCTTTAATGTGTTTATTTCGGTAAATAATGCTAGTTCTTGTTAACTCCCTTCGTTTTGCAATATTATGTTACTCTCAGCTCTTTTGTTTTTCGGTTCTTCTTTGCTTTTTTCTTCATTTGATTTTATTGTTCGTTGAATACGGTTTTTAGTTTTTTTATAGTTCATATGTTGTTTGTTTTCCTGTCCCTCATGTGCTGTCCATGTTTCGTTCTTGGGCATGCACCTTAGTATGAGTATTCGTTTAAACATTTTTTTATTATTATTATTATTCTACGATTTACAATGGTTCGCACACTGTGGTTTTAGTTTATTAACACTAGTAATCATCTTTCTAATAGCTGCAGGTAGAATAGTTTCTGAGTATTTCTGTCTCAACGTCAGTGATAAATGAAAACACCTACAGAGTTAATCAGCTGAGATTACACTCACTTTGTGACTGCCATCACTGAGTTACATTATTAATACTGTACAGCAGTGGTTGGCAAAGTGTGGGCCGCACGTGTGTCAGGTGGTCCGCAGCTGATAGTCATCATATGTGAGCATTATAAAAAAAAAAATCAGGAAAAATACAAATGAGAGAATGAGTGGCAAACACGACATTTACACATCACACTTCCAAGCCCAAAATATTTTTATTCAAACAGTGTTCAATTCCGTCCTAAATGAGGCTCCGGATGGTCATTGAGAACCTTTATTAGGTATTTTCTATTCACGTTCTTGTTCTTCGTAACGACTGCAAGTCAAACAAGGACAATGGCTGTTGGAAGATCACTGTTTGTGTCTTGTTCATCCAGTGAAGAATACGGCGGGGGTGACATTACTACGACAGTTGAGTCTGTTTTGATGTGTGCACATTGTGCGTTGTTTCACGGAACATTGTTCTTCAGATGGCGCAGAACATTTTGAAACCTTTGTGCTTTCTCCCGACTCAGCTGAGGCCAATGAGCGAAGATATCTTGGGTAGTAGAAGTAATTTTGATAGACAGAATTGCCTAACAAGACGATGATGGCAAGACCAACAAAGATAACCTCAAATTTAAGTACAGTTATAAGGAATCCGTCCATATGATACAGCTCCTTTGCAACGCGGGTGGTAACAGGAAGAAGTACCCCACCTGTCAACAAATAATAAAAAAAAGGTTCATCTTTTATAAATACTGAAAGAAAGGTGAATAAGTGAAAGTCGGAAGTAATGTCAAATTTAACATTTATCCATTCCTTCATGCTTAACTAAGTTAAATGTATCAGTTATGATTAAGTAGCTGGAAGGTAAAAGATTTACCACTAGTAGAGTTGATGGCGTTCATTGTCTTCTTGCTGCTGCTTTTTTTTTCAATTGCTCAGAAACCTGTTAATAAAAAAAAGGAAAAAGTGGCAATACTGGAACACAATTCTGTGTCATTGAACGACTGCACAGAGTTACACTCACACAGAGAAATGTTGACTTAGATATTCGGACACGTATACAAACAAAGAACACTAACGAAGACATAGTAGTTTCTTCTCGGTTCCATCTACTCCATCTCCTCCCTCCGAAAACAATCGTCGTTATAAGACTTCTTACCACACAGGCGGAATATTTCAAATGAGCAGTTACATAACAGAAAAGCATACGCAGTAGATATCTTACTGTAAGTGCTATGACCTATGATGTGACCTAACTAATAACTAATTACCTGAGGCTGATGGCTGACCTTTGTCCAAACCACGCGAGCACGAGGTTAGGAAGTGACGTAGGGACTATCCATTGGGGTGGCTTCCTCCGATCAGCTGATTGGTGTTGCCACAGCGAACTTGTTGACTGGCGCTTCTGCGTCCACAGCTGAGGGCGTGCGGTCATAGGGTCAGTGGTGACGTGGTTTCCTTTGTCCACTTAGCCTTCCATCTCATCTGGCCGGTAGTCAATGGGATTCCTTTCAGTCTATTTTTGCTCCGCCGTATGACGTCAAGCGAACGAGCAGAGGCTAGAAAGAGGTCAGATTACGTACCTCTTACGTCGCCGCCAGCGGCTTGCTATGACATCACACTAATAGGTACTCAGTACTCTGAGGTGACATCACGCTCTGTCTTGTTGCCGCCGGGAAGCGACACAGGGTTACCGAGTCTACTCCCCGGGAAAATGCAGTTCGGGTTACATAACACAATCTTAACATCTAAGTCACTAAAATTTAGGTTAGAGATATAAATTTGTTTTTAACAATAATCTTATATTTATGACCTTAGTTTAAAATCGCAATGTGTTCGTTTATATATATCTAAGTAAGAAATCTCTCCATTGTGCTTATTAACTTTTAGTCGAAAAGGGCCTCTCCAGAATATAGTGTATGAATATCAAAATGGCTCACACATTTCACCAACCTTTTTACCCGTCTCAGGTTAATTAAACGTGCTTCATGAACACGAACTTTGCTGTATCACAGTGAAATAAATGTTGAATGGGACTTAAAACATGAGTGCAAACAAACTCCCATGAAACAGTTTATTTGAAAAAAAAAATTCTAGTCATTCTTTTTTTAGTGAGAAGCTATTTGTAAATATTGTGGATTGGAATTAGTGTATTGCCGTGCATAAAACATAAAACATAAAACTCGTCTGTATTTATGTGCTCGCTCTCTCTCTCTCTCTCTCACACACACATATGGGTGCAAAAACATTAACAGACAACTGCTCCTACACTCACATAATTTAAAAAAAGATGCCCTGGGTTTAAAATTCGAAAGCATAGTCCATAAATTTAAAATCAAAAATCAACGAAATTTTAAACAGGTTGTCGTTAACTTGGCTACCACCAATGAACGATTAATAATATATAAAAAAAAGTGTGCATTAATGTGTCAGGTTAATAAAATCCGTGCTTCTTACTGCATGGTGATCGGCTGAATCTCACCAGACACAAATATTTATAGGCTGTAAAAAGTAAATGAAATTGTCAAAGTAGCGCACTTTCACACCGTGTGGACTGACCACTTCGTCATCTGTTGCCAGTCGACTGGCAAGCATTGACCCGAATCACTGGCGAGGTTTTAACCTCGTAACCCTGTCACTGTTTTGTAGCGGTCACACGGTCGAGCCCTACAGCTACTCCACTGTTAACCAGGCGGATCTGGAGTGATTGAAGGGCGTAGTCAGGGCTCCATGCTGTTTGTGCTTGGTAACCTTCCCTCCACACAACCTTTTGCCTGTCACCCTCCGTTCCCCTACCCTCCACAGAAACACAAATACACCACGCGCAGTCGCGCACACACCTGTCGTCCAACACTCCCGCAAAATAAATAAACAATCTCTAGCATGACCAGACCACGCATCTCGAAGAGACCTAGATGTTCGACCTAGATGTTTCACAGAGCCTCGAGTGGAGGCAGTCAGGTGTCATCGGTTGTCTTTCCGCTCCGCTGGCGACAGTTCTGTACAAATGTCCCTCTCTGAGTACGGCGGTGGCAGATCGCACTCAGAAGTGACATCCAGCGCATAGTTGTCAAACGCAATTGTTGAATAGGGTGGAGGGGTCAATACGGGTACACTGATGCCGGCTGAGCTGCTAGGAAGCACTTCTCCGTAGGAGGCGACATGCACCCCAGACTGAGGAGAAAACTGCACACCGCCTTCCACCCTGCTTATGACGGCCACCTCCCGGGTGGCTGGTGGGGGAGGTAGTGTTGATTGTAGACGTCGTGACTGTCGTCGCTTGATGAAAAATACTATGGCGCAGGTGAAGAAAAAGAAGACTGTAAAGGACACGATGTAGGCGGCCAGTGAGACAGCCTGGTACGCCCTGCTCTCCACCGTGTTGCTGTCGCCATCCGTCACTACATTCGGATGAAACAAAAACTAATATTTAATAAACATCTTTATTTGATTAGGAAACAAAAGTAAATTAACAGATTCATGACTCTGTACCCATTTTCTCCAGGAAAGCCGCTACCCACGTTTGGAAGACTAAAGATAAAGGAATATGTTTAAAAATTTTATACAAATTTCATGTACTTTAATATAATTGCATTTTTTCCAGTCCTCGAGTATCAGAATAGTTTAGTGCTCAACTTCTTTTGCGTTCTGCTTTCAGCAATTATATGACTCCAGAAATCAAAGGTGACATGGTGCTGGAAGCTTAATGGCCATAAGTTTATGCTTAATTATTTACTATAGCTATAACTATATACTATAGCTATAAGTACCATTTATAGTGGCCCAGAAACATGCATTATTACTTTGGCTAGGTACAAGTGGATGTCATCATATACGATGACCTACTCATGAAGACATTTATTGTCACATTCGTGCTTATTGCTATAAAAAGGCCGATCATAAGAACCAAGTCAAAGTCAAAATTGTGTGTGTGTGTGTGAAGGAGAGAGATGCCTGCAAAATAACTTAACATAGTATGAACATTGCTGGGTTTTGTACCGAACTCTCTTGTTGCATTCGACCTTCGACCGAAGTCTATAACTGCCTTAATATTTGTTACACTATATAGCTAGTTGAAGGCTATATACTTTATGTAAATGGTTTCCTGATCCATACAACAACCACAAGCATCTGATATTGATCTTACCATGCCCTTGACTTTAAGCCTGCCATAAACTTTCTATCTTTATCTTATGGGCGCTCATGTATATCACTGTTCGCAGCTGTTTCCAAGGCAGGGTAAGTAAACTATGTACCCACAACAGTTAAACCATAATGTGTACATAATGCCTGGCTGACAATGGTATAAACTAGAGCATTGGCGTTGTACATGAGATAACCAATTTTAGAGTTTTATTTACAGATTTACCATTTCCTTCATGCAACCAATTTTTTTTTTTTTCAAAACACGAAGGAAATAAAAGTACACACACATACAAATCGCGTTATAGTTCTCCTTTCCCGTTTATATCCGCTACTTACTCATCATTGGGTCTTTAAATGTGCATTACAAACACTTTTCTGAGAGCAATACTCATAAAACTTACTGCTACTAACCCGCAGGCCTGACTAAATGGAGGGACAGAGGGGGCTGGTGTACCAGGGTCCTCAACTATAACGAGGCCCAGGCTTCAGTGTGCTATTCCTTGTCGTGTTTTTCATTTTTGTTTTTGTTTACAAATTTCTTGGGGAAAATATCAAAACACGAGGCTCCGCGATGTCGAGTGTCAAGACAGGAGTGAACAGGGAAACGGAGGAGGGGAGAGGGTGTCGCTCCTAGCAATGCACAGGAGGTGCATAAAATGTTTGCTTTTTTCCCTTGTAGATGATTATTATATTGCTGCACTTGTGAGGCCTACCCTAAGTGTAGTGTATAGCTGCAGTGACAGGCCATTCACTAACCCTATAACATCACTTTAAAGCCATTGCGAGAGATTTTATAACCGTTTGGTCTACCTCGTCCTGTTTAACAGCGTGTTGCTACGTCTACGTATGCATGATGTTGTTGACATAACTGTAGTCCTTGTATACTGTTCAGCCACAGTGCATGGCAGGGACCAGTGTCAGCCATCAGAACTATGCATTCTAATTAGCATTGCGTGCACACACACACACAGGAAGTACAAGCTAACCACAATCAGCAATAACACACAAACTGGCAAATACCAAGTTTACACAGGGAGAAAAATAAAAACGAAAATATTAAAATATGTATAAATAAAACAAAAGCACTGTTTTGACACACACTAAAATGTAAATCCGCAAGACTAATTTTCTGCTATCGCTTCTCCATCACCAACCATACAACCACTAAGTCTATCCTTTCAAAGAAAACAGTAGGATTCCCACAGATGAGTGCCTTAATATTACAAACAACAAAAAAATTAAAAAAAAAAAAAAAAAAACAAAAAAAACAAAACCGCAGAACCTTAGCAGGTGCAAAGAACTATTTTATACATATACTGTGTAGAAGGATTCAAGAATACATCAAACATGTATAAGCATTAGGTTTCTCAGCGTAAAGGGCAGTCAGGCGAATTGGTCAGTGGGAGCCGTGACCAGGGGAAGGCATTGTAAGTGTATCCATGTAATTTAATTAGGGGCAGGTTGCTAGGTCTTATTGTTTTGTTTGCTGTGAATACTACGTTATTAAATATAGATAACAGGGATCGACTTGTAAACCTACAATTTGGAGAAAGTTAATTTAGATCAAACTCCGCCTGGAAACCCGGGTAACTCGCCGGTCCCAAGCCCAGATGAAGGAGGAGGGTTAGGTATGGGGCTAACAGCCCACCCTGTAAAACAACCCTGGTACAGAAACCGCAAAAGCAACACAAGACCAGAATTGAGATCACCTTCATGCAAGTGGCCCGTAACTGTCGTCTTACTCATCTTCCCTGGGGCCTGTGATGGCTCTCAGCCACCACGCAAACACACACACACCTGTGATATCTAATGAATAAATTGTCCTGCAGATATTCCCCTACTGACTGCTCAATCTGTATGAGTGTGTGTGAAAACGCTGAACGCATGCTCTTAAATGAGAGTGATTTTGCATTATTATTATTTTAAAGTACACTGAAACCTACCATTTCCTTTCGCTGTCACTGTGTTCATCCGGTCTTCCATGTGTTATATCAAGCTCATAATCTGCAATAAAGCCAAAATGAAAAGGTATAAAATTTAATAACTAGCTTAGAACCTGCAGGGCACGATTCACTGTACCTTTGGACAGACAAACCAACATACCTGGGAGTAAGGATTGAAAGGGCGATTGCAATCTGCTCATTACACTAAGAACTCTTTACAGCCAACTCCTCGCATGACTTTTTAATGTGCCTCTCGTATGACCTTTATCAGTGTTGGTAGTTGGTCGTTTGGGTCAATTGTCTTTTTGAAAATGGTCAGTGTGAATGCACTATAATCTCTCTCTCTCACACACACACACAAACACAGATGAAAGAAGGAAGGTGGCGAGAGAGGCGCGAGGGACTGCGAAAGCGGGATGTTTGTAACAGGACCTCTCTACACAGTTTACATCACCCTAAACAATACACACATCGACTGCCAACCTCCTACCCACCGGGTACCGCTAAAGCAGGGTAGGCAATGATGAAAGGAACTGTAACCTTACCTGGCTGTCGTGATGTTGTGTCTCGTAGCGACAGATGCGGCTCGACTCGCTGCTGCCGTGGCGCAAGCTGTTGCTACCTGCGACTCGCATGTCGTGGGTTACCTTCGCCAGAGGTCACCTGCGCGCACGTTGACGAGGCTGTTTTTCAAGTCCCAGATTCGTGTGTCAGTCGCATCGCCGGCTTCTAAGAGGAATTAAGAACCACTTGAAAGCGAAGGCTTATACCGTCTCCCGGGTACATTCTCTCTCGCAAGAAAGTATTACACATCCGTGTTTCAAAACTGCGGTCAGCGTGGCGCTGTGTTAACCGACAAAGGGTAAGCGAATGGATATCGACCGTGGAATAATAATAAATCCGCGTCAAAGCAAGGGGTAGATGACGTGGTAAAAGTAGGGAGAAATAGGATCCCATCTGGCGCGCAATTCTTGATGTCACCCCTGCCGCTAGATCAGCCTCCTTACCTCCACTTCTTCGCCCCCTTTCCCCCACCAATCTTCAAACGTACCTAGGTTAACTAGATGAACGGATCATATGCAACTCTTTGATGATAGATATCCACGTTCATCATCTATACACCTAAACCGAAAGGGGACAATATGTGGAAATAGTCTGTTAGAAAAGGGTAGGGATGACGCCGTCGATCAGGCCTGACGAGAAGGGGGAACAGGGTCTGGTGTACCCGGGCCCGCCGCTGTAAAGGAGGGCACGGCCTTGGCCAGCGGATTTTATTTTTCCTTCTTCTCTTTTCCTTTTAAAGAAAGGTTGACAGAACATTCCTAACTCTGGGGATTTTTTCTGTGGAGCAGTTACAAGTTCCTCATTTACTAACCAGCCATGTGTAAACAACTCTCTGTTCAAGTATAGTGATGTAGATCCTACTGCACTTGTCCTAATGGTTGCAGTCTTTACTACGTCACTGAACGAAATGCAGATACTGACAATCAAATTGTAAGCATATTATTATATGGTGGGAAATAATTTACAATTATAAGGGGCCCGAACGAGAGGTCGTCTGTCCATGGCTCTCGTCGGCCGTGGACTCACGCAGTTGTCTCGTGGCGAGGAAAATATAATCAGGTCACCTGGATGATCACCGTCGTGCACGCCTTGAAGTTTGCAACTCATCCAATAAATCTGACAGATGGTGAAGATGGTGGACGCGCTGGACAGAGTCCAAGCCCAAACATGTATGACGACGACGACGACGACGACGACGACGACGACGACGATTTATGAATACTTCGTTTCACCATCAAAGGTGAGGTCAAGTAGCTTTACATACGAACACTCCAGGTAGGCATCTAGTACTGCTACGTACGTCTTCTAAAATCATGCATTCACCTTCAGGTCATATAACGATGTTTACCTACGGTAAACTGAACTGGGAGGATAGGGGCGGGGGGCATACGTGTCTCTTCAATGTGTTAGATCCTGTTCGTATAGGCTCGTAGCTGGCCTGTGTTTACGCCGTAAACTCAATCGTGTTAAAAGCATTGATACCCTCCTCCACCCCTTTCTTCGCAGTGTCTTCAACCTTCAGGGGGTCAAAAGGGTTACACAACAGTGTGTCGTGTGCCTAATTGTAACGATAGAGGTTCTGACGTCAACGTATCACGGTTGGGATTATGGTTAGGCATATATAGTAAAAGGGAGGGGGGATAGTTATATTTAGAAGTATAATGAATGTTCAGAACTAAAAGTAAAGGTTGCTGGCGCACGTGTACCTCCAAATTCCCCGTAATCAAATGCGCAGTTGAAGCACGATCGACGCTGTAAGTGACCAGCATATACTAAAGCATGTCAGCATCTAAATGATCGAGCATCAATAAAACACTCAAAAACATCACAATGATTACTGTAGTAAATCCTTTGTTCTGTCATCACTGGCGGAGACTTTATGAACAAGAATATTATGAGTGTATGTCACTGTGATTTTTCCAGTGATTTGTTATACATAGCCACTACCAGCATTGATAGATGTCTGGACAACTTTAAACATATGCAGTTTTTAATTAAATTGGACGTCCTTTTGTGCATCTATTTCATAATAAAACAATGTACATACAAAATTATACATTTAAAAATGATAGTTTTTTTTCACTTAGACGATATAACATCTTTTTAATCTTTAGCCATGGAGTAAGAAGCGATTTAAAACCGGAAGTAGTCAGACATCTCTCGAAGGTTGCTAACGTTAGCAGAAATGAGCATAAACCTATGACGTCATCATACAGTTTCTTTATTTAAGCAAGTTAAGATGTCTTGCAAATAAGAATTTTGAAATACGTTTGCACAAATTTTTAAAAGAAAAGTTGGAAACCAAAGTAAGTGAGAGTTGGTTAATACGTCATCACTTTTCGCGCACAGAGCAAGCCAAGCTGTCATATCTCTTTCTTCCGTTTTGTGGAAGTGAGTGTTTCACAACGGACGTGTAATACAAGTTCGTGGTTTCATAACCTAGTGTAAGAACTCGACTGCTATTCACGGCATGAGAACTCGCAACCAAGTGGCTATATAAAGTGACTGACGTAACGTTTACATCCTACTTTGGCTAGCGACATCGTACCATTGACTTCGAAAAAAACATTTCACTCGCATTTAGAAAGTAGACATCGCTTACTTGAGACATTACAATAGAAAGTCTCTTGTTTCAGATTCAGCCATGCCTGTATTTATCCGATCTGCTTCTAATGCCACCTACACAGTCAATGAGGTGGACGGGCAAACCATCAGCGATATTAAGGTAAACTTCCATTATGGCTTATTTGAGAAAAACAAAGTGAAGTAAGCTGTTAAAGGTTATCAGCTGCCAATTCAAATTACTTGCTTAAAAATTCCTTATATGTTCTATATAAGCCAAGAGATCAAATATTTGGCTGTTTGTTAGTGGAAAAAAAATGCATTACTTTGGTGACATCCAACTCCACAAACCTTACCATCAGGGCCTAATTTTAACCAAATCAAAATTTAAAACATACTTATCACCTCATTAAAGGCAGTTCTTGAAACACACAACTGCATACAACACTCCTCTATCATCAGTCGGCTTAGCTCCATTTTCCTCTTTTAGCAGGATCATACCTGATGCCTCAGTTAAAGCAACTTTACATGCTATCCCATGTGCCACCTGTGTAATGCATTTGTACCAGTTTTATCACAGTATTCAAAAAACAAAAGAGATTTTAGCACAGCAGACGTGCTAGAGAAGTGACTTCTGAGTCATGGTCAACAATATGGGAGAAAAGCTGAAGGCACTTAAATAGTAAAGCCAGAGAGAAATTTTAATCTGCTCATTGTAGTGTAGGAATTCAATTGTTCTTTAAAGAGCATTTTAAATGTTTTATACTGAAGTTTTAAAGTTGTTTCTGCATTTCATTTTTCACATGAGCATTGGACAGAGGTTTTGTTTTCTTACAGGCTATGGTTGCTGATCACGAAGGATTGCCAGCAGAAGAGATGGTTATTTACTGTGCAGGAAGACCTTTGGAAGATGAAGTGAATCTTTCAACCTTGGAGGAGCTTACCACTTTTGAAGTGGAAGTCCGGATGTTAGGAGGCAAGTTTTCAATTGCAAAATGATCTGCTTGTGCTGTGTTTTCCCTTGTTTACACAAATAACACACTAATGTGAGACATATACAGTGGAACTTTGGCTAACGACCACAGTACGTTCTGGATAGTTGGTTAGTATCAGAAACAATTTTCCCGATAAGAAATGAAGGAAATAGATTAAATTGGTTCCCAGCCCCTGTTGACTCGCGAAAGTTACAGGCTATATAGGTATGTTTTTTGAATGATAGCAGTTATAATTCAGTATAAAAGGAGTTAAATAAACATAAAAACATTAAAGAATACATTTAAGCATAAGAAAACATTTAGTAAACATAAGAAAACTTATTGTTTTGACTGCGATGTGATGATGTGGGTGGATGGAGGTGTGGGGAGGAAGGGGTGTAATTACTGCTTGGAGGAGGAATCCCCCCTCCATGAGAACATGTGGCATTGTAAAATCGGGGGTGACTTCCCATTTCTGTTGCATTGATGTTGAAGGAAAAACTTGTCCAATGTCTTTAGCTTTTGCCTGTTCTGTAATACTTTTAGGTAATACGACATTACATTATCATTGAGCATGTTTAGGCTCCTATTGCCTATCGCACTCTTAGGGAAAGACTTTTCTACCAACAGAAGCAATTTCCCCCACTTCGCATGCATTTCTTTAATCCCAAAAATCACTACATTAGGATGCACACAGATAAAGATAACAAATGACCGATCGTAACTGTGTCTCAAGCGTGAATGATGCTTTGTCTGAGATGCTGGTCGGGCATGTGTGGGCGAAGTTGCTGTTCGGCATCCAAATTTTGTTCGGTATCCGGTACAAATTTTTAACGAAATTTTTGGTCGTTATCCAAAATGTTTGCTATCCAAGGCGTTTGCTAGCCAAGGTTCCACTGTATCCTCTTCGTAATATTATTCCTAATATTTTACGGCCTTTGGTACATTTGCAGAATTAAAAGTGACATCAGTGGGTTTGTTTTTTTTCATCTTGTTTTCCTGTGCAGGCAAAGTCCATGGCTCCCTGGCCCGTGCAGGCAAAGTCAGAGGCAAACACCAAAAGTAAGAATTTAGGTTTCTGTTAATATTTAAGTCCAAGGAAATAAAACATGAGCAAGTAGGTTTTAGAATAAGGCAATTCAATAGAATTAGGACCTTTGCATTTAAAGACTTTATAAGGTAATTGATGTCAGTTCCTGACAATCATCAGTTTTACTCTTTTTTTTTTTTAAAAAGGAAATGACCACAACTAAGCACTCCATATTCTTTCTTTATTTTGATAACTAGTGTTGTCTAGGTATTTCCTGAATGAGCAAAGATTTTGTAAAAATTCATTTTACACTGATATGCTGAAGAAGATAGGATACATTTCTCTTGGTCTAGTCATAATAATTATGTTTGGTTAGTCAGTGCTGACGTTGCACTTCATTCCTCTTTGTTTTACGTAGGTGGACAAACAAGAAAAGAAGAAGAAGAAGACTGGTCGTGCCAAACGCCGAATGCAGTACAACCGACGTTTTGTGAATGTTGTTACCACTTTCGGTCGCAAGAAGGGTCCTAACGCTCGTTCTTAAAAATTTGAAATCGTTTTACAACGTAAATTTTCACAATAACATTCTGTGTTTTCAAACATTATGTATATCACAGGAAGACTTCCATTTCATTCTTTGACATCAGTGTTAGGACAACTGCATAAAATGATTGTTAAAAAAAAATGTCCACAAAAGTACATCAGACTTTAAGAGAGAGAGCAAGGAAAAATGTGGGAGATTGTGAGCGTGCAAGTTCTGCTTTATGAACTTTCTTAAGGTCTATATGTATTTGTAGAGTATTTGATTAAATACTGGCACACCAGCTATTCATGTGTTTCAATTATAAAGTGATATGTTTTCTTTTGTCACCATTTTTTGTATGCACAAGCAATAAGAACAAGTACTTAGAATACATTTTGTTGTGTGTCATCCCTTATAGTGTGACACTCCCATCTAAAGCAGAAGTTGTTGAAGAGAAAAAGGTGAAGATCCTTTGGTTCATAAGCACTTTAATAATTTTAATAATGTGTGATTCTGATAGTGCATACTCACACTAGTAAGGAGCATGCTCTTAGCACATAGTCATAAATGAGACATGGTCAACATACAAAGGACAGAAGGATAAACAACAGTACTGATGACTAATAAAGAGGACAAATAAAAGAAAAATAAAGACAACACAAAGAAACTTTTCATTATACATATCTGGGCACTGGTGGGCATAAACTTATTTTTCAACTTTGTGTGTTGCAAAATGTCACCACTGGCAGGACAAGTCTTCGTACAACCCCTGGATAATGTTTATGAGCTTAGGTGGAATGCCATAGTGGATCATCAGCCTCTGGATAATGTTCCTGTCTACAGTGTCAAAGGCCTTCTCAAGGTCCACAAAAGTTATATTAAGGGAGGATTGACACTCAATAGACTGCTAAGTTTTTGTCTAGTGCCTTCTTCAATCTTTCTAGTATTACCCTTTTCAGGACTGCTGGAGATGGACAGCAGCATGATCCCCCGCCAATTATTGCACTGGGAGAGGTCTCCATTTCTTTGGTAACTTGACCAAGTTGGTTGGTTGTGTTTTATGCTGTGCCAGCAACTAGGGCTATATCACGGCAAAACTTGACCAGGTGGCCTAGTTTCCAATCTGTTGGTACTAGCTTGCTCCCAGATCTTGTACAGGAGGGGCTGTGAAATTTTTGCTGTTGTTTCTGGGTCTGCTTTTAGTGCTTCTGGGAGTATGCCATCCGGGCCTGGTGCTTTGCCACTTTTCAAGCTTTTGATAGCTTTGATGATTTATGTCTTAGTGGGAGGGCTGGTTGACATGAAGTTGTTCAGTTGCTGGTGGTATGTCTGATAAGAATGGCGGACGAGGTTGATTCAGGATCTCTTCAAAGTGTTCCATTCAGCAGTCTCTTTATCCTGCATCATTTGTTACGGTCTTGTCATCTTTGTCTTTCGCCAGCTTGTTTGGGTTAATATTCCTGCATGATAGAGTTTGTGTTATTTCATATAGTCACTTCATATTTCCTTGCGTAGCTGCTGTCTCTGCTTCCTTTGTCAATTCATGGGTGAAGCATCTCTTGTCTTCCCTGTCAGACCTCTTCACTTTGCAGTCCCAATATTCAGCTTTGAGACCTTCCTTCTCTTGCTGGTCTTGATACTGGTTGAGCTTCTGTTTCAGTCCCTTTCTTGATTCAGTCTTTGCTCAGGTCTCTGGAGTAATCCATTCCTTGTGTTTTATCTCAGCCCCTTGCTCGATTACTATTTTTAGGGATAACTTTGAGACATTTTTGATGTGTTACTGACGCTAGACAAATACCCTGAAACCGGAAAATACTTTAACCCAACCCTTAATTCTAGCCCCCGTTTATGGTTTCTCTACCAAAACAAAACTACCCATTTCTAAAGAGCCTCATATAATTAAAAAAAAACAAACAACAACAATATAGGCCTAGTCATTGTGGTAGAATCGATTGTTTAGGTTGTTGAAGAAGCGATGGTCAGAACAAGTTAAATTTCTATTGGAGAAGATAAAGAAATACAATGAATCCTTCTCTATATATTAAATATCTACTCTGATCATTATACATAACCACTACATACAGACGCTGGCTAACCACGAATACATGTCCATGGGCTAACAAAACAATACTGTGCAAAGTAGAGTGTTCTCCCCTGTTCGTCGCTTTCGTGATCTTCACATCAAAAGAGCACTTCGTTTCAGGGGGAGAAGGCAATGCGAGATTCTCAACCGTGTTTACAATTTTCTTCTTCTTATTATTAATAATAACTTCTTCTAATTGGTAACTTGGAAAGAAGATGGCATTAGAAAGTGACGCACATGCAGCATCTCGTAGAAAGGCGCTGAAAGTGGCAGTGGCAGCTTTGTGTTCAGAAGTCGGATTTGGAATGGCCGAAGATTCTGCACTTGAGACTCTAACAGAGATGCTTCAAGCCTGTATGTATGAGAGTACATTCTTAGATATGTGACTTTCATGTATAAAATACGTTCATCCTAAGAAATTCATGAAGTTGAAAACTTGTATTATGTTTTTCTGTTTAGACATTACAGAAGTCGGTCAGAGCACAAGATCATATAGCGAGCTTGCAGGGCGAACAGAATCCATGGTTAGCGATGTTGTCATGGCACTGGTTGAGATGGGTAAGATTTCTTGTATACGATACTACTTTTAACTCAACAACTACTACCTCTTATATTCTTGCAGCTGGGCCGTATTCATGTTTACACTTCAAGTCCAGTGTATATATTTATCAGAATATAATGTAATATATTATAAAAGTTAAAAAGACTGAAAATAAGTTACTAGAAGGGGTGTTTGTGTGTTGATGTGGGAATTCTCTTACAGAGATAATTTTACAAACGATAATATGATATATATTAATTTTGGCAACTTAAACAATAAAACCAAAGGGTTTAATTAAAAGGTAGAGGGCTACAGATGATAATGGTGTTGTTTGTTCATTCCGTGTGCTTGCTTTCAATGCACCACAAATTTGAACAGTTGTCATTTTTACTTAATGTTGATAATTTTTGCAAGCTTTATCATGGAACCTTTTTAGTTTTATTTTAAATGATGTATATAATTCCAGGTCTGGATATCAGAGGTATATCAGCACATGCCAAACGAGCAAATAAAACTGTGTTCATTCCACGTGAGTGTAACATTTATGAAAACTAGTGCTAGTAAAACTTCTAGGAAAATAAATAAGGAATATTAAGTATTTGATCATTTGAATTTAGAGATTTTTGTGATATAATCTGACAGATTAGCCAGGTATAAAATAATAAAGAACATGCATTTGGCTTGTGAAAGCATTAACACAGAATATATGACAGCTTATGGACATGATTTCAGCCGCACCAAGCAGTCAAATGCCAACTCTTCGAACCTTGCAAGTGGGAGAGAAGCGGTCTCATCCTTCACACATACCAGATTATCTCCCTCCGTTCCCAGACTCTCACACTTATATCAGGACAGAAGTGAGTTTTAATAAATGCTAAAGAGTAATTGACTAATGTCTACACTAGAACTTATTTGTATTTGAAAGTTGGTAAAGAACATCACCTTAACTTAATTATTTTTCCATACTTTATGTTAATGGTAAAACAAAAATTTATGATACTTAGAAAACTGTAAAATAACTTCTTTGATTAGTGGCTGAAATATTAAATGTGATTGATTTATAAATATGAGCATGAGGGAGAACACAAGACTTGTTAACCAAACAATTTTGAGCATTATTCTTGTAAAAAAAGAACTTTTAACTCATTCAGTATGGAGGAAATCGATGCAATTGAGCTGTAACTGTAAAGAGTTACATCAGGTGTATAGGAAGAGTTAAGGACTATCACTAAGCATCTGATCTTAATAAAAGTACAGAAAAACAGTGCTAAGATATAAAAAAAAACAGATCAAAATTTATAACTCCTTTGAATTAGTCACGTCATTGTTTGTATATTAGAGATATCTCAGACATTTATCAAGTTTTGTTTTTTTAACATTCAGTATTGTGAAGGTGGTAGGTATGCTCAGAATTTTTCTTTTGTTCTTTATTACAGGCCTTTAGACAACCATTTAATGAATATCAGTTGATCAGAGAAAAAGCTGCAACCCAAAAGCGAGATGTGGAGAGAGCATTAACCAGATTTATTGCAAAGACAGGAGAGACACAGAGTCTCTTTAAAGATGACATCTCCACATTTCCATGTAAGATCTAGTAATTTTTTAAATGCTTCAGTCTCTGTTAGAAAGCATTGATCATTACAATGTAATGTACCATAATCCCTAGTTTATCGCGGGATATGTGTTCCAGAACCACCTGTGATAACCGAAAATCCACGAAATTGAAATGGTATATTTATTTATGTATTTATACACTATAATAAGGCTTTATAAACTCTCCCTATACCTTTATGCTACATAAACCTTTCCCATTTCCTTAATAACCATTCCCACACCGTTCTGCCATTGTATTGTACCTTTACAGTAAATAAAAGAACAAACACATAATATGTACTGTACTGTAGAGTAATACAGTGCCTGTAATAGAATGAAAAGCGAAAAAGTACACAACACGCCACTCTAATGAGCCAATCGTGCATGAATTTCCAAATGGCTTCCCTGTCTATTGAGTCATAAGCCTCCTCAAAATCTACAAATGTCATGTAGAGTGGTGACTGCCATTTGATGGACTGTTCAATAAATGAGAAAGGATACATGTTAAATATTACCTATTTCTTGCATTTGAGAAAGAAACAAAATATTGTGAGCTTTGCCTTTAATTTTTTTTTGTGGTGGTCATAATCACTGATGTCATCACTTGTATTTGTTCTGTAAGTGATAGCAGTCAAGTCATCACCTTTGCCCTACATTGATGCACTGCTTCCCAAAGACCAAGATCTGGATGCTCAGGAGGTGGACTTCTACCATACATCATCTGTAGCCCCAGAAACATACTCACAAGGGCAAATTTCTAACATGGACAGTGCTTCTACAGGCTCAGCCTTCCTTGGTGGATCAACAACAATCAGTGATATGTCCATCATGGATAGTACACAGGGCCTGCAATCACAAGATTCACTTGATGATACCATTGACAACCCGTACCTAAGAGCAGTTCGAGTGCCAAAGAAGACGAAGAGATGAAGTTTTAAGCTGTAATAGCTACAGCAGCTATTTGATAACTATAACTTAGACATTGAAAAGCATGTGGCTGAAGTAGCACTTATAATGGATATAAACTGACTTGCCATTGGACTTTTGAGATCAACTGTAAAATTTCTTGGAAAGTGAAAGATATTGAATGATCTGTGCTTCATTCTTTGAGAGCATATTATTCCAAGTGGCCATTGTCATATATCTGATTTGGAATGTGATGTTCTTTTGTAGACATGACTTTGCAGAAAGACAGTCTGCACATAGACTGATACTGTAAATGGGTGTACTGTCCGAATTCCACACATATGTTAGTCTGTTTTGTGAAAACATGGTAATAAGGAGTAACTATCAACATTTGTAAAAATGAAAAACTAGGTGGAATAAGATTATCACAAGGAAGGACTTTGAAAATTTTGTTGTAAACTGTTGGTGGGTAATACAGTCGAGCTTCAGTTCTGTATGTATAATACTGTAGAGAGATAAAAATATTTGAAGAAATATTCTCTGTGTAAATTACATACAGTTGGAAGAATCTGTGCTATGGTTTATGCATTATTTGAAGAGATTCTGTTTTCATTGCAGCAAGTGGCATGTGGAAATCAGTTATCTAGAAGTGCTTAGTCCTTAGAGGGTTTTTCACTGGTTCTCTTCCATTTGGTGCAGTTTGCTTCAAGTCTCAGACAACTACTCAAAATGAAATTACATGACGAATTTTGTTAACAGGTCGAGTAGTAATCTCTTTTCTGAACATACGAAAGACCGGTTAGATACATATGTGTTAGATAAGATAATAAAATGATAGGATACAATGTATGCTGCCTTTTACTAGAATTTCTGTAATGGAACATCTGCAAACCTAGATAAGATGGCCATGGCCTTTAATTAATGTTACTAATTAATAATGGAGTGTCTGCAAGCCTAGATACTATTACTATTAAATCTAGGTAGTATTTTTGGATCATGTCAGCAAAAACAAGACAGTAAAAAAAAAATGGTAAGAATATAAGACTATGCCCATGAACTGTTTTAAATGATCAGACTGGACTAAACTGATTTGGGGAGATATTTCTGTTTATTCTGCAGTCAAGCATTTTACAACCATCCATATGCATAAAGACACAATATGAAGGCTTGCAAAAATAAGCAAAATGATAACAATAAAAGATTTGTTGTAGATTGGACTCACAATATTTAGTACTTCAAGAACTTCCTAGTAACAGCAAAACTGATCTGACAAAGTAATGGTGCTCAAAAATCTTGATCGCAGCATGCCCAACATTTTATACTTTCAGGCTATCTGCGCCATGTGATTAAGGCATTTAAAAGGATATCATTATTTGCCTGTTGTATTTTCAGTTTGAGTTTATGTTTAAATCTTTGATGGCAATTGTTTTCTCAAAGTTGCGAGGTCCTTACAGGTTGTCTGATTACACAATGTTAATACAATTTTTAGTGTGCAGAAAAAAGCTGATCAGAAACCAGCATAAAAACTGTCCAAGAAACAAAGGATTTACATGAAGTTCACACTCTTTGTCACACCACATGCTTATTAGCTCTCATCTATTGCACTAGCTTAATGGAATGACTATACTGTAAAACTGGCTATAAGGACTTTCTGCAAGAAAACAACAGCAGTACAAATGCAACAAATTTCTGGAATGGTTACAATACACCTAAACTATCTATTAACGTAAATAATGTAGGAAACCTAGTACACCTTTGGAATGGTCACAAAACTGGATTGTTTATAAAGATCTATGAAATGGGAGACATCACATAAAGTTAATTTTATCACAAGCAGAAAATAACACAAGATGAAAGCTAAAACTTTGTAACATTTTTTTCAAATTAAAAACATTAGTAGTGGAATGTGTTATTAAACCTGGGTTGGCAACACTCTCTCTAATGTTCATGATCAGGACATAACCAGTTCAAAGATTCTATTGACCCATTCACTTATTCTTCTTCAGCAGAGTATGTCTTCGGAAAGGAAAACATACACATTTGTACCTGGTTTCTATATGCACATAAGCATTAATATCTGAGTGCTGGAAAAATATCTGGAAGTAAAGAAGAAAAATATTTAAAAAATTGATCATCTTATATCAGATCTTGCACTGTGAGTACAACGTTTACAACAGTGTTGTCCAACCTTTTCTCCCCAAGTCCAGACTGGACATGATATAAAATCTTGCGGGCCAAAACATAGCGGTTTTGCTGAAATCATCACGTTTAAAATAAAATTATGTTGTGTCTGGTTGAAAAGAGTAAGCCGGAAGTGGCATCCCTGGTTTACAATATCAACATTATTACATCCGTGATGAAGTCTCCTTCATGATGTAGATACGCCAAATAACCAAAATGTTACACGTTCTTAGTAACATATCCAGGAAAGGAGTGGTTATTATAGATAAAAATTGAAACTTCTTTTTTCCGAGATACCTTTAAATGTGATGCAAAAGTGGTTCCCCATCTGTAGAACACGGCATGTAAAAGGTAGAGGCACAACCCTCTCCTGCCAGCTTTCCCCCCAAAAATAAATCTGATACACATGGCTGCTAGATTGACAAATGGATTTTATCATTCACACAGGTCTGATAGAGCTTTGAATCATAGATTTGTTCTGAAACATCATGCTACAGTGCCTTCTAATCTCTAAACAGATTTGTTTCTTTTAGTAATACATTTTAAGTATATTAGTTATATATAAATATCCACTAAAAGTGTGGTTAAAGTGGAGTAGATTCTCCTGAGATTCAGGTATTGTGCGCGGGTACAGTTAAATGGATTAGATTCTGTTTGCCAGAGTGTGAAGTGTCAAGAATACTATCGAGATTCAGGTGTTGTGTCACGGCTGTCATTGGTTGGATCACCCTTTATTAGCCGAACAAAGAGTGGGAAGTGAAGATTCTCATCATAAACCTCTGAACTTGCCTGCAACTATAAAAATTAAAAAAAGTACATTAACACCACTTCCTTTTTTCATAATCTGGGAGGCAGTTTGGACTCCTTGGTTATCAGCTCAGCTAACAGAGCATGTACATTTTATTGTAAAGCACACTGAGTTTGCATTCATATGGAGAAGAAATGTGCTAAATAAATCCCATTATTATGTTATCAAGGCATTTCTTTCTTTGCTACTCTTGCATCTTCAGTCATTGCAAAGAAAAAAAAAAGGATTATATTTGTATCACTGTGTATGTATTTACCATGCATCACAGATCACATGAACTGCCTTGTCCATAAAAGTTTTTAAAATTCTGTCCTTCTAAAACATTGTATTCTTACAGAAACTTTTCCAAATAGATATTGACAAGATACCTATTAATCTATTTGATCATAAATCTACAATACCTGCTTATGCAGTCTCCATACTGTTGTATCATACACTTCAGGTTGTTCTTCATCAAAGAAGTTTTTGGCAAGGTCAGTAAACATGT
Organism: Pomacea canaliculata; assembly: GCF_003073045.1. Taxonomy (NCBI): domain Eukaryota; kingdom Metazoa; phylum Mollusca; class Gastropoda; order Architaenioglossa; family Ampullariidae; genus Pomacea; species Pomacea canaliculata. The sequence continues at coordinate 3,578,176 of NC_037597.1, forward strand.
AAAATGTTTTGTGTCTAGATGGAGCAAAGATCCAAGCTTCTCCCTGTTAAAAGACAGTATGAAAAATACCATTTTAACGGAAAAAAATTGTTTGTAACATCAAATACAGAAATATCAAACACGCTGTGGAATAAGGTCAAGGATTTTTAAATAAGGTTTACTGTTTGTTGATTTGAAAAAAACAGTTTTGTTATTTTGTAAACCCCATCATAGTTGTTCATACATGTTGCTACTTGCACTGTACCTTAGGTTTCAGGAGGCTGTGAAGTGTTTGAACAAGATGTTTCCTGCCTTCATCAAAAAATAAACTGCAACAAAACAGACAACTGATTAATATGCAATAATATAGGATATATTTAGCTGGCAAATTAACAATATATACTTTGTATGCATGAACATATATTTTGCAGAGAATGAAAATAATAAAATTTTGGAAAAACGATGTGCTAGTTCAGTAATCTTTTAAATACAACTTGCAAAGCTCAGGAGTGAGAATACAATAAAAGAATTGGAAAAGTGGAGGAGGGATGGATGAAATGTGCTAATGTGTATTTGAAGATAAATTACATTAAAGATTTTTTACTAAAATACTCAAAAGGAATTAGAGGAAAAGTTTAAAAACAGCAAAGACTTTAATGTTTCTAATTGAAGACAGAACCTCACTGTCTACAACATGGTGCCTGAATCTAAAATTACCCCAACCTCGGACTGTATGGAATCTTGCCTTTACTAAGTCCTCAATAACAACATACAACTGCTTCTGGAAATACAAACCATATTACTCCCTGCTGCACCTATGTTTCTGCCATCAGTTCTCTTTCACCCATTCATATATCCATGATGCCCTTGTTTTGCTCTTTAAATGTTTTAATGTTCTCATTTACACTTTACTATATCCACTTCATCACTACCTTTCTATCTACTGTTATTTTTTAACTGTATCATTAAAATCCTTGGAAGTCTGTAATGAAACACAAATTTATTAGGCAATATCTTTCAAGCACCATATTCTTACCAGTCTGCACATAAAACTATATCAAACTGCTCCTTTAAATCTTGATCAACAAGAGTTGGACCCCAGCGCAGCATTCTGAAAGGGAAGAAAAACTATAGAATAAACTGTATTCACAGAACTTAAAAAAAATGCCTTATAGATATCAAGAAGATATTTGAGTCGATGCCTGAAAGTTGGAGAAGTGGATAACCCAATGGTTAAAGCACTGGTGCCCAAACCTAAAAGCATGCCAGTTTGATACTTGTGTGGCCCAGGCCTGTCAGGAACTGGTATCTGATTCCCCAGAGGGCTGGGGAGAGGTAAGACAGTGAGAGGGAGACAAGATATCACCAACTTAGCCAAAAAAAAAAAAGACCCAAGAAATGTGTGGATTCTAACACCTTATCTCTCAACAACCTAACATTGGATGACCTTTACATGAAAATTTACAAATCACATGAAAATTAAGTAATTTAATAATAAAAAAAAAGGTTACCATAAATGATAATAATTTGAAACATCATGGAACAATTTCTTCAGAGACTATCAGAAATGATATCCTTAACCAGAAAGTCTTAAATTTTGGCATATGAAATAATACGCATACTGAAATAATAATGAAAATTATTATTGTAGACAGCTATTGTCTAAGAGTGGAAAAAGCTCTGTAGAAAAAAAGAATTAACTCTGCATTTTTAAAGTAGTAAAAGCAAACATGAATCTGTCTACACTGTGCTTCTCCATGAGTGACCATTATACCTTGCACTGAGGGAAGTGCCTCCTGTCTTGTTCTGCCCAATGATATGACGCAAGTCTGCAAAAGTTCATCAACTCTATCATGCAGACAGACAACATGATGATGCCAGCACAACATCTAGAAGACAACAATTCTTCAATTTTTTCCTTTTCTTTTTAATTTTACCATGACTAAACAACACTGAATGAACTTGCATGCATACAGCATGACAGGTTAGAAGTGGTGATTGTTAATTAATAAATTTTAATTGTGTGACCCTTTTTATTGGTGTCTGATGTTCTAAATTTATAAATGCAAATTTCTTTTCATCTGAACATGCTTTGAGATATCTTCTGCTGGAGGATATGGTGAGTAGTGATATGAAGCACACTGTGTATTCCAGTGTTGATCTCACAAAATTTAAATAAGTGCATTCATTTTAGTTCACCTGCTAAACAGTTAATCACATGCAAAATAAACTGAAAACTCCAAAACATACTTGATATGGACTGTTCATTTCCATCAGTAAGCACTACCCGACTTGCTTTGGAACAAGTAGCCACCTGTATAATTAGAGAAAACTGTAATAAATGCAATGACATTTTATGTTGTTGTATTACTATGTGCTCTTATTTTATTCCCCTCTTTCATTATACCAGTTGTTGCTGGTGATAATCTAAAATAGTTCCACAAATTATATTTCATATGACCTAAGCATATGTATCTATGCTGTCTATAAGTAAATAATATGTAAATGTAATTATCTTTCATTATACATTTGTGTAACTCAGCCTGGAAACCCCCTGGGTAACCTGCCAGTCCCAAGCTTGGATGAAGGAGGAGGGTTGGGCATGGGGCTAGCAACCCCACCCTGTAAAACAACGCATGCTACAGAAACCGCAAATACAAATACAAGCTGCAGCCCTATGCTCCAATGGGGGCGATTAGGAACAAGAAAAAGAATACATTTGTGTAGGTTATAAACCATAGCTCTTAAAAATTTCTAATAATAACTCAAACTCAAACTGTGCTCTTTCAACTGATGTCTGATGTTCTAAATTGACGAATACTAATTTGATTAACCCTTTCTTATTACTTTCTGCCAATTTAATAAATCGATTGCTAAAGTTCACAAGGCAAAGTGACAGAATGCTGTAGCCAAAGTCTAGGAGATAGAAAATGACCACCGCACTGCTGCCTTTGTAGCTTTCTTCAAAAAGCGTATCTGACTGCACATACATCCAACAAACAAGAAGAGGACAGATTCTTTTTGACTACATTATTGGCTCTTGATGGTACTTACTGCCATGCCAGCCAGACAGGTCATGCCACCACCAACTTCTATGACATTAGCATCCCTGAAACCCAATTTCAGGTTAAAAAAAGGACAAATATTTTTAAATATTACATGGTTGTCAAAAGTCTGAAAAATGCAACAATTAACATGAATGTTGTATTACATTTTGAATTAAACACTTTTGTTATCTTGCCTATGCCAGTGTATTCACACACAAGATTTTTGTCTGTTCTTGAATACTGTTATTTGATGGTTAGACTGCTACATGAACACTTACGCAAATTTGTCATGGTTCTGAAGACAGTAGTATGTCATCACTTCTTCAGATGGCCAAACGCCTGGAAAAAAAAAATAAACCACACACACATTTTAACACAAAATTACATTTTATGTGGTCATTATTTTTCCAGCTGAAGATACATCAGCAATTGATAAAACAGGCAAAAGGGTGAATAAATATTACAACACTTCATTTTGAGAGGAAAATGTCTAATATTTCCAGCAGATATATCAACAAAGTGAAGAATTCAGAAGGTATTTCCATTCCTCATCTTTACATCTGAGATAAAACTCATGCAGTTCTTTTTGATTAAATGTAAAAACTTACAAACATTTCCTGTATTGTTAAAGCCAAGCAGGTCTGAAGGCTTAATGGTTTCACTCAAATGCCTGAAACAAATTTTATGTCCCAAATAAGTACATTAATCAAGCACAATACAAAATTTAAACTGTATAATGTAAAATTTTAAATGTATACTATAAAAGACTGCAGGCTTTGTACAGCTAGTGGGATGCAGAATATTGGGCTAATAGAACTGTGGCGCCTTTCCAAACCAGCATAACACCATGTAGTATAAATGACATAATGTTTTAATACTGTAAATAGTGGTATAGCTTTCAAATAATAATAGAAAAAATCAGACAACAGAAAATGTACATCATTCTAGTGAATGCCTGGAGAAAACAAATACTGAGCACCTTCTGCAGCTTTGAGAGAAGCAGTGGAGCTAATGGTGAAGCTGTAGGAACTGCAGATTTTCTGAGCAATAACATAGCCTTTGATGAAGCTACTGGACTGACAGTGTAATGCAATGCAATAATGAAATGTGGAAGAATAAGCTGGTGATCAATTTAAATAGTAAATAAGACAGAAATTTTAACAATATTATATTAATACATGAAGAAATACTTTGTTCTTCTTACTCCTCCCTTATTAGCAGAAAAAATCCTTTTTAAAATTGAACATAAAGAACTGAGAGCAGTAAAAGACTGTGTGCTGTTTGCAGTACCTCACTATCAAGGAAAGATTTGGGAAAGAATGGCAGCTGTATTGGTACCAAGATGCATCTTCAGTCTCATTTTCACACTCTGGCGTCTTTATCTTCTGTGTTTGCAGAAGACCGTAACTCTGAAATCGTCGAACTGAGACGACCGACTGCTGAGTCTGTGATGTTCGCTGGCCATGAATTGTCTGTAAATAAGATTTCATCTTACACTTTGATACCTGTAAATGAACCAAGCGCCGACCAAATGATCATGCTATGTTAAAACCGGAAAATATATATCATAATCCTGATTTATTGTAGGATGTTATCGTATGTTGAATCTTCCAGTACGTCCTTCTCTAGCTCGATCTATCATCGCACCGGTCACATATTTTATCACCTTATCGCTTTGTGAACTTATTCATTTAGGATTACCTCAATAAGTATGTTCCATCGTTCTCTTGCAATCTGCCTTCTTTTCAGCTGTGAGGATTGCTCGTCTGTTGTGGCTTTCCGTTTGACGGCCTTCTGCATGCCCTCGGCTTGGTTTGTTGCTAGTGGCCGCGGATGCATCATTGCATGTTGCAAAAATGTCCAATACCGGAATAACGGCTATTCTCAAACCATTTGACGATATCGAGTTTGTGCACTATCTTAAAGCTATCGAGGCAATATTTACCATTCTGAATAACATATTTTATTCATAGTTTTTAACTGTTTCTTTTTTTAATGGCATAAGTGAAGTAATTTTATTTTACTTTAATCTTAATTTTTGCTAGTTCGCTTAAGCCTGGAGGTTTGGTGTGTGTGTGTTCAGAAAAGCCGTGTGTTACCTCGCATTTACTATCATCACGAACTAATATCCCTATATACGTCCGTGCTATAATGAGTCTGTTCGTTTATTTGAATATGTTTCGTTGGAGTTCCTCTAGACATTCGGCCCTGTCATCCATTTCTTCTAAATTGTGGACAAGCAGCCCGGGAATTACACGCAGTGTCCTGCACTTGAAACATTGTAAGAGCTTACAGCTTCGCTCTTCATCATCGAGTCTGAAACCTCGTCTGCCCTTTGAAATCGACACGAATGTACAGAACGATGTACTGGTGTACTCATTAAAAAGTGATCGTTTTTTTAAGATGTTGAAGTATTTTGGATGTATACAGTTTGCATTTTGGGCATACCTTGGACTGTTCTCTTTTCAAAACTTGCGAGATGCACCAGAAGATACAACAGCAATCAACTCGTCCTGGTGGCGTAGAATAGCAGCGAAAGAAAGCAAGTATAAAAATGGAATCAGCGTACTTTGCTTTGGATTGGGTAAGTGCTGATTTCTACTAAACTAATTTACATTGTACTCCGCCCTGAAATTTGCAGTGACTAGAAACCTCTTATGTTTTTGCAGTACATAGTAGAAAAGGGAAGCAGCCTCTATATCCTTGTTTTTTCTTTTGATTTCAGGATACATTATTTTATGCATCAGCATACTGTATCCAATGAGAGCAGTAAAGAAACTGTGGCTTTTGAAAGGAGGAACTGCTGTTCGGGTGGACACATATTCTGCCTTCAAACGATCACAGACATTGACAGTACCCACTAGAAATGTGAGCTGCCTTCAGTCACGGAAAGATGCAGCAGCACAAATTGCCATGAAGATAAGAGGCAAATGGTTTTTCTTTCTGTTGGATAAACGAGGAGTTTTTCACAATGCAGATCTGTTTGATTATGCAGTAGGGTTGTCAAGAAATGTGAAATAGACAAAATGGAACAAATTTGATATTGACACGTTTCACCAATGTGCCATACTAAAACTGGGAGGCGCTTCAACTTAGCATAACAAGGCCTGGAGCTAATTGTAAATTAAGAAAATAAATCACCTGGTTCAACCGGGGTAGTTTATTAATGATACATGGCTCCCCTTTGTTCAATCTGCTCAGCACTGCTTTTTGACCAACTATCAGATCTTGCACTTGTACATTTGATACCCCTGTTCAAATACCTTCTTCCTATAACTCGCCTGTTTGTCAACGCTCTCAATACCATACAAGCAACTGCCATAAACAGTCGCGAAGGAACTCAATAAAACATCTTAGGATAATGGGTCTCATTTATGAGTTGTCATTGAAAACAAATCCTTCCAAAGCAATATGTCATCAATTTTACCTTCTTGTAATGTACAACACTTCAACAAGAGCAGATTCCTTTGTATTATTCATTCCACCCCTTTCCTACTTTCAGCACCTTTCACTCTGCGACCCTATGATTGAGTGGAAGCGAACAGTACCCTGATTCTCATTTCCATAATTCACCCTTCCCTTTAAAAGGCAAAAGAGAGATAGTGTTCGTTAATATCTGCCTTGTTTGCTATTGCCAATTAAAAATGTTTGCAGGGAGTGCAAAACCTTTGTTTCGAGTAAAATCTCAAGAAAACAATTGTAATGGAGTGTTTGGTGTGCAAGAATTTCACTCTGCGTACTAGTTTTTTTCCCCCTGCAGGCAAAAGCGAGAATCTTCATACCTCCGAGTTCTCAAAATACCACACATACTTTTCAGGGCCTACACATTCTTCTCACAACCCAAATTTAGGAAATTTTCATCATGCACGTGCAGCATCCTTCTCATTTGTAAAACATGGCTTTACATACTCATTTTCACACAACGCTGAATAAAAACCAACCATAAAATTACGCTATACAGATTTACAGGGAAGCTCAAGAGGCAACCCTGCATTTATTTCATGAGGACTAGCAAAACTTATGAACGGGCATTAGGTCCCTTTCTGCGGCCAAAAGTGGCAACAACGTTGACAAAGCGTCGGTTGTACTGCATGCGGCGCTTAGCACGGCCAGTTTTTCTCTTCTTCTTTTCTTGCTTGTCAACCTATGGGAACCACAAAAATGTTAAATATTAACGTGATGCACAACAAAAAAAATGATGCTAGCCTCTTGCCCAAGACAAATCCCAAATTAACTAACAAGGGAAAGAGTGCTAAAATTAACTGGACATGCCAGTTCTGATGCCGATGGTCACAAAATCTCCGATAATGCAATCTGTTTGTTGCTTGTGCCTCAGTATTAAAACATTTTTTATTGATGGCAGCTGACCAAGAGATGCAAAAATAATAGGCAAGTGTAACAATAAAATCTTCCCCTGCCTTTTGTCAAAAGCTAAAACATTTCTCTAACATGTGAACTGGTGGAAGTTTGCCCTTTAAAAACTTTTATTCTAGGAATTGGCAGCAAAAACATTAAATGTACATTTAGTTCAAAATACTGCAGAGCTTTTCATTCCCCCAAAAATTAAAAATAGATGTTCGGTTTTCACCAGTTCCAAAGATGTTCAGCAAGTTATGATCATGAAAAGATTATGAAAGGGTAAGTCTGATAGCAGCATTAACTTTATCTCACAGGAGTCATTAAAAATTACTTGGACTGGAAACATATGCATCTTATCAAGTTCTGTTTGCCACTCTGTCAAGTACTGAAATCTGATTATTCTATTACCATTCATAGAAATTATCATTTTTAAAACTATGAAAGATTGTTTACAAAAAACATTTAAAAGCAATTGTCAAAAAGGAAATAAACTTGGCATGCTGAATCCGATGGTAAGCTGCAAAAGAATATTTAAGCAACTGTTTTCCAACATTTTGCCAGAAAGCACTTTTTAGTAATACATATGAACAAGACTTGAATGAACACGAGAACCGACAATGTACTAGAAGATAGGATGAAATGAGGAAAGGGTTAATAGTGAGGACAGAGAGTTGAATTAACATACAGAGGGAAACAAGCGAGCAGTATAGGGAAGCCCTTACCTTTGGTGTCTGCCCTCGTACTTTACCAGCACGAGCCAAGGAACCGTGAACTTTGCCTAAAGCATGAAAATAAAAATGATCATTGTGTGCTAGCTCTCAAATCATTAAGAAACAAAAGCATGGCATGCAACAATACTGAAACTTCAACTTTCAGCGTTTTTTTGTCAGTCTGATAAGCACATTATATGGTGTTAGGTCGTGTCAAGCAAAGAACTTACCTCCAAGCATTCGAACTTCCACCTCAAGAGTGGCAAGATCTTGGAATGATGACAGATTCATTTCATTCTCAAGTGGTTTGCCTGCACAGAAGACAGCTAGATCTTCACAAGCAAAGCCCTCCCGATCTGCAATTATAGCCTGAAACATAACGCAGATGTGCACTTAAAAAAAGGTAACGATCATTCTATAACCTTATTAAGATGCTGGGGAAAAACACATTAGAAATCATAGTTTAAGTGATGGCAGTGCCTATCTCTTCTCCCCAACCCTCAGACAGGTTGACTGGGGGACATTAGGCATCAAACATCAAGCTTTCAGTTTTGATGCCAAAGCTCTAACCTCCTGCCTATCCACTTCTCCAACGCCAAGACAAAATGGGGAGGGGGGGAGGAATTACATGGCAACTACACTGTGCAAACACAACTGAGTATACAACAGGTGGACAGACAACATTTGATTGGTACTTTTTATACTGAATGACTAAAAAAATGTAACCAATAGTTAACGAAGAAATACATACTACAGCCAAATGTGCAGTGGCGTAGGAAGAAGTGGGAGGAGAAATCGGCCACTCAAAAAAAAATATACTAAGGGGACAAGAATGTGAATATCAGTTCACTGTCAGCATGGAGGTTGCCCCCACTTACTCAAAGCTGAGCATCTTCCTACGCAACTGATACAGCAAATATTTGCCATCATATCAGTTATAATTCTACATAATGACCTAAAGTGAGAAAATCATGAGATAGCACACTGTAATGGATTTTGTCAAAAACAACAGAAAACACTAACTAACCTTTACATCGTTGATGGTGCAATGAGGTTCCACATCCAATGTGTGGGTAGTGTGCAACGCACGGACAAACAGCTGCATGATTACTTCTAGATTGGACTAAACAGAAAAGTATATAAGTTATATTAATAATAGAAATACACGAATTAAACGAAAGTTCAATAGTATGTATAATATACTTGAAACTGCCTGCGTAATATACTGTAATAAATGTAGTAGCACTGTTGAATCGAACATGCGCTTTATTTTGTCATACCTTTTATTTTATTTTCTGTGTACACTGACAGAAACATATGTACAATACGCAATTAATTCGAGAAGTACGATGTCTAAAGTTGACAGATGTATGATTAAGAAAAATTTAGGCATGGAATACAGGTATATAATTACATAAATAGTTCAAAGCATACACGTGTAGGCCGTACAGTCTCCTCGCAGGAAAGCGGAAAGAACGCTCGCAAGGGCTTATGGGACGATTTGTGTGCACCAACAGTGATGACGTCAAGAGAAACGCTGCGCGGAAAGAACCAAATGACCGAGAGCTCGCTGATCTGAAATGGCTCAAGTCGTTCCTTGCCTTGTACGATTAGGCGAAAATCATAAAAAATATCGACATCTGCCACTGACCCAAGACAAGGTTGTGTTTGTATCTTAATTGTCCCATTCCTAATCACAAACTAGATCGAAGTGTTTGTAAGTTTCTTGTGTAACAGTTTAAATCAAATCTTACTACACCCAAATAGGCAGGCATGAAGAAAATGGGGACTTTCAGTTTAGCTGATACGTAACTGAGAATATTAATGGTTGTGTCACACTGCTTTCATAATAACATAAGCAGTTTACTTATATAGCACCTTATCCCAACCCTTTTGCCAAGCACATTGCACTTTACACAACACTGTAATCCAGTCGTTAAAAAATGTAAACAAAGTAAAATTACATATAAATTTAAAAAAATCGAGCACTCAACTCAAGCATTTCACAAAACAGTGTGAATTGGAAGCAAGTAATGGTGAGGTGGAGTTTTCAGTTAAGCGTTGAATGATTCAAAGGATATATACCTCAGCAGACAGCAGTCATACATATGGACACAAATCGACAGTGAGGCACAGGGTTGTTTATTTTTGGCACGTACTCATATTACAGGTTGATGTTGCATCAATGCAGAACAAGACTCAAGAAATAAAAAAAAAAAAAAAAAAAGAGGGTACATTCTGTGGTGGTGACACAGAGATCCAGAATTTAAATCATTGGAAAACGTAGTGAGACAAGTAAATAAAGTGGTCCAGAGTTGAAAATGGAAAAATAACAATGAAGTGGAGAAGATGGCATAGATATGGCAGTAGAGACTACTAAAGCCTCCAAAAAAAAAAAAAAAAAATCTGGTCAAGATTTAAAACTTTCAACATGCTAAAATTGTGATTTCAAGGTTTGCTGTTTGAAGTTTTAAATGCAGAACATGTTAATAGCTTCAGTTTTATTTTTCACAATAGGTCAAGATTGGACGTGCACCAGACACAACATACTGTATATTGTCAACCTGGATATCGCGATACCATGCAACTATTGAAAAGCAAGAAGATGGGTCGTGGATTCTAACAGACAATAAGGTTTGTCACTGGAATACCTTTGAGATCATCTTAGGCAGGAAACCCAGTAGCATGAATTAGCTTAGCTAATTCTACTATAATTAGGGTCAATAAAGTTTCTAGGCCCTGTTTATGTAGCAATTATGATAGAGTATTTATAATCAAGCTCAAAGCTGTCAGTGAATTAATGCACTTAAATGTCTGAGGCAGATAGTGCTGAGGAAAAGTTTTTTTTTGACAACTCGTTGCTTACCAAAAAATTTACACTTTGCTCTTTTAACATGGTGAAGTTAGCTTCAGTTCACCCTGATTGTATGTGTGTGTGTTGTACATGTACTTAAAAAACGAAATATGAAAGTATAATTAACTAGCTTGTATGGCATCTAGGTAAAGAGCCTTTGACACCATTTCAGATAGAAATAATTATGGTAACAGAACTGGTTTGATATAAGATGTGGTGAATTGTAAGTGATTCAGAATTTGTCATGAAAGGGATAAGAAACAGAGCATTTTGATTTGAAAGGAGCAAAACAAATGATACAATCTCTCATTTAACAGTCTAAGACTTATCCTAAAAGGATAACAGTTGCACAAATGAAGAATGCAGTTGTCACACTCTTCATTCTTTTCATGATATGAATGAAACGAAATTTTCTTCCAGAGTCTGAATGGGATTGCAATAAATGGGACTCAGTTGGAACCGCTCACCCCTTACACCTTAAAAGAAGGAGATGTGGTCCAGTTTGGGGTCCCCAGATCTTCAGGCTTGGAGCCAGAGTTTGTGTACAAATATTTTTCTTCAATGAAAATAAGAATAGAATCCAAGAAAAGATCATTGTCTTCAGATCAGGGTGCTGAGCCCAAGCGGTTCTGTGAAGATTCACCTACAAGCGTCATAAGGTTAGACTAAGTCCATGGGTGTGCAGATGTCTGCACCATGCATGAGCACATTTCCACACTTTCTTGTGCTTTAGATGGTATTGATGAAAAACCTGGAAGAATGTTTCTTTTTCTCTTTTCAGTCATTCTCATTTTGTAGGTAGACTTAGATTATTATTATTAGTATGATAGTATGCTGAATTACTTCTTTTCTTCATTCTATGCAATGGCTGCTAATTGGTGCTTGCATTTAGTGCAAAGTATCTGTGTTCAGCTTTAATTTCTGAACTTCTCCCATAAGACCCAGCCAGAAAATCTTGCTGTTCATCTGACCAGTCCATACTATCTACTCCTTTCACCAATAATGTATTAGTTTATTCCTTGTTGCTCCTTTGAGGAGCATAGGGCCGCAGCAACACAATAATGTATGGTTCCCAACTTTTTAGCTATGGTGCAGCATAGCAGTAGATCTCCCTTCCCATTTACGTATGCTACATCCCACTATTGGGTCTTTTTTTAAACTTACATTAACTACACATCTTTTCTGCACTACTTCTAAAGACAGTTCACTTACTGCCTCTAACCAGTTCTCTGGGTTTTTTAAAGTTCTGTTTAAATATATATCTGGGTTAGTCTGTTCTACTGATATCCTTTGTTGATTACTTTTTATCTCTTTGTCATTACTGTTAGCTCTGTATCTCCACTGTCGTTTGCACTTCATTCTCATTGTTGCCTGGGCTGTCAGGTGGCACAATAGTTATCTCCTGTCCCCAGTGCAGTGAAAGTTGGCTTTCCTGGGTTCAGCTCTTGTCTCAGGATGCCATTCTTTATCTGCATGTGGCATCTGTTTACAAGGCTGGCTGCGTTACTGCGATATGGCTTATTTGCTGGTTCAGCATAAAACACTATTTTCCCCCCTCCCCCACTTCATCATTGCCCATTTTTCCTTCCTGTACTATATGTATCAAGCAGTGAGTGCATGCTCCAGTATGAGTGTGATTGCATCTTTATTATTTTATATAGCTATCTTATAATTATCTTATATAGTTTACAAAGTTCAGAAGAAGAGAAGAAGAAAACTGGAGATAAACTGCTCTTGGAAATGTACGAAGATCAGGTCCGTGCCCTTACTAGAAAGCTGGAGGAAAAAGAAGAAGAAAAGACAGCTGTGGAGCAACAGCTAGAAACAGAGAGGAAACAGCGAGTAGCAATTGAGCAGATGCACAAAGAGCAAGAAGAAAGAGTCCGCGAACTCAATGCCAAGAAGGTTGGCACATTTTGTATCAAAACTGTCAAGACTTTAAACACTACTTTAGAGCTCATGTGATAAAAGTGCTTAATACAGAAATATGACCAATAGAAGTGTAAGTTTATGTACACATATTTATATAAAAAATTCTTTTTTTTTTTTTTCACCTTCTCATCATTACCATTTCAAGATGGCTGACTTCCTGGTAGCGTAACAATGAGTTTTTGTGCTCATTGGATCTCCATCTATATGATGGTATCTACGTATTCGTCTGATTATTTATATAACAGTTTACCTGTCTCGAGATCAGCACTTACTTAAACATCATTGGCTTAAGATTTCTCCGTGATTTTGTCTTTGGATCTATCATTTGCCAGTGCCTACCAACTGTATTGGCTTGTTTTCAACTTTGAATTAATTTGCCTATGCAAGTCTCCACATGTTATCTACTTTAATTTTGATCTCCTTACCCATACTGGCATAAGGTTGATACCACTCATTTTTTTTACCAGATCAGCTTCACAAGGACTAACAATCATGCTGTTCCACCATGATGAACACTCCCTAAATCTATTATTTACCTTTTATTCCATCCATCTTGAATCTTGAAGCCAGGGGGCGCTACTACGTAGCCTGAGCCCGGCTCACTTTTGGTGATGCATTGGATGAAGTTTATGTGTAAGAGGGTATAGGTCTGAATTAAATGTTGTTATATAGGTGTGTTTGTTTATATAAATACATTATGTTATGTTATTATGTGAACAAAAGAAAAATTTCTGTTCTGGATTATGCCTGGTACAGACAATTGATATTTATGATGTTAATTTATTGTTCTGAAGGAAATATTGAAATCTGTATCCTAGAGACAATTGGAAGAAGAAAGGGCACGTATTGAAGAGCAAATGCAACAAGAATTACAAACCAGACTTGAAGAACAAGAGAAACAGCTTCAGGCGCAAATGAAAATGCAGCTGCTTGCACTGGCCACCGAGAAGCAGGAGGTGGAGAAACGGTTGCAGCAAGAAATGGAGAAGGCAGTTCAGGAGAAGGACCGTGAGTTACAAGAGAAGCTTCAAGAAGAAAGAGATCGATTGCAGAGGGTAATCCTTCTTGTTGGACATCTTGGTTGTTGTGCTGATTTCTGTCCTGCATACAGAGTTGAGGTGTATCAGACCTGCTGGATTATACATTAGGTGCATTCTAGATCAAATTGTGAACGTTTTCCATTATACAACGAAAACTATTGTCATTGATCTTCAGTACAAGAGACCCCATCGTTCACACATTATGTATGCATTTCCAAAAGGGGTTTATTCTTCAAAACTTTGTAATCTTCATAAGCTGTGAATAAAATAGTAAGACGTGTTTTGCCAATGAGTGGCGAGGGTCAAAGTACTCAACATAATTTGAAACACATTGTCATAGGCATTTATTTTATACTATTTTCTGGCTTCATTTTTATTTATTATTTTTTTTCATGCAGGTTATAGAATTAAAGGAGTTGCAGCAGAAAGCACTTGAGAATCAGCTTCTTTTGAGTCACAAAGAAAATGAGAATGCTGTAAAAGAAAAGCTCAGAGAAAAAGAATCCATTTTATCAGAATTTGCCAATACCATGGAAACAGAATTACAGTGTGTGATCTGCAGTGAGCTTTTTGTTCAGGTTAGATAAAACCAGCTTACTAAAGTTTTTTTGATATTAAACAGTATACATGTAGTTTTTGAAGAAACACTCATAAAAACCAAGACATAGCTCTCAAGTTGACTATATGCAACATTTGTATATGTAAGCCTCAGTTTTAACAATTGTTATATTGTTTACAGATCAAAAGTTGTGTATTTTAAGTTCCCACTTTGTTATGCTATACATAATTGTTCAAATTTCTTAAACTTAAGGATTGAAATTTCTTTTGTGTCATCAATGTCTTATTCTTAAATATTTTGTATTAAAGCATGTATTTTGTTTATTGTATTTATATGTTGCAGGCTACATCTCTCAACTGCTCACACGCTTTTTGTGCAGTTTGCATTAAGCAGTGGCTGGCTGTGAAAAATGAATGTCCCAGCTGTCGAACTCCAGTGACATCAAGTGTTCGGTCTATTGTCCTTGACAATTACATTGATTGTATGGTGGATCAGCTCAGCTTGGAACTCAAAGAGCGACGTCTGCAGCTGGTGGAAGAACGTCTTGGTAATGATATTCCTTTTAGATAGTATTTTACAATGTAAACATCGTTGAACTGAAAAAATTTTTATGATGCAAAACATTTTTGTTAGAGTGATGGCCCTTCGCCTAAGTGGCTAGAGGGGGCAGCTCTTCATCACATTTTGTCTTGCCCATTAATCTGCGTCAGGTTTTGTGTGAGTAGGTGATCCATGGATCTGTGACATCATCGCCTATATTTCTTGATTGGTTTCTGTGTCTTCACCACTTGTCTTATTTTTCTGGTGCATTTTCTTTCATTTGTAACGTCTGCACCATCTATTTTAGATCTGCACATCAGTGTTTATTTTTAGATTTTGATTCTTTTTCTGCAATCGTTCCAACAAGCTGTGATGTTGTCCTGTCATAGCAGGATTTGTTGGCAGTAAAGTTGACAAAAATACCTTGACGAATTCAGTAGTAAGCATCAGTGTTGTGAAATGCTATCATTTTCCCTTGGACTACAGGAACATACCTGAGAATATCAACATTTCCAGTCCATCGCTTGCTGATCCCAAAGTTAAAATACAGTAACTGAAACCACAACTGTTTCTAGCTTTGTGTGCAGTTAAGTTCACACAGGATTCTTCTACATTCATTGTTCCGAATGACAGGTAACAGAGCACCATGGCCGTTCTGGTAGAAATCCTTGACTTCAACACAGGCCTTGTTTTAAGCATTGCCACTTTGTCATTGTGTAACCTCCAGGACCTGGGCTGGCTGTACCGCTGGTCACCTGCTGCTGATGATAAAAAAAATCCTTTGCAGCAATTTCTTGGCATGGTGATGACAGTGCGGTGACATGTTCAGTCTGTACTTAGGCTGCCTGCTGGTGGTGGTGTTCAACGGCTACAAGGTCATCAGGGAAGGGCCAGTAAAAAATGCCTTCTCCATCAGGCCATATTGTTTTCTGATGAGATTTTCCTATTCTCCTCAACGTTTCAAGATTTGAGCTGGGCCTAGGATGTGTTCCACAAAAGAAACATTTGAATGAAAACAGTAATGGAGCAGACGTTCCCATCTCAGAGGGCTCCAAAACACATCTATAGTGATTTTACAACTGTTTTTGAGCATCCGTTCTTATTATGTTTTTGTGTATTTCTTTTTAGTAAAGCGCTTTGAATAAAGGCTGCCTTTTAAGGCGGGAAAAAAGCACTCTATAAATCAACATATATTATTATATTTTGAACAACTTAAAAAAAAAAATCTCCTTTTCAGAAATCCTAGCCAAGATGCAGGATGTAGAAAGGAAGACCATTGCTGGATCCTCAGGAAATAGAAGGGGAAGGACTAGAGGACAAAGGGGCAGGATGCGGGGCAGGTCACGAGGCAGAGGACAGCAGCGAAGGGAGCAAAGGGCCTCTGTAGCGGTATCAGCTTCTTTCATAGCAGCCACAGCAGCTGTCACAGCACATGAAGCACCTGCAGCCGAGCACCAAGAAACAGCTGCACCTCATTCAAGCATCATCCTAGTTAGTGATGAGTCTGAAGAGTCAGATTACGAGGAAACAGAGTTTTTTAATGAAGAAGAACTTGATGTCATGGTTACCTCGAGTGATGACGAGGAAAGTGAAGATTCAGATATTTCTGAATGGTGATAACTTTGTTGGAGAGCATGGTGCTTACTACAGTCGACCTGGTCGATGTTTCAAATGTGGTGAGTACCTGTGAATCTCTCCACTTAAACTGCAATATGGAGCCATTTTGTTATGCTTTAGTTTTAGATAAAGTTGTCAATGGGGTTTTATGGAACACTCATAATGTATAGCTGCCATGTTCTCATTAATCTTTATAAGCTTTTATCTTTCTTTCAATGCTTTCGAAAGCAAAATATTTTTCTGACTCATTGTGTCCTCTCTGTGTACACTTTTAAGTCTGCCATTACTGTTACACAAAATGCTAACCAGATTCCAAACTGTACAATTTTTATTTTCAGGTTGCAGAGGACACTGGGCCAGTTTATGCCCTTTCTGACCAACAATGCCAGTATTTTTCTTTCTTTTTGTTTTTTTTCTTAGGTGGGTGGGGGGCCTTAGACTGAATTTCATTTGGGATGTGCTCATGGCCAATTACTTTTCTTAAATTACCTTTCCTATTTCTAAATGAGATTTTTTTCTCCTCTAAAAATAAAGCCTTGTTTTCTACATCGTGAGGTATACATTTTGAAAAAACACAAAACTGAATAGGAAGAGCACATCTCCATTTTTCTGTTTTTTTTTATTATTGTGATGGATAAATACAAGTATTCAGACTGCTGTAGCATGCTCTGTATTTTCACATGTCTGTCCCAGGAATGCTATATCACCAAATATAATAGCATGCACATAGATATGTGTCAGGAAATGGGGAGCTCCTGTATCACTGCTCTTTTTTTTTAAACTAAAGCATTGATAAGAAGCAAAAGCTAGAATAAATCAAGGTAATACCAGTGAAGCTTTATATGCTCTTACTACATGTGTTACCAAAGCACTGTACTATTTAAATTCTGCAAATTACGTAAAAGTTAGGAAGTTCTAGGTGTTAACATTCCTAATTATATTTGAGTTTATGAAATAAAAAGTGTGCAAAATGGATTCTTCACTATCCTTTTATAAGATAATTTATTTAATGAATGTATTCATAAAAAGGGATATTTTTTCCCAAGTTTCTTTATAAATACAAATATACAAAATTCAAATAACTACATATACTTTAAACAAGAATAATGGGTGAATCACAAATCTTATACCTTCACCAGACAATGATCAGAAACTGTCCATGTGTAGAAGTGTAAATTTATGCATTTGCATGCCAGCTGGCTGTTTGATTCTCAGGAACTGCACAGCTCAGCTTGACAAAGATAATGTAAGGTTTTCTTTCTCATGATTAATGTATAATAATATCTATTACCATCCTTTGTAACAGTTTTGGAGTATGGCTACAGGCTATATAAAAGCTTACTGGAAAATACACGTCATAGGAAAAATGAAAGAGCGCATTTTCTTCAAAGATTCTTTTGTTTTGAGTTTGGCAATGAAATTTCTGTAAATTTCATATTTTATTATAGTGGTTTGATATTCTGCGACTTTTGAATGTGGATATGAGACCAAGGCTATGCCTATGCTGGGTGATGCAATAAAAAAGTATTTCAAAGAGTTCTGTGTAGTTATGAAAGATTTATTTTAAATACACTTCAATTGAACAAATATAGATTTTTCACTAAATACTGTTTATATTTTAGATCACACACACTTGTATATGGTTCTCAGCTAATCAAGCCAGAGTGTTTTCTTTTGAACCTTGTAATTTTCCTAGATATTTTAGCTAATTACTCAAGTTTAAAACTACTGTGTATAAACATTGTGAATGTCATGAGTTACAAACAGCATGCCAACAATCAAAAGGTAGCAACATCCTCTAACAAAACATTAAGTATTTTGAGTACAGACGATTGTCAGAGCTTTGGTGTTCAAGTCTCTGTTTATTATCCAGTTAACGAAGTATCATTCAAAAGGCACGAACTTCACTTTTAAGTGGCATGTGGCCATGTACTGTGGACTTTCATCAGCTGTTTATGTCTAAAGGCTCAGTGTGTGCTGTGATTATGCACCTTGGAATACTAAATGTGCGGTTCAAATGCAGATACTATGCAACCTTTGTCACCATCATATTTAAATCAGGTGCTGTACTTGAATGCATTGGCGTAAAAAGCAAGTCTAGAGTTATCATGGATAAAACAAACATAGTAGTATTTAAAAATGATGGCTTTATCAAAGATTGTGAAAAATGGTACCATTAAAAAATTCTCTTATTATATATCTAATATACATATATCCTCCACGAATATCGGAATCTTAGATACCTCCTCTAGGGGACAGACGTTAGAACACAGCCTCTTTTTTCTGTTTTGCAAGCTCTTAGGTTAGCAATTTTCTCCATGTAAGGTTAGTGGCTCCTAGCTGTTTACTAGGGCCAAATACTACGGCTATTGACAATTTATAAAAAGAAATTACTAATACAAATCTATAAAAATACTCTTCTGTGACAGAGTTAATTCAAAGTATTGGAAAGGATGTTAAATGACATTAGGTGAATGTGTTAGATTCCTTGTTTATAAGGATTATTAAATACTAGTGCATATTATTAACATTACCTGACCGCAGATTCGCAAAGCAGTGTTTTAAGATGCTGTATTTGTAAGATAAGGCTGACAGATTTAACTAGGCCTCTCAGGTTAGAATTGTACTATGTAGTCATATTTTTGGATATATTTGGAAAATCCAGATGATTGGCAATTTTCCTGTTTATAGGTAGAATGAAAAAGATTTATGGATTGTTTCCATCAAAAATGGTATGATTCAGTTTTATCTCTTCCTAAATATTAGGATTATCATCCTTATTTAATTAGAGCACTAGATATAAACCAGGTGTTATGACATAACACTGATGTGCTTGTGTCCTTGAAGATGTAACTGTTAAGCCCTTAATGGAATCACTCATTTTAACCAACACAGAATGTGAGTATTGTGATTATTGAAGTGTGGAAGACCTGTACCTCTTTCTGTCAATATGTCCTAAATATTTAGCTGTATGTAACAGATGTATTTCACTTTTCTACCAAAGCTTCCTACCCTTTTAAGATTCATCTGTATAGGAACCTGAAGGTTTATGTAGCCATTAAAGTTGACCTATATATAACAAAATGCTTTAGAATAAGAACTCTACAACTATGTACTCTAAATAAGATTATGCAGCGTTGAGTGTCAATATCTTGTTTTGTTACACTGTAGACCCTTGATACAAAAGAAGCGATGCTTACGTACAGCGATCAATTATTAATATACATGTAACCAGCAGTATTTGATGTTGATATGGGCCAGATGGCCTTCCAAAATATGAATTTGTTATTAGTATTATATTATTACACTTATATATACAATCATAATGCCCGTAAAAAGAAAAAAAGTCACATTCAAAGTTTTTCAATGTTCTTAAACATTTTAATGTTTGTACAGTACATCTGAAGGTTTCTGACAACAAAACTTATTAATTTGTAAATTATATCTATTTTAATGCATAAATAACAAACTGGAAAGACATCCTGGTCAGAATAAAACTGAAATTAGTTCTTGCCATTTCTGTCAAGGAGAAAGAGAAATCAAGCATTTAAAAATCAAGAAATATTTTTTTTACTCTTGCTACACAGTTTGCATTTGCAGATGTGAACGTCTTCATAATTACATGTATAGCTCAATTGCATCGTCATCCATATTGAATGAGTTATTTAGTATCTAATCCAGGGGTGGGCTTAGTTTTCTTTTTTTTGCCTGTCTCAAAATTCTAAGCTATGCGGTGGGCTGGTAAAATACGAAAAAGCCAGTCCAGGTGACAACACAACAAACCTAGTGATAACAGAATGGACAACAAACGAGTACATAATGATGTTGACTTAATGAATCTATTGTTAAGTGAAGCTCACAATAAAACTTTAAAACCAGCTTTTGCTTTGAAGGCAGCTGCTCCCAATATTCTCTAATGACTACATCAAACATGTCAGCTGTGTTGTTATCTTTGTACTTTGTGCTAAAATGTCACGGACTGCCGATTTCTAATGTTGTTGTACTTGATAAATTAAATTTCCATCAAATTAACCTAGGATGAATAAAAAAATGAAAACAAGTGCACTTCATATTTTTGCTAATGGGCCAGGCCAAAGACGTCCACTGGCCGCATCTGGCCTGTGGGCCATAGTTTGCACACTCCTGGTCAAGTGTCTGTTACTTTAGTTGTAAAGAACAAGAAGCAGAATGCTTCAAGTAAACACAGTGATTTTGAATAAAGTTACAGTCACCAAATACATTCAACATTTGACTTTTGACCAGCATTTTTGTTTCGCTCTTTGCAAGCTTTCTTATCCATCTCTGTAATCACTTTCACTTTTCTAAGATTGTCCAGCTGAAAAATAGCATGTCAAGTCATTCCTCTCAGGAGTAACACCAATGGTAGAGTTATATTTTCTTCCTGGCCACCAGAACATTGCACTCTCTACTAGTTGGGGGCAAAAAAATGTATAAAGTAGCTTAACTATATATTTCTAAGAAAATAAAATCTAGAAAGAGAGAGAGTAGTGGATTTAGGGACTAGCCCTGATCAGACTCTTGATTTTTCTCCTCAGAAGTAAATGGACACGTACAACTTTAACATTCATCATTTTCTAATGGTACTCAGGTGTGAGCTCACAGATCTGTAAGTGTTCTTCACTTCATACGTCTTTAGTGCTATCATGTATATTATCTAAAAACCTTTCATCCCTATCCATTTATATAAACAACACCAGTCTGGGAAATGTTTGCAAGTGTGCACTAATACATTAGAAACAATCCTCAAATAGCTTTCATTTTCCATCACAAAACAGTGGCAGCAAAAAAAGAAAATCAAAAGGTGGAAACATCCTTCAACAAAGTACAGTTTGAGTACAGATGATTATGTCATAGCTTTGGTGTTCAAGCCTCTCTTCATCATCCAGTTTAAGAAATATCTTCCAAAAGGCACATACATCGCTAATGTGAAAAGGGACCTTAAAAACAGCACTCTCAGATAGTCTTTCACACTGAGCCGAGGATGAGGGACACCACAAGCATCATAGCTGATAGCTAGAAATGCTTGAAGACTGAATAAAGGCCTACCATTTATTAAATAGGTTATGCCATCAATCAGAGCTTGTGCCATTGGCCTAAAGTGTTGTGGAGGGTTGTTTAATGCAGGAATTAGGATATCTACTTCAATTTCTTTGCAGATTTCTAATACTTGACTCGCTTTTCCTTTGCAGATATTGTTATCGTCTCTAATACCAAGAAGATAGCCGACACAGTACCAAAAGTATATATAGCTATCAATGTCTTCGCTGGAGTAGCTGATCCCAAAGTCTTTAGGATACATGATGATGATACCAATAAAACCACACTGTACCAGAGACATGTCATACTGTGATAACTGCATCCCTTCATAACGTCCACTATTCATCATGTTGGTGCGAGTGTCATTGTGCATTTTTCGTACTTGCAAAATGGATTCTCTGGCTTTGGATTGTGGATTCCATATGTCCCCAAAATGCCAGAGAGCCACATGATGAAATGTCTGTAAATATCGCTTTAGCGCCTTCTTGGCTTCGTCTGATCTTCCGGTGAAAACAAGTGGCGTAAGGAGGTTCTCAACACTCAGACCACATATCAAGGAAGTAAGCATGGCTAATGTACAGGAAAATATATTGTTCTGATAAAATAGTCGCCCCCGGTCAAACTTTGCTCTGTCGAAACCGTCAGGGAAGCTCTCTGGCATTCCACTGTCACCAGCATGCAAGCCAGTCTCTTTGAAATGTTTTAAATACATTTACGCTGTAACCAAATAAAAATAACGATGGCGATATCCGGGACTGGGAATCGGCGATGTCAAACGTGATATGGCTAGAACAACGAAAATATATTTACACAAAATCTCGATGAAATTCGCCGGTAATAATAACTAAAACCAGAGTGCATTGGTGTTAAGTCAGTAGAGAATCGAGGTAAGTAGCACGTAACTCGTAGCCAAAACATGCAGTTACATCCCCTGAAGCAGTTGTTGTGGGAGTGACTTGCCCTTGAAGTCACTATTTTCGTATCTAAGACTAGGGGACCGACTACGAGCGTCCATGGACAGACATTTGCAGGCTGTTTTCAAAAGGAAAAATATACAGTCTGTTATACACAACGATGTGCATGAAACAAAAGATCGTCGTTGACCGACAAATTCCGACAACTTGGAAGTAGCCAATACAATCGTGATCTCGTATTACTTTATATAAAATGCAATGAAACGTACGTACACTTACCTTACAATACATACACACACAACGCTCGACGACCCCCGCTGATGACGATTAGGATGAAGAGATTTGTAGCTGAATCGAATCGGAGGGGCACAGGTTCAGAGGAATGTCACCAAGAGGGTTATAAATAAAGATGGCGAAAGAAGACTGTTAATTGTTTTCTCCCGTTTACCTGGCCATTTTTAGATGTTGAATTTGAGGGAAAGTGGTTCCACCTCGCGGTGATTTTGCAATGTGGGGGTGGGGATGTTTGGGGTGTGTGGGTGGAGGGAGGGAGGGAGAACCATTATTAGAGCAATTGTTTTTCTCTCATGTATGACGCTTTTTTCTGCTTCAAGTGACAAGCAGTCCAGTAATACGAGTTCGTGGTTCTACAGTTTGTTGAAAACAAGCACAAAGATTTCAAGAAAAGAACAACAACAAATTAAAAACAAAAAAAAAACAAAAAACAAAACAAAAACAAAAACAAAAACCAACACAACTATGTGTTATGCAGTTCACACACACACACACACACACAAAATACAAAGAAAATGTTATTTAAGACTTGATTTTAGTAAAGCTTGTATTAGCTGTAACAGCTTCTGCTGTACAGTCTATTGTTCATTTAATTTCATCAGGATAAAGACTATTTTTTATGAACCAAGTCACCCAAAGAGTGCCAAGCTGCTGTTCTGGATGGAGCATAATATCAGTATATATTGGCTTAGATGAGTCTGTGATTGTATGCAAACTATTATATTCTCGTCATCAGCATGTAGTTGGTTTTCACCTAGGCCAAATTAATCTACAGTTCTTCCCCATCATGTTTACTCGTGTGGGTTGATGTTGGCATTGCAGCCACCTAATAAAGCTTAAATGTCTTTCCTTGGTATGACTGTATGACCTAGCTGATCGTATAACTCATCCACTTCATCATCTCCGTACATGGGTGTCGGAACATAAACTGAGACAATGGTGACGTATTGTGAGGTCTAGCAGGGACGTGAATGGAGATCAGCCTGCTGGATATAGGTAGACAACTGATGATGGCTCCGATCATTTCTCTATCTGCGAGGAAGCCTACATCATTCTCGTGTCTATAGTTTCCTCCTCTCTGTACCAGATCCTGTGTCCTTCCTCCGTTTTGTCTCCCCAGGGCCTGCCTATCTGACATCTGTCAGACTACTGTGCAGCTGGTAGTATAAAAGGTTCTCCGATAAATTCAGTTATTTTAGAGGATGTTCTTAAATTTACAAATATCTGTCATCTTTAAAATGTGTAATCTCAATTTCTCATGGGTTTTAGTTGTTTCTCTTCCTCACCTCGACTATTTCTGTACAGTTGCACTTTTTTCAACTTCTCTCGAAACAGGTGTGACTCGAAACCTAACAACGCAGATGATGAAAGAGAGAAGAGGCGCAACATATCCCAGTCTCAACAGCCTTTTAACAGCATGTAGGCTGCAGTTTTAATCAAGTCGATTAATGAGAAAGATTACCCGCCGAGTTGTTTTCAGTTTCAAGGCGAAAACATGTTTTGCTGGCTCTCTGTGAACAGTTTCTAGAAATATGACGCACGTCTGACAGTTGAGAGAAGTCTCTGTAGTTTGGTGACGTGTCGTTAAACTTTTAGAACTTCTTCGTGACCACGATCTTGCCACCTGCACGCTGGTTATCGTAAGAGTGATTTGTGACAAGAAATACAGGACATTATAACTGCTGACACAAGACAGTTTAAGACTGTCATTAAGGCCGCTGTTATATTAAATATTTTCAGTCAAAAGTTTGCCATATTTGTCCGGTTAGGAAATAAGAAGGGCATTTAACAAGACAACATTGGTGCTGAAAGAACTGTCGTCTAATACTTCAAACATGAGAAAGGCCACTTGTGTATTTTTTAAAAAAAGGAAACAAACACCCTTGAGAAAAGTGCATGAGGCTCTAAAGTAAAAGGGTCCCTTAGCCTACAATAGCCATAGGGTAAATCCTGTTTACTTTCCTCTGATCTCTGAATAAATCAACAACCAGTATGGTGGGTGGGTAGAGCGTATTTGACAGAGGTCCGGGTTACCGCAACCGGCGAGGCAATGGTGTGAAGTGGTACACAAACCCCAGGGACTGTTTATAAAGTGAGAGTGGCGTTGTCCCGTAGGAAATCAATGATGATGGTGGTGATGATGATGATAATAATAATATCTCCATTCATCACTAATTTCAAATAGTATTTCTTTTTATCATTCAACAATATTTTTATTTCACAATATCTATTGTCACTGCCATTTCTCTCTCTGTAGCTCTCATATACTCAGTCTCTCTTTCTTCTATCATTTCACATCATCACCCTTTGTAAACATCATCACCATAGATATGAAATGTATATTTATATGACAAACAGAAATGCTGATATTTTAATGTCAAACTTTTAAATAGTAATGAAATGAAGTTGGCTAGTTTATATAATACGAGATTATGAAATTTTACGTTTAATCATACATTTCCTGTAGTGAAGGGCATAATGAAATTCATCTCCAACATTCTCACAATCACAGAGTTTACAGTCTTTCTGTATATATTTTGTGCCTCCAGACAAACATCTACCTTCCTGTGATTCTTAAATTTGTCTGATTAGTCCTGAGTCCACTTAAATCGAGGTATTGGAGAATAAATTCAACAGTACAGATAAAAAAAAAAAAAAAACTAGATTGATAGCCCGCTTTCTCGTAAAAATAAAAAGCTTCAAGGGCAAGCGTCTTGTCTCCGAAGTTATCAAGCGGGTGTCTAGACTCTGAGGTGTTGCATTACCTCTAGGACCACAGTTAAAGTCACAGAAAACAGTATCTATAGGTTATAAGTAATGCATACTAGCTTTGGAGACAAGAAGTTTATCCTTGATTTCCCATTTTACTTCTTCATTTATCCTTCCTTCATGAACAGGAGTTGTTATTAAGCAAATATTTTCCCAATACTCCTGGATTTGCTTTACGTCCCCTCAGTGCCTACATCCATAGCAATCCCTCTGAACTACAAGTGTGGAACCCACGGGGGAGGTGGATGGTGCAGGGAAAGATAGGAGCTTTAAATTGTCAGCCGACCTTCTAGTTCCGCGACTCTTTCCAGGACCCCCGCAGCGCTAACCCGAGGGTAACGTTACCTCTGTTTCATGACCACGGCCTCAGGCAACGAAGTTGTTCAGCAGAGAAGCGGGTCTCGCCTTTGGTTTCCTGAGATAAAGATGAAAGACTCGCGACGAGTTCATAGGGTGGTGGTGGGTCGTCAGTCTTATCTAAGTCACTCAAGGATCTCCTTCGCAAGCGGTACAAACAGAACCGTCGGTGCTGCTGTCAAACGCTGGGTTAACATGGGGTACACAGCAGCGTCCACTAGTGGAGACTTGCTCAGTCTGTAAGACGCTTGGAACAGGGGTCTGCGGTCTGGGTCTTGAACCTTCCTCATAAGCCTGCAGGAAGTCGAACGACCACGAAGATTGGTTGCTTTCTGTTGCCGGATTTACTTGGCAGCTGCAGTGGCTTCGTCCCTGGCAGACCTGTCCTAACTGCGTCTCCATCATGGACGCAAAGGTAGGCAATTCCCGCAGGTTCCATTTAAGTCTCCCTTCGTGCATAATCATCCCCTCTGCAGCACAGCCTCCAGATTCCCCCGGTGCTGTTGTGTTGCTGGATGACGCACGTGTCCCAACGATGTCCCTCAATCTTTTCACGAGTGCCAGACTTCGGCGAACACCGGGAAACGACGCAGCGGAGAAAGCGGTCGGTAGCTGGAAGAAAGGACGACGAGGAGGTGCTCTCAGTGGTGAAGGAAACAGCAGCAAGCGCACTGAGGACAAGTGGGTTCCTCTTGCACATCCTGGGCAAACAGCAGCAGAGGAAGATGCCGCTAAGCAGGCCGTAGACTGCACCAAGGGGGATCATAATCTGCGGAGTTTTCCACCATGGAAGGGATGTAGTTATCTGGGGTGAGCGTGGCGTGACCGAAATACCTGCAAATAGCAATATGATCTGATTTTGATGATTGCTAAATCTTACAACGCTTTCCTAGTTAACCTTGATAGAACCTCTGCTTGATATCTACCTCTGTAGGCAACGTAATAAAACTGTCTTACTGTGTCATCTATATTTCTGCCATGGTCGAATCTTACCTTTAAATCGAACTTAAAACGTATAAAGCAGTACTGAGTTCTCAGAAAGCAATCTGATTTATTTATATTACACGGGAACAGTCTATGCATTAATGAGATAATAATTTGTGTGGGTGAAAGATTGGCTAATAGAGGTAGAGTTATAGGAGCAGTAGACACACTCACGTCGCTTGCAGTAAGGAGGACTATATCCATCATGACACCCAGTCTCACAGATCCCGGACCTGGGGTTACACTTGGCCAAAGACCTGCAGTTGCCGCAGCGACGTTTGCACACGGCACCATAGAAGCCTTCATCACAAGCGCTGCAGGCGCCGGTGGTCTGGTCGCAGGGCCTCGCGTCGCTGCAGTTGCAGCGCAGTTTGCAGGTAGTGCCGTAGTAGGTGAGCTCACAGCCCTGATCACACAGCCCCGTGGCCTGTTCACACGCCGGCCCACCCCGGCACTCCCCGCACGACTCTTCGCATCGCCACCCGTAGGAACCCTCTTCGCAGCCGCTGGTACAGTTGCCCGTGACCCAGTTGCAGACCGTGTTCCCGATGCATCTCCCACACGGCTTGAGACAGTTGACGCCATAATAGCCATGTGGGCAGACTGAAAAAAATGTTAAAAAAAAAAGACCAACTATGTAAACAGGAGTCGAATCCAAATAGTGGGTTTCCTGGGACGAGATCTGAACCCGGAACCTCACAATTCTTACTGTTTAAGTGACAAACGAGCGTTTTACTGTCAATTGTGCTTATCACCACCATCACCACTACCAGCATCGCCTCAGCAATCACTATCACCACCACCATCAAGATGAAACACACACACCTGCATTCTTACATTCATGAAGTTTCGAAGGACGCTCTACTATGATCAGGCACATCAAGCTATCCAGCTAGCACAAAAGATCGAAGGAGTGTCATAGAAACAATAGAGACGCACGAGATATACATACAAATACACAACACGAGCTCACATAGCGCACTCTGGCGCGTGCAGGCACACTATCATCACACGCTCTTTGTTCGGTCAACGATTGAAAGAGTGGCCATACCTGTCTCCCGTGACTGGCAGTAGGCCCCTGTCCATCCCTCCACACACACGCATTCGCCGAGTGAACGTAAGCAGGTGCCGCCATTGAGACACGGCGATGAGCAGCCTGGCAATGCTCCTAGTCATCCAAGACAGAACGGACACAGAATGGTCATCATCGCAGTGATCGCATGTTGTAATCATCTCACACATCGCATGATGCCATCATCATAAATATTTAATCTGCATAGGAATCGTTTATGGTAATCCTTACATGGATCGCAAGTTGCAATCACAAGTTGACAGCAATGTGTAATCATCTCACAGATCGGATGTTGTAATAACACAAAGTGTAATCAGCACAGAAATAGCAGATACAGATCAACACGAACACTTACATAAAATTTGCACTCATTGACACATTTTCACTCTTTACATACCCAAGCACTTTCACATACACAGATCCCACCCTATGTCCTCCACACCCAATATAGCCCAAACCCCAGCGTATATATATACACACAGACAAAGAACCTTAAGGAAAAGTAGCTACTAATGTTGCCCTATACATAACATAATGCCTGAAAAAGACGACACCATGACAGTGTACATAAATCACTTAATATTAAATGCATGATATTGTTTACTATTAAGCTGAAGCCTCAAACATAACTAAAATGTTGATGTTGTACAGCCACCCACTGTTGACATGCATGTAACAAGCAGTATGTGATGTTGATATGGGCCAGACGGCCTCTCAAAACTGAATAATAATGATTATTACACACACACACAAGACAGAGACACGAACACAAAGAGACAGAAGAATGCTCACCTGCACGCAGAATGCAAGAGAAGCTGATGACAAGAACAAACAACACCATGTTCACTTAAAAAATCCGTGGCGACTCTCAGCATTACAAACTTGTATAGAGAACATCCGGGCCACCCCTGACGTCTTCACACCCATACCCGGGAAACAGGATCCAGATATACTGTCTGGCAGTTCTCGTCCCGCCTACGTCTGTCTGACGTAGCACGTATCAACCCCTAATGTACTTATCTTCTGGCGCCTCTTCTGTCTATTCTGAGTTTATCTCCCTGTTTGTTGATGTGATAAAAAGTGTACTCTCAACATCATTCACACATCAAGGTCTTGAATGATGCATTGATCAGAGAGCTCAAATAGCTAAATACATGATTGTATAATAAAAGCCTGCATATATTCATCTGAAATTTACTTCTTTCATTCCTCTGTTTATAAACAAAGAAATTCACAACTACTCATTATGAGATATTTGAGATATTTCATTCACCCTAAATATTGAATAATCTCTCTTGTTTTCCAAAAGATTAGCAAATGCAAAAAGCATATTCACACTGACATGACGAGCTATTTTAGAGCTGAACTTTCCGAAATAAATTAGGAAAAGTTAGCCTTGTCCAAAAGATACTCAGGAAACATGAGCAGACATCGTAACTCATTCATGGCCTGAAGCCCAGCAACACATTCTGGTGGCGAGAGCTTTGTGGCAACTTGTTCCCTCGCTGTCGAGGTCAAGTCGACAACAGGGACTATTTTGTGTGATCTGATCACGTGACGTGGTAGTGTAGTTCGTTAGGTGTTTGTGACGCACATAGGACGGGGAAAGTTGGGGGAGTCAGGGAGGGTGTTTGCGGGAAGGTTGGACAGTTAGCTTTTGTATCCTATTTACCCATATCGACGTCCAGCAAAAACATCCGGAAAGATCAAGACTTTTTTTTTAGTGATCTTGTTTGTAAATATTAAAGTACAATTAGATAACATGTTGTTTAGTCAACTTTATCAAAACAGTATAGTATGAAGACAACATGTAATCACACATGGCAGAAAGTATAAAGCAATAAAACACAGTAATATATCAGCGGACACTGAAACTTTGATATATTCCTGGGATGATATAACCTGGTTGAAATTAAAGTCTCCTGCAGGATACTGTATATTACCACTCGTCGGGTCAGGACTCCTAGATAACCTGTTCTTTATTAGCCGACACGGCACAAGTAACAAAGCCAGGGGTCCACAGGAGTGCGTGAAGGAACAGATAAGTAAAAAAGGAATTTGAGATGACACACTTCATTGAGGAAATAAGCTGGCGATTGTCTGGATTAACTCATGGCGGTATCGCTTACATCTTAACTTTTAGAAACAGTTGAGGATATGAAAAGTAAAGCCAGGAAAGTCTGCGATTTTTGTTCATGGTAAGTCTTCTACACGCTGAGATTAAATCTTAGTTACCTGCAGAAAGTTATTTCTAAAAGTGAAATGTAGGCAGCTGCCATAAATAAATCGCACCAGGACAGAAGGTGACCTTTGCCGGTCATTGTTGCTTTTTCTCTACAACCTAGTTTTCCGCTTTCCTTCCCTTTATTTCCACCTTTGATTATATTCACATCTTATTATTTCTATGCAGTTGAGGAGAGCAGTAGACTTTATTAGGAGCCGACTAAGGGCTCTGTAAAAATACTCTGATTCCTGCTGTCACCGACAAAACAAATGGCCTGTGAACACTCCTCCTGTATATCCGAGTTTGTGTCAACAAGAAGCAGTGCCTTTCTAGCAGGAAAAGCTGTGATAGTAATCTACTTTGTTTCCTGAGTAGGATGAGGTACACAAGAAACAAAGGTAGTCCGTATAGGGTTGCACCAACAGTAAGGAGAAGAAAAAAAGGAATACAAAGAAGTCCCGGGTAGTGTGTAACCGTAAACGTGTGATGAAGTCACAATGTAGGCCTCGTGTTGATGTCTGCAGCTTTGATGTTGATTTTCACCCCGAAACCCATAATGTGGTTCACACTTGTGTGGCTCAGACTTGAAATGTATCCAGTAGGTGTTTTGTCAGCTTGAAACATGATAAATAAGACAGGGGTAAGAACGGAAATAACTTAAAGTGCAATGGAAACTGTTCCTGGTGGTGTGCTCACCTAGATATTACAAGATACTACGGGGTTACATTCACACGCACAAATACAGACACGCACAGAGACACACGCACACACATATATAGACATGTACAGGCACGCACATACACACCCACACGCACACAGAGAGAAAGGTGGAGAGACGAACTGATGGAAGGAGACGAGATAGAGAGAAAGAATACATGCCTATATCTTTGTTCAGTTTGAAGACCGAACACGTTCGGCTTTGTCATCCCAAACAGAAAAATACATTCAGCATCCAGTTAGCGCCACCCTTGGTCATGCCAAAGAAATTTTGCTATCTCTCGATTATATATAAATATTAGATAGAAATGCTTGAAAAGGCTTTTGAAACATTTTATTTGACTGTCATTTTATTTAACAAGTTCATTGGGCACTGCTCAGGAAGGCAAAACATCTTTCTGTATGTGGACATTTTATTCATGTCAAAATAGAAGATTCTTCAGCGATGAATTCAAGTTACAATATTTACCGCCTCTCAGTATTAAGAACACAAACAGTATAAATACATCTGCCATCAACTCTCTTTCTTTACTGAAGCTTGCTTGTGTTCTGATTACTACATTTCGCGCGTTGATTATAATTATGTATTATACAACATATATCAAAGCTAGAGACACAGTTTGTGCGCGTAAGTTCAGTTCACCGCCATTAGCGTTCGTGTGATTTCCTGAGGAGGAGGGCATCAAGCGAATTGTCATTATTATTGCCTAGTTCTGCTGCTCTTGTCCACACACACATACACACATACACATACACACATACACATGCACCAAGACAAACATAAACATAAACACGTCGCGACGCCAAGAAACGGTAAGTGGAGACCGAGGTTCACTCACACTTACGTCATCAGCCAACGGAACGGTAAGTAGAGACCGAGGTTCGCTCACACTTACGTCATCAGCCAAAGGGGTGGTAAGTAGAAACGCTAGTTTATAGGATATCAGATTGAGTGGCAATGATGATGGCAATAGTAGTTAAACACGAAAGAAATGTCTGCTGGGTACCGCAGCTAATGCCTCCGATATGTTTACGCATGAATGCTGATGTTTTATGAAAAAAAAAAACAACCGTACGCTAGGTGTTCAAGGACTATATGAGTACTTTATACCTTTCTACTTAAAATAAGATTAATTTATCAACTGAATTAAATCGTTAATATTTGTAGTGGTTGTGATATAAAAACACCTTCCTTCTTGATGATATTTTAAAACAATATTACAGTTTTATTTATTTCCGCGTTCGTAGTACCTGTTCTTGGATGAGGCAGCTGTTAATCTCGTGTTAGTTATTAATATCGCGAGGCCAGCGAGAGCAGCGAGCATCGATATCTGCTGGGTTTTTCATAATTTAGGCTAATGTCTTTTTGTTCTAGAGCGTTACACAAACTAACAGAAACGTGTTTTGTTAATTTTGTAGCTTAGATGTTTCGATGTTCTGTTGTCTGCGGATAATCTCATCACTGCGATATTTTCACGAACAGTATATGTAAGACCTGAAGCAATATGCCGTCAAATATTTGAATATTCTGGTCACAAGAAAGAGCATTTATACGGACCATTTTATGATTGAACTGCTAACTTCAACTAAAATCTATCACAATGTAACGGTGTTGTATCACAGTAGTCACAGCCTGTTACAAACATTCTATTTCTGTGCAAAAGAAAGTTATACTCCAACCATTCTTTGGCATTTTTATTGGAGCCAGCTTTGAGGATGATGTCCTACACCAAACCAGTTCTTGTGGACGATGTCTCACACCAGGCTAGTACTTCATTAATATCACATTATCAATAATTTTTGTATGAGACCATAGCTCAGGGGCAATCTGGTCAGTGGATTTAAGTGTATAGCCGTGTCTACGGTGGATCTCAATCCTCCCATTTAGCTGCCTTTACTTATTATTACTTATCCACCCTTAATCAAGAACACATTTCAATAGATGCTGGGATGGACAATGCTAGTCTTCCAGCCTAAGCAACTTGGTACTTCACAGTCTAGCTCATAAAACACCAGGTTACAGAGTTTTCATAATATCCCATAAATCCCCTAATATTTTTATTTATAATAAAAAGATTTATCATTGCAGAAACGTCACCCGATGTTACAAGTACAAGTGCTGCGATCCAAGATGTCTGGATGCATTTCAGATTTTAAAAAAGCATTAAGTACCCCAAACTGTTAACTCTGAAAATCAAGGCAACGGAAAATAAACACGAATAGGGAGTCGAACCACTACCCACCGCCCCACCCCAATATCAGGGCAAACAATTCGAGTGTAGAATTAATTTGGTGCCAAGACCATAATGATCGAGGCTTACTAAATGGACTTCAATCACATCTGAAAAGTGTTTATGCTGAACAAATAAACTGGGATCATTGACTGGTCACCGCAAACCGATACCTGAGTATAGTTACACAAGCATACTATTATTATTTGAACTTTAATCGCTAAATAGATATGTTGCATTGCTGTCAGGATAGTTCATCAGTTTTAGAATTTTCCGACGTTTTTGAGTTATAACATTTATTCTCGCTCAATAAATACCACAGCGGCAGATGTCAAGTGTTGAAAACTTTAGAGGACAAAACACTCCATTACAATTGCCGTCTGTAGTACAAACATAAATCACACACAGCTTTTGATGTTTATCATTGTAGAATTTTATAATCTATGAAAACACTCAGATAGTAACAACCCGACTTGCAAATTTACCTGTGTATATGAAATGAAAGTTTTAACAATGAGAAGAGGCACAATGACAGTTTTGGTCAGTAGGTTCATCACATCAACGATATGTATCGGTAGCCACCCTTCGAAATCTTAACGACAGTCCGAGCGTAGTCAGACCCCTTGTAAGGACAAAGGTACTGTTCACTGTGTTCACGACAAATGTAGTAATATATTAATATTTTCAGGTTTCCTCACGAAGGAATTTACAGAATTTACAGCTACGTACGTACGTACAATTTCCTGTTAAA
The DNA here is from genome assembly GCF_003073045.1 of Pomacea canaliculata. Lineage (NCBI taxonomy): Eukaryota > Metazoa > Mollusca > Gastropoda > Architaenioglossa > Ampullariidae > Pomacea > Pomacea canaliculata. Next base: position 3,612,184 of record NC_037597.1, read on the forward strand.
GCATGTTTGCTTGAGAATGATCTACAACAACCATAAAAACAACACTATTATTCGGATTGTGTGTCGGGGGAGAAGGAGGTGTGGCGGAGTTATTGTTGTGCTAAATGTCATCCAATGATCTCACCTGTCAAAGAAAGATGCAGAATGCACTCATTTGACTGAGGTAGTGTTGGATCGCTAGTTGCACAAATTTTAATATCACTGACGACAAAGAGCTTTCATGCTACTAAAAGTCAAGGAGGCTGGCTCGGCTAAACCTCGGTATCCGAATTCTCGGTATTCTAACTCCAGCTGTCTGAATAGACTTTTTTGTCACCGAATCCCCTTTTACCAACACCACCTGTGAAACCTCCACGTCCTTAATACTGGAGTCCATGCGCGGTCAGTGTACTTAGTGTCCTGTGTTCTCGTCATCAGTAAATTCTAGAAAACTCTCCACCAGAAAAGTTAACATATTTTAAAAAATATTCTACATTACTATTCAAACCCGCTTGCTTCCGCTATAACGAATGAGGTTGTTAATATTCTACCCCATTATTGGAACTACTAGTTCCCACTCTAAAGAACGACTTCCTCCTTATCTGAGTGAGGCTGCGCGCGCACCTGTATACGGACTGTACTTAAAAAGGACGAACTGGATGGTGTATTGGCCAGATGCACGTGCATTCATCGTAAATGTGATGATGCATAGTCAGCCAGTAACTTTGACTCCTTCAGGTGGTGTTGATTCTGTAACCACACCTTGCAATTGGAAGATTTAATAGTTTTCATTATGAACCTTAAGATACGCTCTTCATCTTTGACTTTACCCATAATGCTTCTCTCCTCTCGCCCAACAACCTGAACTTTCATTCATTGGTTTATCATAAGCTCATCGTTTCTTACTGTAATTATTCGATGCAGACAATGATTGAGGGAAATATAAGAGGTATAAGATTATGAGATTGAAGAAAATAGATAGGATGATCCGGGTGTGCCGGAAAGAGTAAAAAACAGAGCTCGTCCTGCAGATAGTCGTTATTATAACCACTTTTATGGACGGGATACATTCGGATACCGAGGTTCAACTGTGATGTCGTTGTCATAATCGTGACGTACGTGTTCCTGCCGGTAAAGTTATGACGTCATCCTGACGAAAACGACGTTGTCAGTGGTGGTGGTGGTGGTCATGGTGAAGATGATTATAATGCTGAAGACAAACGTGGTAAGATCCAACGAGTAATACTGGAGCTTCGGTTTACCACATCTTACCCCCAACTTTCCAATTTGTCTTTTCTCTCTGGACTTGTATGCTGCATTTGACACCATGGACCACTCTCTGCTCCTTCATAGACTCACACCCTCTACGGGATTTCTGGACCTGCACTAGCGTGGTTCAACTCCTATCTCACTGTCTCAGCGACGTCAAGAACTGGATGGTAAAAAAAGCTTCAGTTAAAAGGTAATAAAATGGAAGCCCTCCTACGTTCTATAAGACGAAATAAACCTTCGTTCGCAGTCTGCCAAATCACATCAAGGTGGGCGAAACCAACATCACCGTTATGCTTTCTGTCAGTAGTCTGGGATTCACTGTCACTGCAGACATGACCCTTGAAAGACAGGTTACAGCTGTCTGTCAGTATGCCTATTATGATCTTCGTAAGATCAGCACCATCCGTCACATTCTCTATGTTTTAATTTCTTTGCATGTTCCTGTCCTGACTATTTCTCTGAACTCCTACGTCCGAGCTAGGACAAGTACACTTTTCGTCTGATGACTGTATCCTAACTATTCCTGCCACCAGAACAGCAACATATAGTCACAACATTGTTAACTTCTGTGCAGCAAAACAAAGAAAATCTCTCCCTTTCGATATCTACCAAATGCCTATAATTAAATCCTTCAAATCCGCACCGAAAATGACTTCTTCCTTGAGTATTACTTAAGTATTAAGTATTTTCCACCCAGAACATGGTCGGCTGTGATGAAAACATGAAAGGTATGAAACGAGAGTAAGTCGTTTGTCCAGGGCAATATGAGTAAGTCAAGGGAAAAAACTGTCTTGTTTTCGTAGTTACAATGCGATGCTACGACCACGACGACAGTACTTCACGGTTCTTTGCTCCAGGGTATCTTTGCTATCACATGACTGTGACTCCAGGGGTAAAACCCATCTGCGGGATCTGGACAACACTTTCTAACTTCGGAAACAAGACACTTGTCTTGAAGTTCCACAAGCTGCCTCATTGCAATGACTTACCTCGCTTGATAAATAATTCCACACGGAGCACAAGAAAAGTTGGATGACGAAGATGGAGGAGTGGACAGGCCTTCTAGTGAGGAACCTGCGAAACAGTTCACAAGACCAACCACGATAGCGCGCCTTTGCCGCTGCTGCATCTAATCAGGTTCCTCCTACCTCCCCATCCCGAAAATGGGAATGATGATGATAATGACGACGATAATGAATTCACATATAGACTGTCATGCTGCGCATCCGCGGAGATCGAGTGCCCTTTTCATCTCGAGAGAGCCGCTTTTACTTACCAGACGTTCCTGAAGTGATCCTAGTTACCGAGCTCGTGCTGATATCTATCGAGAGAACAAGTAATAATGTAATTGCTTCTTAAGACCCATCACTAAAAAATGATGCAAGGCAAAGTAAAGTAAAAAAACCCACAAAAACCTGTCTTAAGAGCCGTGTTCGCTCGATCGTATTTACGAACGCCCTCCTTGATGGCGGGGATGTGCCGGTAATTGTTCGGTAGGTGAGGAAAATGCCCCTCCCGCACTTGTTACCTAGAAATCGGTCGACAGTCTCCAAGTCCTCTCGACCACCAAACGAAGCACTGCGCATGTCTCTGTATGACGTATTGACAGAACTAACTGAGCTCAGTCTGGTGGTTGTGGTGTAATAATATTATGATTATTTTTTGTCATTGTTATTGTTGTAGATTTTCTATCTCGGCAAACTTAACACGCAGTACAAGACAAACTACCAAAATAATTTACATTTACACAACAAAAGAAAGATGCACGAGGCAACAAACTGATAACACGTAGCAAATTTAAACGAAGTGCATGAAGATGAAGAACCGAGAAATAAGTGGAAGAATTCGCTTGAGTATAAAACATACTTTTTAAATAAAAGTAGATTTTGATTGTGGGCTTGAAAACTGTAAACATACATTTCAAATAGAAGTGGGCAGAGAATTCCAGTCGGTGGGTCAGAGAAGAAGCGTCCGCCGTTACACTCACGAATTGCTTGACAGATTAACAAACATCTGTTTATGTAGTTTGTCTATTGTCTATTGTGTCAGCAACATGACCTCTACATCCTCTTGCAGGGCTTGTTTCGCCATCCTCTCTAACAAGAAATTGGAGTCCATGACCTCTCATCCTCCTGATCCTAGTTCAGACCATGAAGGATTGCACAGGTAAGAGAGATATAACATCCAATTTCAGCCTTTTAATGTCGAAGATACAAAGCAAGAAAAAAGTGAAAACAAGACACAAAACAGCACGTACCAGACACGCCATTGTATTTTCTCCTTGAAACACACCTGCACTTGCCAATCATGGCTGTAGATGAAATGAAGTGGTCTTTTTTCTTGATGCACTGTCAGTTTATTCACCAGTCTCATCACGCCGGACAAGAGCGTATTTCAAAATTAAAAAAATCCTGTACACAGATTAGGAAACTGCGCAAAGTAGGAATTGCTATGAACGATGAGCCATGAATATGGAATGCGAGCTTGGGGGATTCCGCGCCAGGAAGGGAGCAGCAACAAGGGATACGGGAAGGATTAGAGGAGGAAATAACTGCCTACCCAGTGTTTAATCCCTCTTACTGAAAAAAAAAAAGAAACTCTTTGCTAAATCAATGCGTAGGAAGTTCGGCTTAAGGAAGGGGGCATCCTGACAGGACACGACGTTCACATTCTTGTCCCCAGTTTCTTTTTTTGAGGGAGCGGCTGCCTCCTTGCCCGTCCCCCCTTCCTACACCACTGCTGGTACAAACTTAAAGCTTTAACCACACGCCGATGTGTTGACGTAAAAAGCGTTTGCAAAAGTAAGAAGCGACTCAAGAGGACTTGCTGTCAGAATGCAGACAGAACAGCTTGGCACACTCGGTCCTGTATTTATTACCAGTCAGACAGTATATGTAGAAATTAATGGCATAATTAAAAAAGAATAATACACTGGTGGATGCTAGAGCCAGCTCGTTGGCGGCGGCGATGGTGGGATCGTCGTCGGCTCCCTGGGAAAACGTCCTGGCGTAGACGAAGTACATAGACAGTGGAAGGGTCAGGACGATGAAGGCGATAGAAATGACAATGAGTGTCACCGTCATCGACGACGATTTCTTGTGGCGAGCTTGAATTTGCGAGGAGTGTCCAGAGGCCAGATTTTGCTTGGTTTCTCGCAGCGAAGTCCTGACCTTCCAGATCAAGGCACTGTTGGCCGCAAACAGGAGAAAGAAAGGGAGGATGGAACAAAAGGTCGTATCCACCCACCCGTACACCAAGTTCATGAAGTCCCCGTACTCCGGGCTAACGTAACTAAAAAAGCATTTGGCTGTCTCGTTGCCGCTTTGGTTCTGGAGCGAGTGACCATACAGAAGGTGTGAATTAAGGAGAACTATGAACACGATGATGCTAACCATAACCACACGAGCAAATTTTTCGTTACAGTAGACACCGACCTTGAGGGGCCACCAAATAGAGGCGGCGCGCTGAAAGGTCATGGCCACCAGGATGGCGGGAGAGGACTGGCCGGTGAAGTACCCCAGAAACACCCGAAGCTTACACACCACCTCGTAATCTATGAACGCATCGCAGGCAGCTAGAAACCAGCAAATCTGATCAGACCACAGGGCTAACAGGTCCGAAACGGCCAGCCACATGAAGTACAGGGACAGACTGGAGCTCGAACTGTCCGTTATTCGGCGCTGGACCAACAGTACCATGATGTTCCCGAAAGTTCCAGAAGTAATGGTGATGGGAACTCCGACTTTCCAGACTAAAACGGAAGCATCGTGCAATACTGTTGAATTCATGGTCCAGACTTCTGCTTCATTACAGACTACTAGTGCAGCTTCAGACTAATAAAATTCACATCTTTCATAGAGAAACGGAACGTCCCCCCTACCCGTCAATTACGTTTCGAAGGAGAGGTTATAATTAGTTTTAATGAAGTTTTTCTTAACATGTTTCATTTCAAATCTTCCCTCTGTCACCTGCTGTTATTTATACCTCACACCACAAGTATCGACATCTCAGTCTCTTAGGCATAATAAATCTTCCGCTTTTTTTAAAGTACACAAGTCGACCATGCCAGTCATTTAAACATTTGGATATCGTTATTTTCAGAACTCTTGAAAGTAAATATGTAATTTTCACTGAATTTGGGGCCAGAATATCTTCACTGTGAACAGAGATTTGCTTTAGAGTATGTAAGCATTATGCACAATGTGAAAAGACAAGTTGTTTGTTGAGTATTTTCTTATCAGAGAGCCACACCCGAGGTAACATCTTACTCACAACTATAGAGGTTTTCAAAATTAGTTTTCCGTCTTATTTGCTTTCTACGTTCTTCGATTTCCCAGTTCCTGGCATGCATTGTTCGAGAAAACGCCTTCCTCCTATTAGGATTATATGGTGACCATCGTCACAATTTTCTTTGTTTGTAGACCATTAGACACATTGCAAACATTTGTAAAATACACTTTTTAATGGATACCGATATATTCTATTTAAAACAAAATTTCAACTGTCTCATTTTTATTTCAAATTATTTGCACAATTGTTCAAATGTTTCGAATATTTTTTTTCTTTAAATTAAGTCTCATTATCAGGTTAAAGATATTGAAATGCACCAGATTTAAAACAGGAAATTATATTAGTACCCTGATAATAATCTTTCTGCAAGAGAAATATGACATAAGGTGATACAGTCTCAATTTAGTTATCGTGATTGTTAGAATCTGAGTTCTAAACCTGATGCCTGGCCTTTGAACCCGCTCTTCCTGTCGATACACGTGATGTAACCGGCTGTTCTCTACGATGGAGCAGCGAGGCAGAACGGAAGAGTAAAGATGCGATGCATATGTACTCAGTGTGCATCTTTGTCAAAGAGTCGTGGTTATGGAACGAGTAAGTACTTGCCCGGGTAGAAGGGAAACAAAGTGATGTCCAGTTCCTTTACCCCAGGGTATCTCTTTCCAACCGCATTATAGTTACGGCAAAATGGGTAAACGGACTCTGGACTTAACAATGAAGAGAACAGTCTTGGCCTTGAGTTCTCCATGTTGCCCTGGACAACGACTTCTCGCATCACAACTACGGCCGTTGGTCGGTACTCTACAGACACTCGGATGATTACACCAGAGGTCAACCTCACCAACAGTCCTTGTTTCACACTTCCAGCATCATACCTGCACAAGAACCTCACTCTTCCTGCCTCTCAAGCACCCAAAGTAATGGAAATTTAAATAAAAATTATCATAAAATCTTTGTTAAATGACGATTCAAAAATAAAAACAAAAAAAGAAAAAAACATTAACAAAAAAACTAGGCAATCAACACACTTAGTAGTTTGTCTTATAATTGTTGGCATAGCATCTGCTGACTACGACGATTTTGTTGAAGCTTCTTTTGCTGATTTCATTTACTCCTGAATCCTGTCGCTGCTTCATTCTGCTTATACGCAGGCTGCCTCGCCGGTACCAGGGGTGGCTCTACCCAGAGACGTTAAAGGGGCTTTATCGACTCTGCTCCACCTGATATTTACCCGGCTAATAATAAGTCGAAATTCATAAAGCGTAATATCTCAGAAAAACTCGTTGCTCTGAACGAGATCCCAAAATAGTCAAACATGTTAACAAAATAGTGAAAAAGATGTAGAACAAGTTAACAAAATAGTAACAAAGTTGTAGAAGAACAACGCGAGGAACCACTGCGTTCTGGCAGTAAAGGGAGATAACTGTAGATTAAACAGTAACGACTCTAGACAATAAGGTTAGTGACATCAGGAGAATACTGGGAGGTTATTGAATAATCGTGAAAATATGAAGAAATGTTATCATATGAGACTGAAATGGGTGGTCATTGCTTCAGTTTACTCACTGTAGCTCAAGTTCGCTGCCGAGGCGAGTGAAGCAGACGGAGTGGAATCCAGCCAATAGATCAAAACATGTCGCACTTCAAAATAACATTGCATACAGTCCTGTTGCAAACCAGAAGAGGAATAAAACGCAGCAAAAGCACATGTAAACATGAGGGTCCAACACTTTTATCCAAATTGAAGCACGACAACAAAACATAAACAAAACTGAGGAGAGCCGATCACCTACAGTCTGTAAGGCGAAGGGACATAACTCTCACTTAGGTCTGCTAACCGCTCAGTCTGACGTACCCGGTGAAACGCGTCTCGATCACAAAAAGAAAGGATAGAAAGACGGAATGAAGAAAGCATGTAATTGGATATCATTCTACCAGACATACTAGACGGGTGGACCACGCAACTGCAGATATACGGACACGATGCATCCGACCCACCAGAAGTATTGACTCCTCTTGCCACCCATTCCACCCCGATTGCTAAACTGACAAGTAATCAAGAACAGATGCTGAAAGTGATGTAAAAATTAACATTACAAATTTTTCAAATCTTCATCCATTAAGATGGCGTTTAATCAACTTCTCTGTTCATTTTTCGCTCCACCAACTGGATGAAAAGTAGTTAAAGGGATGAAACTCAGATAAATGATTCTGTGGCTAGTTTGCTCCGACTTATTTCCCTTTAATATCCAGCCCCTTCCTTTTCTCTGCCCCCTTTTTCTTTCCCCAAAGTGCGCTTTATTCGAACGAAATGACAGATACAAGTGCAATCCTTGAATAACTTTATTAATGCTATAATAAAGGACCCATAAAGTAATATTCCAAGGTGTAAACATATGAATGACTGTGTGTGATTTATCTATATTGAAGCTTAAATGTTACTTAAAATGAATGTCATCACATTTTAGTATGTAATAAGTCAAAAGGATGCAGGCCATTGCCAGAGTTCTGTCAAAAGCATGCAGACATAATTCTTTGATACGACGAGAATTCTGTTAATTCTTGGCGAATTAAAAAATATTCTTAAACCCGATGATCTAAGTACAGTACTACGGTACCTCACTTCCCCGAAAATCCGTACAAAATTTAATTGTGATTAGACACTTCAGCACTTCACTAGTACACATTCGCTTCACAAACTAAAAAAACTAAAATCTTTGAAAAAAGAAGCTTTACCAAGGGCGGAAATAAACTGTTGATACTAAAACTTTACTGGTTTCACAGTTTATGAAATTAGAGCGCGAAAAATATTAACTTTGTCTAGAGGCCAGCAAGTCAAGATCTCTTACTTATTATCCGCAACTACTGTTTCTGGACATTTACTTTTGTGTTCCACGAGTTCCTGTGCTGATCAAAATTCAGAAATTTTTTAACTGTAACGATATTTAATATTAGTTTTACACAGAAATAGCTTGCACTTTTGGCTCTAAGAAAATGATTACAAGAGCAGAAACGCAAGCACATTGCTTCAAACAATTACAGAACCTTTTAACATCATTTTTGCATTGTAACAGTAACACATTAACCTTTCTGCAAGTTTGCTTAACAGTTAAGTTAGGAATGATATAGTCAATATAAGGGACTGCGTTTGGTGAGTGTGTTTGAAATGAATGAGTGTCCTACAAACATTTTTTTATATAGTTTCCTTTCCTGACAACAAAACTGTAGTTCTTTCAAAAAATCCTTTCTACAAAAATCAAGCATTGAGTTTAGTTTAAAAAATGACAATAAACTCAAAACATCATAGTGTGTGTCTGTTGTGTTGTCGTTTCGCGGATGCTGCTGCTAGTAAGTGTAGGTTTTCTTTGTTTACAACCTGCATATTGGAGACACTCATCCGGAAACTCAAACTGAGAAAAACTCTGTAAGCATTGTATGAACATTTTGGTTTTCAAGAATAATATAGTATTCTAGCATATTTAAAGTTTGATCTGTGGTTATTTACCGTTGCCTGTAGGCCCAAACCCCGTCAATAAAACAAACGAGAACCCCATTGACAGTTCTTTGTGTTTAGTGGAATGTAACAACGCTTGTGGACACTGGGGCGTGAAGTCGACTTCAGCATCTTGCAGTCTCGCCCACCTCACAGTAACAGCCACACAGTCGAACTCACTCTTTAAAACACTCACACATTTCTTACTTTAATCATCGGTGTATATTACAAGGGTGGAAACTCAACCAAGACACACGTTGCCAGTCTCCATGTTGGTGGATGTGTGAACGACTGCAACCTGCATTAAAGACAACAGTCGCCCTTTCAAACTTGAAGACACTTGTTTACAGGACAAATATAAATGAATGTTTTTCCAAGAGTAGCAAAGTTTGTACTTAACCCTCATTTAAAGACTTGGGCAGACGTTCAGACAGCCATGATGGTCTTACAGCTCAGGCCAATGTTGACCACAAGGTTGTTCACAGCTTACACCAATGTTCAGCACACAGCTGCTCACAGCTTAGGCAAATCTTTACCACAAAGTTGTACACACCTGTATGCACCAAATGAGAAAACACTAATAAGTACTCTTACCTCCTAATTATTCTGCAGAAAAATTGATCTGCAAAAAGAAAATACTGAAAACGACTGAAATGACAATTATATTTGTATTTGTAAGCAAACCGTTAAATACCTGAGCACGTTTTAAAAATGTTATTACCGGATATTAAACTCATTAAAAAAAAATCTTTACCAGACATTAGTATCTTCACATATTGATGTCTACTTATCTATAAAATATACAATTTTTATTAATAACCTCAAAGGAACAAACTAAAGGAATTAAAAAAAAGGATATTTTCGTTTTAACATGATAATGATGATGATAATATTATTATTATTTTTATTTTGGGGTTGAGAAAGATATTAAACGCTAATTTTTCTATCATATCTACATTTTAATGATATCTTGATTATTTTTGCTAAAATAATTATGTTGAAATATTTTTAAATCTTGTGGAAGGTATTTCTGGAACTAAAAACAAAATCCCTTAGGAAAGGAGGAGTTACTCGATAGATGAAACTAGTATTTCTAGAAGGAAGGCTTGCGGAGAACAGATAAATTCCAGATCTTTTTACAACACACCGTTGGGTCTTTGTTAGTTTGACAGAATTCAATTTTTCATCGTACGATACATTTAATAATTTGGAAGATATGTCATCAAGAGAAATACATCTCACAGCGTCTGAGGACAAATTCTGCGTCTTAGCTTTAGGTTTTAACAAATCGGATTACCTTACATTTTAATTGCTAAAAGTTTAATGATTCTTTTAAAATATACATTTTCCGAAAACCAAGAATTAATTAGTTTTAAAAAATGACAATAAAGTCTATTGAATGCAACAGGACATATACAGGTCTTCTAGATGCTTCTGAACTGATCTGGAAAATTGGAATTCTGGCCACGGTCATTCCTGGAACTTTCGGAAACATCATGGTGTTGTTGATGCAGCACAGATTGAAAGATACCTCGGTGTCCAGTCTGTCCTTGTACTTCAGCTGTCTGGCCGTCTCAGACCTCATCGCCTTATGGGGAGATCCTTTCTTGTTCCTGAGTGCTTTCGATGTGGTCCTCAATTTTGAAGTGTTGTGTAAAATTCGAGTGTTTATGAGTTATGTAAGCGCTCAAACATCACCAATTATTCTAGTGACAATGACTTTGCAACGAACAGCGGCAATTCTTTTTCCCTCTCAAAGTCAATCTTTATTGTAACAAACGGTTTGCACGTGCAACGGTGAGCGCTATCTTCGTATTTTTTATTTTATTGAATTCTCACCTTTTATACGGACACACTCTTCTGAACAACACTGAAAACAAAACAGCCGATTGCTTTTTTAGTTTTGTCAGTAAAGATTATGAAATCTTTTATCGAGACACGTATGGTTGGGTATATACAGCTTTCGCATCCCTGATACCTTTCTGTCTTCTGTTGGCGGCCAACTGTGTACTGATTGGCAAACTCAGCAAGTCTCTGAAGGAAACCAAACAAAAATTGTCCTCAGGACACTCCTCTCAACTTTGTACTCGCCACAAGCAGTCTTCTTCGTTGACTTTAATGCTGATTGCAACATCTATTACATTTTGTGTGCTAACTCTTCCTGTATCCATTGTCGGCATCTATGTGAACAGACTTCCTGCAGTAGAAGATAATAATTGTGAAGTGAGTGCAGTGAATGAGTTATTGCTCTCAATCACTACAGTTCTCTTGTTCACTAACCATGCTATTAATTTCTACGTGTACTGTCTGACAGGCAGTAAATACAGATGTGAAGTTGTGAAGATGTTCTGCCGCCATAAGGAGCCAAATTTGACAGGAGGACGCGGTTTACGACTAAAAACAGCTAGAAATAAATAAATTACCTGCTAAACATGGGAAAAGTTATGTAGTTATGAACAAAATCAAATCAACGGACATTAATGGCTTTTAGTGCCAATGCTCATATTTTTTAAATTATGATAGAATTTTGTTTAAAGTGATCGGCTTAGAAGGTAAATTTATCCGGCAATTCGCAAAGTCAGAGTTCAGTACCATGAAGCTGTCTCGATGCAAAGATATCATGAAATACACACATTTGTATTCTTCTGTCTCAACATTATTCAAGGTTTGACTACATGGCCAAGTGTCAGTTCTTTAGTCTTTCTGGTTTCAGGAGAAAGGTCAGATATATTCACAGGAGAATTTAATTCAATTCTGTGTAGTGTCTATTATGCTTGTTGCAATGTTTGTGAATTTTACGACAACCGCGAACACTAACCCCTTGAACTGGGCTTATGGGTGACCGGTTTAAGTCCTGCTACCCACATCAACATTATCTTGCAGGGAGACAATATTACAATAATGACTCCTCTGTCTCTCACAACTGCCACTACACCAGAGCCTAACCCTGGTATTCTTCAAACAAAAGATTCAACAACGGACTTAATAGAGGATCGGCAACCAGTGCTGGTCCAAGCCGCCAGTAGGGGAGAGAAATGATTGACAACCGATGTGATGAAAGTAATGAGAGAGGAAACCGCGCAAAAGTAGAGAAAGAGAAAAGCCTAATGGTAGTTCATGATGATACACACATGGACACTCATCCCTTAGATTACACTAATTTACTTGTTAACCATTTGTAATCTATAATTATAATAGTTTAAACTCTAACGATGATAAAGTTATACTTTTAAAAAAAAAATGCATAAATCGTGAGATATTTTTAACTTATACCTTAACTTTAAGATGACTGTTTATAGAATGTCACACTGTACAGCTGTAACTGTGAGGTGGACGAGCCTGCGAGTCGCCGAAGTCGACGAAGGACTGTCACGAAAGAGAAGAAATAAAAACAGGGTAGCGACAAGAAGAAAGCAGATGAAAACATCAAAGAACTGAGTAATGTGACAATGTAGAACCGATGAGAAGATGCAGGATGAGACAGTACAAACATTGATTTGCTGTGGTGATCTAAGGTGTTCGCTAAGTTGAGTGTGCGAAGTCCAGGAGTGTGAGGCCCCTGTCGTTTATCTTCCCCAAAAGTCAACTTAACATTATCTTTCTGCCAACTGCTGGTAGGCATCTGAAATAACTTTTTCGTTCAGTCAAACAAGAATGCCTTGTGTGGGTAATGCATTTATAACCTATCTACCTGTCAGTAAACAATTCCACTTCCTTGTCTCCATGCGTGGACGCTGGTCAGATGCTGCTGTAGATGGGTGTCCAACTGATGATGAGTCTCACCACTAACTTATGTACAGAAAACCCCACAATAGGACCATTGTAACAGAGTGTATGACCTCTGTCTGTTTCTGTCCCTCCAAATCCTTGGACCTGTCTGGCCTCTGACAGTCCTACAATGTCTTCCTCTCTTGCCGGTCAAGATCATGAATGAGTCTGTAGACTTGTCCCCTGTACCGTGAGGACAGTCCTCGTACCAATGTGTTTCTTGTCTCATTTTAATATCTGCCATTATTCGAGGAGCACAGTTTTCGCTATCGACACAAAGTTTACCAGACGAGTACTCGTTGGTTGTTGACTCGGGCTTTGATCAATGTGGCTTGGTGTGTCTGCCGATGAATCTCCTCAGAACCCATTGGTTGAGGCTTACACAACGATAACATATTAAACTACAATCCTAACTTCTGTGTTGTTGGCCTCTTTCTATGCCTGAGAATGTTTGTAGAAGAACGTAAAACGGATATTAACACATCTAAGCAAAAATAGAATTTATCGCTAAAATTTACACTCTTTATAACGAAATGTTGCTAACCCTATATATGTCTATGGAGTGGTTGGCTAACAAAATGTTAGCAATCAAAGTGTCATATATACATACATTGACAGGATTCCGTCCTTTCCTGAACAGTTTGCTCACTGCCTTTAATAAAAAAAAAACACTAACACGTCCTCGGCACGTGACTTGAGGTCAGCTCCCCACTGATGGCAGTGCCACTGACTACAAGCTGTCTCTTGATGGTCTGTAGAGGACAACGGACACATCGTGGACCACCGCTGACGGACAGCTTGTGGCGACAACTCTTACCTGCCTCAGCCTTGCATCAACTGCTACAAGCAACGAACAACAGTGGCGATGACAAAAATGATGCGATAAATTCCAAAACTTCAAAAAAAAAAAAAACAAAAAAAAAAAAAATTAAGGCGATGGAAACAACGGGTTTCATCAACGACTGCCTCGCATCGCTTGCTGCTGACTAAGAGCGGCAGTAGCGGTGACATGTGACTAGTGTCCAGGTACTTGACTACTTGTTTACTTGTGACTGGAGGGAGCGGCAATACTGTGTGTCTGTCACACAAACCAGACAGTAAGTACCAGCAAGTAGAGGTCTAACGTTCTGACACTATGGTCCTCCCTCCTTCAGACCTGCTGCTGACGTCTGCTACAACACTCAGGGACGGCTGTCTGAGTGTAAGGAGATGTGCCTAATACTAATTAACCTACTGTCAGCTGTATCCTGCCTGGCCTGACTAGAGGCTGTCGACCTGACAACCTGTCGTCATCATCATAAACCATCAAAGTTTCTACACCAAGGCACAAGGTGGGGCGTAGATCAGGTAAATGACGGAGAGATATTAACACCCGATGTACCCATTGTGCCCCCTCTCTCTCCACTGACCTGTCCGTGTGCTCGGTGCACCACTCTCTCGCTACATCTGGCTGTTTCTCTATTAACCTGCTGTGATTGATTCTTGCTGACTGGTTCATGACAAGCAGAACTTTCCATGCCAGACCTGTTTAAAATCGTTGAGAGAAGGAATGTTGGAGTCGTTCAGCTGCTGCATCCTTCAGGTTCCACCCTCCCTCACCCATCGTGTTCATGTGAGCAGCTGCAGCCACTTAAAAAGGTCGTATATTCAGTGTTACTAGGTAAAAGCAGCTTCTGTTTGTAACAAAAATAAATCACTACTAAACAAGGACTGAGTCATCTGTGTGTCTGTGTGTCTGTTGAGTTGGACGTTGTCTGTAGTCGCTCGTGTGACTGTGTACAAAAATGTAGAAATTTCTTTACCCAGAAGTTTTTCTTTTTTTGGTTTTGTTCATTCTTTAAAGAGTTAAATGTCGCTTCTATCCCATAGGTACCCATAATGAGGCAGTTCTGATACTAATATCAATAAATCGCTGGAACAGTCTGCACGTACCCGGCAATGTGTGCTTGTACCTCGGTGTCGCCTATATGCAGGTGACTTCTCTTGCAAGTAACCGGTACCCGTGTAGGTACATACACAAATGTCACGTGGTCTACCCGCATCATCGTAATCTGTCATTCTGTCCTTCCTTCCTTGATCATATCTCATCCTTGCAGCTTCTGGGAACTGTAAACGAGCAGCTATAGCGCCTAACACCACACCTGACACCATCACCTGACACCAGCACCTACCTAGCACGTGACGCTGTGTTGATTGTTTACTTTCTCTTGTTTACATCGCTGAGGTCGTCGTTATGAAGACGAGGGAAGTCGTTTTACCAGGACAAATGGAAAACTTAGCGAAGAGCGTCTTGTTTCCGAAATTATTAATGCGGGCACTACTTCGTGTTTTACCTTACGAAACCTTTGACACTATTTTGTAACCATGGTTACAACATCAGCAGTATATGGAAAACCACGTTATTACCTCGAAAAAAAGACGCTTGTTCTTGATGATTTTCCCATTTCACTCCAGTGCAACGACTTACCATCGCTTTATAACCATGGCAACAGTGGGAAAACTACTTTTAGTTTTTAAGGTTGTCGCTGGATTAATTTTTTTGCGTGATTGTAAATCTTGTAAATCTTCCCGATGTACCTATTCTACGCCCCTCTCTCTCTCCAATGACCTGTCCGTGTGCTCGGTCACCACTCTCTCGCTACATCTCACTCTGTTCCTCTATTAACCTGCTGGGACCGGAAAGTGGACTTCAGCATCTTGCAGACTCACCCACCTCACAGTAACAGCCACACAGTCGGAATCACTCGATAAAACACACATTTCTTACTTTAATCATCAGTGTATCTTACAAGGGTGGAAACTTAACCAAGACACACGTTGCCAGTCTCTATGTTGGTGGATGTGTGAACCATGGCACTAAATATTAAAGACAACAATCGCCCTTTCAAGCTTGAAGACAGGTGTTTACAGGACAAATATAAATGAATGTTGTTCCAAGATTAGCAAAGTTTGTACTTAACCCTCATTTAAAGACTTGGACAAACGTTCAGACAGCCATGGTTGTTTTACAGCTCAGGCCAATGTTAACCACAAGGTTGATCACAGCTTACACCAATGTTCAGCACACAGCTGCTCACAGGTCAGGCAAATCTTTACCACAAAGTTGTACACACCTGTATGCACCAAATGAGAAAACACTAATAGGTACTCTTACCTTCTAATTATTCTGCAGAAAAATTTATCTGCAGAAAGAGAAAACGGAAACGACTGAAATGACAATTATATTTGTATTTGCAAGCAAACCGTTAAACATGTGAGCACATTTTAAAAATGTCTTTACCGGATATTAAGCACATTTTTGAAAAGGTCATTACCAGACATTAGTATCTTCACATATTGATGTCTACTTGCGCATCTATTAAATATACAGTTTTATTAATAACCTCAAAGGCAAAAAAACATAGGAATTACAAAAAAATTAAGGATTTTATCATGTTAACATGATGATGATGATGATGGTGATGGCGATGATGATGGTGATGGTGATGATGATTATTATATTGTTATTAATTTTATTTTAGGGTTAAGAAAGATATTAAAGCGCTAATTTTCGTATCATATCAACGTTTTTCTTAAAGCTCGATTCTTTTTGCTAAAATATGTTTAAATATTTTTTAAGTTTGTCCAAGGTATTTTTGAAATTAAAAAAAAAATTCCCTGACGAACGCAGGTAGATAGTCGATAGACGAAACTATTATTTCTAGAAGGAATGTTTGCGAAGAATAGATAATTTCCAGATCTTTTTACAAAAAACCGTTGGGTCTTTGTTAATTTGAAAGAATTCATTTTTTTTTCATCAGGATACATTTAATTATCTGGAAGATATAAGTCACCAAGCGAAACACATCTTACAGCGTCTGAGGACAAATTCTGCTTCTTAGCTCTAGGTTTTAACAAATCCGATGATTTCACATTTGAATTGTTGAAAGTTTCAAGATTCTTTTAAATTATATTTTTCCCAAAAATCAAGAATTGAGTTTAGTTTAAAAAAATGACAATTAAGTCTTTTGAATGCAACAGGACATACACAGGTCTTCTAGATGCCTCTGACCTCATCTGGAAAATTGGAATCCCGGCCACGGTCATTCCTGGAACTTTCGGAAACATCATGGTGTTGGTGATGCAGCACAGATTGAAAGATACCTCGGTGTCCAGTCTGTCCTTGTACTTCAGTTGTCTGGCCGTCTCTGACCTCATCGCCTTATGGGGAGATCCCTGGTTCTGGTTCATGCGGGCTTTCAATGTGTTTTTGAATTTCGATGTGTTGTGTAAAATTCGAGTGTTTTTGAGTTATGTAACCGCGCAAACTTCATCAATGATTCTAGTGACAATGACTTGGCAACGAACAGCGGCAATTCTTTTTCCTCTCAAAGTCAATCTTTATTGTAACAAACGGTTTGCACGTGCAACGGTGAGCGCCATCTTTGGAATTTTTATTTTGTTTAATTCTCACCTTTTGTATGGACACACTCTTGGCAACACCAATGAAAACAAAACAAACTACTGCTTTTTAAGTTTTGTCAGTAAAGATTATGAAATATTTTTTACAGACACGTATGGTTGGATGTATACAGTTGTCGCATCCCTGATACCTTTCTGTCTTCTGCTGGCGGCCAACTGTGTGTTGATTGCCAAACTCAGCAAGTCTCTGAAGGAAACCAAACAACAATTGTCCTCAGGACACTCCTCTCAATTTTCTACTCGCCACAAGCAGTCTTCTTCGTTGACTTTAATGCTGATTGCAACATCTATTACATTTTGTGTGCTTACTCTTCCTGTGTCCATTGTCGGCATCTATGTGAGCAGGTTTTCTTCAGTAGAAGATAATAATTGTGAAGTGAGTGCAGTGAATGAGTTACTGCTCTCAATCACTGCAGGTTTCTTGTTCACTAATCATGCTATTAATTTTTACGTGTACTGTCTGACTGGCAGTAAATACAGATGTGAAGTTGTGAAGATGTTGTGCCGCCATAAGGAGTTAAGTTTGACAAGGGGATGCTGTTTACGACTTAAAACAACTCCTAGAAATAAATGAATAATTTTAAAGATGGGAAAAGTTTCTCAATTATAAACAAAAATCAACGGAAATTAATGGCTTTTAGTGACAATACTAATATTTTAAAAATTATTATAGAATTTTGTTTAAATAGACTGATCAGCTTAGAAGGTAAGAGTTATTTGGTAATTCGCAAATTCAGAGCTCAGTACCATGAAGCTGTCTCGACGCAAAGATGTCAAGAAATACAAATATTTGTATTCTTCTGTCTCAACATTAATCAAGGTTTGACTACATGGCCAAGTGTCAGTTCTTTAGTCTTTCTGGTTTCAGGAGAAAGGGCAGAAATAGTCAAAGGAGAATTTAATTCAATTCTGTGTAGTGTCCATTATGCATGTTGCAATGTCAGTGAGTTTTACGACAAACACGGACACTAGCCCCTTGAACTGGGCTTGTGGGTGACCGGTTGAAGTCCTGCTACCCACGTCAACATAATATTGAAGGGAGACAATATTGTAATAATCACACGTCTGTCTCTGACAAAGTCCACTACACCAGCCCCTACCTCTGGTATTCCTTGAGCAAAGGATTCAACGACGGGAATAATGTAGGGTCGGCAACCAGTGCTGGTCCAAGCCGCCAGTAGGGGAGAGAAATGATTGACACACGGGTGATGGAAGTAATGAGAGAGGAAACCGCGCAAAAGTAGAGAAAGAGAAAAGCCTAATGGTAGTTCATGACGATACACACATGGACACTCATTCCTTAGATTACACTAATTTATTTGTTAACCATTTGTAATCTATAATTATAATAGTTTAAACTCTAACGATGATAAAGTTATACTTTTTTTAAAGACGCAAATATCGTGAGAAATTTTTCTGACATTCCTTAACTTTAAGATGACTGTTTATAGTGTGTCACACTGTACAGCTGTAACTGTGAGGTGGACGAGCCTGCGAGATGCCGAAGTCGACGAAGGACTGTCACGAAAGAGTAGAAATAGAAACATAAAGGAGGGACGGTGGTCACCCTAGGGACTATAGCCGGCTTTAGTTGGACCAAAGGGGTAGGAATGTTATCTCCCCTAGGTAACTTAGCCCTTGAGAATACTGTTTGTTTTTGTTACCACAGACTGGACACCGGTGCTGAATGAGGGAGGTAGACGGGTGTCGCGACAGTCGGAGGTTGATGTGTCGGGCAATGTGGAAATCCAGAGTCTGGGGACTTTGTCTCACACTAGCGGTGATGCGTGATTGGTCGTAGTGGTAAACATGAGGATGTTTGCGACAGTGACTGACCAATCGGGTGCATGTGTGGCACAAGCCAGCTTTTTAATATTGTGTTGGAACCAAAATCGACGATTTTGCTATTGACTCTTGGAGGGTGAGCATCAGAAGAGGACTTCGCGAAAAGAACAAAGCAGCTGAAAAACATCAAAGAAGTGACCGATGTGACAATTTAGAACCGATGAGGAGATGCAGGATGAGACAGTACAAACATGGATTTGTTGTGGTGATGTAAGGTTTTCGCTAAGTTGGGTCCAGAGGTCTGAAGCCCCTGTCCTTTATTTTCCCTAAAGGCCAACTTAACCTTCTGTTTCTACCAATCGCTGGAAGGCATCTGAACTTACTTTTTCGTTCAGTCGAACAAGAATGTCGTGCCTCACCACTAACTTATGTACAGAAAACCCCACAATAGGACCATTGTACCAGAGTGTATGGCCTCCGTCTGCTTCTGTCCCTCCAAATCCCTGGACCTATCTGACCTCTGACAGTCCTACAATGTCTGACCTCTGGTACCGGTCAAGATCATGAATGAGTCTTTAGACTTATCCGCTCTACTGTACCGTGAGGACAGTCCTCGTACCAATGTGTGTTCTTTATCTCATTTTAATATCTGGCATTATTCGAGGAGCACAGTTTTCGCTATCTACACAAAGTTTACCAGACGGGTACTCGCTGGTTGTTGACTCGGGCTTTGATCAACTGGTGTGTCTTTGGCGGGGAATGTCTTCGGAACCCGTTGGTTGAGCCCTTCACAACAATAAGGATTTAAACTACAATCATAACTTCTGTGTTGTTGGCCTCTTTCTATGCATGAAAATTTTGTAGAAGAACGTAAGTCGGATATTAACACAATTATGCAAAAATTTAATTTATAATTAAAAGTTACACACTCATTATAACGAAATGTTGCTAACCCTACATATATCTGTAGAGTGGCCGGCTAACAAGACGTTAATAATCAAAGTGTCATATATACATACACTGACAGGATTCTGTCTTTTAATGAACAGTTCGCTGATTGCCTTCAATAAAATAACGAACAGCAAGTAGAGGTCTAACATTCTGACACAACTAACTTCTTTCAGACCTGCTGCTTAGGTCTGCAACAGAACTCAGGGACCGGTGTCCTGAAATGCGCCTGATACTAATTAACCTGCTGTCAGCTGTATCCTGCCTGGACTGACTAAAGGCTGTCGACCTCATAACCTGTCGCCAGCATCATAAACCACCTGACTTTCTACACCAAGGAGATCGGAGCTCAAGGTGGGGCGTAAAGGAGGGAGAGCTATTAACTCCCGATGTACCCATTGTGCCCTCTTCTCTCTCTCCACTGACCTGCCCGTGTGCTCTCTCGCTACATCTCACTCTGTTTCTCTATTAACCTGCTGCGATTGGTTCTTTCTGATGGTTCATGACAAGCAGAATTTTCCATGCCAGACCTGCTTAAGGTTGATCAGAGAAGGAATGTTGGGGTTGTTCAGATGCTGCATCCTTCACATGCAACCCTCCCTCACTCGTCGTGTTCCAGTGAGTAGCTGCAGCCACTTTAAAAGGTCGAGGATGTAGTCTTACTAGGTAAAAGTAGTTTCTGCTTGTAACAAAATCACTAATAAACAAGAACTGAGTCATGTGTGTGTCTGTGTGTCTGTGTGTGTTGAGTAGGCGTCGTCTGTAGTCGCTCGTGTGACTGTTGTATTGTATGTCCGTTAACTTTCTTTGTTCTGTATGAGATAATGATTTTCTACGAGTACGGATACCTATGTGTACAAAAATGCAGAAATTTCTTTTTCCCTATAAGTTTTTTTTTTCGTTCATTCTTTAAAGAGTTAAATGTCGCTTCTATCCCATAGGTACCCCTAATGAGGCAGTTCTGATACTTATATCAATAAATCGCTGGAACAGTCTGCACGTACCCGGCAATGAGTGCTTGTACCTCGGTGTCGCCTACATGTAGGTGACTTAAGAGAATAACCTTCTCTTGTCTTGCAAGTAACCGGTACTAGTGTAGGTACATACAGAAATGTCACGTGGTCTACCCGCATCATCCTAATCTGTCATACTGTCCTTCTTTCTTTCCTTGATCATATCTCATCCTTGTAAACGAGCAGTTGCAGCACCTAACACCACATCGATGACATGTTGATTGTTTTCTCTTCTCTCTGTTACATCGCTGAGGTCGTCGTTATCATGCTAGGGGAAGTAGCTTCAGTAGGAAAAATGGAAAACTTAGCGAGAAGCGACTTGTTACCAAAATTATTACTACGACCACTAATTCTTTTTCTTTACCTTTCGAAGCCTTTGACACTGTTTTCTAACCGTGGTTCCAGAGTGATTTGCAGGATATGGACAACTGCGTCAACGCTTGTACCCCATTTCGCTTCAGTGCAACGACTTGCCATCACTTTGTAACTATGGCCACGGGGAAAAACTACTTTTAGTATTTAAGGTTGTAGTTGGATTAATTTTTCTGAGTAAACGATTGTAAATGAGATGAGTCTTCATCGCTCGCGTGCGACAGCATAAACTCGCGATTTAAAAGACTAGGTAGGTGCAAAGTTTTGTTCTAACGAGTCTGTAAATTTTAGTGATTTTTCTAATTTTGCACACGGGTTGAAATATCCGGCTTATGTTCATCCTCACGCACAGAAAGAGGCCAACAACACAGAAGGTTGGATTGTACTTTAATACGATTTCGTTCTGAATTCCTCCATCAATGGGAGGTCTGGGACCTTACGTGTATAGGATATAGTTCCGAGGAAATTCACCGCCAAAGAAACACTATGCCGGATCGGTGAAGGCCCGGATTAACAACCAACGCGCAACCTTTTGGTAGACTTCTAGAACCGATATCGAAAATTTGGTCCTGGAACCAAATAAGGTGACCAGACGTTTTGGGAGCCAAAGCGGGACGCGTGCCGATGATGGTGTCGTCACCGACAAAGAACGCCGATAAAGGAGTTGACTTCTGCCGAGTAGTGATGCTTTCAACGGCAGATCTGTCCACGCCACTATAGTATTCCATTTTAAAAAGAAAAATAAAATATTCCTACCTTATCTCCCGCTCAGCCAACTTTGCGGATGTAAGGGGAGGCGCTGTAACAAATAAATTATCATGCCGAGGATAATTCGGCACCTTGGTCATCTTGGCTGTTCCTCCCAAACCGTACTTCATAGACGAGAGAATCTCTTTGTCAAGTTTCGGTTCTTGCAAGATAGTGTCATAAATTTTTTCACAAGGATTTCCTGACATTTTGCTGTCAAAGTTGCACTTCACAATTAAAAGTCCTTTCAGTGTTTCCACTTTTCACTGACGATGTTCGTTTCGTCACCGGCGGTGTACCAGCGGCGCGTGCAATAAAGATATCGGCCGGCAGGTCATTATCGTCAAGGGTCAAACACCGGAGCCCGCAAAGCAACGAAAAATAAATCGGGATCAACAAGACAAGGCCAAAATGCAAAAGCCAAAACCAAAGGCGCGGATGCGAATCAGCGTACGGTATTCAGATTTTAAAAAAACCGGGACATTGATGGACTTGCCAGAAAGCCAGAAAGCGGGACATTGGGCGTCCCGCCCGATGAGCAGGCGGGACACGAGGTCAAAATGCGGGACGTCTGGTCACCTTATCAGGAACCAAAGCAAGTATTAAGTTTAGATAAGGATCACACATTGGTACGAAGAACGTCCTCCCATGACAGTAGTGCAAAAAGGTCAAAAGACCCATGACCTGGAGCGGTACTAGAGACATTGTGGGACTACCAGAAGTCAGGATATTGGGGGACAGAAACGGACGGAGGCCATACACTCTGGTACAGTGGGGAGGACGCCAGACATGGTGTGGGCTTTCTTGTAATAAGTTAGTGGTGAAACTCATCATCAGTTGGACATTCATCTACAGCAGCGTCTGCTCCAGCGTCTACGCATAGAGACAACAAAGTGGACGGGTAGATGAGGTTATAAATGCATTACCGATACAATACATTATTGTTTGCCTAAACGCAACAGTGAGCTCAGACACCTACGAGCAGTTAGCAGAAACAGAAGATTAAGTCGGTTATAGTATGAAAAAAACGGAGTGTCGTGACTGTCGATTGGAGTGCTGCTCCTCACCTCACTACAAGTGACAATCCACAGAGACTGAAAGTACAGTAACACCGGTAACAACTAGGACCTACAGTGATACCCCTTTGTACCCGTATACAAGTGACAGCGAAGGTAGTTAAAAAGTAAATTAACACAGCTGCAATATTGGCATAATGATTAGCATGGATAGGACTTGGACACCCTCTAGATAAGTTATTTATTGTTTGCATATTTTTGCAGGTTTTGATTTTTAGCAGTCCTTACTGTTGTAAGTTAAGACGCGTGGTTCAATCCTTTGCTCGAGGAATAACAGGGGTGAGAGCTCGTGCAGGAAACTTGTGAGAGACAGACGAGTGATGGCAGTAATCATTGTCTGCCTGAAAGATTTTCTTAATTTGGGAACCAGGACTTATATGTGACTGTCACCTACAGGCCCAGTTCCCGAAATTAGTGTCCACGTTTGATGTAAAACTCACGAACATTGCAACAAGAATAATGGAAGCTGCAGACAATTAAATTAAAAAACATTTCCTTGCAATTATCTTACACTTTTCCTGAAACCAGACAGAGGAAAGAACTGACACTAGGCGACATCTCTAATCCTTGAGTAATGTTGGGATAGGAGAATACAACTAATATTTGCATTTCCTGACATCTTCACGTCTGAGGTAGCTTCATGGTACTGAGCTCTGAGTTTGCGAACTGCCGACTAAATCGTATTTTCTAAGCGGATCAGTTTATGACAACAAAAAGTAAAACACAATCATGATGTTTAAACTATTAGCATTTTAACTAAAACCCAATAATATCCATTGACTTTGCTTAAAATTACATAACATAAACAGATTATGTTTAGTACTTGATTATTTATTTATTTCTATGAGTCAGATTTGGCTCCTTACTGCGGAAGAGCATCTTCCCAACTTCACATCTGTATTTACTGCCAGTCAGACAGTACACGTAGAAATTAATAGCATTATTTGATACAAAAAGAACATCAGTGATAGAGAGCAGTAACTCATTCATTGCTCTCACTTCACAATTATTATCTTCTGTTGAAGAAAACCTGGTCACATAGATGGCGACAATGGACACAGGAAGAGTTAACACACAAAATGTAATAGATGTTGCAATCAGCATTAAAGTCAACGAAGAAGACTGCTTGTGGCGAGTACAAAGTTGAGAGGAGTGTCCTGAGGACAATTTTTGTTTGGTTTCCTTCAGAGACTTGCTGAGTTTCCTAATCAGTACACAGTTGGCCGCCAGCAGAAGACAGAAAGGTATCAGGGATAAGACACCTGTAGATATCCAACCATACGTGTCTCGAAAAAACTATTTCATAATCTTTACTGACAAAGCTGAAAAAGCACTCAGCTGTTTTGTTTTCAGTGTTGTTGAGAAGAGTGTGTCCATACAAAGTGTGAGAATTCAATAAAATAAAAAATGCAAAGATGGCGCTCACCGTTGCACGTGCAAACCGTTTGTTACAATAAAGATTGACTTTGAGAGGAAAAAGAATTGCCGCTGTTCTTTGCAAAGTCATTGTTACTAGAATCATTGGTGAGGTATGGCCTGTTAAAAAACACAAAAACACTCTAATTTTACATAAGACATCGAAATTCAACACCACATCGAAAGCACCGACCAACCAAAACACCGGATCACACCATAAGGCGATGAGGTCAGAGACGGCCAGACAGCTGAAGTACAAGGACAGACTGGACACCGAGGTATCTTTCAATCTGTGCTGCATCACCAATACCATGATGTTTCCGAAAGTTCCAGGAATGACTGTGGCCGGGATTCCAATTTTCCAGATGAGGTCAGCGGCTTCTACAAGACCTGTGTATGTCCTGTTGCATTCTGAAGAGTTTACCACCATTGTGTATTAACTAAAAGCAATGCCTGATTTTTGCACATAAAAAGTGTTAAAACATTTTGTACATCCACGTCTACGATTGTAAAGCCATCGTATTTGTTTAAACATAAAGAAGGAACATCTTTCCTTTACACTTCTTGAATTTCTCAAAATGAGCTTCCTATGTAATGTTAGTCTGTCAGATAACTGTGAAAAGAGTTTAAACTCTGCGAAACTTGTGTGTGTCTCTCTTTTGGTAAAGAAGTCTCTAGAAATCTCGTCAAGCGTAACTCTCCGTCTATATATAGAAATCACACAATGACTCTCTGAACTACTAGCTCCACCCACTAATTTGTTTTTAAACAATTAGTTTCAGCTTCAAACACTTAAGACATATTTTTGACATATTTTAACAAAAGAAACCAGAAAAAGTATATGTTGTATAAAAATTTCAAGAATTATTTTCAGAAAGCAGCATATGTAAATTGTGTACTGTTAAACAATTAATACGTGAAGTGAGAGATACATAATTATTTTATATATTTTTTACGAGATTTCATGCAATCTACTAAAGGAAATAGAAGTTTTTTGCTTTCAGAATAATCAATATCTGAGTTATATCCGGCTTTTTCTATATTTTTGTTAAAAAAGACATATTTTTTGCATTCAGAATTATCAATATCTGAGTATACAAATATTCGGCTTATTTCTAAATTTTGTTAAAAAGGACATAAAAATTATTTTATTTTACCGTCCAATATAACGATTTCCTACTCATTCTGCTACTTCTTGTGTGGGTCAATGTTTTGAAAAATGTCTCTGGAATAATTTTAAGGTCACAGTTTTTGCATTTGGTGTGTGCCAGATGCTTTAAATGATTAAAGTATTTTTAAAAGAGATTTGTATATTTAATAAATGCGCAAGGATACGTCAATATGTTAATGTACCAATATCATGGAACAAAAGTTTTTTTTTTATTTGCTGACATCTTCAAAGTTTTGTTTTAAAAATACAAATATAATTGTCATTTTAGTCATTTTCTGTTTTCTCTAACGATCGCCTACTCGTACCTGTATTTCTAGTGCAGCTTTTCTAAAAGTCTGCAAAATAAATTTAAGGTTAAAGAAACTGTATGTCAGCTTTGGCCTGACCTGTAACCATTCATGGCTGCCTGAAGTTTGCCCAAGTTTTGGAATGAGGGTTAGATGAAACGTTGCGAACCTTGGACATACATTCACATATTTGTCTTGTTAAGAACGATCTTCAAGCTTAAAAGAACAATTTTTCTTTACAGTGCAGGTGGACATGGTTCACACATTCACCAACATGGAGACTCGCAACGTGTGTCTTGGTTGAGTAAACACTTTTAATTGTAATTATTTAGTTTTCTGTGTTTTGGACAGTGTTTACACACATGCACATACACTTGAGTTCGAAAAGTTCGAGTACCATGAGAAAACCACGGTAAAAATGAGTCGCATCCGTATTTGATGAAACCAGTTCGAGCACCATCGATAAAAAAATTCTCATTTCTGTGATGTTCACTAGCTGCTCACTCCAGTCACAGACAAGGGTTATTGCCCCTGACTGTGTTAAGATGATCATGAGCTGTCACCCTTGGTTGCATTTATGAAATTTTTTAGGAAATTGAATTTCAGCATTACCAGATAAGACATCTAATGAGAGAGACTCTGAGAAGACTTGCAGTGTGATAGGAATGAATGTAATTTCTTGCCCAGCAAAGGTACTGAGCATGTTCGTAACAAAATCACTAATAAACAAGGACTGAGTCATCTGTGTGTCTGTGTCTGTCGAGTTGGACGTTGTCTGTAGGCGCTCGTGTGACTATTGTATTGTATGTCGGTTAACTTTCTTTGTTCTGTATGAGATAATGATTTTCTATAAGTCCGGATACCTATGTGTACAAAAATGTAGAAATGTCTTTTTCCCTAGAAGTTTTTTTGTTCATTTTTTAAAGAGTTAAATGTCGCTTCTATCCCATAGGTAACCCTAATGAGGCAGTTCTGATACTAATATCAATAAATCATCCTAATCTGTCATACTGTCCTTCCTTCCTTCCTTGATCATATTTCGTACTTTCAGCTTCTGTAAACGAGCAGCTGCAGCACCTAATACCACATCATGACATGTTGATTGTTTTCTCTTCTTTCGATTACATCGCTTTGATCGTCATTATCATGCCAGGGGAAGTAGCTTCACCAGGAAAAATGGCCACGGGGAAAGAACTACTTTTAGTATTTAAGGTTGTAGTTGGATTTATTTTTCTGAGTAAATGATTGTAAATGAGATGAGTCTTCATCGCTCGCGTGCGACAGAATAAACTCGCGATTTAAAAGACTAGGTAGGTGCAAAGTTTTGTTCTAATGAGTCTGTAAATTTGAGTGATTTTTCTAATTTTGCGCTTGGGTTTTAATATCCGGCTTATGTTCATCCTCACTCACAGAAAGAGGCCAACAACACAGAAGTTAGGTTTGTACTTTAATACGTTTTCGTTGTGAATTCCTCAATCAACGGGAGGTCTGGGACCGTACGTGTATAGGATATAGTTCGGAGGATATTCACCGCCAAAGAAACACTATGCCGGATCGGATACAACCAACGCGCAACCTTCTGGTAGACTTGTAGAACCGATAGCATATGTGATCCTGAAACCAAAGCAAGTATTAAGTTTAGATAAGTATCACACATTGGTACGAAGAACGTCCTCACGTGACAGTAGTGCAAAAGGTAAAAAAACCCATGACCTAGAGTGGTACTAGAGACATTGAGGTACTACCAGAAGTCAGGATAGGGGGGACAGAAACGGACGGAGGCCATACACTCGGGTACAGTGGGGAGGATGCTAGAGGTAGTGTGGGCTTTCATGTACATAAGTTAGTGGCGAAACTCATCATCAGTTCTACACTCACCTACAGCAGCACCTGCTCCAGCGTCTACGCATGGAGACAACAAAGTGGACTGGCTTACTGACAGGTAGATAAGGTTATAAATGCATTACCGATACAATACATTCTTTTTTGACTAAAGGCAAAAGTGAGCTCAGACACCTACGAGGAATTAGCAGAAACAGAATATTAGGTCGTTTATAGTATAAAAAAACGGTGTGTCGTGACTGTCGACTGGACTGATGGTCCTCAACCTCACTACAAGCGAGAATCCACAGAGACTGAAAGTTCGGTAGCACCCGTAACAACTAGGACTGACGGTTTGTACCCGTATACAAGTGATAGCGAAGGTAGTTGAAAAGTAAATTAACAGAGCTGCAATATTGGCATAATGATTAGCATGGATAGGACTTGGACACCATCTAGATGAGTTATTTATTGTGTCACGAACCGCATTCGGACATTGCGCATTCTTTCAAATAGAAACAAGACATCACTCCAAGGTTGGGACGTTTCGTTAGTTATTATACACGAAGACTTCAACAACACATAGCAATACATGAAACTTCCAAATGAAGCAGTTTAAACCATGCACTTCTCCTTATACACAACATTCTCAGCGTTGCACTAGCATACACCAAATATGACTAAACTCATACTAAGACAACAGTTTCCACAACTGAGAACTTAAATCCACTGGTAGCTATGACAACCTGTCAATTTCAAGGCACTGGTAAAGATAAGTGTTAAAAAGCACTTTTCTAAGCCGCAAGAAAAGTCCACGTGCTCATAAATATTCAGCAACACACAAATCATGGACTAAGGGTGCACATACACCGCTACTTAATATTAATGTCCCACTCTACCAGTTCGCTTCTCAAAGTGTCTCTGTCTTCTTAAACAGTTCAAACATTTGCTCTTACCCTGATCATTATTCTAAGGAGCATGAAAGTCTTACTGTCCCCTCCACGTGGGGACGATGTGCCCAGTCACGTGGCACCTGCTTCGCTCTACTCAGGTCTCTCCTGAACTTTCTCACGCCGGCTCCCGCCCTCCTCACTCCCCGCTCACTGCAGTAGAGTTCGCTTCTCCGCAGACAATCGCAGAGTTTCTTGGAGACTGTGCAGCGAGACTCTCCAGTCCCATTCGTTTCTTGAGTCTCCCCTCAGTAGCACACGACACACCTCAATCCAGCTAGCAACTTCCAAAACAGCCTCTTCACTTTTACACACCGTCTTTACACACCGTCTGTGTTAATCCAAAGATCGCCCCCCCCTCAGACTTCCAACTCTCGTCTATATATACTCCTGTCACACCCCATCCGGGGTAAGTACTTCATGCCTCGCTCACGAGGTCCACAACTCACGTGGTGCCCAAAATACACGTGCTGTCCAATGATCCACGATTTCCACATATAACAGGACAATCACGCGCATCAACCTTCCATCCATCCTCTATTACACTGTTGACCTTAACATGGCAGAGGGGCAACACACAGGGCGGGCTACTCCACCCTGCTCCCCTCCACCCCCTTCTACCAAAATCAGGTGAAAAAACACTGGAGGCACGGACTGGTCCGTGACATATTGCATGTATATTTTTGCAGGTTTTGACTTTCAACAGTCCTTACTGTTATAAGTTAAGCCACGTGGTTGAATCCTTTGCTCGGGGAATAACAGGGGCGAGAGCTCGTGCAGGAAAGTTGTGAGAGACAGATAAGTGATGGCAGTAATCATTGTCTGCCTGAAAGTTTTTCTTAATTTGGGAACCAGGACTTAAATATGACTGTTACCCAAGGGCCCAGTTCTTGAAATGAGTGTCCACGTTTGTCGTAAAACTCACGAACATTGCAACAAGAATAATGGATGCTGCAGAAAATTCAATAATAAAACATTTCCTTGCAATTATCTTACACTTTTCCTGAAACCAGAAAGAAGAAAGAACTGACACTAGACGACATCTTTAATCCTTGAGTAATGTTGGGAAAGGAGAATACAACTAATATTTGCATTTCTTGGCTTCTTCACGTCTGAGGTAGCTTCATGGTACTGAGCTCTGAGTTTGCGAACTGCCGACTAAATCGAATCTTCTAGGCGGATCAGTTTATGCCAACAAAAAGTAAAACACAATCATAATGTTTAAACTATAGGCATTTTAACTAAAACCCAATTATATGATTGACTTTACTTAAAATTACATAACGTAAACAGATTATGTTTAGTACTTGATTATTTATTTATTTCTATGAGTCAAAGTTGGCTCCTTACTGCATAAGAACATCCTCCCAACTTCACATCTGTATTTACTGCCAGTCAGACAGTACACGTAGAAATTAATAGCATAATTAGTTAAGAAAAAAACGACAGTGGTTGAGAACAATAACTCATTCACTGCAGTCGATTCACAATTATCTTCTACTGCAGAAAGTCTTGTTACATAAATGGCGACAATGGACACAGGAAGAGTTAGTACACAAAATGTAATAGATGTTGCAATCAACATTAAAGTCAACGAAGACGACTGCTTGTGGCGAGTACAAAGTTGAGAGGAGTGTCCTGAGGACAATTTTTGTTTGGTTTCCTTCAGAGACTTGCTGAGTTTGCCAATCAGTACACAGTTGGCCGCCAGCAGAAGACAGAAAGGTATCAGGGATAATAAACATACAGATATCCAACCATACGTGTCTCGAAAAAAGATTTCATAATTTTTATTGATAAAACTGAAAAAGCACTCAGCTGTTTTGTTTTCAGTGTTGTTGAGAAGAGTGTGTCCATACAAAATGTGAGAATTCAATAAAATAAAAAATGCAAAGATGGCGCTCACCGTTGCACGTGCAAACCGTTTGTTACAATAAAGATTGACTTTGAGAGGGAAAAGAATTGCCACTGTTCTCTGCAAAGTCATTGTTACCAGTATCATTGGGGAGGTATGGCCTGTTACATAACACAAAAACACTCGAATCTTACACAACATTTCGAAATTCAAAAACACATCGAAAGCCCTTAAGAACCAGAACCAGGGATCACACCATAAGGCGATGAGGTCAGAGACGGCCAGACAGCTGAAGTACAAGGACAGACTGGACACCGAGGTATCTTTCAATCTGTGCTGCATCACCAATACCATGATGTTTCCGAAAGTTCCAGGAATGACTGTGGCCGGGATTCCAATTTTCCAGGTCAGGTCAGCGGCATCTAGAAGACCTGTATGTGTCTTGTTGCATTCTGAAGAGTTTACCGCCATTGTGTATTAACTAAAAGCAATGCCTGATTTTTGCACATAAAAAGTGTTAAAACATTTTGTACATCCACTTCTACTATTGTAAAGCCATCGTATTTGTTTAAACATAAAGAAGCAACATCTTTCCTTATCACTGCTTGAAATGATCAAAATAAGCTTCCCTTGTAATGTTAGTCTGTCAGATAAATAACTAGGTCTTACAGTGAAAAGAGCTTAAACTCTGCCAAACTTGTGTGTGTCTCTCTTTTGTTAAAGAAGTCTCTAGAAATCTCGTCACGCGTAACTATTCCGTCTATATATAGAAATCAGACAATGACTCTCTGAACTACTAGCTCCACCCACTGATTTGTTTTTAAACAATTAGCTTCAGCTTCAAACACTTAAATCATGTTTCTTGACATATTTCAACAAAAGAAATCAGGCTCTCAGGAAAAGTATATGTTTTACAAAAATTTTAAAAATTATTTTCATACCACAGCATATGTAAAATGTATACAGTTAAGCAGTTAATCCTTGCAGTTGAAGATATTTAATTATTCTTTATATTTTTTACGAGATTTCATGCAATCTAGTAAAGGAAATAGAAGTTTTTTGCATTCAGAATTATCAATATCTAAGTTATATCCGGCTTATTTCTATATTTTGTTAAAAAGGACATATTTCATTTTACTGTCCAATATAACGATTTCCTGCTCGTCCTGCTACTTCTTGTGTGGGTCAATGTTTTGAAAAATGTCTCTGGAATAATTTTAAGGTCACAGTTATGTATACTCTTTTTGCATTTGTGTGTGCGCCAGATACTTTAATGAGTTCAGTATTTTTAAAAGACATTTGTATATTTAATAGATGTGTAAGAATACCTCAATATATTAAAATACGAATATCCGAGAATAAAGTTGTTTTTTTAATTTCTTCCTTCTTTTAAGTTTTGTTTAAAAATACAAACATAATTGTCATTTTAGTCATTTTCTGTTTTCTCTTTCGTAGAAACTATTGATAGCCTGCTAATAAGTGTACTTCTAGTGCAGGTCGATTTTGTAGAAGCCTGCAAAATAATTTTAAGGTTACAGTAACTAGTAGTGTATTTTTATTTAGTGCATACAAATGTGTACAACTTTGTACTTATTCGTCTGACCAGTGAACAACTTTATGGTCAACATTGGGCTGACCTGTGAAACCATCTCTGGCTGTCTGACCGTTTGCCCAAGTTTTTAAATGACGTTTAGATGAAATTTTGCCAACCTTGGACAAACATTCGTCTGTATTTGTCCTGTAAACAACTGTCTTCAAGCTTGAAAGAACGATTTTTTTTTACAGTGCAGGTGGACGTGGTTTACACATTCACCAATATGGAGATTGGCATCGTGTGTCTTGGTTGACTTTAGATACTTAAAACACACTGTTAATTATGTTTAGTAGCGTGTGTGTGTGTGTGTGTGCATGCATACACTTAAGTTTGGAACTGTAAAGTATACGGGATGGAAAAATTAAGAGTCTCCTGAGAAAACGAAGGTAGTAAGAAGTCTTTGTGTAACTGGGATTCTAAGATAAGACAACCAGTGTAAGTCTGAGCCACTGTGGAGGAGAAAGGAGAGAAAGGATAAGAGCTAACCGTATTTTATGGAAAAACACATATCGTCATTAATTCACTAATTTAATTATTTCCTGAGTCATATCTGTATTTGATGATGCCAGTTCGAAAACTATCGACAAAAAATATACTTTTCTTAAAATACAAATTAACGAGATTTTATTTTCTACAACTTCTTTAACTTAAGGAATACATTATACAGAGCGTGTGAGACACTCAGGTGTAGCTGTCAGGTGGGTGACTGCGAGACACCGAAGTCTACGGAGGACGAAGCATGTGGCGAACATCAAAGAAGTGAGCGATGTGACGATGAACAGCCGGTGAGATGAGGATCAGACAATCCTCAGGTGATGGAGGCAAACCTTGTGATGATGACTCGCCTTTACTTCACACTTCACCTACTCATGCTCCGCGCATCCACACAATCTCACACAGGTAACCAATTAACAATCGACTACACAGATAATTCAAATTAGTGTACTTAAACTTTAATATGTCTGTGTAGTGGCCGGCTAGCCAGAAGTTAAAAATCAAAATGTCATATATACAGACATTGACAGGATTTCGTCCTTTAGTAAATGAGATGAGTCTTCATCGCTCGCGTGAGGCAGCATAAACTCGCTATTTAAAAGACTAGGTAGGTGCAAAGTTTTTTTCTAATGAGTCTCCAAATTTTAGTGATTTTTATAATTTTGCACATGGGTTTTAATATTCTTCTTATGTTCTTCTACGAAATTCCTCACTCTCAGAAAGAGGCCAACAACACAGAAGGTTGGATTGTACTTTAATACGTTTTCGTTGTGAATTCCTCAACCAATGGGAGGTCTGGGACCATACGTGTATAGGATATAGTTCCGAGGAAATTCACCGCCAAAGAAACACTATGCCGGATCGGATTAACAACCAACACTCAACCTTCTGGTAGACTTGTAGAACCGATAGCATATGTGCTCCTGGAACCAAAGCAAGTATTAAGTTTAGATAAAGATCACACAATGGTACGAACAATGTCCTCACATTACAGTAGTGCAAAAAAGTAAAAAGACCCAAGACCTAGAGTGGTACTAGAGACATTGTGGGACTAGCAGAAGTGAGGATATTGGGGGACAGAAACAGACGGAGGAAATACACTCTGGTACAGTGGGGAGGATGCCAGACATGGTGTGGGCTTTCATGTACATAAGTTAGTGGCGAAACTCATCATCAGTTGGACATTCATCTACAGCAGTGGTTCTCAAAGTGTGGTCCGCGGACCACTAGTGGTCCGCCTAGTGGTCCATCGGGCTTAGGTCAGGTGGTCCGCGGCTGACAGTCGTCAGTCAGCAAAGTGATGTTTATAGTGATGCATTAACATTTTAATTACAAAGAACGAGCTAGTTTTATGTCAACTTATTACTATACTACTGTCACAGAAGTACATTTAGTTTTGAATTGTAATGAAACTAATGCGGCAATTTAAATTTGAAATTCATAGTACAGAGTGATTTTTAAACCATGGTGGTCCGCCATATTTTTTACTTAAGTAAAGTGGTCCGCGATCCGAAATACTTTGAGAACCACTGATCTACAGCAGCATCTGCTCCAGCGTCTACACATGGAGACAACAAAGTGGACGGGTTTACTGACAGGTAGATAAGGTTATAAATGCATTACCGATACAATACATTATTGTTTGTCTAAACGCAAAAGTGAGCTCAGACACCTACGAGCAGTTAGCAGAAGTAGAAGAAGAGTAAGTCGGTTATAGTGTCGTGACTGTCGACTGGACAACTGCTCCTCACCTCACTACAAGCGAGAATCCACAGACAGAGACTGAAAGTACGGTATCGTATCTACTAAGCGGATCAGTTTATGCAAACAAAAAGTAAAACACAATCATGATGTTTAAACTATAGGTATTTTAACTAAAACCCAATAATATCCATTGAATTTGCTTAAAATTGCATAACATAAACAGATTATGTTTAGTACTTGATTATTTATTTATTTCTATAATTCAAATTTGGCTCCTGATGGCGGAAGAACATCTTCCCAACTTCACATCTGTATTTACTGCCAGTCAGACAGTACACGTAGAAATTAATAGCATAATTAGTTAAGAAAAAAACGCCAGTGATTGAGAACAATAACTCATTCACTGCAGTCGATTCACAATTATCTACTACTGCAGAAAGTCTTTTTACATAAATGCTGACAATGGATACAGGAAGAGTTAACACACAAAATGTAATAGATGTTGCAATCAGCATTAAAGTCAACCAAGAAGACTGCTTGTGGCGAGTACAAAGTTGAGAGGAGTGTCCTGAGGACAATTTTTGTTTGGTTTCCTTCAGAGACTTGCTCAGTTCCCCAATCAGTACACAGTTGGCCGCCAGCAGAAGACAGAAAGGTATCAGGGATAAGACACCTGTAGATATCCAACCATATGTGTCTCGAAAAAACATTTCATAATCTTTACTGACAAAACTGAAAAAGCAGTCGGCTGTTTTGTTTTCAGTGTTGTTGAGAAGCGTGTGTCCATATAAAAGGTGAGAATTAAATAAAATAAAGAATAGAAAGATGGCGCTCACCATTGCACGTGCAAACCGTTTGTTACAATAAAGATTGACTTTGAGAGGAAAGAGAATTGCCACTGTTCTTTGTAAAGTCATTGTCACTAAAATCATTGGTGATGTTTGCGCGGTTATATAACTCAAAAATACTCGAATTTTACACAACACATCGAAATTCAAAAACACATCGAAAGCCCTTAAGAACCAGAACCAGGGATCACACCATAAGGCGATGAGGTCTGAGACGGCCAGACAGCTGAAGTACAAGGACAGACTGGACACCGAGGTATCTTTCAATCTGTGCTGCATCACCAACACCATGATGTTTCCGAAAGTTCCAGGAATGACCGTGGCCGGGATTCCAATTTTCCAGATGAGGTCAGAGGCTTCCAGAAGACCTGTATGTGTCTTGTCGCATAGAGAAGAGTTTTTCGCCATTGTGTATCAAATGAACTCAATGCTTGTATTTTCCCCATAAAAGGTGTTGAAAATATTTGTAACATCCATCTCTACCAGCGTCACGTGATCGTATTTGTTTAAACATAAAGACGCCACACGCATTCTTGTTACTACTCGAAATTCTCAAAATGAGCTTCCTTTGTAATGTTAGTCTGTCAGAAAAATAACTAGGTATTGCAGTGAACAGAGTTTAAACTCTGCCAAACGTGTGTGTGTCTCTCTCTTGGTAAAGAAGTTTCTAGAAATCTCGTCACGCGTAACTATTCCGTCTATATATAGAAATCACACACTGACTTTCTAACTACTAGCCCCACCCACTGCATTGTTTTTAAACAATTAGTTTCAGCTTCGAACACTTAAATGTTTCGTGACATATTTCAACAAAGGTAATCAGGCTCTCAGGAAAAGTATATGTTGTACAAAAATTTCAAGAATTATTTTCAGAACACAGCATATGTAAAATGTAGATAGTTAAACAATTAATACTTGCAGTGAAAGATTATAATTATTCTTTATATTTTTTACGAGATTTCATGCAATCTACTAAAGGAAATAGAAGTTTTTTGCATTAGAATTATCAATATCTGAGTAGACTAATAGTCGGCTTATTTCTTTATTTTGTTAAAAAAGACATTATTTTATTTTACCGTCCGATATAACGATCTCCTACTCATCCTGCTACTTCTTGTGTGGGTCAATGTTTTGAAAAATGTCTCTGGAATAATTTTAAGGTGACAGTTATGTTTATTCTTTTTGCATTGTGTGTGTTCCAGATCCTTTTAATGATCAAAGTATTTTTTAAAAGACATTTGTATATTTAACAGATGCACAAGGACACGTCAGTATGTTACGGTACTATATCAGGAAAGGAAAATTGTTTTTTTTATTTGCTTACATCTTCAACCTTTTTGTTTTGAAAATACAAATATAATTGTCATTTTAGTCATTTTATGTTTTCTCTTACGTAGAATCTAACGATCGCCTACTCGTACGTGTATTTCTACTGCAGCTCAATTTTTCTAAAAGTCTGTAAAATAAATTTAAGATGAGAACAGCTTTATGGTCAGCTTTGTCCTGACCCGTGAAACAATCTCTGGCTGCCTGAAGTTTGCACAAAGGTTTTAAATTAGGGTATATGAAACTTTTATAACCCCGGAGAAGCATATATTTGTCTTGTTAAAAACGATTTTCAAGCTTAAAAGGAAGATTTTTCTGTACAGTGCAGGTGGACGTGGTTCACAGATTCACCAACATGGAGATTGGCAACGTGTGTCTTGGTTGAGTAAACACTGTTAATTATAATTATTTAGTTTAATGTGTTTTGGACAGTGTTTACACACATGCACATACACGTGAGCTGGAAAAATTAGAGTATCATGAGAAAACCACGGTAACAATGAGTCGCATCCGTATTTGATGATACCAGTTCGAGCACCATCGATAAAAAAAATTATATTTTTCTAAAAGTGCGAAAATCACGAAATCTCAACTTCTTTCACTTTAAGAAAAGTTTTTATAAAGTCTGTCCGACTTCACGGGTGTTACTGTGAGGACGACGAGCCTGCGAAATGTCGAAGTCGACGGAGGACGAAGCAGCTGGCGATCATCACATCGCTCACTTCGCTGTCACGGACACGGGTTATTGCCCCTGACTGTGTTAAGATGATCACGAGTTGTCGCCCTTGGATGCATTTATATCTGTAACGAAATATGAGCGAAATGTTTACATCAGCCATAGCTATTTTTTTTTTTTTTAGTAAATTGAGTTTCAGCATAACCAAATAAGACATCTAAGGAGTGAGACTGAGAGAAGAGTTGCTGTGTGATAGAAATGAATGAAATTTCTTGCCGAACAAAGGTACTGAACATGTTATTCTTATTATTACCACTAATCTACTAGAGTAACTGCAGGAGTAAGAGGATTGTAAAGTTTAATTAGACATGTGAGACTATTGACAATGAATTTTTGTGTTCAAAACGTGTTCATTTAACTTTATATAGAGTAGTCATTAAATCCCGATGATTGCAGGAATTACGGAGGTTGTGAGTTAGAGCTGAGAGTAGGGCCCCTGTCTACGGACTATAACCAAGGAAACCCTAGTGTTTGAACCCCTGTAGTGGACGAGCCCCCATCTGCAGAAGAATAATGACGGTCTTCGAATATCGGTCGTCTACGTGTTGGCCACACTAACTGGCGGCAACAGGTAAGACTTAGAGTCGTCTTCCCAAGTGGCAGCACCTGTACAGCAACAACCGTCCCCACGGAGTAACAACGTGACGACCTCGTGCCCTCAACGGGACTTGTCCCTCAACAACTCTTGTAATGGTGGATTACCGAGAGTACCTGAACATCGTCTGTGAACGAGAATTACGGAGGCCCAGCCCTTCCCCATAGACAAGGAGGACCATCGGACCACATTGTTCTGTGTAGCAGTTGTGTCTTTCAAGGGAAATAATGCTTGATGTGTGTGTGTGTTGTCGTGGAGCGAATGGAGGTGAAAGTAATTGTAACTGTTCTTTCTCTACTACCTGCACATTGGAGACACTCATCCGGAAACTCAGTCTGATAAAAATGACAGCGATAAATTTTATTGGTCCCAGTGGGGACTTTGAACATGGGAAGGTGCTCTAGTTACAATGTTACAATAAGTTAAAAATAAAAGTAAAAGTAGAACAAGCTCACTGCAAGGTGTAACGTTAAGATGTACATTAGCACGTGAAAGGAAGATAAGTGACAATTATATATACACTACAAAACAAACAACAACTTGCATCAAGAATAATCATGTGCGCATCTACAACATCACACACACACTGACACTTCATCTGAGGTTGAGCAGCTGGACCGCAAATGGCACAAACGATGTCAGGTGTCTGTTACTTGTACATGTTGGCATTTTAATGGACAAGTCATGAACGACAGTAGCGATGACAAGAATGATGCGATGGATTAGCAGACGACAAGAGGTTAAGTCGCATCGCTTGCTGCTGACTATGAGCGGCAGTGGCGGTGACAGGTGACTAGTGTCCAGGTACTTGACTACTTGTTTACTTGTGACTGGAGGGAGCGGCAATACTGTGTGTCTGTCACATTTATCCCCCTAATGTTTTAGGGTAACTGCAGGTGTAAGACAAGTGTAAACTTTAATTAGAAATGTCAGACTATTAACAATGGACTTTTAATACGAAGAAGTCTTCATGTGTCTTGAAATAGAGTTCTCATTAAATCGCGAGGATTGGAGGAATTACGGAGGGTGTGAGTTAGAGCTGAGAGGAGGGCATCCTGTTTACAGCTCAAGCCAATGTTCAACACACAGTTGCTCACAGGCAAGGCACATCTTCACAACAAAGTTGTACACACCTGTATGCACCAAAAAAGAAAACACTAAGAAGTACTCTTACCTTCAAATTATTCTGCAAGCAAATCGACCGGAACTATAGCTACCAGTATAAGTAGGTTTTTTTCTACAAAAGAGCAAAGGATAAACCACTAAAATGACAATTATATTTGTATTTGTACTCAAAACGTTGGAAGATTATAAATATATTTTTCAAAATGTCATTACCGGATATTAGTATCTTCACGTATTGACGTTTACTTACGCATCTTTAAATATCCAATTTTTATTAAAATCAAAGGCGAGAAACATAGGAGTTATAAAAATAATATAAAGATTTTATCGTGTCCACATGATGATGATGATGATGATGATGATGATGATGATGATGATGATGGTGATTTTAGGGTTGAGAAAGATATTAAAACGCTAATTTTCGTATCCTATCTATTTTTCTGATTTTTTTTAAGTTTGTTGAAGGTATTTCTGAAACACAAAAATCCCATTGCAAAGCAAGCGTTAGTCGATAGAGGAAAGTAATATTTCTAGAATGGATAATTCCAGCAACAGATAATTACCAGAGCTCCTTTCAAGAAACTGATGGGACTTGTTAGTTTTACAGAATTAAATTTTTTATAGGACGATACATTTCATGATTTGGAAGATATAAGTCACCAACCGAAACAGATCTTACAGCGTCTGAGGACAAATTCTGCTTCTTAGCTTTAGGTTTTAAAAAATCCGATGATTTCACATTCTAACTGCTGAACGTTTCAACATTCTTTCAAAATATAATATATGTCAAAATTAAGAAATGAGTTTAGCTTTAAAAATGACAATAAACTCTTCTGAATGCTACAGGACATATACAGGTCTTCTGGAAGCCTCTGACCTCATCTGGAAAATTGGAATCCCGGCCACAGTCATTCCTGGAACTTTCGGAAACATCATGGTGTTGGTAATGCAGCACAGATTGAAAGATACCTCGGTGTCCAGTCTGTCCTTGTACTTCAGCTGTCTGGCCGTCTCAGACCTCATCGCCTTATGGTGTGATCCCTTCTTCTGGTTCCTCAGTGCTTTCGATGTGTTTTTGAATTTCGATGTGTTGTGTAAACTTCGAGTGTTTTTGAGTTTTGTAAGCGCGCAAACATCACCAATAATTTTAGTGACAATGACTTTGCAACGAACAGCGGCAATTCTTTTTCCTCTCAAAGTCAATCTTTATTGTAACAAACGGTTTGCACGTGCAACGGTGAGCGCCATCTTTGTAGTTTTTATTTTGTTCAATGCTCATCTTTTATATGGACACACTCTTCTCAAAAACACTGAAAACAAAACAAACTACTGCTTTTTCAGTTTTCTCAGTAAAGATTATGAAATTTCTTATCGAGACACGTATGGTTGGATATATACAGGTGTCGCATCCCTGATACCTTTCTGTCTTCTGCTGGCGGCCAACTGTGTACTGATTGGGGAACTCAGCAAGTCTCTGAAGGAAACAAAACAAAAATTGTCCTCAGGACACTCCTCTCAACTTTGTACTCGCCACAAGCAGTCGTCTTCGTTGACTTTAATGCTGATTGCAACATCTATTACATTTTGTGTACTAACTCTTCCTGTGTCCATTGTCGGCATCTATTTGAAGAGGTTTACTTCAGTAGAAGATAACAATTGCGAAATTACCCCAGTCAATGATGTTTTGTTCTCAATCACTGGCGTTTTCTTCTTCACTAATAATTCTATTAATTTCTACGTGTACTGTCTGACTGGCAGTAAATACAGATGTGAAGTTGTGAAGATGCTCTGCCGCCATTAGGAGCCAAATTTGACAGGAGGACGCTGTTTACGACTAAAAACAACTAGAAATAAAATATTAACCTGCCAAAGATGGGAAAAATTACGTAGTTATAAATAAAATCAATGGACATTATTGACTTTTAGTTAAAATGCCAGTATTTAAGAAATTATAATAGAATTTTTGTTTTGTTTTTGTTTAAATAGACTGATCAATTTAGAAGGTAAGATTTATTCGGTAATTCTCAATTTCAGAGCTCAGTGCCATGAAGCTATCTCGAACGTAAAGATGTCACGAAATACAAAGGTTAGTTGTATTCTCCTATTTCAACATTACTCAAGGTTTGACTACATGGACTAGTGTCAGTTCTTTACTCTTTCTGGTTTCAGGAGAAAGGTCAGAAATATTTAAAGTAGAATTTATTTCAATTCTGTGTGGTGTCCATTATGCTTGTTACTATGTTCGTGAGTTTTACGACAAATTCGGACACTAACCCCGGGAACGAGGCTTGTAGTTATCAGTCACATTTAAGTCCTGCTACCCACGTCAACAT
Source organism: Pomacea canaliculata (assembly GCF_003073045.1). Lineage (NCBI taxonomy): Eukaryota > Metazoa > Mollusca > Gastropoda > Architaenioglossa > Ampullariidae > Pomacea > Pomacea canaliculata. Next base: position 3,653,644 of record NC_037597.1, read on the forward strand.
AATCTTGCAGGGAGACAATATGACAATAATAACACGTCTGTCTCTCACATCTTCCGCTACACCAGCATCCACCCCTAGTAGTCCTCAAACAAAGGATTCAAAGATGGCCTTAATCATGGTCGGCAACCAGTGTTGGTCCAAGTCGCCAGCACGCGAGAGAAATTGTTGGCACTTTGAACGATGAAAGTAATGAGAGAAGAAACTATCGACACTAACCAGAAGGGTGTACGTTGGTTGTTGACCCCGCCTTTGGTCAATGTTGCATGATTTTTCTTTTTTTGTGAATGTCCTCGGAACCCGTTGGTTGAGGTCTTCACAACAATAATTAAAGTATAATCCTAACTTGTATGTTGTGAACCTCTCTATGCGTGAGAAGGTTTATAGAGAAAAGTAAGACGGATATTAACTCACATGTGCAAAAATAGTGTCTAGCGCTAAAATATACACATTCATTAGAACAAAATATTGCTAACCCTACATCTATCTATACAATGGCCGGCTAACAAGACGTTAATGATCAAAGTGTCATATATACATACACTGACAGGATTCCGTAATTTAGTGAACAGTTTACTCACTGCCTTTAGTAAAAAGCACTAAGACGACCCCGGTACGTGACTTGAGTTCAGCTCCACACTGATGACAGTGCCACTGACTACAAGCTGTCTCTTGATGGTCTGTAGAGGACAACGGGCACATCGTGGACCACCGCTGTCACCGCGGCAATACTGTGTGTCTGTCACACAAACCAGACAGTAAGTACCAGCAAGTAGAGGTCTAACGTTCTGACACTGTGGTCCTCCCTCCTTCAGACCTGCTGCTGACGTCTGCTACAACACTCAGGGACCGTGATGTCTGCTGGAGTATGAGGAGATGCGCCTAATACTAATTAACCTACTGTAAGATGTATCATATCTGGCCTGACTAGAGGCTGTCGCCCTGACAACCTGTCGTCACCAGAGTTTCTACACCAAGGAGATCTGAGCTCAAGGTGGGGCGTAGATCAGGTAAATGACAGAAAGATATTAACACCCGATGTATCCATTTGCCCTCCTCTCTCTCTCCACTGACCTGTCCGTGTGCTCGGTGCACCATCTCTCGCTATGTCTCACTCTGTTTCTCTATGAGCCTGCTGTGATTGGTTCTTTCTGATTGGTTCCCGGGAAACAGAACTTTTCATGCCAGACCTGCTTAAAGTCGTTTAGAGAAGAATGTTGCAGTTGTTCAGCTGCTGCATCTTTCGGGTCCCACCCCTCCCTCACCCATTTTTTTTAAACGAGCAGCTGCAGCCACTTGTAGAGGTCGCAGATTTAGTGTTTTTCGTGCCAAAAGCAGGTTCCAGCTTACAACCAAATCACTAATAAACAAGGATTGAGTCATTTGTTTATGTGTGTGTGTGTGTTGAGCGGAACGTTGTCTCTATTTACTCGTGCGGCTGTTGTATGTTCGTTAACTTTCTTCGTTTTGTACGAGATAATGATTTTCTATGAGTACGGATACTTACGTGTACAAATTTCCTTTAGAAGCTAGTTTTTGTTGGTAGTTTAAAAAGGTAAGTGTCGCTAGTATGCTACAATTTATCCTAATGAGGTAGTTCTTATGCATATAGATCGATGTAACAGACGAACGTACACTTACATTGCGTACGCACGACGTATCACACACACACACACGCACACAAAGCTCGACGAGCCCGCACAGATGATGAGTATGAAGAGATTTGTAGGTGAAGCAAATGGAAGACAACGACAATGACAATGATCAACTTTATTTGTCCCAGTGGCAATGTGAACATGGGAAGGTGCTCTAGTCACAGAAAGTTAAAAATAAAAGTAGAACAAGTTCACTGCAAGGAGCAGCGTTAAGATGTACATTAACACATGAAAGGAAGGAAAATTATATGTATAGACTTAAAACAAACAACAACTTGCATCAAGAATAATCATGTGTACATCTACAACATCACACCACTGACACTTCATCTGAGGTTGAGCAGCTGGACCGCAAATGGCAAAAACGATTTCCGATGTCTGTTACTTTGACATGTTGGCATGAAATAGCGTTTACCTGATGTCGCAACTCTGGGGCGGAGTCCATAGATGTGGTATGCGGTATGATATCGGACACTCGGGCTAACACACCGTCGATACCGCCACCAAACCACGTGGACATTTCACTACATGCGCTTGTACTAAATTGCAGATCTACACTATAACTAGCTTTACACGAGCCCCAGCATGCATCACCCCTAATGCAAACACAACTCGAGGCAATTTAGTACTTTTTAAAGATTAAATTTACCAAAAAATATAACAGGGAATACACAAGAACGAGTAACTTGGTAATGAGTTGTCTCCACTAACTTGGCTGGTTCCTTAGGTCGTCCCGTTCCCAATTGTTTCCCCTTACATCTAATGTGTCCAGATATCTAATGAGTCACTGTTCAACTAACCTTAAATCTAATTACACACAATACACTACCTCACACAACACACGCTCGCCACTTATCTCGTTACACCAATAGTCACGTGACCGTGGAGGCCTCCCCTGATCGACGTCCCAGAACTGATTGGGTCACGGTCTGTTACAGCGGCTTCTCTGTGTCCAGCGCAGAGACTCTGGCACTGTCTTGTTTACACAGACTCTGACACTGTCTTGTTACACAGACTCTGACACTGTCTGTTACACAGACTCTGACACTGTCTTGTTTACGAGACACTGTCTTGTTTACACGACTCTGTGTCTGTTTACAGAGACCTGGCACTGTCTTGTTTCACAGACTCTGGCACTGTCTTGTTTACACCAGATCTGGCACTGTCTTGTTTACACAGACTCTGACACTGTCTTGTTTACACAGACTCTGACTGTCCTTGTTTAAGAGACTTGCACTGTCTTGTTTACACGACTCTGGCACTGTCTTGTTTACAGATGCACTGTCTTGTTTACACAGACTCTGGCACTGTCTTGTTTACACAGACTCTGGCACTGTCTTGTTTACACAGACTCTGACACTGTCTTGTTTACACAGACTCTGGCACTGTCTTGTTACACAGACTTGGCACTGTCTTGTTTACACAGACTCTGGCACTGTCTTGTTTACACAGACTCTGGCACTGTCTTGTTTACACGACTCTGCACTGTCTTGTTTACACAGACTCTGGCACTGTCTTGTTTACACAGACTCTGGCACTGTCTTGTTTACACAGACTCTGGCACTGTCTTGTTTACACGACTCTGACACTGTCTTGTTTACACAGACTCTGGCACTGTCTTGTTTACACAGACTCTGGCACTGTCTTGTTTACACACAGACTCTGGCACTGTCTTGTTTACACAGACTCTGGCACTGTCTTGTTTACACAGACTCTGCACTGTCTTGTTTACACAGACCTCTGGCACTGTCTTGTTTACACAGACTCTGCACTGTCGTTGTTTACACAGACTCTGGCACTGTCTTGTTTACACAAGACTCTGGCACTGTCTTGTTTACACAGACTCTGGCACTGTGTTGTTTACACAGACTCTGGCACTGTCTTGTTTACACAGACTCTGGCACTGTCTGTTTCTTGGCACTGGTTGTTACACAGACTCTGGCACTGTCTTGTTTACGTTTACACAGACTCTGGCACTGTCTTGTTTACACAGCTCTGGCACTGTCTTGTTTACACAGACTCTGGCACTGTCTTGTTTACACAGACTCTGGCACTGTCTTGTTTAACAGACTCTGGCACGTCTTGTTTACACAGACTCTGGCACTTGTCTTGTCTACACAGACTCTGCACTGTGTTGTTTACACAGACTCTGGCACTGTGTTGTTTACACAGACTCTGGCACTGTCTTGTTTACACAGACTCTGGCACTGTCTTGTTTACACAGACTCTGGCACTGTCTTGTTTACACAGACTCTGGCACTGTCTTGTTTACACAGACTCTGGCACTGTCTTGTTTACACAGACTCACTCGTGGCACTCTTGCTCTAGTCTTGCCGTGTGTCACCCCGGCTCTTCCGTCCCTTTAGATCTGGGCGTTGATCCAACTGCAGCACCTCTCAGGTACCGACGCTCATTCACCAGATTCAGCTTTTACTGGTTTCATCAACAGCCGTTGGTACTGAAGCACTATACACTCAGTTACAGAGCGGGTCAACGCACCTCTGAAATCAACTGTTAAGTCGACACACTTCTCAGGCAGGGTTGCAGTAAAGACTTCAGTCAACTTTACTCCACAAAAGTTGCATGCCAAGGTCCCTGACGCCGATGTCACTCCCAGAAGTTTCTAGTCCACAAACGCTCCGCTTGCCTCTAGATCTTTCTGTCCGAACTTCCCTCCATTGGCCAATCCTGCCACCTGACACACCACAACCAATCACGCCTCACAGCCACCACGAGCCTAAGCTCCCACCCGCACCCGCGTAAATGACGTAATTTCTAGAGAGAGAAATGACGTCATTTCTAGAGTAACACAGATGTGCAAACACACACTACAGCCCCACCCCCACTCTTTTATGACACCTGAGCTAAGTAATACACATTCTCTCGCTAGATCAATTTTCAGGTATAGACATGAATGCTATTTACATACACCTACCTGCTGTCTGCAAGTCACAAACTCCACTATCCATATAACCAGTTGATGTGCAAGATCAAAATCACTTTCAAACCTTTTAAAGGGATACTAAAGGGAAAATTAAACTGCTTAGAAACTCGTAAATAGTAGGATCAATTTGAATCTCGTCTATTTTCATGTCTGTTCATGTGAAAAAAGTTAAAGGTTTGTAGTAGAATGTTGCGTTTAAGAAGAGAAATTACACGGACTCTTTCGTCTGCTTCGACGAACTCTCGTTCTCGATCACGTGACCTTATGACGTTTCAGTAGGATTGTTTACATGTGAGACCGAACCATGCCTGCACCCGATTGCACGAAAAAATGGGAAAAGATTCGACATTGTCATCATTTTTCCGAAAGACAGATCGAGCCTTACAAAAAGAGTGTTCATACAATAACAAGGCTCGATGCCACACCGTTTGGTACCCAGAAGAGTGGGAGCGGGTGTTGTGCAAGCATTTTGTTGACGATCAGTGCTTTACTAGCCGGACCCGAAATGTCCGAACAGTTAGATTTGGCCTTCAAGGCACAGCTTCTGCCAGATGCAATCCGACCATTTTTCAACACAACAAATTTCTTGAAAAAAAATGAAGGATCTACAGACAGACGAGTTTCACTTTGCCAAACGACTACAAGCATAACAGGTCAGTGTCAGTGCTATGTACTGTTATTGTGTTTACAAAATGCACTTTTCATTATTGGTAATAACATTACATATACATATATCAAAGACTGTATATATCTATAAAACAATAAACGTGTTATGTGGTACTTATAATAAGCGGTTTCAATAGGTAAAAATTCATAGTACATGCAATAATAATGAAAATGTCAGCATCAAACTGAAAGTGTAAAAGAAATGATTGTTGAAATCCTGTCACTTGTTACATTATTTTTTTTAAAAATCATTGTTGCTTTTATAAAATGAAATATTTTTAAATTCATTTTTGAAAAGACAGCCTATTGTTTATGAAATCTAAAAACAATGAAATCATGTGAAAGGTAGTTCTACATAATGAGCTTATCAACAATAGTAGTGAAATCTATGTGCAGTACAACTGCGGAAGTTAGAATTGATATTTCAACATTTGAAATTAGAGTAATATTAATGATTGTGTTTTATGTGATACTGTAAAGAATTAAAAGATAATAATAGCTTGATCACATGTATAATCATACATTTTATTATTGTTTAATGTTTTGTGGAATGATTACTTTATAAAACCTTTTATGTTCAGACTATGACGAGTCAGTCACAACAAACAGTTCAACTGTGCTTAAATAAAGAGGTCCAGACCCAGATCTCAGCTCCAATCCTGAAACGGTAATGGCCACTTTTAGTTCTTTTCTCTATTAACATCTCCTTTTATCTAAATTGGCAATGAATCCACAAACTGTGCCAGATATATTTCTTCTTATAAGGATATTCAAGGCCAAAAATATGTGCAGTTTTAAACATCTTAGATAAAAAATAATTTATTAATGGCTTTGTAAAATTTTTATGTGGATAAATTTTTTTTCATAATGCAATGAAAAAAAGGAAATTGTGTCTATAAATGTCTGCTAGGTGTGATCCTGATATTAATATGGGAGTCAGAAAAATGAAATGACACCTCAGAGTGGAATAATTCAGACAGTCGAGGAGCACCAGTAAACAAAATTAATATATTGCAGTTACTAACAAACAGTCAGTACTTGATAGTTTATATTCAGAAACATGCTAGCACACACAAATTAAGCTGATATTTAGCTATATAAAATGATTTTATGGTTTAACTATGATTTAGTCTCGATATTTGTCTCTAGAATTCTCAGAAAGATAACTGGGCACAAATCCCTTCCTGGAAAGAAAATTTATCATTCACGAAAAGAATTGGAGGAGCTGCTGAGTGTCTGCAGCAAGTGTAGCAACCCCTCTATCACAACTATAGATGAGTGTCACAAAGAAGTCAAATTTATAACCATATGCCAAGACAGCACCTGTGGCCATCATTACTCCTGACATCAAAGCCACACTCTTTTAGGCTTCCTAAAATGTTCAACTTTGACAAGTACACAAACACACATGTGTCTCAAATTGTCCACTTGGTTTATTGGAATCCATAACTGTGCAAGAATTAGAAAATTATGAAAAATACATTGTTGAAACTGTTTTAAATGCTTACAGAGCAATCAAATGAAAAATTCACATGCATGAACTTGAGGAAATAAAAAGATTAAGCCACATGTCTGTATATTATGTGAAAGAAAGAAATCAGTTCTCGCACAGTTTTCCTTGCATTGTTATTAGTTGTAAGAAAATAAAGAATGAAAGGTAAATTCAGCACCAAGTATTTCAGAAATGATGTTTGTAAAATAAAAATGCCAGATGCATGCAAGATTTGTTTTGGACATAAAGATAAAGTGTGTCCCATACCTGAGTTGAACAAATAAAGAAATTAATGTTAACAAAAGGAAGATTTTATTTTACAATTCATGTCAGATACATGATGCATCTGATATGAAGTGTGTCCAATAACTGGATTTGGATAAATGTAACAAATTCATGCTGTATAGGGAACATTTCTTGACAATTCACTTTTAAGCTTTTACTCTACATTTTTTTATGCTTCAACATTGTTGTGCCATTCCTCACAATGCTCACAAATGCACAGTCTGAAACTGTGATAAATGAATCTATGTAAATACACATTTAACAACAAACATATAAGTTAAAAGCACAGGGCATAATAACATATAAAGCAAACGTCTCTGTTGAATTCTATCCATCGTTGTTATAAAGTAATCATTAGTGTAATTATTCAAACTATATCCCCAAAAAAAGGCTGCAAATAGTATTATTAAAGTCTGTTTAAAATATTTAAATACAGATATTTCAAACTATTAATTTTTTAAACTATCCTTAGAAAGTTCACTTAAAACCCCAAATTATCATATACAATGTGAATATTCCGGTGTGTGTGAGGAAATAATTAGCATACCAAATGTAATTTTATTTTTTTTAAATACACGAAGTGAATTCGTCAACACAATGCCCAGTGTAAAGATTTGAGTGCATTATGTTATTTAAAGTGCTTTGAAGGTAAAGCATGCGTTCACTTCTTTCCCGTGCACACAATATGACTTACTTCTACAGTCCTACCAAGATCTGTCCTACAGATCTCTCGTCCTACGTACCTGCTTTGTGCTTCGACTGCTGCAACATTTTCTTCGTCCTCCGAGGATGTGCAGTCGATTGTGAGCTGATGCAAGTGGTTCAAATTGGTAAAATTGAACATTATTCATGGCCATCTCGAATAGTTAAACTTGGAGATCACAAATCCAACTAAAGACACCCACCGATCATATCCTAGCAATGACCACAGACACTTCCTGTCGTTTGTGACGTCACAAAAGACTCGTCTGCTTGACTCATCTCGGGAAGCATCGTAGTTACTCGCGATAAGGACATAAGGTCGATTTCACTGGATTTTTTCGATTTTTATAAACATCGCAACCAAATAGTGCTAATAAGTGGTAATTAAGTGAGAAACGAATCCTTTATTTCTCCTGTATCGCTCTCGTGCTCTGTAATTCTAACTAAATCTATTTTTGAAACGTTTGACTGTCGCCAGAGCCTTATCACTACCCTTTAGTATCCCTTTAAGGTTGCCCTTTATTTAATGCAGACGAGTAGTCTGGCATGCGTCTTGGACTTGTCCAAACGTTAGTACAGTGTGTTCACAATGTTAGTACAGTCTGTTCACAATGTTAGTATAGTGTGTTCACAACGTTAGTATAGTCTGTTTACAATGTTAGTATAGTGTGTTCACAATGTTATTATAGTCTGTTCACAATGTTAGTACAGTGTGTTCACAATGTTAGTACAGTGTGTTCACAACGTTAGCATAGTCTGTTTACAATGTTAGTATAGTGTGTTCACAACGTTAGTATAGTGTGTTCACAACGTTAGTATAGTGTGTACACAATAAACAACTTGGTATCGTCAACAACCCCCTTCCTATATGCAAATTGCAGGCGTCCTCACCACTGTACCAGAGTGTATGGCCTCCGTCTGTTTCTGTCCCCCAAATCCTTGGACCTGTCTGACCTCTGGCACCGGTCGAGGTCATCGATGAGTCTTTACTTTCCGGGCTACTGCACCGTGAGGACAAGTAATGAATGACATGTTATTTTTTTTATCCCCTAATGTTTTAGGGTAACTGCAGGTGTAAGAAACGTGTAAACATTAATTAGAAATGTCAGACTATTAACAATGGATTTTTAATACAAAGAAGTCTTCATGTGCCTTGAAATAGAGTTCTCATGAAATCGTGAGGATTGCAGGAATTACGGAGGGTGTGAGTTAGAGCTGAGAGGAGGGCATCCTGTTTACAGCTCAGGCCAATGTTAACCAAAAGGTTGTTCACAGGTTGCACCAATGTCCAGCACACAGCTGCTCACAGGTTAGGCAAATCTTCACAACAAAGTTGTACACACTTGTATGCACCAAATAAGAAAACACTAATAATACTCTTACCTTCTAATTATTCTGCAAGCAAATCGACCTGCAAGATACGTACCCGTATAAGTAGTTGATCGTTATTTTTCTACAAAAGACAAAAGGATAAACGACTAAAATGACAATTATATTTGTATGTGTAATCAAAACGTTGAAAAATTATAAATATATTTTTAAAATTGTCTTTACCAGATATTAGTATCTTCACATATTGACGTTTACTTACGCATCTTTTAAGTCTCCAATTTTTTGTATTAACATCAAAGGCGAGAAACATAGGAGTTATTAAAAATATTATTAAGATTTCATCGTGTCCACATGATGATGATTTAGGGTTGAGAAAGAAATTAAAACGCTAATTTTTGTGTCCTATCTACATTTTCTGGAGGCTCGATTCTTTTTCTAATATATGTTAACCGATTTTTTTAAGTTTCTATAAGGTATTTCTGAAACACAAAAAATACCATAGCAAAGCAGGTATTAGTCGATAGACGAAAGTACTATTTCTAGAAGGCATGTTTTCGAGGAACAGATAATTACCAGAGCTCTTTTCAAGAAACTGATGGTCCTTGTTAGTTTTACAGAATTAAATTTTTTATCGGACGATACATTTCATTATTTGGAAGATATAAGTCACCAAGTGAATCGCACCTTACAGCGTCTGAGGACAAATTCTGCTTCTTAGCTTTAGGTTTTAACAGATCCGATGATTTCACATTCTAACTGCTGAACGTTTCAACATTCTTTTAAAATATAATATATGTGAAAATAAGAATTGAGTTTAGCTTTAAGAAATGACAGTAAACTCTTCTGAATGCGACAGGACATATACAGGTCTTCTAGATGCCGCTGACCTCATCTGGAAAATTGGAATCCCGGCCACAGTCATTCCTGGAACTTTCGGAAACATCATGGTTGTTGGTGATACAGCACAGATTGAAAGACACCTCGGTGTCCAGTCTGTCCTTGTACTTCAGCTGTCTGGCCGTCTCTGACCTCATCGCCTTATGGTGTGATCCGGTGTTTTGGTTCTTTAGCGCTTACCATGTGTTTTTGAATTTCGATGTGTTGTGTAAACTTCGAGTGTTTTTGAGTTTTGTAAGCGCGCAAACATCACCAATGATTCTGGTGACAATGACTTGGCAACGGACAGCGGCAATTCTTTTTCCTCTCAAAGTCAATCTTTATTGTAACAAACGGTTTGCACGTGCAACGGTGAGCGCCATCTTCGTATTTTTCATTTTGTTCAATTTTCATCTTTTATACGGACACACTCTTCTCAACAACACTGAAAATAAAACAGCTGAGTGCTTTTTCAGTTTTGTTAATAAAGATTATGAAATCTTCTATCAAGATGCGTATAGTTGGATGTATACAGGTGTCGCATCCCTGATACCTTTCTGTCTTCTGCTGGCGGCCAACTGTGTACTGATTGGCAAACTCAGCAAGTCTCTGAAGGAAACCAAACAAAAATTGTCCTCAGGACACTCCTCTCAACTTTCTACTCGCCACAAGCAGTCGTCTTCGTTGACTTTAATGCTGATTGCAACATCTATTACATTTTGTGTGCTAACTCTTCCTGTATCCATTATCGCTGTTTATGTGAAGAGGTTTACTTCAGAAGATAATAACAATTGTGAAATTACCCCAGTCCATGATGTTTTGCTCTCAATCGTGACAGTTCTCTTTTTCATTAATCACGCTATTAATTTCTACGTGTACTGTCTGACTGGCAGTAAATACAGATGTGAAGTTGTGAAGATGTTGAGCCGCCATCACGAACCAAATCTGACAGGAGGACGCGGCTTACGATTAAAAACAACTAGAAATAAAATATTCACCTGCTAAAGATAGGAACAATTACGTAATTATAAATAAAATTAATGGACATTATTGACTTTTAGTTAAAATGCCAGTATTTAAAAAATTATGATAGTTTTTTTTTAAATAGAGTGATCAGTTTAGAAGGTAAGATTTATTCGGTAATTCTCAATTTCAGAGCTCAATACCATGAAGCTATCTCGAACGTAAAGATGTCACGAAATACAAAGGTTAGTTGTATTCTCCTATCTCAACATTATTCAAGGTTTGACTACATGGACTAGTGTCAGTTATTTACTCTTTCTGGTTTCAGGAGAAAGGTCAGAAATATTGAAAAGAGAATTGATTACAATTCTGTGTAGTGCCCATTATACTTGTTGCAATGTTAGTAAGTTTTACGACAAATTCGGACACGAAGCCCGGCAACGAGGCTTGTGGCTATCAGTCACATTTAAGTCCTGCTGCCCAAGGTGATGAAAGTAATGAGAGAGGAAACAGCGAAAATGTAGAGAAAGGACAAGAGCCACATCATAGTTAATGACGATACACACATGGACACTAATTCACTAATTTACATTAATTTATTTGTTAACAATTTGTAGTCTATATTAATGACAGTTTAAACTCTATCTATGATAAAGTTATACTTTTCTTAAAGATGGCAAACTCGTGAGATCTCTTCAACAATTTTCTTAACTTTAAGAAGACTTTTTATAGAGTGTGTCACACTGTGCGGCTGTAACTGTGAGGTGGACGAGTCTGCGAGATGCCGAAGTCGACGGAGGACGAAGCAGCTGAAAAACATCAAGGAAGTGAGTGATGTGACGATGTAGAACCGATGAGAAGATGAAGGATCAGAAAGTGTAAACATTGGTTGTGGTGATGTAAGATGTTGGCTAAGATGGGCCTGTGCAAAGTGCAAGTGTCTGAGGCCCTGTCCTTTATTTTCCATAGAGGCCAACTTAATCTTTTTTTTCGTGCCAATTGCTAGTAGGTATCTGAAAAAACTTTTCGGTTTAGTCACACAAGAATGTCTTGTAGTGACTTTATAATCTTACCTAGCTGTCAGTAAACCCCTCTACTTTGCTGTCTCCATGCGTGGATTCTGGAGCAGATGCTGCTGTAGATGATTGTACAACTGATGATGAGTCTCACCACTACCTTATGTACAAGAAAGCCCAAATCTGGTATCCCCACCACTGTACCAGAGTGTATGGCCTCCATCTGTTTTTGTCCCCCAAAATCCTTGGACCTGTTTCATCTTAAGCAGTCCTACAATGTCTTACCTCTCGTAACGGTCTTGGTCATCGGTAAGTATTTACTTTTCCGCGCTGCTGTACTGTGAGGACAGTCCTCGTACCAATGTGTTCCTTATCTAACCTTAATATCTGCTTTGGTTGGAAGAGTACATTTTTCGCTATCTACACTAAGATTACCAGAAGGGTGCACGTTGGTTGTTGACCCGGGCTTTGGTCAATGTTGCATGATTTTTGTTTTGTGGTGAACATCCTCGGAACCCGTTGGTTAATGTCTTCACAACGATAAGTATTAAAGTACAATCCTAACTTGTATGTTGTTGACCTCTCTCTATGCATGAGAATGTTTGTATAGACACATAAGACGGATGTTAATATACATGTGCAAAAATAGTCTCTAGCGCTAAACGTTACACTCATTAGAACAGAATTTTTTTAAACGAGCAGCTGCAGCCACTTGTCGAGGTCGCAGATTGTTTTCTGCCGAAAGCAGTTTCCTGCGTGTGACAAAATGAGTAACAAACAAGGATTGAGTTATCTGTGTGTGTGTGTGTGTTGAGACGTTGTGTGTAGTCGCCCGTTTATATCAGTTAACTTTCTTTGTTTTGTACGAGATAATGATTTTCTCTGAGTACGGATGAGTACGTGCACAAAGATGCAGGAAAAAATTTCCTTTAGAAGCTATTTTTTGTTGATAGTGTAAAAAGGTAAGTGTCGCTAGTATGCTACAATTTATCCTAATGAAGTAGTTCTTATTCATATATATATCGATGGAACAGACGAACGTACACTTACAGTGCACACGCACGACGTATCCCCCCCCCCACACACACACACAAAAACACATAGACACACAGACACACACAACGCTCGACGAACCCCCACAGATGATGATGAGTATGAAGAGATTTGTAGGTGAAGCAAATCGAAGACGATGACAATGATCAACTTTATTTGTCCCAGTGGGCAATGTGAACATGGGAAGGTGCTCTAGTCACAGTAAGTTAAAAATAAAAGTAGAACAAGTTCACTGCAAGGAGCAGCGTTAAGATGTACATTAACACATGAAAGGAAGGAAAATTTTATATATACTTACACTTAAAACAAACAACAACTTGCATCAAGAAAAATCATGTCCGAATCTACAACATCACACACACACCACTGACACTTCATCTGAAGTTGAGCAGCTGGACCACAGAGCTCACACAGAAGCTACATTCTTTGTTGCCCACGTTTAACAATGTGTTCGGCCCTTTGAGCTGGCAATCCAAAATAATTCCCAGATACCTGAAAGAGTTAACAATGTCAACAGGTTTACTGTGTTTCACACTGGGAACAACAAAATCATCTTTGATTCTCCTAAAGTCTATATTTACTTCTTTTGTTTTGTCTACATTTAACTCCAGAAGGTTCTCGTCGCACCACTGTACAAAATTTGTTTAGGCATTACCACGATCTTTCTCGTGTTCCTCCAAAAGAGTCAACAATGCAGCATTATCAGAGAACTTAATGAAGAAGCTCTTCTCCTCCGTACTTCTGTCAGTATACATGATAAACAACAGGGGGGATAGACAACAGCCTTGTGGGGACCCAGTGCTTGTAACAATAATATCAGAATAATTACTATTTACATACGCCCTCTGCTGTCTGTAAGTCAAAAACTCTATTGTCTGAGTTCCCGAACTTTCTCGGAGAAATCATTGTTCTCAAAACGTGCATAGAAGTTATTCCAAACATCGGTCCTGATCTCTCACACCATTGAGTTTGACTGGTTTCCTAGTGCGCTCCCTCTTCTGATTCACAGACGCCATGGATTTGACCCCCTGCCAGACTTGACGAAGATCGCCGGCACAGTCACGTGACCCTATCTTGTCTTTATATTCTCTTTTGATCGCGTCCCTTACCTCTCTATCCGCAGATCTTTTAGCAAAGGCAACAAAGGGAAATAAATACGATTGTTCTTATTTAGTACATGTTTCAAGCTCCTGGTTACCCGCATTTTGCTGTTTAAAATATGAGAATCGTTTTACTAGATATTACAGAATCAACACAGAAAGAAATACACAGGCCTGTACCCGGGGGCCAGACACATACTGGGGTGGTAGGAAGCCCCAACAGATGGCCGAGGCTGGGCTTTGTATGCTGCAGGGATGGTGCCATAACATCAATCAGTTTGGTGTGTTTCTGGATTGTTGGCCAAGTCACGATGACACGGAGTCAAGTCTGTGTCACATCGGCCATTACCCTCCTGGCAGACGTGGACCAAATCCAGAAATGAACAGCTCGTCGCCATCATCATCTTGTAGCTACGTTTGGGTGCAAGCAAAGAGACAGGTGTCGCGATGCTCCTTCATACACAGGACATGTGCCTCCAGTTCACAGTAACAGCCACACAGTCTGACTCACTCCATAAAACACTCACACATTTCTTACTTTAATCATCAGTGTATCTTACAAGGGTGGAAACACAACCAAGACACACGTTGCCAGTCTCCATGTTGGTGGATGTGTGAACGACTGCAACATGCTTTAAACACAACAATCGTCCTTTCAAGCTTGAAGACACTTGTTTACAGGACAAATAGAAATGAATGCTTTTCCAAGGCTAACAGAGTGTTTATATAACCCTTACTTTAAACTTGGATAAACGTTCACAGAGCCATGATTGTTTTACAGCTCAGGCCAATGTAGACCACGAGGTTGTTCACAGGTTACAACAATGTTCAGCAAACAGTTGCTCACAGGTCAGACAAATCTTCATCACAAAGTTGTACACACCTGTATGCATCAAATGAAAAAACACTAATAGTATTCTTACCTTCTAATTATTCTGCAAGCAAATCGACCTGCAAGATACGTACCCGTATAAGTACTTGATCGTTATTTTTCTACAAAAGAGAAAACGATAAACGACTAAAATGACAATTATATTTGTATATGTAATCAAAACATATGTTAGATTATAAATATATTTTTAAAATTGTCTTTACCGGATATTAAGCACAGTTTTCAAAATGTCATTACCGGATATTAGTATCTTCACGTATTGACGTTTACTTACGCATCTTTAAATATCCAATTTTTATTAAAATCAAAGGCGAGAAACATAGGAGTTATAAAAATAATATAAAGATTTCATCGTGTCCACATGATGATGATGATGATGATGATGATGATGATGATTGTAGGTATGAGAAAGATATTAAACCCCTAATTTTCGTATACTTTCTACATTTTCTGGAAGCTCGATTCTTTTTGATAACATATGTTAAATGATATTTTTAAGTTTCTAGAAGGTATTTCTGAAACACAAAAAAATACGATAGCAAACAGGCGTTAGTCGATAGACGAAACTAGTATTTCTAGAAGGAATGTTTGCGGAGAACAGATAATTACCAGAGCTATTTTCAAGAAACTGATGGGTCCTTGTTAGTTTTACAGAATAAATTTTTTTTTATCGGACGATACATTTCATTATTCAAAGATATAAGTCACCAAGTGAATCACATCTTACAACGTCTGAGGACGAATTCTGCTTCTTAGCTTTAGGTTTTAACAAATCCGATGATTTTACATTTTAATTGGTAAAACATTCAATATTCTTTTAAAATATAATTTATGTGAAAATTAAGAATTGAGTTTAGCTTTAAGAAATGACAATAAACTCTTCAGAATGCGACAGGACATATACAGGTCTTCTAGATGCCGCTGACCTCATCTGGAAAATTGGAATCCCGGCCACAGTCATTCCTGGAACTTTCGGAAACATCATGGTGTTGGTGATACAGCACAGATTGAAAGATACCTCGGTGTCCAGTCTGTCCTTGTACTTCAGCTGTCTGGCCGTCTCTGACCTCATCGCCTTATGGTGTGATCCCTGGTTCTGGTTTTTTAGTGGTTTCGATGTGTTTTTGAATTTCGAGGTGTTATGTAAATTTCGAGTGCTTTTAAGTTATGTAAGCGCGCAAACTTCACCAATGATTCTGGTGACAATGACTTGGCAACGAACAGCGGCAATTCTTTTTCCTCTCAAAGTCAATCTTTATTGTAACAAACGGTTTGCACGTGCAACCGTCAGCGCTATCTTTTTACTTTGTGTTTTGTTGAATTCTCACCTTTTATACGGACACACTCTTCTCAACAACACTGAAAACAAAACAAACGACTGCTTTTTCAGCTTCGTTAGTAAAGATTATGAAATCTTTTACCGAGACACGTATGGTTGGATATTTACAAGTATTTCATCCCTGATACCTTTCTGTCTTCTGCTGGCGGCCAACTGTGTACTGATTAGGGAACTCAGCAAGTCTCTGAAGGAAACCAAACAAAAATTGTCCTCAGGACACTCCTCTCAACTTTCTACTCGCCACAAGCAGTCTTCTTCGTTGACTTTAATGCTGATTGCAACATCTATTACATTTTGTGTGTTAACTCTTCCTGTGTCCATTGTCGGCATCTATGTGAACAGGCTTTCTTCAGTAGAAGATAATAATTGTGAATCGACAACAGTGAATGAGTTATTGTTCTCAATCACTGCAGTTCTCTTTTTCATTAATTATGCTATTAATTTCTACGTGTACTGTTTGACAGGCAGTAAATACAAATGTGAAGTTGTGAAAATATTGTGCCGCCACCACGAACCAAATTTGACAGGAGGACGCTGTTTACGACTAAAAACAGCTAGAAATAAAATATTAACCTGCTAAAGATATGAAAACTCCGCCAAGGACGGTCCCAAGCCCGGCTGAAAAAGGAGGAGGGTTGGGCGTGGGGCCAGCACCCCCACCCCGTAAAAACAAATCCTTGCTACCAAAACATCGACAACAGTTAAGACTGTCGTCGATGGCCTATGTCCCAGGAGGGGCGAAGGGCATAAAAAAAAAAAAAAAATATGAAAAATAATGTAATTATAAATAAAATCAATAGAAATTATTGCATTGTACTTAAAATGCCAGTATTATAATAGTATTTTGTTGTTTTGTTTATTTATAAACCTGATTAGTTTAAAAAGTAAGATTTATTCGGTAATTCGCAAATTCAGAGGTCAGTACCATGAAGCTATCTCGAACGTAAAGATGTCACGAAATACAAAGGTTAGTTGTATTCTCCTATCTCAACATTACTTAAGGTTTGACTACATGGACTAGTGTCAGTTCTTTACTCTTTCTCGTTTCAAGAGAAAGGTCAGAAATATTGAAAAGAGAATTTATTTCAATTCCGTGTGGTGTCCATTATGCTTGTTACTATGTTGGTTAGTTTTACGACAAATTCGGACACTAACCCCGGTAACGAGGCTTGTGGCTATCAGTCACATTTAAGTCCTGCTGCCCAAGTCAACATAATCTTGCAGGGAGACAATATTACAATAATCACACGTCTATCTCTCACACCTTCGGCTGCACCAGCCCCCACCCCTGGTGTTCCTCAAACAAAGGATTAACAATGTGATCTAATGTAGGGTCGCCAACCAGTGATGGTCCAAGCCGCCAGCTCGCAAGAGAAATGATTGACACACGGGGTGATAAATATAATGATAGAAGAAACAGTGAAAATGTAGAGAAAGGACAAGAGACACATCATAGTTAATGACGATACACACATGGACACTAATTCACTAATTTACATTAATTTATTTGTTAACAATTTGTAGTGTATATTGATGACAGTTTTAACTCTATCTATGATAAAGTTATACTTTTGTTAAAGATGGTAAAAACTCGTGAGATCTCTTCGACAATTTTCTTAACTTTAAGAAGACTTTTTATAGAGTGTGTCAAACTGCACAGCTGTATCTGTGAGGTGGACGAGTCTGCAAGATGCCGAAGTCGACGGCGGACGAAGATGGTGTCAGACATCAAAGATGTGAGCGATGTGACGATGTAGAACCGATGAGAAGATGAAGGATCACAAAGTGCAAACATTGATTGGTTGTGGTGATGTAAGGTGTTGGCTAATATGGGTCTGTGCAAAGTCCAGGTGTCTGAGGCCCCTGTCCTTTATTTTCCCTAGAGGCCAACTTAACCTTCTGCTTCTACAAATTTCTCGTAGGCATCTGAAATAACTTTTGGGTTTAATCGAACAAGAATGTCTTGTAGTGCTTTTATAATCTTACCTAGCTGTCAGTAAACCCCTCTACTTCGCTGTCTCCATGCGTGGATTCTGGAGCAGATGCTGCTGTAGGTGATTGTACAACTGATGATGAGTCTCACCACTACCTATGTACAAGAAAGCCCAAATCTTGTCTGGTATCCTCACCACTGTACCGGAGTGTATGGCCTTCGTCTGTTTCTGTTATCCCAAATCCTTGGACCTGTCTGACCTGTGGCAGTCCTACAATGTCTGACCTATGGTACCTGTCTTGGTCATCGGTGAGTCTTTACTTTTCCGCGCTATTGTGCTGTGAGGACAGTCCTCGTACCAATGTGTTCATTGTCTAACCTTAATATCTGCTTTAGTTGGAGAAGGACAATTTTAGCTATCTACACTAAGTTTACCAGAAGAGTGCACGCTGGTTTTTGACCCAGACTTTGGTCAATGTTGCATAATTTTTGTTTTGTGGTGAACATCCTCGGAACCCGTTGGTTGAGGCCTCCACAACAAAAACGTCTTAAAGTATAATCCTAACTTGTGTGTTGTGAGAATGTTTGTAGAGAAGCGTAAGACGGATATTAACTCACTTGTGCAAAAATAGTGTCTGGCGCTGTAATGTAGGCTGTTTAGAACAAAATGTTGCTAACCCTACATGTATCTATGGAGTAGCCGGCTACCAAGATGTTCATAATCAAAGTGTCATATATACAGACATTGACAGGATTCCGTAATTTAGTGAACAGTTCGTTAACTGCCTTTAGTAAAAAGCACTAAGACGACCCCGGCACGTGACTTGAGTTCAGCTGCACACTGATGACAGTGCCACTGACTACAAGCTGTCTCTTGATGGTCTGTAGAGGACAACGGACACATCGTGGACACCGCTGTCACCGCTGACGGACCGCTTGTGGCGACAACTCTTACCTGCCTCAACTGATACAAGTAATGAACGACAGCGGCAATGACAAGAATAATGCGATGGATTCGCCGACGACAAGAACTTAAGGCAATAGATGGCAACAACGGGTTTCATCAACGACTGCCTGGCATCGCTTGCTGCTGACTAGGAGCGGCAGTGGCGGTGACAGGTGACTAGTGTCCAGGTACTTGACTACTTGTTTACTTGTGACTGGAGGGAGCGGCAATACTGTGTGTCTGTCACACAAACCAGACAGTAAGTACCAGCAAGTAGAGGTCTAACGTTCTGACACTATGGTCCTCCCTCCTTCAGACCTGCTGCTGACGTCTGCTACAACACTCAGGGACCGTGTGTCTTCTAGGGTATGAGGAGATGCGCTGCCACACATCTAGGACTAATCGCACGTGCAAGGACGAAATATCGTGAATGACGAAAGTTTTTGGAATGCGTGTATCTATGACGTAAAAAAGAGTTGTGACGACAGAGGGGACAGCAGTCAGGGAGGAGGAGAGAATCATTGGAGAGCAAAGGGCGAGAGGTCGTGACATAGAACGTTTAGTTGTGAGTAGAATATATTGAAGTGAAGAGCCATTGCCGAGAAGTGTATCACACGTCTGTCTCTAGCAAAGTCCACTACACCAGCCCCTACCTCCGGCATTCCTCGAGCAAACGATTCATCGACCGCCAGTAGGAGATAGAAATGACTGACACACGGGTGATGAAAGTAATGATAGAGGAAACCGCGCAAAAGTAGAGAAAGGAGAAAAGCGACATCGTAGTTCATGACGAGACATACATGGACACTAATGAACTAGTTTACATTAATTTATTTGTTAACAATTTGTAGTCTATAATGATAACAGTTTAAACTTTATCCATGATACAATTCTACTTTTTTTAAAAGATATAAAAGTCGTGAGATCTCTTCCACACATTCCTTAACTTCAAGAAGACTTTATATGAAGTGTGTCACACTGTACAGCTGTAACTGTCATGCTACTTATGGGATTTCAGGAGCTGTCAAGAAATATTTACAATTAGACCTTGATTATTATTTGTTGACAATTCTTGCTAAATTTCGGATGG
This sequence comes from Pomacea canaliculata, assembly GCF_003073045.1. Classification (NCBI taxonomy): domain Eukaryota; kingdom Metazoa; phylum Mollusca; class Gastropoda; order Architaenioglossa; family Ampullariidae; genus Pomacea; species Pomacea canaliculata. The sequence continues at coordinate 3,673,925 of NC_037597.1, forward strand.
GTATATCTAATATTGCTGTTCATTATTTTAGATATAGAAGATATAATCCACTTGACCTTTTATGTCCATTATCTAAATTAAGTGAGGAAGATGAAGTTCATTTTGTTTTGTGTTGTGAAGCCCTACATCATTTTAGAATAAGATACTTACATAAAAAATGGTATACTAGTCCAAATAATTTAAATGAGTTTGCTACTAGCCTCATCAAATGAAAAAGTTGTTAAAAATCTGGCATTGTTTCTCCTCCATGCCTTCCAGTTTAGAAAATCTACAATTGAAGGCAAATAAGCAATTATGAATGTATTTTCCTTCTTTTCGCAACCATGTACTGATGTATGAAATATTGTATTATTTTGATGTTACTCCCCCTTCAAAAAGGGCAATGGCCCATTGAATAAACTACTTATGACTTATGACTTATGACTATGTAACTGTCAGGTGGACGAGCCGGCGACATGACGAAGACGACGGAGAACGATGCAGCTGACAAACATAAATGAAGTGAGCTGTATGACGATGTACAAGCGGTGAGTAGATGAAGGACGAGACAGTGCAAACATTGATATGTTGTGGTGATGTAAGGTGTTGGGTACGATGGGTCTGTGCAAGGTCCAGGTGTCTGAGGCCAATGTGGTTTATTTCCCACCAAGGCCAACTTAACCTTCTGTTTCTGCCAATTGCTCGAAGGTGTCTGAAATAACATTTGCGTTTAGTCAAACAAAAATGTCTTGAGTCGGTTGCCTCCATGCGTGGACGCTGGAGCAGATGCTGCTGTAGATGAGTGTACAACTCTTGATGAGTCTCACCACTATCTTATGTACAAGAAAGCCCACATCATGAGTGTCTCTGACGTAATGCGTAAGAATGTTTGTGGAGAAAAGTAAGACGGATATTAATACACATGTGCAAAAATATTATCTTGCGCTAAAAGTTACACTCATTAGAACAAAATGTTGCTAACCCTACATATATATATAGAGAGTAGCCGTCTAGCAAGATGTTAACAATCAAAGTGTCATATATACATAAATTGACAGGATTCCGTCTTTTAGTGAACAGTTCGCTGACAGCTTTTAATAAAAAAATAGTAACATGACCCCGAGACGTGTCTTGAGTTCAGCTCCACACTGATGGCAGTGCCACTGACTACAAGCTGCCTCTTGATGGTCTGTAGAGGACAACGGGCACATCGTGGACACCGCTGTCACCGCTGACGGACCGCTTGTGGCAGCAACTCTTACCTGCCTCGGCATAACATTCTGACAGAAAGAGCCTCCCTACTTCAGACCTGCTGCTGACGTCTGCTACAACACTCAGGGACCGTGTGTCTGCTGGAGTATGAGGAGATGCGCTGTCACACAGCTAGGACTAAGCGCACGTGCAATGACGAAATATCGTGAATGACAAAGTTTTCGGAATGCGTGTATCTATGACGTAAAAAAAAAGAGTTGGGTCGACAGAGGGAGAGCAGTTAGAGAGCAAAGGCGAGAGGTCGTGGCATTGGACATTTAGTTGTTAGTAGAATATATTGAAGTGAAGAGCCATTGCCGAGAGTGTATCTACAGGAATATTGTAGAGAAACTGAAAACACTTTACAGTCTGTTTATGTTGTCTCAACGTGTCAACGGCCAGCCATTGCGTTATTCACCGTGTCACTACAAACAGAAAAATAGATCGTAGTTAGGATTTCTTTTTGTGCGTTATTTTGTTTTGTTTATTAAAAATACGCAGACTCCTTGTGACAAATCATTTTGTTTTAAACGCGAAAGACACGTAATTGACTTAAAACCCCGCAAATGTTCGAAGTGAGTGGACAAGAGACCACTTCGCGGTTCGTGACAATGCGCCTAATTACTGATTAACCTAATGTAAGCTGTATCCTGCCATCCACCTGCAACATGTCGTCATCAATCATAACACCAGAGTTTCTACACAAGGGGATCAGAGCTCAAGGTGCTCAAGGTTTTTCGCTATTACTAATAAAAACGTCGACGGATGAGACGTAAGAGACTGATGGTGGTGATGGAATGAAATGTGATTTCTTATGGAGCCAAGGTACTGAACATGTTTTTATTTTTATTTTATCACCCTAATGTTTTAGGGTAACTGCAGGAGTAAGAGGAGTGTAAAGTTTTGATTAGAAATGTGAAACTATTAAAATGGATTTTTGATTCAGGATAAGTGTTCATGTGTCTTTAAATAGAGTACATTAAATCGTGAGGATTGCAGGAATTACGGAGGGTTGGATTTAGATAATAATCACCAAAGTAGTTTTACAAGCTAGCGTGCATGTTTGTGTGCGTGTGTGTGGCAGTGTGTGCAAACTTAAAAGTTGTTTCAAAGCGTGTGCATCTGTAGCAAGGTCGAGGGACCAGGTAGACGTCTCAATCAAAAGGTGAATGTTGCCTAACTGACCCTTGACGAAAGTAGACAATGACACCGACAAACGCGGTTTTACAGCTCAGGCCAATGTTGACCACAAGTTACACCAATGTTCACCATACAATTGCTCACACGTCAAGCAAATCTTCATCACAAACTTGTATACAATTGCATGCACCAAACGAGAAAACATTAATAGTTGCTCTTACCTTCAAATTATTCTGAGAAAAATCGACCTGTACTATAAGTACCTGTGTGAATAGTTGATCGTTATTTTTCTAGCAAAGAGAAAACAAAAAACGAAAAAAATTATATTTGTATTTTTAATGAAAAGGTTTTTGAAATTTCATTAAGGGAACATTAAGCATATTTAAAAAAAAATGTCACTACCAGCTATTAGTACCTTAACATATTGACGTGTACTTTTGTATCTATTAAATATACACAATTATTTTTGTATTAACATCAAAAGCGAAAAACAAAGGAATTACAAAAAATAATTTCAGGATTTTATCATGTCCACATGGTGATGATGATGAACGCAAATTTTCACATCTACGTTTTTTTTATAAGTTCAATTCTTTTCGCTAAAATATGTTAAAAGATTTTTTTTAACTTTGTTGAAGTTATTTCAGAAACACAAAAAATCCCATAGCAAAGCAGGCGTTAGTCGATAGAAGAAACTAGTATTTCTAGAAGGGATGTTTTCGAGCAACAGATAATTACAAGAGATCTTTTCAAGGAACTGATGGTACTCGTTAGTTTTACAGAATTAATTTTTTATCTGACGATACATTTCATGATTTGGAAGATAAAAGTCACCAAGTGAATCACATCTTACAACGTCTGAGGACAAATTCTGCTGCTTAGCTTTAGGTTTTAACAAATCCGATGATTTAATATTTTAAGTGTTGAACGTTTCAACATTCTTTTAAAATATAATATATGTGAAAATAAGAATTCAGTTTAGCTTTAAGAAATGACAATAAACTCTTCAGAATGCAACAGGACATATACAGGTCTTCTAGAAGCCGCTGACCTCATCTGGAAAATTGGAATCCCGGCCACAGTCATTCCTGGAACTTTCGGAAACATCATGGTGTTGGTGATGCAGCACAGATTGAAAGATACCTCGGTGTCCAGTCTGTCCTTGTACTTCAGCTGTCTGGCCGTCTCTGACCTCATCGCCTTATGGTGTGATCCCTGGTTCTGGTTTTTTAGTGGTTTCGATGTGTTTTTGAATTTCGATGTGTTGTGTAAACTTCGAGTGTTTTTGAGTGGAATAACCGCGCAATCATCACCAATGATTCTGGTGGCTATGACTTGGCAAAGAACTGCCGCAATTCTTTTTCCTCTCAAAGTCAATCTTTATTGTAACAAACGGTTTGCACGTGCAACGGTGAGCGCCATCTTTGTATTTTATATTTTGTTCAATTCTCATCTTTTATACGGACACACTCTTCTCAACAACACTGAAAACAAAACAGCTGAGTGCTTTTTCAGTTTTGTCAGTAAAGATTATGAAATCTTCTATCAATACGCCTATAGTTGGATGTATACAGGTGTCGCATCCCTGATACCTTTCTGTCTTCTGCTGGCGGCCAACTGTGTACTGATTGGGGAACTGAGCAAGTCTCTGAAGGAAACAAAACAAAACTTGTCCTCAGGACACTCCTCTCAACTTTGTACTCGCCACAAGCAGTCTTCTTCGTTGACTTTAATGCTGATTGCAACATCTATTACATTTTGTTTCTTAACTCTTCCTGTGTCCATTGTCGGCATCTATGTGAACAGGTTTTCTTCAGTAGAAGATAATAATTGCGAAATGAGTGCAGTGAATGAGTTATTGCTCTCAACCACTACAGTTCTCTTGTTCACTAATTATGCTATTAATTTCTACGTGTACTGCCTGACTGGCAGTAAATACAGATGTGAAGTTGTGAAGATGCTGTGCCGCCATTAAAGAGCCAAATCTGACAGAAGGACGCTTTTTACGACTTAAAACAACTGCTAGAAACAAAAAGCCTTGTGAAAGGTGACGTAATTATAAACAAAATCAACGGACATTAATAGCTTTTAGTTACAATGCTAATATTTTACAACTTATGATAAATTTTTCTTTTTGTTTGGATAGACCGATCAGCTTTGAAGGTCAGAATATTCGGTTCTTCAGAAATTAAGAGGTCAGTACCATGAAGCTATCTCCACGTAAAGATGCCAAGAAATACAAAGATTAGTTCTATTCTCCTATCTCAACATTACTCAAGGTTTGAGTACATGGACTAGAGTCAGTTCTTTACTCTTTCTGGTTTCAGGAGAAAGGTAAGAAATGTTTAAAGGGGAATTTAATTCAAATCTCTGTAGTGTTTATTATGCTTACGTCAATGTTTGTGAATTTTACGAAACATTCGGACACTAACCCAGGGACTTGGGCTTGTGGGTGACAGTCACATTTAAGTCCTGCTACCCACGTCAACATAATCTTGCAGGGAGACAATGTTACTGTAGCCAACATCGCGGTCCCTAGTGTCAACAGTCGTTCCTCTTTGGTGTTAGGGAAGAGGAGACTTAAGTTCCTAAGGAGAATTTTCAACTAAAACTTCTAGCTCTCGTGCGTCGGGTGCGATGTCTGATCTCTAACTCGCGCTGTGTTCAAAGACATATATATTTATTTACATGATTAGCACATACAACTACTATATCTATTCTAACCTACCTACCTAGAAACTACTAAAACCTAGCACCTAACCCCCTGAGTTGGGAAAGAGGGGGTCGAGTGACGTGAGCCTCTTTGCAGCTGGGCCAAAGCACCTTGCGGCAAGGTGGTACTTCTCACTTGTTCGGAACTAAAGTTTTACTGCTTTTCCAAGAAGAACCGGTACCCATGTAATTTCGCGCTTCGCCACTCGGGGACCAAGCGTGGGGTGGAATGAAATACGGGGTGGAGGGAGCAATCACTGTCAGGGTACACCTGCCCTAACAAGCGCTCCCGCTACATTGCAATAATCACACGTCTGTCTCTAACAAAGTCCACTACACCAGCCCCTACCTCTGGTATTCCTCGAGCAAGCGATTCAACGACGGGAATAATGTAGGGTCGGGTACCAATGCTGGTCCAAGCCGTCAGTAGGAGAGAGAAATGATAGAAATACGGGTGATGAAAGTAATGAGAGAGGAAACCGCTCAAAAGTAGAGAAAGGAGAAAAGCGACATCGTAGTTCATTACGATACACAGATGGACAATTATTCACTAATTTACATTAATATTATTTGTAGTCTATAATGATGACAGTTTAAACTCTATCGATGAAACAATTATACTTTATTAAACAAAAATCGTGAGATCTCGTCCACACATTCCTCAACTTCAAGAAGACTTTTTATAAAGTGTCTCTCTGTTGGCTGTAACTGTCATATGGGTGACCCTGCCAGACGCCGAAGTTGACGGAGGACAAAGCAGCTGACGAATATCAAAGAAGTGAGCGATGTGACGATGTAGGACGGGTGACAAGATGAAGGATGAGACAGTCCACAGGGAGATGGGGGCAGACCTTGTGATGATGACTCGCCTTGAATCCCGCCTTCACCTCACCCTTCACCCACTCACCCGCTCCACACGTCCACACACAGGTAACTGCTCTCGCTCGCGTGCACAAACAAACAACTGACTACACAAATACACAGGTAAATTAAATTAGTGTAATTAATTTTCAACAGTTTGAACACGAAATAATACTTATCTGTATAATATGTCTATGGAGTGGCCGGCTAACAACGCGTTAATAGAGTTAAAACATCAGATAAACATATATTGACAGGATTCCGTCCTTTAGTGAACAGTTCTGCTTAAAGTCGTTGACAGAAAAAATGTGTGAGTCTTTCAGCTGCTGCATATTTCAGGTCCCACCCTCCCTCACCCATCATGTTCTAGTGAGCAGTTACTTGTAGAGGTCGTAGGCCATCTAGGACTAATCGCACGCGCAAGGACGAAATATCGTGAATGACGAAAGTTTTCGGAATGCGTGTATCTATGACGTTAAAAAAGAGTTGTGACGACAGAGGGAAGAGCAAGCATGGAGGAGAGAATCATTGGAGAGCAAAGGGCGAGAGGTCGTGACATTGCACGTTTAGTTGTGAGTAGAATATATTGAAGTGAAGAGCCATTGTCGAGAAGTGTATCTACAGGAATATTGTAGAGAAACTGAAAACACTTTACAGTCTGTTTATGTTGTCTCAACGTGTCAACGGCCAGTCATTGCTTTATTTACCGTGTCACGACCTAAAGAAAAATAGATCGTAGTTAGGATTTCTTTTGATACGTTATCTTGTTTTGCTTAATAAAAATATGCAGACTCCTTGAGAAAAATCTTTTTTTTCTGTGAAAGAACACGTAATTGATTAACCCCGCAAGTGTGTCGAGAGTGAGTGAGCGAGAGACACTTCGCGGTGTCGTCACATGCGCCTAGTTAACTGATTAACCTGCTGTAAGCTGTATCCTGCCATCCACCTGACAACCTGTCGTCATCATCATAAACACCAGAGTTTCTACACCAAGGGGATCAGATCTCAAGGTGCTCAAGGTTTTTAGCTGTTACTAAATAAAACATCTAAAGAGTGAGACGCAGAGAGACTTGCTGTGTGATTGGAATGAATGTGATTTCTTGTGGAGCCAAGGTACTGAACATGTTATGTCACCTGCACTCTACAGTGCCTTTCAGACGAGGATGATAAATAAAATAAAACACAGACAACAATTTAAATTTTAAAAATAATATAATTAGAAATTAAAAAAAAAAAACCACGAAACAAGTCCAAATTTCTCAACCCCACAGTTTGAACACACTTTTCTTCCAATGTCTCAAAAATATTCAATGTTCCTTCCCACTATTTCCCACAAAGTCTCCACTTGAGCTGCACAAAATCCACACGAAGTAGCACAAAGTATCCTCTGGTATTTAATACAAAGTTTCCACTTTCGAACCCCAGGCGGATACGAATAATAGGAACAACAGAAGAGAAAAACACAAAACACAAAAGAAATCCCAAAGAAAACCTGGAGGGAAAAACAAAACCACTATTTAGACAAATGCAAGTTCAACTCTCAACTATTTTAAACCATATTCATAAAATATACACAGATATATCACACTCATCAGAAATTTCTCACTCTTCAACATTAAACACAGTCTCACCAAAAATCATCAGAAATACACACTCACTGAAAAATCAACAAAGATACACACTCACCTCAACAGGTTCAATGTTAATAAGGATTTAAAGATACAAATCTTGTCAGGATTCGTTTAGTCCAGTCAGGACTACACCACAAGTCGTTCAAGACTTGTTGACAATAGAAAAACCGTCCGCTCCGGACGCACTGACAGAGGAGACTGTTCCTTCTCCTCGCTCCCGTCAAGGAGAAAAAACCCACACATCCAAAACACTACTACACTCTTTCCTTTGTTTTTCCAAAAAAACAACTTATCAACACCAAACTTAATTAACCAAAGATCGGCCGGCCATCCCGTATGGCGCGGCAGACCTCAGGCTGTTGACACTTCCAACCTCCCCCTTCCAGTTCCCTATCCCCTTCCTAGATAAAAAAAAAAACATTTAAAAAATACATCGCAGCAGGTATGTCACATGTTTTTTTATATAACCCTGATGTTTTAGGGTAACTGCAAGAGTAAGAGGAGTGTAAAGTTTTAATTAGAAATGTGAAACTATTAACAATGGATTTTTGATACAAAATAAGTGTTCAATCAAATCTCAATCAAAAGGTGATTGTTGCCTTACTGAACCCTTGACAAAAGTAGACAATGACGCCGACAAACGCGGTTTTACAGCTCAATTCAATGTTGACCACAAGTTTCTCATATTTCTCACCAATGTTCACCATACAGTTGCTCACACGTCAAGCAAATCTTCATCACAAACTTGTACACAATTGCATGCACCAAACGAGAAAACATTAATAGTTACTCTTACCTTCAAATTATTCTGAGAAAAAAAGGCCTGCACTATAGGTACCTGTGTGAGTAGTTGATCATTATTTTTCTACCAAAGCGAAAACGAAAAAAAAAAAAAATTATATTTGTATTTTTAATGGAAAGGTTTTTGAAATTTCATTAAGGGGACATTAAGCATATTTTAAAAAAATGTCAATACCAGCTATTAGTATCTTAAAATATTGACGTGTACTTTTGCATCTATTAAATATACACAATTATTTTTATTAACCTCAAAAGCGAAAAACAAAGGAATTACAAAAAATAATTTAAAGATTTCATCGTGTCCACATGGTGATGATGATGAACGCAAATTTTCATATTTACTTTTTTTTATAAGTTCAATTGTTTTCGCTAAAATATGTTAAAAGATTTTTTTAAGTTTGTTGAAGGTATTTCTGAACCTAAAAAAAAAATCTCATAAGGAAGCCGGTGTTAGTCGATAGAAGAAACTAGTATTTCTAGAAGGAATGTTTGCGGAGAACAGATAATTACCAGAGCTCTGTACAAGAAACCGATGGCTGTTTGTTAGTTTGCGGGAATTCAATTTTTCATCGTACGATACATTTCATTATTTAAAGATACAAGGCACAAAGTGAACCACATCTTACAGCGTCTGAGGACAAATTCTGCTGCTTAGCTTTAGGTTTTAACACATCCGATGACTTTACATTTTAACTGCTGAAAGTTTCAACATTCTTTAAAAAATATGTTATATGCGAAAACCAAGATTTGAGTTTAGTTTTAAAAAATGACAATAAAGTCTTCAGAATGCAACAGGACATATACAGGTCTTCTAGATGTCGCTGACCTCATCTGGAAAATTGGAATCCCGGCCACAGTCATTCTTGGAACTTTCGGAAACATCATGGTGTTGGTGATGCAGCACAGATTGAAAGATACCTCGGTGTCCAGTCTGTCCTTGTACTTCAGCTGTCTGGCCGTCTCAGACCTCATCGCCTTATGGTGTGATCCCTGGTTCTGGTTCCTCAGTGCGTTCAATGTGTTTTTGAATTTCGATGTGTTCTGTAAAATTCGAGTCTTTATGAGTTTTGTAACCGCGCAAACATCACCAATGATACTGGTGACAATGACTTGGCAAAGAACAGCGGCAATTCTTTTTCCTCTCAAAGTCAATCTTTATTGTAACAAACGGTTTGCACGTGCAACGGTGAGCGCCATCTTTGTATTTTATATTTTGTTCAATTCTCATCTTTTATACGGACACACTCTTCTCAACAACATAGAAAACAAAACAGCCGACTGCTTTTTCAGTTTTGTCAGTAAAGATTATGAAATGTTTTATCTTGACGCGTATGGTTGGATGTATACAGGTGTCGCATCCCTGATACCTTTCTGTCTTCTGCTGGCGGCCAACTGTGTACTGATTGGGGAACTCAGCAAGTCTCTGAAGGAAACCAAACAAAAATTGTCCTCAGGACACTCCTCTCAACTTTGTACTCGCCACAAGCAGTCGTCTTCCTTGACTTTAATGTTGATTGCAACATCTATTACATTTTGTTTGTTGACTCTTCCTGTGTCCATTGTCGGCATCTATGTGAACAGGCTTTCTTCAGTAGAAGATAATAATTGTGAAATGACCGAAGTGAATGAGTTATTGCTCTCAATCACTGCAGTTTTCTTGTTCACTAATTATGCTATTAATTTCTACGTGTACTGTCTGACTGGCAGTAAATACAGAAGTGAAGTTGTGAAAATGTTGTGCCGCCATTAAAGAGCCAAATCTGACAGAAGGTAGCTTTTTACGACTTAAAACAACTGCTAGAAATAAAAAAATAAATAACCTGCTAAAGATGACCTTATGAAAGGTGACATAGTTATAAACAAAATCAACGGACATTAATAGCTTTTAGTTACAATGCTAATATTTTAAAAGTTATGATAGAATTTTGCTTTTTGTTTGCATAGACCGATCAGCTTTGAAGCTCAGATTTTCGGTTCTTCAGAAATTCACAGCTCAGTACCATGAGGCTATCTCGAAGTAAAGATGGCAAGAAATACAAAGATTAGTAGCATTCTCCTATCTCAACATTACTCAAGGTCTGAGTACAGGGACTAGAGTCAGTTCTTTACTCTTTCTGGTTTCAGAAGAAAGGTCACAAATATTTAACGGAGAATGTCTTTGAATTCTCTGTAGTGTCCAAAATGCTGGTTGCGATGTTTGTGAATTTTACGAAACATTCGGACACTAACCCCGGGACTTGGGCTTGTGGGTGACAGTCACATTTAAGTCCTGCCACCCACGTCAACATAATCCTGCAGGGAGACAATGTTACTGTAGCCAACACCGCGGCCCCTAGTGTCAACAGTCGTTGCTCTTTGGTGTTAGGGAAGAGGAGGGAGTTCCCAAGGAGAATTTTCCACTAAAATTTCTAGCTCTCGTTCGTCGGGTGCGTTGTCTAATCTCTACTTCGCGTTGTTTTCAAAGACATATATTTATTTACACGATTACACAAAGAACTACTATATCTATTCTAACCTAGCTTACTAAAACCTAGCACCTAACTCACTGAGGTGGGAAAAGAGGGGGTTCAGTGACGTGAGCCCCTTTCCAACTGGACCAAAGCACCTTGCATCAAGATGGAACTTCTCACTTTTTTTATAGAACCAAAGTTTTACTGCTTTTCCAAGAAGGACCGGTTCCCATGTAGTTTCCCGCTCGGGCGACCAAGCGTGGGGTGGAAGGGAATGCGGGGTGGAGGGAACAAGCACTGTCAGGGTACACCCTGTCCTGCAAGCGCTCCCGCTACATTGCAATAAACACACGTCTGTCTCTACACCAGCCCCTACCTCTGGTATTCCTCGAGCAAACGATTCAACGACGGGAATAATGTAGGGTCGGCTACCAGTGTTGGTCCAAGCCGCCAGTAGGAGAGAGAAATGATTGACACTCGGGTGATGGAAGTAATGAGAGAGGAAACCGCGCAAAAGTAGAGAAAGGAGAAAAGCGACATCGTAGTTCACGACGATACACAGATGAACAATAATTCAACAATTTCGATTAATTTATTTGTTAACAATTTGTAGTCGATAATGATGACAGTTTTAACTCTATCGATAATACAATTTTACTTTTTAAAAAATATAAATATCGTGAGATCTCGTCCATACATTCCTCAACTTTAAAAAGACTTTTTATAAAGTGTCACTCTGTAGGTTGCAACTGTCATATGGGTGACCCTGCCAGATGCCGAAGTTGACGGAGGACGAAGCATCTGACAAACATCAAAGAAGTGAGTGATGTGACGATGTACAACCGATGAGAAGACGCAGGATGAGACAGTCCACAGGGAGATGTGGGCAGACCTTGTGATGATGACTCGCCTTACATCCCGCCTTCACCTCACCCTTCACCCACTCACCCGCTCCACACGTCCGCACACAGGTAACTGCTCTCACTCGCGTGCACAAACAAACAATCGACTACACAAATACACAGATAAATTAAATTAGTTTAATTAAAGTTAAACAGTTTGAACACGAAATAATACTTAGTAGTCTGTATAATGTCTATGGAGTGGCCGGCTAACAAGTCGTTAATATAATAAAAATGTCAGATAAACATACATTGACAGGATTCCATCCGTTAGTGTACAGACCTACTTAAAGTCGCTGACAGAAGTAATGTTGGAGTTGTTCAGCTGCTGCATCCGTCAGGTCCCACCCTCCCTCACCCATCATGTTGAAGTGAACAGTTACAGCCACTTGTAGACGTCGCAGATTTAGTGTTATTGTGTAAAAGCAACTTTCTGCTTGTAACGAAATCACAAATAAACAAGGATTGAGTCATCTGTATGTCTGTATGTCTGTGTGTGTGCACGCGCGAGCGATGAGGGGGATGTCGCCTGTAGTCGCTCGTGTGACTGTTGTATTGTGTGTCCGTTAACTTTCTTTGTTCTGTATTAGATAATGATTTTCTATGAGACCGGATAACTACGTGTACAAATATTCATTAAAATAATTTTTTTCCAAGGGCATTCTTTTGTTGGTGCTTTAAGAGTTAAATGTCGCTTCTATCTCATAGTTACCCCTAATGAAGCAGCTCTTATACAAATGTCAGTAATTCGCTGGAACATGTTTACAGTGGGCACGTACCCGGCAATGAGTGTTTGTACCTCGGTGTCGCCTAGATACAGATGTCTTACAGAGAATAAACTTCTCTTGTCTTGAAAGTAACGGGTACCCTTGTAGGTACCTATAGAAATGTCACGTGGTCTACCCGCATCATCCTGATCTGTCATACTGTCCCTCTCTCTTGGGTTCCCTGCTTTTCCCTAGCGCAACGATTTATCCTTACTTTGTAAGTACTACCCCAGGGGTGAAGAACTACTTTCCGTATTAAGGTTGTCATTAGATTACTTTTTTCTAAGGAACCATTAAAAACGTTCCGAAGACTTCTTTCCAGTACTTATTATTTCAGCACAAAGCTTGTAAACAAGATGAGTTTTGACCGCTCGCTTGCGACGGCATCAACAAAAATGAGCAACAGGCTACTTAAGGGACTTATAAGGCGCAAATATTTGTTTTAATGAATGTAAAGTTCGGTGATAGATTTTTTTTTCAAAATCCGTATTAATATTCAGCTCATGTTCTAAAACATCTTCAAGCACACAGAGAGGTCAACAATACAGAAGTTAGGTTTGTTCTTAAATACGTTTTTGTTGTGAAGACCTCAGCCAATGGAGATCTGGGACCATACGTTCATAGGACATGGTTCCGAGGATATTCATCGATAAATAAACATTATGCTGGATCGGGGAGCGATGACAAGAATGATGCGATAAATTCCAAAACATAAAAAAGTTAAGGCGATAGACGGAAACAACGGGTTTCATCGACGACTGCCTGGCATCGCTTGCTGCTGACTATGAGCGGCAGTGGCGGTGACAGGTGACTAGTGTCCAGGTACTTGACTACTACGGCAATACTGTGTGTCTGTCATACAAACCAGACAGTAAGTACCAGCAGGTAGAAGTCTAACGTTCTGACACTGTGGTCCTCCCTCCTTCAGACCTGCTGCTGACGTCTGCTACAACACTCAGGGACCGGTGTGTCTTCTAGGGTATGAGGAGATGCGCTGTCACACAGCTAGGACTTATCGCACGTGCAAGGACGAAATATCGTGAATGACGAAAGTTTTCGGAATGCGTGTATCTATGACGTAAAAAAAGAGTTGTGACGACAGAGGGGAGAGCAGTTTAGGAGGAGGAGAGAATCGCTGGAGAGCAAAGGGCGAGAGGTCGTGACAAAGGACGTTTAGTTGTGAGTAGAATATATTGAAGTGAAGAGCCATTGCCGAGAAGTGTATCTACAGGAATATTGTAGAGAAACTCAAAACACTTTACAGTCTGTTTATGTTGTCTCAACGTGTCAACGGCCAGCCATTGCGTTATTCACCGTGTCACAACTACAGAAAAATAGATCGTAGTTAGGACTTTTGTGTATAGGTTATTTTGTTTTGTTCAATAAAAATACGCAGACTCCTTGAGAGAAATCATTTTGTTTTTCTGTGTGAAAGAACACGTAATTGATTAACCCCGCAAGTGTGTCGAGAGTGAGTGGGCGAGAGACACTTCGCGGTGTCGTCACATGCGCCTAATTAACTAATTAACCTACTGTAGCCTGTATCCTGCCATCCACCTGACAACCAGTCATCATCATAAACACCAGAGTTTCTACACCAAGGGGATCAGAGCTCAAGGTTTTTTGCTGTTACAGTACTAAATAAAACGTCTAAGGAGTGAGACGTAGAGAGACTTGCTGTGTGATGGGAATGAATGTGATTTCTTGTGGAGCCAAGGTACTGAACATGTTATTCTTTATATAACCTGATGTTTTAGGGTAACTGCAAGAGTAAGAGGAGTGCAAAGTTTTAATTAGAAATGTGAAACTATTAACAATGGATTTATGATACAAAATAAGTGTTCAATCAAAGGTGCTTGTTGCCTAACTGAACCCTTGACCAAAGTAGACGATGACACCGACAAACGCGGTTTTACAGCTCAGGCCAATGTTGACCACAAGTTTCTCATATTTCTCACCAATGTTCACCATACAGTTGTTCACACGTCAATAAGGTGACCAGACGTCCCGCTTTAGGCGGGACAGTCCCGCTTTTGACCTCGTGTCCCGCCTGCTCATCGGGCGGGACGCCCAATGTCCCGCTTTCTGGCTTTCTGGCAAGTCCATCAAATGTCCCGGTTGTCTTTAAAAATCACTTTTTTCGGCGTTCTTTGACGGCGACGACACCATCATCGGCACGTGTCCCGCTTTCGCCGTCGAAACGTCTGGTCACCTTACACGTCAAGCAAATCTTCATCACAAACTTTTACACATCTGCATGCACCAAACGAGAAAACATTAATAGTTACTCTTACCTTCAAATTATTCTGAGAAAATAGACCTGCACTATAGTACCTGTGTGAGTAGTTGATCGTTATTTTTCTACCAAAGAGAAAACGAAAAAGGAAAAAATTATATCTGAATTTTTAATAAAAACGTTTTTGAAATGTCATTAAGGGAAATAAAATATATTTTAAAAAAATGTCAATACCAGCTATTAGTATCTTAACATATTGACGTGTACTTTTGCATCTATTAAATATACACAATTATTTTTGTATTAACATCAAAAGCGAAAAACAAAGGAATTACAAAAAATAATTTACGGATTGAATCGTATCCACATGGTGATGATGATGAAAGCAAATTTTTATATTTACGTTTTTCTGTAAAAATTCTTTTCGCTAAAATATGTTAAAAGATTTTTTTAAGTTTGTAGAAGGTATTTGTATAAAAAGATCTCATAATGAAGCCGGTGTTAGTCGATAGACGAAACTAGTATTTCTAGAAGGAATGTTTTCGGAGAACAGTTGATTTCCAGAGCTTTTTACAAGAAACCGATGGCTATTTGTTAGTTTGAGGGAATTCAATTTTTCATCGTACGATACATTTCATTATTTAAAGATACAAGGCACAAAGTGAACCCCATCTTACAGCGTCTGAGGACAAAACCTGCTTCTTAGCTTTAGGTCTTAACACATCCGACGATTTGACATTTTAACTGCTGAAAGTTTCAACATTCTTTAAAAAATATGTTATATGAGAAAGCCAAGATTTGAGTTTAGTTTAAAAAAAATGACAATAAAGTCTTCAGAATGCAACAGGACATACACAGGTCTTCTAGATGTCGCTGACCTCATCTGGAAAATTGGAATTCCGGTCACGGTCATTCCTGGAACTTTCGGAAACATCATGGTGTTGGTGATACAGCACAGATTGAAAGATACCTCGGTGTCCAGTCTGTCCTTGTACTTCAGCTGTCTGGCCGTCTCAGACCTCATCGCCTTATGGTGTGATCCCTTGTTGTACTTGAGTGCTTTCAATGTGTTTTTAAATTTCGATGTGTTGTGTAAAATTCGAGTGTTTATGAGTTTTGTAACCGCGCAAACCTCACCAATGATACTGGTGACAATGACTTGGCAAAGAACAGCGGCAATTCTTTTTCCTCTCAAAGTCAATCTTTATTGTAACAAACGGTTTGCACGTGCAACGGTGACCGCCATCGTTGTATTTTTCATTTTGTTCAATTCTCATCTTTTATACGGACACACTCTTCTCAACAACACTGAAAACAAAACATCCGACTGCTTTTTCAGTTTTGTCAGTAAAGATTATGAAATCTTTTATCGAGACACGTATGGTTGGATGTATACTGGGGTCGCATCCCTGATACCTTTCTGTCTTCTGCTGGCGGCCAACTGTGTACTGATTGGAGAACTCAGCAAGTCTCTGAAGGAAACCAAACAAAAATTGTCCTCAGGACACTCCTCTCAACTTTGTACTCGCCACAAGCAGTCTTCTTCGTTGACTTTAATGTTGATTTCAACATCTATTACATTTTGTGTACTAACTCTTCCTGTTTCCATTGTCGCCATTTATGGCAACAGTTTTACTTCAGAAGAAGATAATAATTGTGAAATGACAGCAGTGAATGAGTTATTGCTCTCAACCACTACAGTTGTTTTCTTAACTAATTATGCTATTAATTTCTACGTGTACTGTCTGACTGGCAGTAAATACAGAAGTGAAGTTGTGAAAATGTTGTGCCGCCATTAAGGAGCCAAATCTGACAGAAGGATGCTGTTTACGATTTAAAACAACTCCTAGAAATAAAAAAATAAATAACCTGCTGAAGATGACCTTATGAAATGTTACTTAATTATAAACAAAATCAACGGACATTAATAGCGTTTAGTTACAATGCTAATATTTTAAAAGTTATGATAGAATTTTCTTTTTTGTTTGCATAGACTGATCGGCTTTGAAAGTAAGATTTATTCGGTTCTTCAGAAATTCACAGCTCAGTACCATGAATCTATTTCGACGTAAAGATGCCAAGAAATACAAAGTTTAGTTCTATTCTCCTATCTCAACATTACTAAAGGTTGGACAACATGGACTAGAGTCATGTTCTTTACTCTTTCTGGTTTCAGTAAAAAGGCCAGAAGTGTTTAAAGCAGAATTTATTTAAATTTTCTGTTCATTATTCTTGTTGCAATGTTAGTGAGTTCAACGAGTTTGGACCCGAGAAGTGGGCTTATGGGTGACAGTCAGGTTTAAGTCCTGCCACCCACATGAACATAATCTTGCAGGGAGGCGATATGACAATAATCACACGTCTGTCTTTGACAACGTCCACTACACCAGCCTCCATCCCTGGTATTCATCAAACAACTGTAGCCAACACCGCGGCCCCTAGTGCCAACAGTCGTTCCTCTTTGGTGTTAGGGAAGAGGACGGAAGTTCCCAAGGAGAATTTTCAACTAAAAATTTTAGCTCTCGTTGGTCGGGTGCGATGTCTAATCTCTACCTCGCGTTGTGTTCAAAGACATATATTTATTTACACGATTTACACATACAACTACTATACAGGTAGTCCTCGGGTTACGACGGTCTCGAGTTACGTCGTTTCGTGGTTACGACACTCATTCCCACTTACAGCGACAGTGATAACAAAGCAACGTAGTGGGCTTATTACTGAGATGGACAGATTATTGGCGCTTTGGTTGCAAGACCAAAATCAACGCCGTATCCCTGTGAGTTTTATGGTTATTCAGGAGAAGGCTAGGCGACTGTTTGAGGCGTTAAAAAGAGAAAAGTGGGAAGGAAGTGAAAGTGAAGAATTTGTGGCGAGTAGGGGTTTCTGAGGTTTAAGGATAGTGCCAACTTCCATAACATTAAAGTGCAAGGTGAAGCTGCTAGTGCTGATGAGAAAGCCGCAACTGAGTTTCCTAATGCATTGGCTAAGATAATTGAGGAGGGTGGTTACTGTGCTCAACAAGTGTTCAACGTGGATGAGACAGGCTTGTTGTGGAAAAGTCTGCCTAACCTAACACTGTTTATTACTGTTACAGTACTAGTACAGTATTTCATTATTAAACGTACTGTACTACAATATTTTACTGTACTTATGTTTATTGATAACTATGTAGGGTACTGTGTTAGGATAGGTGTTTGGATAGGCTAAGTGTTTGCAGTACTGTACTGTTATTATGGTACAGTACTGTATAAACGTATGATCCGACTTACAGCGAACTTCGGTTTACGACGCCGCGTTAAGAACGGATCACCGTCGTAAGTCGAGGACTACCTGTATCTATTCTAACCTAGCTTACTAAAACCTAGCACTAACCCCCTGAGGTGGGAAAAGAGGGGGTTGAGTGACGTGAGTCCCTTTCCAACTGGACCAAAGCACCTTGCAGCAAGATGGTACTTCTCTTTTTTTTTATGGAACTAAAGTTTTACTGCTTTTCCAAGAATGACCGGTTCCCATGTAGTTTCACGCTCGGGCGACGAAGCGTGGTGTGGAAGGGAATACGGGGTGGAGGGAACAAGCACTGCTACCTTGCAATAATCACACGTCTGTCTCTAACAAAGTCCACTACACCAGCCCCTACCTCTGGTATTCGATTCAAACGATTCAGCGACGGGAATAATGTAGGGTCGGCAACCAGTGTTGGTCCAAGCCGCCAGTAGGAGAGAGAAATGATTGACACACAGGTTGATGGAAGTAATGAGAGAGGAAACCGTGCAAAAGTAGAGAAAGGAGAAAAGTGACATCGAGGTTCATGACGATACACAGATGAACAATAATTCAACAATTTCCATTAATTTATTTGTTAACAATTTGTAGTCTATAATGATGACAGTTTTAACTCTATCGATAATACAATTATACTTTTAAAAAAAAATATATAAATATCGTGAGATCTCGTCCATACATTCCTCAACTTCAAAAAGACTTTTTATAAAGTTTCACTCTGTTGGCTGTAACTGTGATATGGGTGACCCTGCGAGATGCCGAAGTTGACGGAGGACGAAGCAGCTGACAAACATCAAAGAAGTGAGCGATGTGACGATGTACAACCGGTGAGAAGATGCAGGATGAGAAGTACACAGGGAGATGGGGGCAGACCTTGTGATGATGACTCGCCTTACATCCCCCTTCACCTTCACCCGCATCTTCCTGCTTGTAATAAAATCACTACTAAACAAGGATTGAGTCATCTATGTGTCTGTGTGTGTGTGTGCGCGCGCGCTGAGGGGGATGTCGCCTGTATTCGCTCGTGTGACTGTTGTATTGTATGTCCGTTAACTTTCTTTGTTCTTTATGAGATAATGATTTTCTATGAGAACGGATAACTACGTGTACAAATATTCATTAAAAGAATTTTTTTCCACGGGCATCTTTTGTTGGTACTTTAAGAGTTAAATGTCGCTTCTATCCCATTGTTTACCTTAATGAGGCAGTTCTGATACAAATATCAATAAATCACTGGAACCTGTTTACAGTCTGCACGTGCCCTGCAATGTGTGCTTGTACCTCGGTGTCGCCTACATGCAGATGACTTACAGAGAATAACCTTCTCTTCTCTTGCAAGTAACCGGTACCCGTGTAGGTACATACACAAATGTCACGTGGTCTACCAGCATCATCCTGATCTGTCATACTGTCCGTCCTTCTTTCATCATATCTCTTTCCTGGAGGCTCTGGGAACTGTAAAGGAGCAGCTGTAGCCCTAACACCAACAGTTAACACCACACATAACACTTAGCCCTATGTTGATCGTTTTCCCTTATCTTGGTTGCATCGTTGTGGTCGTCGTTATGATGCGAAAGAAAGTCCTTTCACCAGAAAAAATTGAGAATTCACCGACAAGCGTCTTGCTTCCTCAGACATCAATGTGGTTCCAGACTCCGCTGGCACTACTTTTTCTGTATTTTAGTAAACCTTTGACACTATTTTCTAACGACCTTTCTAGTGTCAAACAACATCTGCAGGATATAGATAACTGCATTACAACTCCAGAAAAAAGACTCTTGGCCTTGGGTTCCCCTTTTATCCCCAGCGCAACGATTTATCCTTACTTTATAACTACTGCCCCAGAGGTGAAGAACTACTTTCCGTATTAAGGTTGTCGCTAGATTACTTTTTTCTAAGTAACCATTAAAAACGTCTCAATCACTTCTTTTCAGGAATTATTTCAGCATGAAACTTGTAAAAAAGATGAGTTTTGACCGCAAAGGCATCAACAAAATGAGCAACAGGCTACTTAAAGGACTGATAAGGCGCAAAATTTTGTTTTAATGAATGTAAAGTTCGGTGATATATGTTTTTTTTTTCAAAATCCTTGTTAATATTCAGCTTATGTTCTAAAACATCTTCACGCACACAGAGAGGTCAACAATACAGAAGGTAGGTTTGCACTTAAATACGTTTTCGTTGTGAAGGCCTCAACCAATGGAGATCTGGGACCATGCGTTCATAGGAAATGGTTTCCGATGATATTCATCGATAAATAAACATTATGCCGGATCGGTGAAGGCCCGGATCATCTACCAACGCGCGCTCTTCCGGTAAACTGTTAGTGGCGAAAGTGAAAAATGTTTCCTCGAACCAAAGGAGATATTAATATCAGATAAGAACACAAATTAGTACGAGGAATGTCCGCACATTACACTGGTCAACACTGAAATTATTACTGACTTAAACAGGCCCTCGTCTATTTTATCTCGGCGTGTTGAACACGAATATCACAATAAAACGTTTTATTGGCTCTCGTTTTGAAAACATTTGATGTCGTTCATGTGTGACTGTCTCCAGTAGGACTGTAACAACGTCCTAAATACGTCCTAAATACGTCCTAGAATGACGTTGTCGCGTAACGCGATCGGGCGTCGAGGGACTTGCTCTCTCATAGGCACACTCGCAATCACACAGACAGACTTTCACGCAGTGTCTCTCCGCACCAAAGCTCTTCTCTCACAGGCCTTCAATAAGTAGTCCCGGTCCCTACTTGGGGAGAATGAAACTTCTGCCCTTCCCACGCTACTAGGGTCCCCGCCCCCAGTTCCCGATAGGAACCACAACAAACGATCCTCAGGTACGCGCCGCTGACTTACGATGTGCTCCGAGGCGAGTCTGTTACCTCCTGACCACACCCAGCCACCCCGCGCACCAACCCCCGCGCGCACCCTCCTGGCCCCCACACCTGGACCACCCCTGCAGCAAGCGACACGCGACAGACGTAATATTGCATCACATTGTATAATACGTCATGCACACGTCATCCAGAGTTTATTACATCATTCTTTGATGTAATGCAGTGCTACTGCCTGACGCTGCTGAGGTAAGCTGACGTCACAGTACTATATATAGCTCAGTCACAAAGGTTGAGCATTCACGCCACGTGTGTTACAGGAGAGGTCAGGGAGGAATTGCTAGGTTCAAGACTAGACTCCAACAATGGAATCTTCTACAATAAGATGTCGCCATTACTTCATATCAAAAGCGCCACCAGCAGTTGGAGCCTCTCTTCAGAAAGAAAGGGAATCTATTCTGATGATGAGGGCCTCACGAGCGCCTCAGAAATCACTCATGACCCACAAGAATGGAGACTGTACACAAGAATACTGTACGCTCTTTGAAACATGAGGTTTAAGGCTGTGATTTGCAGAATGGAAACCGCCTTTCATCTATTCCACGATCGAAAGGAAAAATACGGAATTGTCATGTGGTTACCTAGGAAGGGACATACCATTGCCCACATGGAGGGTCTAGTGCGGCTTATAGACAGGTCAGGGACCGCTTAGGCAAGAAAGGGCGAGGGGACAGGTATGTGAAGTTCAGACAGGTGTTATGTGAGGTAGACAGTATTAAGTGGTACAGCAAGACAAGCGCCACCAGCTGACTACCAGAGGCGGTAATGGCATCCAGGAGGAAAGAAACACCTTAGGTTTATCATGTTCGCAGGATGACTCAGATAAAAGAATTAGTCACCTGTTCACTCCACCACCTGTAGGTTGAGGAGAGAGTCAGTAGGAGTGGCCTCTCTTTCTCTTCTCTGTGTAGCCTACTTGGTGATTAAATGATGAAGGGCTGATGCGCATCCACTCACGTAGAACATTTGCACATTAGTTTGCATCGGCAAAGACAAAGCTAAACCGTGTACCTTGCAGGCCCTTTCAAGTTCTAATAACTCAGACGATTTTTTTTCACTTAACTGCTAGAACGAGGCTCGGAACCACAAAACTTCCGGTTTTTCCACATTTCAGATTAACTATTAAAAAGAGGCAGGAAACGACATAGCTTCTGGTTTACTCACATTCTTTGTTACGACTCGCCAAGACTGACAGCAGATGACTTCGCAAGAGGCCGAGAGTGAGTCTCGGTATACAGATATCAGTCCATAAATACACGTTCATACGTAGACGTTTGACGACAAGGCCGACAGAAGTCATCGTTCTCAAAGAGAAGACACCGCCTGCTGGGTCGCCGCACTCCACAGCACCGGAGTAGAGAGAAACATCACATGAAAGTGGTCAGCGGCTGTACGTGGCACTGGAGTCGTAGATGAGACCACGTGTGTGTCCATGACAGGACAGTGCTCGAATCCGTGTCGTCGTGAAAGCAGTCGTCGCTCTCTCACATAAATGGTAAATCGAGCGGAAAGGGACGACGGACAGTTAAACGAAACCTTCGAGGAGAACGTTATCGGCGTGTGGAGACTGTCGACTGGAATACTGCTCCTCACCTCACCACAAGCGTGAATCCTCAGAGAGAGAGAGACTGGTAGTACGACAACAGCGATAACAACTAAGTTAGTACCCGTATAAATGTGCGAGTTAATGGCAGTTAGAAACTGAAGTAACAGCACTGTAATATCGCAAGTACATCCTCTATATCAGTCATTTATTTTATGGATATCTTTAAAGGTTTCTTTTTGTTAAATAAATCTTTTTGTTATACGTTATGCCACACAATAGTAAACCTTTTTTGGGGAGCGACTGACGTGTGACTATTGTATTATTGTCTCCCTGAAAGATTATGTTTACAGGGTGGCAGAATTCAAAACCTGATTACCACTTACAACTCCAGTTATCCGGTGATAGACTCCACGTTTATTGTAAAACTCATGAACATTGCAACAATCATAATCGAAACTACATAGCTAGAATTTAGATAAAATATTTTGGGGGAATTTTTAACCTTTTACCTAAAACCAGTAAGAGGAAAGAACTGACACTAGGCCACGAAGATAGTTTCAGTGCCGACTATTAACCGTCTGTCTAGGTACTGTAATTAAGCCTGGAGTAGAGCAGTGTTGAGATAGGAGAATACAACCAGCTTTCGCACTCCCTGGCATCATGACTTTTGAAATGGTTGAATAGTATTGAACTTTGACTTTGGTAATCAATGAATAAACTTTACCTTCAATGCATATCATTCAAGGCAATCGAAAAGCAAAAACCTTTTATAATTTTCCAAATATAAACGCTTAAATGAAAGCCAGTAATGTCCATTGAATTTGTTTTACATTACTGACCTTACCTAAGTTTCCCTTTAGCAGGTTACTATTTATTTATTTGTTTCTAGGAGTCATATTCAGTTGTTGACAGCGGCCTACTGTCAGACTTGGTTCATGATGGCGGCACAACATCTTCACAACTTCACTTCTGTATTTGCTGCCAGTCAGACAGTATACGTAGAAATTAGTAGCATAATTAATGAAGAAAAAAACATCTGTGATTGCAAGAGATAACTCATTAATTGCGGTTATTTCACAATTATTACCTTCTTCTAAAGAAAACCTGTTCACATAAATGGCGACAATGGACACAGGAAGAGTTAGCACACAAAATGTAATAGATGTTACAATCAGCATTAAAGTCAACGAAGAAGAGTGCTTGTGGCGAGTAGAAAGTTGTGAGGAGTGTCCTGAGGACAATTTTTGTTTTGTTTCCTTCAGAGACTTGCTCAGTTCCCCAATCAGTACACAGTTGGCCGCCAGCAGAAGACAGAAAGGTATCAGGGAACCCGTAACTGTATATATCCAACCATACGCGTCTCGATAAAAGATTTCATAATCTTTACTAACAAAACTGAAAAAGCATTCGGCCGTTTTGTTTTCAGTGTTGTTGAGAAGAGTGTGTCCATACAAAATATGAGAATTCAACAAAATAAAAAATACGAAGATGGCGCTGACGGTTGCACGTGCAAACCGTTTGTTACAATAAAGATTGACTTTGAGAGGAAAAGAATTGCCGCTGTTCTTTGCAAAGTCATAGCCACCAGAATCATTGGTGATGTTTGCGCGCTTACATAACACAAAAACACTCGAATTTTACACAAAACATCGAAATTAAAAAACACATCGAAAGCCCCAAGGAACCATAACCAGGGATCACACCATAAGGCGATGAGGTCTGAGACGGCCAGACAGCTGAAGTACAAGGACAGACTGGACACCGAGGTATCTTTCAATCTGTGCTGCATCACCAACACCATGATGTTTCCGAAAGTTCCAGGAATGACAATGGCTGGTATTCCAATTTTCCAGATGAGGTTAGAGGCTGCCAGTAGACCTGTGTATGTCTTGTCACATTCAGATGAGTTTATCGCCATTGTGGATCAACTAAGCTCAATGCTTGGTTTTCACATATAACATATTTTTAACGAATCTTTAAACTTCTATCGAAAGATAAAGTTAAATCATTGGGTTTGTTGATTCGTTAATCTTATAAGCAAAAGTTAGTCCTCAAAATGTGTTTTGCTTGTTGAAATATATTTTGCAGATAATAAAATGTATTGTACGATGAAAATTTTCATTCTGTCAAACCCATTGGTTTCTTGTAAAGTGTTCTGAAAATTTAGTGTTCTCCAAAACATTTCTTTTATAAATAATAGTTTCGCCTATTGACTAACGCCTGCCCTCCTTTAGAAACATAAAAAAGTTTCAGTAGTACCTTCGACAAGCTTAAAAAATTCTTTTGACATATTTCAACAAAAGTAATCGAACTCCAAGGAAAACTGAGATACGATGCAAAAATTAGAGTTTGAATATACTTCTCAATCCTCTATTATACTAACCGTCGTCATCGTCTTCATCCAGAGAATGGATAAAATGCTTGAATTACGTTTGGTAATTCATTTCTTTTACTCCTTTGACGTTAAAATTTTTAAAATTAATAGATGCGCAGAGATATGTCAATACATGAATATACTAATATCAGTTAATAATATTTAAAAAATAATAATAATATTTTAAAAAATGTATCTACAACTTGTAAAAGTATGATTTAAATACAAATTTAATTGTCATTTTAGTCGTTTTTCGTTTCTCTTTCGTAGAAAATTAATGATCGCCTACATATACTCGTATTTCTAGTGCAGGTCGATTTTTCTGCAGGATAATTAGAAGGTAAAAGTAACTATTAGTGTTTTCTCGTTTTGTGCACACAAATGTGTACAAGTTTGTGGTGAAGATTTACATGAGCTGTGAGCAAGTGTCTGCTGAACGTTGGTATAAACTGTGAGAAACTTTCACTTGAACATTGGCCTGACCTGTAAAACTATGTCCGGCTGTCTGAACGTTTGTCAAAGTTTTTAAATGAGGGTTATACTAACCTTGAAAAAAACATTTGTCTATATCTGTCTTGTTAAGACCTATCTTCAAGCGTAAAGGACGATTGGTCTGTTAAGTGCAGGTGGACGTGGTTCACACATTCACCAACATGGCGATTGGCAACGTGTGTCTTAGTTGACTTAACACACCCGTAAAATACACTGTTAATAATATTTAGTTTTATGTGTTTTGGAAACGTTTACACACGCTCGCACATACAGTTAAATTTGAATTTGTAAAGTATACAGGATTCAAAAACTAAGTACCCGGAAAAAACCACGGTTGTAAGAAATGTAAGATCAGAACCAGCCAGTGTTGGTCCAAGACGGGCACATCGTGAACCATCTGTGTGTCTGTGTGTGTGTGCTGAGTGGGACGTTGTCTCTATTTACTCGTGTGACTGTTGTATTGTATGTCCGTTAATTTTCTTTGTTCAGTATGAGATAATGATTTTTTATGAGAACAGATAACTACGTGTACAAATATACATTAAGATAGTTTCCTACCAACGGCCTTTTTTGTTGGTTCTTTAAGAGTTAAATGTCGCTTCTATCCCATTGTTTACCTTAATAAGGCAGTTGTTATACAGATTTATCAATAATTCGTTGGAATATGTTTACAGTCTGCACGTCTCCGGTAACGTGTGCTTGTACCTCGGTGTCGCCTCCATGCAGATGACTTACAGAGAGTAAACCAAGTAAAAGTAGAGAAAAGAGAAGATCTACATCAGCGGTTCTCAACCTTTTACTTGTGACGCCCCCCCCCCCTGACGAACACCAGTACGTCCGCCCCCCCCCCCCCTTAGCCAGCGAGGTCGGTAGCTAACCACGAACGCCGCATCGGGGAAATCAATACAATTCAACAACGGAAAAACAAAGTTGGTATCTGCAAGAAGTATAACTGTTAATGAAATTTTACTAAAGCAAATTCTGCGGTGCTAATCAATATTATTTTATTGGACACTCACTTTGATTAATGAGAAGGTTGAGCCTGCTTGCTGTTGCATAGAGAAGCGAACCTTTGTGCGATGTTCGTACCCACTGCTATTCGCAGCTCAGCCTCTGCGTCCACACGATTTCTGTATTGAGACTTCAGTGCTGCCAATGCTGAAAATCCTTGCTCACACATATACGAAGTTGAAAATGGCAGAAGAACTTTCATTGCTTTCTCAGAAAGGAGAGGATATTCACCGTTGACGCTAATCCAGAATGTTGGCACTGGTGTTGTTTGGAAGACCATTTTCAGGGATTGGTCACTCGAAAGGTCGATGAGCTGCTCTTGTTCTGTGGACAACTCGCTTGTGCTAGGATCAGCGAGAAATGGATTACAAATCCAATCGTATTTAGTCACATCAATTTCAGCGAAATAATGCTGAAACCTTTCTTGCAGTCCGTTTGGATGGGCAATAATTACATTCTTCATCTGATCAAGATTCAAGTTAACGTCAGCCTTGCACTTACACAAGCACGGAAACATATCAAAAATATTTTCTTGGCGTATCTTTTGCGTCCACAACGAAATTTTTCGGACGAAAGCATTCATCTTGTCAGTTGTTTGTAATATGGTGGTGTCTTTCCCTTGCATAGAAGTATTCACAACGTTCAGATTCTCAAATATGTCCGATAAATATGCTGTTAGCAGCAGCCATCGGTCGTTCTTAAGCCCCCACCCCGCACTGTCTGGTCATGGCCTTCTGTCAGGGACCTAGAGTACTAGGACTGAGCACGTGCGAGGGCGAAAGGGTGTGAATGATGGACGTTTCCTGAATTTGTGCCTTTAAACATCTAGTTTAAAAGAGAGAGAGAGGTGTGACTGGAGAGGGAGAGGGGAGTCAGCGATGAGAGATTGGGGGAGAGAGAGGGCAAAAAGCGAGGGGAGGGAGATTGGAGGCTTAATTGTTGAGAGGGGGATTGTGTTTTGAGTTTTGGAAGTGAGAAGTCACTGCATGCCGAGACAGTGTACTTGAATAGAGAGAAGAGATTTGGAGTTTGAGCCCCCTCACCACTCGGTTACACAATGTAAACTAATTTCACTAATACCAGTATAAGAAGCTTTTAAAAAAGGACCACCTTCGCGCCCCCCATGTAGGCATTTCGCGCCCCCCTGGGGGCGCTCCCCACAGGTTGAGAACCGCTGATCTACCAGATAGTTCATGAGCTTACACACATAGACACTAATGAACTAGTTTACATTAATTTATTTGTTAACAATGAATTATATCTGCTGTCTATAATGATAACAGTTTAAACTCTCTATATGATACAGTTAAATTTAAAAGAATGCAACAACTTACTTACCTTGAAGAGTTTTTATAGAGTCTTTACGGCTGTAACTGTGAGGAGGACGAGTCTGCAAGATGCGGAAGTCGATGGAGGACGAAGCAGCTGACAAACATCAAAGAAGTGAGCGATGTGACGATGTACAGCAGGTGAGAAGATGCAGGATGAGAAGTCCACAGGCAGATGGGGGCAGACCTTGTGATGATGACTTGCCTTACATCCCGCCTTCACCTCACCCTTCACCCACTCACCCGATCCGCACGTCCGCACACAGGTAACTGCTGTCGCTCGCGTGCACAAACAAACAATCGACTACACAAATACACAGATAAATTGAATTAGTTTAATTAAAGTTAAACAGTTTAAACGCGTAATAATACATAGTATGTCTTTATAATATGTCTATGGAGTGGCCGGCTAACAAGATTTTAATACAGTAAAAGTGTCAGATAAACATACATTGACAGGATTCCGTCCGTCAGTGAACAGTTCTTCTTAAAGTCGTTGAGAGAAGTAATGTTGGAGTTGTTCAGCTGCTGCATCCTTCAGGTCCCACCCACCCTCACCCATCATGTTCCAGTGAACAGTTACAGCCTCTTGTAGAGGTCGCAGAGTTAGTGTTCCCTAGCAAAAGCAGTTTTCTGCTTGTAATAAAATCACTACTAAACAAGGATTGAGTCATCTGTGTGTCTGTGTGTCTGTGTGTGTGCGCGCGCTGAGGGGGATGTCGCCTGTAGTCTCTCGTGTGACTGTTGTATTGTATGTCCGTTAACTTTGTTTGTTCTGTATGAGATAATGATTTTCTACGAGTACGGATAACGATGCGTACATGTTCATTAAAATAATTTTTTTCCATGTGCATTTTTGTTGGTACTTTAAGAGTTGAATCTCTCTTCTATCCCATAGGTAACTCTAATGAGGCAGTTCTGATACTAATATCAATAAATCGCTGGAACCTGTTTACAGTCTGCACGTGCCCGGCAATGAGTGCTTGTACCTCGCCTACATGCAGATGACTTACAGAGAATAACATTATCTTCTCTTGCAAGAAACCGGTACCCGTGTAGGTACATACAGAAATGTCACGTGGTCTACCCGCATCATCCTAATCTGTAATACTGTCCTTCCCTCTTTCAACATATCTCTTCCCTGGAGGCTCTGGGAACTGTACACGAGCAGCTGTAGCCCTAATACCAACAGTTAACACCACACCTTGCGTGGACATGATGTGAGGGCAAGTCGTTTCACCAGAAAAGAATTCAGCGACAAGCGTCTTGTTTCCTCAGACATCAATGCGGTTCCAGACTCCGTCGACACTACTTATTCTGTATTTTACTAAACCTTTAAAAAAACATGAAAACGTAGCAAAGACTTCTTTTCAGGAATTATTTAAGCATAAAACTTGTAAAAAAGATGAGTTTTGACCGCTCGCTTGCGACAGCATCAACAAAATGAGCAACACGCTTCTTAAAGGACTAAGACGCAAAATTTTGTTTCAATGAATGTCAAGTTCGGTGATACATTTTTTTTTCAAAATCCTTGTTAATATTCAGCATGTGTTCTAAAACATCCTCACGCACACTGAGAGGTCAACATACGTTCATAGGATATTGTTTTGAGGATATTCAGCGCCAAATAAACATTATGCCGGATCGGTGAAGGCCCGGATCATCTACCAACGCGCACACTTCCGGTAAACTCTTATTTGCGAGAGCGACAAATGTTTCCTCCAGTGTGGAGGGATTTACTTACTTACTGTCTCTGTCGCCGCTAATAGTCTTTCCCACAAACTCAATGGTGTCCTACGCGGTAGACAGCGATTCCGTTACTCAAAGTCCTTAGAAGAAGATGACAGTTCTGTCACGTGACGTCGTAAGAATACGCAGGAGACACATTCTGAACCACCCACAGCACTGATGGTATAACTGATGTACTGATGCACCCGACACTTGCAAACTTTCGTGGATTCACCTCCTTGGAGTCGCCCCATGGGACGAGCTTCTCAACACTTTGCTGTTCGCTGACTCTTTGGTCAGTTGCCCTAGACCTTTATGAGAAGATGGTCACCTCCACTGGGGAATGGGCGTCTCGACAAGTTCTCATCACCGGCTTTGTGGTCGGCGGTCTCCGTAGCTGACCCACAAGGGTCTTGTTTGTTAATGCTCTAGTCACATCAAATAACAAAATATATTACTGTCGTGCAGTGCAAAGCAACCCCTTCTCCCTGGCTGGCGGCCTGTTGCTTTCTTTAAACTTCCCCACCAACCCTTCTAGAATCTTCTATCTAAACTATCAATTCACCTGCTGCATGTCAACTCAAACACCTCTACTTTCGTTCGTCTAGAACAAATTCTTCCTTCCATGATCGCAATCACATATCTTGTTACTTTTCCATTACAATGAGCAATGTAACAACCAAGCTAGTACCCGTATACATGTGAGAGTTAATGACGGTTATAAAGTGAAGTAACAGCAGCACTGTAATATAGCAGGTAGATCCTCGATATCAGTTATTTATTTTATGGATATCTTTAAAGATTTCTTTTTGTTAAATAAATCTTTCTTGTTATGCATTAATCTACACATAGTTAAATAATTTTTGGGGAGCGACTGACGTGTGATAATTGTAATATTGTTTCCCTGAAAAATTATGTATACTGGGTGAAAGAGCTCAAAACCATCCACAAGCACAGTTCCCAGGGGACAGACTCCGCGTTTATTGTAAAACTCATGAACATTGCAACAATCATAATCGAAAATGCATAGCTAGAATTTAGATAAAATATTTCTGGGCATTTTCCAACCTTTAAGCTGAAACCAGTTAGAGGAAAGAACTGACACTAGGCCATGAAGACAGTTTCAGGAACGACTATTAACCGTCTGTCCAAGTTCTGTACTTAAGCCTGGAGTAGATCAGTGTTGATAAGAGAATACAACCAACTTTATAACTCCCTGACATCATGACTTTAGATAGTTGAATGGTAATCACCTTTGACTTTGCGAATCACCCAATACATTTTATCTTTAATGCTTATCAGTCCACGCAATCGAAAAACACATTTTTGTAAAATTTTCAAAATATAAGTATTTAACTGAAAGCCACTAATGTCCATTGAATATGTTTTATATTGATGACCTCACGTAAGTTTGTCTTTAATAGGTTACTATTTATTTATTTGTTTCTATGAGCTATATTCAGTTGTAGACAGCGGCTGGCTCTTAAATTGGGTTCATGATGGCGGCACAACATCTTGACAACTTCACATCTGTATTTGCTGCCAGTCAGACAGTACACGTAGAAATTAATAGCATAATTGGTGAAGAAGAAAACATTTGTAATTGCAAGAAATAACTCATTAATTGCTGTTATTTCACAATTATTATCTTCTACTGAAGAAAACCTGTTTACATACATCCCGGCAATGGATACAGGAAGAGTTAGCAAACAAAATGTAATAGATGTTGCAATCAACATTAAAGTCAACGAAGAAGACTGCTTGTGGCGAGTAGAAAGTTGAGAAGAGTGTCCTGAGGACAATTTTTGTTTGGTTTCCTTCAGAGACTTGCTGAGTTTGCCAATCAACACACAGTTGGCCGCCAGCAGAAGACAGAAAGGTATCAGGGATGCGTCAGCTGTATACATCCAACCATACGCGTCTTGATAAAAGATTTCATAATCTTTACTGATAAAAATGAAAAAGCAGTAGTTTGTTTTGTTTTCAATGTTGTTGAGAAGAGTGTGTCCATATAAAAGATGAGAATTGAACAAAAAGAAAAATAGAAAGATGGCGCTCACCGTTGCACGTGCAAACCGTTTGTTACAATAAAGATTGACTTTGAGAGGAAAAAGAATTGCCGCTGTTCTTTGCCAAGTCATTGTCACCAGAATCATTGGTGATGTTTGCCCAGTTAAATAACTCAAAAACACTCGAAGTTTACACAACACATCGAAATTCAAAACCACTTTGAAAGCCCTTAAGAACCAGAACCAGGGATCGCACCATAAGGCGATGAGGTCAGAGACGGCCAGACAGCTGAAGTACAAGGACAGACTGGACACCGAGGTATCTTTCAATCTGTGCTGTATCACCAACACCATGATGTTTCCGAAAGTTCCAGGAATGACAATGGCCGGAATTCCAATTTTCCAGATGATGTCAGCGGCATCTAGAAGCCCTGTATATGTCCGGTTGCATTCAGAAGAGTTTACTGTCATAGTCTATCAACTAAGCTCAATAATTGGTTCTCACATAAACATATTTAAAAAAAAATTTCTTTCGAAATAAAACTTCTATCAAAATAAAAAGTTAAATCATTGGGTTCATTGATTCGTTGATCTTAGAAGCAGTAGTTGTCCTCAAAATGTGTTTTACTTTTTGAAATATATTTTGCAGATAATAAAATGCATTGTACGGTGAAAATTTTCATTCTGTCTAACCCATCGGTTTCTTGTAAAGTGTTCTGAATTTAGTGTTCTTTTATAAATTATAGTTTCGTCTATCGACTAACGCCTGCCATCCTGTAGAAACTTAAAAAAAGTTTCAGTAATACCTTACCTTCGAGAAGCGTAAAAAAATCTTTTGACAAATTCAAAGAAACTAATGGAACTCCAAGAAAAAATAAGATATGATATATAAATTAGAGTTTGAATATACTTCTCAATCCTCTTATAATAATCGTCGTCATCGTCTTCATCTGGAGAATGGATAAAATGCTGGAATTACTTTTTGTAATTCATTTCTTTTTCTCCTTTGACGTTAAAATTTTTTACAATTAATAGATGCGCAGAGATATGTCAATACATGAATATACTAATATCCGGTAATGGTATTTTTAAAAATGTATCTACAACTTTTACAAATGTGATTTAAATACAAATATAATTGTCATTTTAGTCGTTTTTGGTTTCTCTTTCGTAGAAAATTAATGAACTCCTACTTATACAAGTATTTCTAGCGCAGGTCGATTTTTCTGCAAAATAATTGGATGGTAAGAGTAACTATTAGTGTTTTCTCGTTGTGTGCATACAGATGTGTACAACTCTGTGGTGAAGATTTGCATGAGCTGTGAGCAACTGTGTGCTAAGCATTGGTGTAACCTCCACACAATGGAGGAGGTGTGAACAACTTTTACCTGAACATTGGCCTGACCTGTAAAACCATCTCCGGCTGTCTGAACGTTTGCCCAAGTTTTTAAATGAGGGTTATATGAAACTTTGCCAACCTTGGAAAAAATTTGTGTATATTTGTCCTGTTAAGACCTGTCTTCAAGCTTAAAGGACAATTGTTCTGCTAAGTGCAGGTCGACGTGGTTCACACATTCACCAACATGGTTTCACCAGAAAAAAAATAAGAACTTGGCGATGAGTGTCTCGTTTTGCTCAGACATAAATTGTGTTCCAGACTCCGCGGGCACTACTTTTAGTGTATTTCATTAAACCTTCGACACTATTTATTACGACCTTTCTAGTGCCAAAGAACATCCGCAGGAAATGGGCAACCTCATTAGAACTTCGGAAAAAAGACTCTTGTCCTAGGGTTTACCGTTTTGCTTCAGAGCAACGACTTTTCCTTACTTTAAAACTACTTCCCAGGAGTGAAGAACTACTTTCTGCATTGAAGGTAGGTTGTTGTTATATTATTTTTTCTGAGCAACCCTTAACCACGTCCCAAAGACTTCTTTTCAGGAATTGTTTCAGCACAAAGCTTGTAAATGAGATTTGACCGCTCGCTTCCGACAGCATCAACAGAAATGAGCAACACGCTACTTAAGGGACTTATACCGCGCAAAATTTTGTTTTAATGAATGTAAAGTTCGGTGATATATACTATTTTTAAAAATCCTTGTCAATATTCAGGTTATGTTCTAAAACATCCTCACGCAAATAAAGAGGCCAACAGCACAGAAAGTAGGTTTTATTTTAACACGTTTTCGTTTGAAGGCTCCAACCAATAGCAGATCTGGGACAATGCGTTCATGGGATATTATTTCGAGGATATTCATCGCCAAATAAACATTATGCCGGATCGGTGAAGGCCCGGATCATCTACCAACGCGCACTCTTCCGGTAAACTCTTAGTGGCGAAAGAGAAAGATGTTTCCTAGAATAAAAGCAGATTCTAAGATCAAATAACAACACAGATTGGTGCGAGGAATAATCCGTACATTACACTAGTCAACACTGACATTATTACTGACTTAGACAGGTCCTCATCTGTAATATCTTGGTGAGCTGAACACAATATGACCAGGACACGTTTTATTGGCTCTTGTTATGAAAATATTTGATGTTCATCTCGTGTGGCTCACCACGTCATAAAATAAGTCTACAATGACGTCATATTGCATCACATTTATAATCACGTCATGCACACGTCATCCAGAATTAATTACACCCTTCTTTGATGTAATGCAGTAGTACTGCCAGGCGACTGCTGAGGTAAGCTGACGTCATGAGTTACTATATATAGCTCAGTCACAAAGGTTGAGCATTGAAAATATTTCACACCACGTGGGTTACAGGAAAGATCAAAGAAGACTTGCTATGTTCAAGATTCCAACAATGGAATCTACTAGAATAAGATGTCTCAATTACTTGGCATCAAAAGCAGCAAACACGTTTGTTCAGAAAGATAGGTAATCTATTCTGAAAACGAAGGCCTCATGAGAGCCCTAGAAATCACTCCTGACCCACAAGAATGGAGACTGACTGTACAGTGTTCGAAACACGAGGCTAAAGGCTGTGCTTATGCACAATGGAAACCGTCTTTAATCTATTCCACTATCGTAGTGAAAAAAAACCCATGGAATATGTAAAATTAGACAGAGAGCATTGTCATGGGGTCACCAGGGAAGGGACATACCATCGCCCACATTGAAGGTCTGGTGTGTCTTGTGGACAGGTCAGGGACCGCTTGTGTAACAAACTCTGGGAGGTAGACATGTATGTGAGGTTGAGACAGGTGTTGTATGAGGTAGACAGCATTAAGTGGTTCAGCAAGCCAAGAGCAACCAGCTGACTAGCAGACGCGTTAATGGCATCCAAGAGGAAAGAAACACCTCAGGGTCTCCAACACGTCATCCTAGTATGACAAAGGGGAAATAATTAGTCACTTGTTCACCTCGCCACCTGTAGGTCGAGAAGAGAGTTAGTAGGAGTGGTCTCTTTCTCTTGTCTGTGTTGGCTATTTGGTGATTGAATGATAAGGGCTGAATGTTTCTCACACACACCACTAGGCTCATGCTCATCAACACACACCCACTCATTCAGGACATTTGCATTCTTCCGCATAGAAGCTAAGCCCTGTCCCTTGCAGGTATTGTCAAGTTTGAATAATTTGCATACTATTGCGTGTCTAAACACACCAGTTCTTAGATACTACTTCAACATGTATCAAAGTATTCATTCACTATTCTCCCTCTGAAAAAGCCAATTGCTAAATAAGCTCTCCCCACATTCTAAAGTCCAAAATGAATAGCTTGCCGTTAGGCAGTGGCGGCCAACCAGTGTGGGAGTGATTTACTTACTGTCTCTGTCGCCGCTAATAGTCTTTATCACAAAATCAACGGCCTCCTAAGCGAAAGACAGCAATTCCGTTACTCGATGTCGTTAGAAGAAGATGACAGTAGTGTCACGTGACGTCGTATGAATACGCAGGAGACACATTCCGGACCACCAACACCACTGATGTATAACTGATGTACTAATGTATCCGACACTTGCAAACTTTCGTGGATTTACCTCCTTCTCAACGCTTTGCTGTTCGCTGACTCTCGGGTCAGTGCCCTAGACCTTCGTAAGAAGATGGTCACCTCCTCTTGGGGACGGAGGTCTCGAAAAGTTCTCACCACCGGCTCTGGAGAGGGGTCTTGTTTGTTGATGCTCTAGTCACGTCTACATTACATCAAATAACAAAATAATGACTGTCGAGCAGTGTAAAACAACCCCTTTTCCAAGGTTGGCGGCCTCTAGCTTTCTTTGAAAACTTCCAGACCAACCTTTCTAGAATCTTCTATCTAAAATATCAGTTCACGAACAGTCTCCCGGCAAGTGCAGCTCAATGTTCCTGCTGCGTGTCAACTCAGACACCTTTACTTTGGAATCGCTTGTTGTTCTTGTGTGTGAGAATGTGCGAAGTGAATTAGGGAAGCAAGAAAATTGCAAGACACTTCTCGGCATGACATCAGACTGGACAGTCAAGCCAAGAGGGCAAGAGTTGTGAGGAAGGACACTGGGACAGAGGACCTTGAGAAAGGGGGCGAGTCAGTGACCAGGAACTTTCAGGACTGCCGGTGTCTCCGTGGAAAGCAAAGGACTATGTGGAAAGGACTTGCACTAACCTGCAAGAGGACTTGCACTACCTGTGACAGAACTTGCACTACCTATAAGACCTA
Organism: Pomacea canaliculata; assembly: GCF_003073045.1. Lineage (NCBI taxonomy): Eukaryota > Metazoa > Mollusca > Gastropoda > Architaenioglossa > Ampullariidae > Pomacea > Pomacea canaliculata. The sequence goes on from NC_037597.1 coordinate 3,709,976, forward strand.
GACGTTCGACGCCAAGGACAGGGCCAATACTCGAATCTGTCGTCGCTCTCTGGCGTAAATGGCAAATCGAGCAGAAAGGGACGACCGACATTTAAACGAACACTTTTAGGAGAACGTTATCGGCGTGACTGGAATACTGCTCCTCACCTCACTACAAGCGAGAATCCTCAAAGCGAGAGAGAGACTGGCAGTACGACAACAGCGATAACAACTAAGTTAGGGTTAGTATACATGTGAGAGCTAATGGCAGTAATAAAGTGAAGTAACATCACTGTAATATTGCAAGTCCATCCTCTACATCGAATATTTATTTTATGGATATCTTTAAAGGTTTCTCTTTGTTAAATAAATCTTTCTTGTTATACATTAAGCAACCCATCATTAAACCTTTTTGGGAGAACAACTGACATGTGATTATTGTGATATTGTCTCCCTGCAAGATTGTGTTTACTGGGTGGCAGAATTCAAAACAAGCCACAAGCCCAGTTCCCCGGGGACAGACTCCGCGTTTATTGTAAAAACTCCTAAACATTGCAACAATCATAATTGACACTACATAGCTAGAATTTAGATAACATATTTCTGGTCAGTTTCCAACCTTTCAGCTAAAGCCAGTAAGAGAAAAGAAATGAAACTAGACCATGAAGATAGTTTCAGGGCCGATTATTAACCGTCTGTCCAGGTACTGTATTCACGCCTGAACTTACAGCAGTGTTGAGATAGGAGAATACAACGAATCTTCGCACTCCCTGACATCCTGACTTTAGATAGTTAAATGGTAATGACCTTTGACTTTGCGAATCACCGAATCAATTTTACCTTAAATACTTTGATTCCAATCAATCGAAAAACGAAAAACTTTTATAATTTTCAAAATATAAGCATTTAACTGAAAGCCACTAATGTCCATTGAATATGTTTTATATTGCTGACCTCACCTTAGTTTGTCTTTTATAGGTTAATATTTATTGATTTGTTTCTATGAGTTATATTCAGTTGTAGACAGCGGCCGGCTACAACATTTCGTTCATGATGGCATCTCATCATCTTTACAACTTCACATCTGTATTTGCTGCCAGTCAGACAGTACACGTAGAAATTAATAGCATAATTAGTGAAGAAGAAAACATTTGTAATTGCAAGAAATAACTCATTAATTGCTGTTATTTCACAGTTATTACCTACTGAAGAAAACCTGTTTACATACATCCCGGCAATGGATACAGGAAGAGTTAGCACACAAAATGTAATAGATGTTACAATCAGCATTAAAGTCAACGAAGAAGACTGCTTTTGGCGAGTACAAAGTTGAGAGGAGTGTCCTGAGGACAATTTTTGTTTGGTTTTCTTCAGAGACTTTCTGAGTTTGCCAATCAGTACACAGTTGGCCGCCAGCAGAAGACAGAAAGGTATCAGCGATGCGACCTCAGTATATACCCAACCATACACGTCTTGATAAAAGATTTCATAATCTTTACTTACAAAACTGTAAAAGCAGTCGTTTGTTTTGTTTTCAGCATTGTTGAGAAGAGTGTGTCCGTATAAAAGATGAGAATTGAACAAAATATAAAATACGAAGATGGCGCTCACCGTTGCACGTGCAAACCGTTTGTTACAATAAAGATTGACTTTGAGAGGAAAAAGAATTGCCGCTGTCCGTTGTAAAGTCATTGTCACCAGAATCATTGGTGAGGTTTGCCCTGTTGTATAACTCAAAAACACTCGAAGTTTACATAACACATCGAAATTCAAAACCACATTGAAAGCCCTCATGAACCAGAAGAAGGGATCACACCATAAGGCAATGAGGTCTGAGACGGCCAGACAGCTGAAGTACAAGGACAGACTGGACACCGAGGTATCTTTCAATCTGTGCTGCATCACCAACACCATGATGTTTCCGAAAGTTCCAGGAATGACAATGGCTGGAATTCCAATTTTCCAGATGAGTTCAGCGACATCTAGAAGACCTGTATATGTCCTCTCGCATTCAGAAGAGTTTATTGTCATAGTCTATCAACTAAGCTCAATGCTTGGTTTTCATATAAACATATTTTTTAAAGATTCTTCTTTGGAAATAAAACTCCTATCGATATAAAAAGTTAAATCATTGGGTTCGTTGATTCGTTAATCTTAGAAGCAGAAGTTGTCCTCAAAATGTGTTTTGCTTGCTGAAATTTCGCAGATAATAAAATGTATTGTACGATGACAATTTTAATTCTTTCAAACCCACCGGTTTCTGGTAAAGTGTTCTGGAAATTTAGTGTTCTGCAGAAATATTTCTTTTATAAATAATGGTTTCGTCTATCGACTAACGCATGCCCCCCTTTAGAAACTTAAAAAAAGTTTCAGTAGTACCTTCGAGAAGCTTAAATAATTCTTTTGACATATTTCAACAAAAGTAATCGAACTCCAAGGAAAACTGAGATATGATACAAAAATTAGAGTTTGAATATGCTTCTCAATCCCTATATGATAATTGTCGTCATTGTCTTGATCTGGAGAATGGATAAAATACTTGAATTACTTTTTGTAATTCATTTCTTTTTCTCCTTTGATGTTAAATATTTTTTCAATTAATAGATGCACAGAGATATGTAAATACGCGAATATACTAATATCCGGTAACGACATTTTTAAAAATGTATGTACAACTTTAAAAGTGTGATTTAAGTACAAATATAATTGTCATTTTAGTCGTTTTTGGTTTCTCTTTCGTAGAAAATTAATGAACTCCTACTTATACAAGTATTTCTAGCACAGGTCGATTTTTCTGCAAAATAATTAGAAGGTAAGAATAAATATTAGTGTTTTCTCGTTGTGTGCATACAAATGTGTACAACTTTGTGGTGAAGATTTACATGAGCTGTGAGCAACTGTGAGCGAAGCATTGGTGTAACCTGTGAACAACTTTCAGCTGAACATTTGCCTGGCCTGTAAAAATATGTCCGGCTTTCTGATTGTTTGCTCAAGTTTTCAAATGAGGTTTAGATGAAAGTTTGCCAACCTTAGAAAACATTTGTGTATGTTTGTCCTGTTAAGACCTGTCTTCAAGCGTAAAGGACGATTGGTCTGCTAGGTGCTGGTGGGTGTTGTTCACACATTGACCAACATGGCGATTGGCAACGTGTGTCTTGGTTGACTTAACACATTCTTACAATACACTGTTAATAATATTTAGTTTTATGTGTTTTGGACAGCGTTTACACAGACACACGCACATACATTTAAGTTTGAATTTGTAACGTATACAGAATTCAAAAACTTAGTCGCCTACATGCAGGTGACACAGAGAATGCGAGTAACCGGTACTAGTGTAGATACATACAGAAATGTCACGTGGTCTACCCGCATCAACCTAATCTATTACTCTGTCCGTCCCTCTTATTTTATCCCATCTCCTCCATTCAGCTTCTTTGTTCTGTAAACGAGTAGCTACAGCACCTACCACCACACCTAACATGTACCGCTAGTTGATTTTCTTCCCTTCTCTTGCTTACATCGCTGTGGTCGTCGTTATGATGCGAGGGCAAGTAGTTTCACCAGGAAAAATGGAAAACTGAGTGATAAACATTCTTTCATTGTCTCCTCAGATATAAATACGGTGTCCAGACTCCGCGGGCACTTCTTCTTTTTCTTTACCATACAAAACCACTAATCGCACACTTCTAGGGTCAAACATGTGCAGGGTGTGGACAACAACATTATAGCTTCGAAAAAAAAGTCGGTTGTTCTGGAGTTCCCCACTTTGTCCCACTCAAAAGACTTACCCTTGCTTTATAACTACGGCCCCAGGATGAACTACGTTTCATATTTAATGTTGTCGTTGGATTAATTTTTTTTTAAGTAAATTGTTGTAAATGAGATGATTCTTGATCGCTCGCGTGTGACAGCAGGAATGAGCGGCATGATACTTGAAGGACTAGTAAGGTGCAAAATGTTATAATCAGTGTGTAAATTTTAGTGATAGATAATATTTTTACACATATGTGTTAATATTCAGCTTATTTTCCAAAAAATCCTCACGCACATAAAGAGGCCAAGAACACAGTAGTTAGGTTTTATTTGAACACGTTTTCGTTTGTAGGCCTCAACCAATAGCAGACTTGGGACTATACGTTCATAGGATATGGTTTCGAGGAAATTCACCGCCAATTAAAAAAAAAAAATGCCGGATCGGTGAAGGCCCGGATCATCTACCAACGCGCACTCTTCCTTTAAACTCTTACTGGCGAGAGCGGAAGATGTTTCCTAGAGCTAAAGCGGATTCTAAGATCAAATAATAACCACCATTGGTGCGAGGAATGTCCGTGCATTACACTAGTCAACACTGAAATTATTACTGACTGAAACAGGTCTTCATCTGTAACATTTTGATGTGCTGAAGACAATATCACCATGAAACGTTTTATTAAATCTCTTTAAGAAAATATTTGATGTTCATCTGGTGAATGTCTCGAGTAGGACTGTAACGTCATAAATAAGCCTACAATGACGTCATATTGCGCCACATTGTATAATCACGTCACGTACACGTCATCCTGAATTAATTACATCATTCTTTGATGTAATGCAGTGGTACTGCCAGGCGGCTGCTGAGGTAAGCTGACGTCATGAGTTACTATATATAGCTCAGTCAAAGGGTTGAGCATTCGAAATATTTCACACCACGTGGGTTACAGGCAAGATCAAAGAAGACTTGCTAGGTGCAAGACTCCAAGAATGGAATCTTCTAGAGCAAGATGTCTCGATTACTTCCTATTAAAAGCGCCACCAGCAGTTGGAGCTTTTATTCACAAAGAAAGGTAATCTATTCTGATAATGAGGGCCTCGTGAGCGCCTTAGAAATCACTCCTCACTCAAGAATGGAGACTGACTGTACACTGTTCGAAACACGAGGCTTAAGGCTGTGCTCATGCACAATGAAAACCGTCTTCGATCTATTCCACTTTCGTAGGGAAAAAAACGGAATAGGTAAAGTTAGACAGGTAGCATTGTCATGTCGTCACCAGGTAAGAGACATACCATCGCCGACATTGAAGGTCTGGTGTGGTTTGTGGACAGGTCATGGACCGCTTATTTAACAAACGCTGGGGTTAGACACCTATGTGAAGCTCAGACAGGTGTTATATGAGGTAGACAGTATTGAGTGGTACAGCAAGCCAAGCTGACTAACAGACAGGTAACGGCAACCAGGAGGAAAGAAACACCTAAGGGTCTCCAACACGTCAGCAGGAACCAGGGCCGCCGAGAGCCAGCCCGGGCCCCGGGACAGACGACCTCTCCGGGCCCCTTGTACTTGTAATCGTAAATTATTTTCCCAGTATATAATGTATGTTTACAATTCGAATCTCAATATCTACACCCAAACTCAACTTCTGCATGTGTAATGCTTGGGTGTTCTGTCCTTAGACCTTTCTTTAAAAGAAAAAGAAAAGGAGAAAAAGAAAAAAAAATCCACTGACCAAGGCTGGACAGGTTGGCGGCCTCTCGCTTTCTTTTAAAACTTCCCCACCAGCCCTTCTAGAATCTTCTCTCTAAACTGTCTATTGACAAAAAGTCTCCCGGCACGTGCAGCTCAACGTTCCATGCTCGCAGTCACACACCTCGTTACCTTTGCGTGACAATGACCAATAGAATCGCTTGTTGTTCGTGTCTGTGGGAATGTGCGAAGTGAATTAGGGAAGCGAGAAAATTGCAAGACACTTCTTGGCATGACGTCAGACTGGACAGTCACGCCAAGAGGGCAAGGGTCGAGAGGAAGGACTCTGGGTTAGAGGACCTTGAGCAAGGGGGCGAGTCAGTGACGAGGAACTGTCAGGACTGCCTGGTGTCGCCGTGGAAAGCAAAGGACTACATGACCAGGGCTACCTGTGAGAAGACTTGTACTACCTGGAAGAAGGATCGCACTACCTGTGAGAGGATTTGCACTGTGAGAGATAGACGTTGGACTCCAAGGCCGACAGAAGTTGTCGTTGTCACCTCACTACAGGTGTGAATCCTCAAAGCGCGCGCGAGAGAGACTGGCAGTACGACAACAGCGGTAACAACGAAGTATACATGTGAGAGTTAATGGCAGTTATAAAGTGAAGTAACAGCACTGTAATATTGTCAGTACGATTAGCACGGATAGTACTGGTACATCCTGTAGATGAGTTATTTATTTTAAATATACCTTTAAAGGTTTCGTTTTGCTAAATGAATCTTTATTGACATAAGTTAAGCCAGACATCGTTAAATACATTTTTGGGGAGAGACTGACCTGTGATTATTGTAATATTGTCTAACTGCAAGATAATGTTTACTTGGGTGGTAGGACTCAAAATCAAAAACTTGGGGAGTTTCCAACCTTTCACCTGAAACTAGTACAGTGGAACCTCGGTTAACGAACTTAATCCGTTCTGGAAAGCTGTTCGTTATCCGAAATGTTCGTTATCCGAAACAATTTTTTCCATAAGAAATAAACGAAATAGATTTCATCGGTTTCCAGCTCCTGTTGACTCGCTAATATTTGAAAGTTACAGGCTATATAGGTATTTGTTTTAATGAGAACAGTTATAATGCAATAAAGTAAAGGTAAAGGTCGTCCCATAACCTTTAAAGGTCGTTTGGGGAGTGAGGTGTTAGAGACCCCACTTTTCTCGGGGCCAGCTTTTTACATGAGGGTGGTGCCCATCTCCTCTCCCTCGCTGCCTTACCTTCCCCGACCCTCTATGGAGTCAGGTACCCATTCCCTTCAGCTGGGTCGACTGGGGGAAGTTTGCTGCGCTTATCGGGAATTGAACCAGCGCGCTCTCTGTTCGGACGCCAGCGCTCTAACCACTCGGCCGTCCGCTTCCCCTATAATGCAATATATATGAGTTAAATAAACATCAAAACATTAACGAAAGCATTAAAACATCAGAAAACTTGCCGTTTTGAAGGCGTGGTTGGAAGCAGGTGTGGGGAGGAAGGGGTGGAATGACTGCTTGGATTCCCCCTCCATGAGCACACGTGACATTATAAAATCGGGGGTGACTTCCCTTTTCTGTAGCTTTGAGGCTAAAGGAAAAAAACTTGTCCAGTGTCTGTTGCTTCTGTCTTTTTGTAAAACACTTCGGTAATACGACATCACATATCCGACAGACGGATGCCACCTTCATACTTTGAAATCATTTCCTTTTTCAATTCATTTGTTGGCCGCTTCCTCGTCATTACCTCACTACTATTAATTGCTCTTAATCTTCTTTGGAGCCATGATTGAGGATTATCTTATTAAAATAAAGCACAAAAATCACTAAATACGAAGGATGCGCATAGATAAGGAACGACGTATCGTAACTGTGTCTCGAGCGCGAAATATGACCTGCTGGTCGGTCACGTGTGGTTCACGTGGCTGTTCGTTATCCGAAATTTTGTTCGCTATCCGAGACAAACTTTTAAAGAAATTTTTGTTCGTTATCCGAAATATTCGCTATCCGAGGCGTTCGCTAACCGAGGTTCCACTGTATAAGTAAAGAACTGACACTAGGCCATAAAAATAGTTTAGGGCCGACTATTAACCATCTGTCCAGGTACTGTATTCAAGCCTAGAGTAGAGCAGTGTTGAGATAGGAGAATAATCCTATAGTTGCCCTTGTGGATGAATAAAGTTGTATTATATTGTATTGTATTGTAAAACCAACTTTGGCACTCCCTGGCATCCTGACTTTTGAAATGGTTGAATAGTATTGAACTTTGACTTTTTTTAATCACCGAATATATTTTACCTTCAATGCTTATCATTTCACGCTAACAACTAACAAAATCCTGTAATAATTTTCAAAATATAAGCGTTTTACTGAAAGCCACTAATGTCCATTGAATTTTATTATATTACTGACCTTACCGCAGTTTATCTTTAGCCGGTTAATATTTATTTATTTGTTTTTAGGAGTTGTATTAAGTTGTAGACAGCAGCCTACTGTCAGACTTGGTTCATGATGACGGCACAATATCTTCACAACTTCACATCTGTATTTGCTGCCGGTCAGACAGTACACGTAGAAATTAATAGCATAATTTGTGAAGAAGAAAACATCTGTAATTGCAAGAGATAACTCATTAATTGCTGTTATTTCACAATTATTATCTTCTTCTGAAGAAAACCTGTTCACATAAATGCTGACAATGGACACAGGAAGAGTTAGCACACAAAATGTAATAGATGTTGCAATCAGCATTAAAGTCAACGAAGAAGACTGCTTGTGGCGAGTACAAAGTTGAGAGGAGTGTCCTGAGGACAATTTTTGTTTGGTTTCCTTCAGAGACTTGCTGAGTTTACCAATCAGTACACAGTTGGCCGCCATCAGAAGACAGAAAGGCATCAGGGATGAGAAACCTGTAGATATCCAACCATACGTGTCACGAAAAAACATTTCATAATCTTTACTGACAAAACTGAAAAAGCAATCGGCAGTTTTGTTTTCAGTATTGTTGCCAAGAGTGTGTCCATACAAAAGGTGAGAATTCAATAAAACAAAAATTGCGAAGATGGCGCTCACCATTGCACGTGCAAACCGTTTGTTACAATAAAGATTGACTTTGAGAGGAAAAAGAATTGCCGTTGTTCTTTGCCAAGTCATAGTCACCAGAATCATTGGTGAGGTTTGCGCGGTTAGAAAACTCAAAAATACTCGAATTTTACAGAACACATCGAAATTCAAAGACACATCGAAAGCCCCAAGGAACCAGAAGAAGGGATCACACCATAAGGCGATGAGGTCAGAGACGGCCAGACAGCTGAAGTACAAAGACAGACTGGACACCGAGGTATCTTTCAATCTGTGCTGTATCACCAACACCATGATGTTTCCGAAAGTTCCAGGAATGACCGTGGCCGGGATTCCAATTTTCCAGATGAGGTCAGCAGCATCTAGAAGACTTGTATATGTCTTGTCGCATTCAGAAGAGTTTATCACCATAGTGTATCAACCAAGCTCAGTGCTTGGTTTTCACATAAAACGTATTTAAATTTTTTTTAACTTCTTTCGAAATAAAAAGTTAAATTATTGGATTCGTTGATGCGTTTAGCGAAGAAGCAGTTGTCATCAAAACGTGTTTTGCTTGTAGAGTTATTTTTTTATTAATAATAAAATATATGGTACGATGAAAAATTTAATTTTGACAAGACGATCGGTTTCTTGTCAAGTGTTCTGGAAATTTACTGTTCTGCAGAAGCATTCCTTTAATAAATAATACTTTTGTCTGTCGACTAAGGCACGCCTTCCTTTAGAATCTTTTCAGGAGTACCTTCGACAAGCTTAAAAAACTCTTTTGACATATTTCAACAAAAGTAATCGAACTCGCAGGAAAACTGAGATATGACATGAAGATGAGAGTTTTCATATACTTGTCAATCTTCTCATTTAAAAAAGTAATAATGCAAGTAACAATATTGTCATCGTCATTGTCATCATCTTAACACAGGATAAAATGCTAAATTACTTTTCTAAATTCCTATTTTTTTGCACTTGATGTTAATGAAAAATATTAAATTAATAGATGCGCAGAGATATGTCAATACGTGAATATACTAATATCCGGTAATGACATTTAAAAAAATGTTTACAACTTGAAAGTTTTGAAAAAAATACAAATATTATTGTCATTTTAGTCGTTTTCCGTTCCTCTTTCGTAGAAAATTAATGATCGCCTACATATACTCGTATTTCTTGTGCAGGTCAATTATTCTGCAGGATAATTAGTAGGTAAAAGTAACTATTAGTGTTTTCTCGCTTGGTGCATACACATTTGTGCAAGTTTGTGGTGATGATTTACATGAACTGTGAGCAACTGAGTGCTGAACATTGATGTAACCTGTGAACATTGGCTTGACTTGAAAAACCATCTCTTGCTGTCCGATTGTTTGCCCAAGTTTCTAAAATGAGGGTTATATGAAACTTTTCTAGCCTTGAAAAAAAATTGTGTATTTTTGTCCTGTTAAGGACGATCTTCAAGCTTAAAGGACGATTGTTCTGCTGAGTAGAGGTGGTCGTGGTTCACACATTCACCAAGATGGAGATTGGCAACGTGTGTCTACGTTGAGTTAACTCACTTTTAAAATACACTGTTAATTACATTTAGTTTTACGTGTTTCGGACACGTTTACACACACACAAACACATACACTTAAGTTTGAATTTGTAAAGTATACAGGATTCAAGAACTTAGTACCCATAGAAAACCACGGAAGTAAGAAATCTAACATGACAACCAGTGTTGGTCCAAGCCGGAAGTATGCGAGAGAAATGATTGACACCCGGTGTGATGAAAGTAATGAGAGACGAAACCTCGCAAAAGTAGAGAAAGGAAAAGAACTTAATAGTAGTTCATGACGACATACACAGGGGCACTAATTCATTCACTAATTTACATCAATTAGTTACCAATGATTTATATCTGTTGTCTATAATGATAACTGTTTAAACTCTCTCTATGATAAAGTTATAGTATTTTTAAAAAAAGAGGCAACAACTTGCTTACCTTCAAGAGTTTTTATAGAGTGTGTCACATTGTAGGCTTTGACCGTGAGGAGGACGAGCCTGCGAGATGTCGATGTCGACGGAGGACGAAGCAGCTGACAAAGGGGATGGAGGCAGACCTTGTGATGATGACTCGCCTTACATCCACCGTTCACCTCACCCTTCACCCACCCACTCACCCGCTCCGCACGTCCGCACACTCTTACTTAAGTGGAACGTTGTCTGTTTGCAAACTTGTGGCTGTTGTACTGTATGTCCGTTAACTTTCTTAGCTCGGTATGAGATAATGATTTTCTACGAGTACGGACACCTACGTCTACAAATATGCAGGAAAATATTTTACTGAAAAAGGTATCTTTTGTTGGTACTTAAAGAGCTTATTGTCCCTTCTATTCAACAGTTTTCCATAATGAGGCAGTTGTTATACAGATATCAATAAATCGCTGGAACATGCTTTAGGTCTGCACGTACCCGGCAATGTGTGCTTGTACGGTTGTACCTCGGTGTCGCCTGCATTCAGGTGACATACGTGATCTGTTCGACGACTGCAGTCCTGTGTATGTCTATGTAACAACAAAGAGCAGGTCACAAAAATGTTTCTGGTGTTTAAAAATATAGAAAAATGAAAGCAAATATTTGTATTACTAGACCTAAGTCATCTCGCGCATTGAGGTCTAGTAAAGCAAATGATGAGTAAAAATGCTTTGACTTGCTCAGGTTTCTGTACTTGATTTGTTGTGGTGATGTAAGGTGTTGAGTAAGATTGCTCTGTGCAAAGTCCAGGAGTCTGAGGTCCCTGTCCTTTATTTTCAACCCAAGGCAAGCTTAACCTTCTGTTTCTGTAATTTGCTCGTAGGTGTCTGAGCTGACTTTGGCGTTCAGTCAAACAAGAATGTCTTGTGTGGGTAATGCCTTTAGAACCTTACCTACCTGTCAGTAAACCCATACACTTCTTTGTCTCTATGAGTAGACGCTGGGTAAATGCTGCTGTAGATGGGTGTACAACTGATGCCGACTCTGACCACTTTCTTGTGGACAAGGAAGCCAACACCATGTCTATCGTACTCCCCTCTGTACCAGAGTGTATGACCTCCATCTGCTTCTGTCTCCGTTTATCCTATCTGACTTCTAGTAGTCCCACAATGTCTCTAGTACAGCTCTAGGTCATGGGTGAGTCTTTTAACTTTTTTGCACTACTGTCATGGGAGGACGTTCCTCGTACGAATGTGTGTTCCTTATCTGATCTTAATACCTGCTGTCGCCACCAAGTCTACCGGAAGGGTGCACGTTGGTTGTTGATCCAGGCCTTGACCGATCCAGCATGATGTTTGCCGGTGAATATCCTCGGAACCATATCAAATAAACACATGTCCCGGATCTGAAATTGGTTGAAGCCTTCACAATGAAAACGTTTTTAAATACAATCTTAACTTCTGTGTTGTGGGGGTTATTTAGTGCGTGACAATATTTATAAAAAATGTAAGCAGAACACTAACACATATGGGCAAAAATATTATCTATCACTAAAATTTACACACTCATTACAACAAAATGTTTCACAGCACCTGTCGTTTAAGTAGCATGCCTCTCATTCCTGTTGATGCTGTCACACGCGACCAATCAAGACTCATCTCTTTTTACAAGAATTTACTCAGTAAAATTAATCCATCGACAAAATTAAACACGGAAAGTACTACGTTCTTGGGCCGTAGTTATAAAGCAATGGCAAGTCTTTGCAGTGGGACACAATGGGGAACTCAAGGATGATCGTCGTGTTTTCAAAGTTATAGTGCGGTTATCCCTGCACATGTTGTTTGACCCTTAAATTATTACCTTTTTTGAAGAAAACCTGTTAATAAAAAATATTAGAGAGACCTGTCATGTGGTCACCAGGGAAGGGACGTACCATCGCCGACATTGAAGGTCTGGTGTGGCTTGTGGACAGGTCATGGACCGCTTATATAACAAACGCTGGGGGGGGGGTAGACACCTATGTGAAGCTCAGACAGGTGTTATATGAGGTAGACAGTATTGAGTGGTACAGCAAGCCAAGCGCGACCAGCTGGCTAGCAGATGCGGTAATGGCATCCAGCAAGATACAAAGATACACCTCAGGTTTAGCAGGACCTACTAGGATGACACAGGGGAAAGAATAAATCACCTGCTCACCCCGCCACCTGTAGGCCGAGGAGAGAGTCAATAGGAGTGGTTTCTCTCTCGTGTCCGTGTCGGCGACTTGATGATTGAATGATGAGGAGATGAATGTCTCACACACACACCAACACTGTACGGCTGTAAATGTGAGGTGGACGAGCCTGCGAGCATGCGCATCAACACACACCCACTCAGGACAGTTTTGCATTGACAAATACAAAGCTAAACCCTGTCCCTTGCAGGCCCTGTCAAGTCTTAATAACTCGCATACTCATGTGTGTCTAAACACACCAGTTCTTAGATACTAGTTCAACATGTCTCCACGCATTCATTCACTTTTCTCCCTCTCCAAAGACCAATAGCTAAATAAGCTCTCCCCACACACTTAAGTCCAAAATGAATAGCTTGCAGTGAGGTAGTGGCGGCCAACTAGTCAGTGATTTACTTGCTGTCTCCGCTAATTGTCTTTCCCACAAACTCAGTGGCGTCCTAAGCGGAAGACAGCAATTCCGTTACTCGACCTCCTTAGAATAAGATGGCAGTTCTGTCACGTGACATCGTAAGAATACGCAGGAGATCCATTCCGAACCACCTATACTACTGATGGTATAACTGATGTACTGATGTATCCGACACTTGCAAACTTTCGTGGATTCACCTACTTGGAGTCGCCCCACGGGGACGAGCTTCTCAACACTTTGCTGAGGGCTGACTCTCGGGTCAGTGCCCTAGACCTTCGTCAGAAGATGGTGACCTCTTCACGGGGACGGGCGTCTCGACAAGTTCTCACCACAGGCTCTGGGGTCAACAGCTCAACGTTCCTGCTGCGTGCCGACCCAGACACCTCTACTTTCGTTCATCTAAAACAAATTCTTCCTTCTTTCTATGCTCGCAGTCACACATCTTGTTACCTTTCCGTGACAATGACCAATGGAATCTCTTGTTGTTCGTGTCTGTGGGAATGTGCGAAGTGAATTAGGGAAGCGAGAAAATTGCAAGACACTTCTCGTCACGATGTCAGACTGGACAGTCACTCCAAGAGGGCAAGAGTTGGGAGGAAGGACTCTGGGATAGAGAACCTTAAGCAAGGGGGCGAGTCAGTGACGAGGAACTGTCAGGACTGCCTGCTGTCGCCGTAGAAAGCAAAGGACTACATGACCAGGGCTTGTACTACCTGTGAGAGGACTTGCACTACCTGTGACAGGGCTTGCACTACCTGTGAGAGGTACACGTTTGACGACAAGGCCGACAGAAGTCATCGTTCTCAAAGAGAAGACACCACCTGCTGGGTTCGCCGCACTCCACAGCACCGGAGTAGAGAGACATCACATGAAGATGGTGTTTGTTCAGCGGCTGTACGCGGCACTGGAGTCGTAGATGAGAGCGTGTGTGTGTGTGTGTCCCTGGACAGGACAGTGCTCGAATCCGTGTCTCAGTTAAAGAAGTTGTCACTCTCTCACATAAATGGTAAATCGAGCGAAAATTGACAACAGACAGTCAAACGAAAACTTCGAGAAGGTCATCGGCGTGTGGTGAGTGTCGACTGGAATACTGCTCCTCACCTCTCTACAAGCTTGAATCCTTAAAGCGCGCGTGCGAGAGAGAGACTGGCAGTACGACAACAGCGGTAACAACTAAGTTAGTACCCGTATACATGTGAGGGCGAATGGTAGATGATGATGATGATGATGGGGTTTATAACGCGCAAAATCCGTATCATGGAGAAACGCTCAATGCGCCGAAATTTTACATAAAAGTACACCAATAAAATCCACATTAGCAGCTGCAGAAAACCAAAAGGAAAGTTAGAATCAAACGATCCGACGGCTAAAAAGGACCACAGTTGTGAGAGACGATCTGCTGCTGCAAAGCGCATGAACACCACTCAAAAACACAGGTCCACAAATCAGAAAAAGGAAAAACAGATGATCACATGGGCATTGTAGGAAAATGAAGGGTAAGATCATCAGGTGCTTGGCCCTGCAGTACAGTCCACAGTCCTCTTGACGAGTGCTGAGCTACATGCACTGTGGTCGTATCTCTGTGACCTGTATATAGCTGATCGATACAGGCCACACTGTCAAACTTCACGATGACACCTCTGATGACGATAACTCATTCATGTTGACAGTACAATGTTACAATGATAGTACAGCGGTAGTGGATAAACAATGAGACAGGTACCATGACACGTGACACAAGACACTCGAGATATAGTCGGATGGACGGAAAGGGCAACAATAGCGCTTTCTCGGGTTACTAAAAATAGATTGTGACGTCACGCAGCAGAGCATCATGGGATTGCTTTGCGGGCAAACACTGCACGTTGTTCTTTCTGTTTACGCTACGGCGACTGACAAAAAGCGACATTTTTTATATTAATCCCTGAAACAATGCTGAAAACAGGAGGAACCAAGCACTGCTGTTGGGGTTTATGTAAATGGGACTCCAGATATCCAGAGCGGTTACCGGAGGGTACGTTTTTTTAATTCCATTTCCAAAGCGTGGTAAGACCAGTGACAACATGACCCATGCAGTGGGAAAGACAACAGAGCAAGTTCAAGACTGAGAAAGCAAAGCGCCAGCAGTTTTTATGTGGGCGATCTGATTTCCAAAATGTGGAGAAAATAACCAGGAACACATATATCTGCTCTCTGCATTTTCGTGGTAGAAAAGCCCAACATCTGAGAACGACGAACCAGTATTAGCGACGCTTACAGACGAGGAAACAAAAGCGACAGGGAGGTAACAGGAAGGCTCCAGCGCAACGTGGCGACCAAACTGCACATTATCAACGGGACAAATGAGAAGAAAACTGGTCCATCTAGGCGTTTTACCCCCAAAAAAGGAACTGTTCATTACACTTCTGAGGCTGCGAAAAGGACTTTTCACTGAAAATATTGCCGTTCATGTTTGACACATCTGAAATCGTTTTGAGAGCAAATTTTATCAGTTTTATGTTCCTACACTTCAAGTCTATGAATGTCCCTATATTCCCAAAAGGATATAGATAAAAACATCTTTGCAAAGAGTTTTAGAGTTTAGAACAGTTTAAAAAATGTCAATACTCTGTAGACTGCACACAATTCTTTTGTCAGACACCCAGGGATTATGGCAGCAAGGCAAATTGTATTCCTCTTACTCTTACAAGCATCTACAACCACCACAAAGGACTGATGATTACACTAACATCTAGTGAAAGACGTTCTGATGCAAAGGTGCATCCAGAGCACGGGACTAAGTTTTGTGTTATCATTTGGTTTAAACTCAGAACGCATTGCCTTCTACAAACACATTGAACCAGGAGAATGTTTTCAGATTGTGACAAAAGGGTTAAATTGTAGGTAGGATTTTTTCTTTGCTCGAGACTATAAAAAAATCCAATTTCCACTAGATAAGCGAGCTAGCCTGTGCCAACAGGAATGATAACACAACTGCGGTACCAAGCCGAATCAAGGCCACGAGATTCATATAGAAAAGACGCTTTCAGCAGACCATAGAAAAGAGTTCATTGAAAACTAATGTCTCGTTCCTATTCCTGATTGAAGTCTAATCAAATGTTGTCCTAGTCTAAAGCTACAGAAATGGCATTTCTGGAGACAGTTTGTTTGTTATCTTGCTTTCTGGTTGTATTCAATTAGCTTATCTATTATTTTATATGAGACCATTTCTGTTGCGTGGTAATAAAAATTGCATTCTAGTAAGCGACCGGCTAGCCTGTCGCAGAGACAGGAGATGGATACATGATTATGTAGAACGGCTGAAGACTTGAAAAGATAACCCACATGCTTCTCACGTGTACATCCCCCTAGAGCCTCAATGCGATTTTTCTGGATGCTGTTCCAAATTTTATCAGTTTGTAATTTTCAGATGGTCTTTAAAAGCAAGTGAAAGCTAGTAAATTGGTGAACAGATGAAATGTGGGGAGTATTTTACCAAAACCAGACTGAAAAGAATTTTTGGTGTTAAAACTGATGGTCAACCTATCAATTCATCAGGCATATGACAGAAAAGTATTAAATAAATCTGTATATAATTAATATTATAGGTACAAGTACTGTTCTGCTTCATAGTAAACAAAGTTAAGAAAAAAAAAAAAATCAAAAACCAGATTTTTACACGGTTTCACGTTTAGTTTTTTTTTTAACCCATTAACGGCACAGCAACGCATTCGCTGCAAACGCTGGTGTAGTAACATGTGGGGAATATATTTGTCCGCTTTGCATCCCAGAAGCCTTGCGCGCTAGATCGTGACGTCATCTGTGGAAAACGCATTGCAGTCACCGGTGTGGATATACACAGTTCAAAACTCAGCATGAGGTGTGGGTCAGTGTTATATATAGTTCGTCTCTTACTCCGTCATGCGTGATGTCATCAGTGACGACAATGTACAATACGTAGAAACACAACGGACTGGGTACTGAACCCACAAACAAAAATAAATGTGATAAAAGTAAATAAGAAGAACCACAGATAGTCACAACTACTGCCTGTAGGAACCACACTCGTAGAAAATTCACTCAAATCGGTATATCACAGAGATTCACATAGACCCATACGATCTGTCTGAAGCAGAACTATGTCACACAAGTACACTGATCAAGGTGAAAATGAAACTGTAGAGAACGGTCACCACTGATCATCTCCCGCACAACAGAACCGAAACCGAGGTCACCAGGATGGAAAGAGCATCATATCCAAGCTATCGCAGCCAGGCACACTCAATTAAAGTTGACAGCAAAGCCTAGGGAAGCAACAATAACACATCAGGCAAGACCGAGACACAAAGTAGGTTCCATCCATCCGCCATCTTACTACGTCACAAAGATATAAAGGGAAGTAACAGCACTTTTATATTGTCAGTACGATTTGCAAGTATATTACTGGTACACCCTCTAGATGAATTATTTATTTTATATATATATATATCATTAAAGGTTTCGTTTTGCTAAATAAATCTTTATTGATATACATGTAATATTGTCTCCCTGAAAGATTATGTTTACGTGGGTGGAATAACTAAAATCCGATTGCTATCCACAAGCCCAGTTGCCCGTGGACAGACATTCCGCGTTTATTGTAAAACTCATGAACATTGCAACAATCATAATTGACAATACATAGCTAGAATTTAGATTAAAAAAAACTTTCTGGGGAATTACAACCTTTCAGCTGAAACTAGTAAGAGTAAAATACTGACACTAGGCCATAAAAATAGTTTAGGGCCGACTATTACCCGTCTGTCCAGGTACTGTATTCAAGCCTGGATTAGACCAGTGTTGAGGTAGGAGAATACAACCAACTTTCGCACTCCCTGGCATCCTGACTTTTGAAATGGTTAAATAGTATTGACCTTTGACTTTGCTAATCACTGAATAAATATTACCTTCAATGCTGATCATTTTATGCAAACAACAAACAAAATCCTATAATAATTTTCAAAATATAAGTGTTTAACTCAGCGGTTCTCAACCTTTTACTTGTGACTCCCCCCCTGACGAACACCGGTACGTCCGCGCGCCCCTCCCCCCCCACCCCTTAGCCAGCTAGGTCGGTGGAGGAGGGAGGGAGCCTTAGCTAACCTCGAACGCCGCGTCGGGGAAATCAACAACGGAAGAAGAAAGTTCGTATCTGCAAGAAGTATAACTGTTAATGAAATTTTACTAAAGCAGAAAATCTGCGGGTGCTTAATAAAATTATTTTATTGGACACTCACTTTGATTAATGAGAAGGTTGAGCCTGCTTGCTGTGCATAGAGAAGCGAACCTGGGTGCGATGTTCGTACCCACTGCTATTTCGCAGCTCAGCCTCTGCGTCCACACGATTTTCTGTATTGAGACTTCAGTGCTGCAATGCTGAAAATCCTTGCTCACACATACGAACGAAGTTGAAAATGGCAGAAGAACTTTCAGTGCTTTCTCAGAAAGGAGAGGATATTCACCGTTGATGCTAATCCAGAATGTTGGCACTGGTGTTGTTTGAAGACCATTTTCAGGGATTGGTCACTCGAAAGGCGATGAGCTGCTCTTCTTCTTCCGTGGACAGCACGCTTGTGCTAGATCAGCCAGAAATGATTACGAATCCACTCGTATTTAGTCACATCAATTTCAGGAAAGTAATGCTGAAAACCTTTCTTGCAGTCCGTTTAGATTGGCATAATTACATTCTTTCACCTGATCAAGATTCAAGTTAACGTCAGCCTTGCAACTTACACAAGCACGGAAACATATCAACAATATTTTCTTGGCGTATCTTTTGCGTCCACAACGAAATTTTTCTGACGAAAGCAATTCATCTTGTCAGTTGTTTGTAAATATCATGGGTGGTGTCCTTCCCTTGCATAGAAGTATTCACAAGACGTTCAGCTTCTCAAATATGTCGATAATATGGCCATTAGCAGCAGCCATCGGTCGGTCCTTAAGCCCCCACCCGCACTGTCTAGAGTCATGGCCTTCTGTCGGGACCTTAGCCAGTACTAGGACTGAGCACGTGCGAGGCGAAAGGTTCGTGAATGATGGAGTTTCCTGAATGCGTGCCTTTTAGATGTTTAATAAAAAGAGAGTAGTTGACTGGAGAGGAGAGGGGAGGCTCAGCGATGAGAGATTGGGGAGAGAGAGGGCAAAAGGCGAGAGGAGGAGATTGAGGGCTTAATTGTTGAGAGGGGATTGTGTTTTGGTTTTGGAAGTGAGAAGTCACTGCATGCCGAGACAGATTGTACTTGAATAGGGAGAAGAGATTTGGAGTTTGGAGCCGCCTCACCACTCGGTGTACACAATGTTAAACTAATTTCACTAATACCGTATAAGAAACTTTTTAAAAAGGAAAACCTTCGTGCCCCCCCCCCTTGTAGGCGCGCCCCACAGGTTGAGAACCGCTGCGTTTAACTCGAAAGCCACATAATGTCCATTGAATTTTAGTATATTACTGACCTTTCCTAAGTTTCTCTTTAGCAGGTTAATATCTATTTATTTGTTTTTAGGAGTTATATTAAGTTGTTGACAGCGGCCCATTGTCAGACTTTGCTCGTGATGGCGGCACAACATCTTGACAACTTCACATCTGAATTTACTGCCAGTCAGACAGTACACGTAGAAATTAATAGCATAATTGGTGAAGAAAAAAATATCTGTAATTGCAGAATAACTCAATAATTAGCTGTTTATTTCACAATTATTATCTCTTCTGAAGAAAACTGTTGTTACAATAAGATGGCGACAATGGATACAGAAGAGTTAGCCACAAAATGTAATAGATGTATTGCATCAAGCATTTAAAGTCAACGAAGAAGACTGCTTGTGGCGAGTACAAAGTTGAGAGGAGTGTCCTGAGGACAATTTTTGTTTGGTTTCCTTCAGAGACTTGCTGAGTTCCCCAATCAGTACACAGTTGGCCGCCAGCAGAAGACAGAAAGGTATCAGCGATAACATACATGTACATATTAAACCATATGTGTCTCGATAAAACATTTCATAATCTTTACTGACAAAGTGAAAAAGCACTCATCTGTTTTGTTTTCAATATTGTCGTGAATGGTGTGTCCATACAAAAGGTGAGAATTCACTACAAGAAAAATTGCAAAGATGGCGCTCACCGTTGCACGTGCAAACCGTTTGTTACAATAAAGATTGACTTTGAGAGGAAAAAGAATTGCCGCTGTTCTTTGCCAAGTCATAGCTCACCAGTATCAGTGGTGATGTTTGCTGGTTACAAAACCTCAAAAACACTCGATAGTTTACAACAACGCTTCGAATTCAAAACACATCGAAGGCCTTAAGAAACCAGAACCACGGGTCACACCATAAGGCGATGAGGTCAGAGACGGCCAGACAGCTTAAGTACAAGGATCAGACTGGACACCGAGGTATCTTTCAATCTGTGCTGTATCACCAACACCATGATGTTTCCGAAAGTTCCAGGAATGACAATGGCCG
Source organism: Pomacea canaliculata (assembly GCF_003073045.1). Taxonomy (NCBI): domain Eukaryota; kingdom Metazoa; phylum Mollusca; class Gastropoda; order Architaenioglossa; family Ampullariidae; genus Pomacea; species Pomacea canaliculata. Next base: position 3,730,563 of record NC_037597.1, read on the forward strand.
GGATTCCAATTTTCCAGATGAGGTCAGCGGCATCTAGAAGACTTGTGTATGTCTTGTCGCATTCAGAAGAGTTTATCGCCATTGTTATTAACTAAACTCATTGCTTTGTTTTCACATAAAAGATATCGTTTTTAAAATCTTTTAAATTCTATGGAATTAAAATTAAATTTTTGGAATCGTTGATTCGTTAAGCGAAGAAGCAGAAGTTGTCCTGAAAATGTGTTTTGCTTTTGAGTTATATTTTGTTGATAATAAAATGTATCGCACGATGAAAATTTAATTCTGACAAGCCAATCGGTTTCTTATTAAGTATTCTGGAAATTTCCTGTTCTGCAGAAACATTCCCTTAATAAATAATACTTTCTTCTATCGATTCACGCATGCCTTCCTTTAGAATTGTTTTATAGTTTTAGTAATACCTTTGACAAGCTTAAAAAAATCTTTTGACATATTTTAACAAAAGTAATCGAACTCTCAGGAAAACTGAGGTATGATACGAATATGAGAGTTTTAATATACTTGTCAATCCTCTTATAAAAAAAAAAATTATACAAGTAATGATAATATAATCGTCATTGTCATCATCTTAACACAGGATAAAATGCTAAATTACGTTTTTTAATTCCTATGTTTTTTGCACTTGATGTTAGTGAAAAATATTAAATTAATAGATTCGCAGAGATATGTCAACACTTGAATATACTAATATCCGGTAATAATATTTTAAAAAATGTTTACAACTTTAAAATTTTGTAAAAAAAATACAAATATAATTGTCATTTTAGTCGTTTTCCGTTCTTCTTTTGTAGAAAATTAACGATCGCCTACTTATACTCGTATTTCTTGTGCAGGTCGATTTTTCTGCAGGATAATTAGTAGGTAAGAGTAACTATTAGTGTTTTGTGGATTGATGCATACAAATGTGTACAACTTTGTGGTGAAGATTTGCATGAGCTGTGAGCAACTGTATGCTGAACATTGATGTAACCTAGGAACATCGGTCTGACCTGTAAAACCATCTCCGGCTGTCTGATTGTTTGTCCAAGTTTTTTAAATGAGGGTTAATGAACTTTTCTAGCCTTGAAAAAAACATTTGTGTATTTTTGTCCTGTTATGGATGATCTTCAAGCTTAAAGGACGATTGTTCTGCTAAGTGCAGGTGGACGTGGTTCACACATTCACCAAGATGGAATTTGCCAACGTGTGTCTTAGTTGAGTTACCACATTCTTAAAAAATTAATTATATTTAGTTTTATGTGTTTTGGACAGCATTTACACAAACAAACATATTCACTTAACTTGTCATTTGTAAAAAATTCAGGATTAAAAAACTTAGTACCCATAAAAACCACGGAAGTAAGAAATCTAAGATCAGAACCAGTGTTGGTCCAAGCTGTCATCACGCGAGAGCAATGATTGACACCCGGTGTGATGAAAGCAGTGAGAAAGGAAACCTTGTAAAGAAGGAACAGAACCTAATCGTAGTTCACGACGTTACACACATGGACACTAATTCACTAATTTACATTAGTTGATTTTTTATTTTTGAAAAGAGGCAACAACTTCCTTACCTTCAAAAAGTTTTATAGAGTGTGTCACACTGTAGGCTGTAACTGTGAGGAGGGCGAACTTGAGAGATGTCGAAGTCACCGGAGGAAGAAGCAGTTGACAAAGGGGATCGAGGCAGACCTTGTGATGACTCGCCTTACATCCACCGTTCACCTCACCCTTCACCCACCCACTCACCCGCTCCGCACGTCCGCACACATGTAACTGCTCTTGCTCGCGTGCAGCAAAAAACAATTGACTACACAGTTACACAAACTATTCAAATTAGTGTAATTGAAGTTTATCAGTTTGAACACGAAATGATACATAGTACGGCTGTATACATATATCTGTGTTGTGGCTGGCACACAAGACGTTAATAATCAAAGTGTCATATAAGTGTCATACACTGGCAGGATTCCGTCCTTTAGTGAACAGTTCGCTGATTTCCTTTAAAAAAAACCCACTGACGACCACTGCACGTGACTTGAGTTCAGCTCCACACTGATGGCAGTGCCACTGACTACAAGCTGTCTCTTGATGGTCTGTAGAGGACAGCGGGCACATCGTTGACCCCCGCTGACGGACCCCTTGTGGCGACAACTCTTACCTGCCTCGGCCTCGCATCAACTGCTACAAGCAATCAACGACAACGGCGATGACGAGAATGATACAATGGATTCGCAGACGACAAGAACTTAAGGCGATGGCAACAACGGGTTTCATCAACGACTGCCTCGCATCGCTTGCTGCTGACTGTGAGCGGCAGTGGCGGTGACAGGTGACTAGTGTCCAGGTACTTGACTACTTGTTTACTTGTGACTGGAGGGAGCGGCTATACTGTGTGTCTGTCACACAAACCAGACAGTAAGTACCAGCAAGTAGAGGTCTAATGTTTTGACACTATGGTCCTCCCTCCTTCAGACCTGCTGCTGACGTCTGCTACAACACTCAGGGACCGGTATGTCTCCTGGAGTATGAGGAGATGCGCCTAATACTAATTAACCTACTGTCAGCTGTATCCTGCCTGGCCTGACTAGAGGCTGTCGACCTGACAACCTGTCGTCGTCATCAATAACCATCAGAGTTTCTATACCAAGGAGATCTGAGCTCAAGGTGGGGCGTAGATCAGGTAAAGGAGGGAAAGATATTAACACCCGATGTACCCATTGTGCCCTCCTCTCTCCACTGACCTGTACGTGTGCTCGGTGCACCACTCTCTCGCTACATCTCACTCTGTTTCTCTGTTAAACTGCTGTGATTGGTTCTTGCTGACTGGTTCATGACAAGCTGAACTTTCCATATCAGACCTGATTAAAGTCGTTGAGAGAAGGAGTGTTGGAGTTGTTCACGTCTGCATCCTTCAGGTCCCACCCTCCTTCACCCATCGTGTTCTAGTGAACAGTTACAGCCACTTGCAGACGTCGCAGAGTTAGTGCTCCCTGGCAAAAGTAGCTTTCCGCTTGTAATAAAATCACTAGTAAACAAGCATTGAGTCTTCTGTGTGTCTGTGTGTGTGTTGAATGGGATGTCGTCTGTAGTCACTTGTGTGACTGTTGTATTGTATGTTCGTTAACTTTCTTTGTTCTGTGTGAGATAATGATTTTCTATGAGTATGTATACATACCTGTACAAAATCCATTAAAATATTTTTCTCCAAAAGACATTTTTTATTTGTATTTTGAGAGTTAAATGTCCCTCTATTCCGTAGTTTAATTTAATGAGGCTGTTCTGATACTAATATCAATAATTCGTTGGAACATGTTTAAAGTCTGCACGTACCCGGCAATGGTGCTTGTACCTGGGTGCCGCCTACATGCAGGTGACTTAGAGACAATAACCTTCTCTTCTCTTGCAAGTAACCGGTACCCGTGTAGGTACATACACAAATGTCACGTGGTCTACCCGCATCATCGTAATCCGTTATACCAGTGATGCCCAACCTTTTTCGGCCTGCGGGCCATATCCATTTCGTACAGCCGTGTCGCGGGCCACTTCACCGCAAAAATACAAAAAGGAAAAAAAAATAGAGCAGATAACATTTTTTATTAGGAACAAGTTGTACTTACCATTAATTATGCAGTAATTAGTGGGATATTTGAAGCTGTTTTCCCGAAACCAACTTCTGAATGTCCGGCTGCATCGTAGAGACGCCAAGTCGGAGCACTGAATCGAAATGTTTGTCCATCGAAAAAAAGATTGAGAGACACCCCTATGTGGGGATAAATACTTCTTCTTCCTTTTTTTTTTTTTTTTTTTTTTAAGTCTTCTTTTATTACTAACATGCCGATTTCCTGCACTGTGGGCAGAAGTTTCGCGGGCCGGATATGGCCCGCGGGCCGTAGGTTGTGCATCCCTGCGTTATACTATTCTTCCCTCTTTCATCAGATCTTCTCCTTAGATGTTCTGCGAACTGTAAACGAGCAGCTGCAGCACCTAACACCTAACGCTGTGTTGTTTTCCATTCTCTTAGTTACATCGCTGGGGTCGTCGTTATCATGCGAAGGCAAGTCTCTTTATCAGGAAACAATGGAAAACTTAGCGAGAAGCATCTTCTTTCCGAAGATATAACTATGTTGTCCAGACTCCGCGGGCACTACGGTTCCAGGGTCAAAAACATCTGCAGGGTATCGCTTGTCCCTGAGTTCTCCATTTTGTCCCACGGCAACGACCTACCCTCACTTTATAACTACGGCCCCAGGACGAACTAATTTACGTATTTCAGGTTTTCGTTGGATTAATTTTTTTTAGTAAACGCTTTTAAATGAGATGAGTCTTTATCGCTCGCGTGTGACATTATCAACAGGAATGAGCGGCATGATACTTAAAGTAAGACCAGCAAGGTGCAATAGGTTCTTCTAATCAGTGGGTAAATTTTAGTGATATATAAGAAAGGGGTCAGAGTAGTCATCAATTGCACACCCATCTACAGCAGCATCTGCCCAGTCTACCCATGGAGACAAAGAAGTGGAGGGGTTTACTGACAGCTAGATAAGGTTATAAAGGAACTACCGAAGCAGGACATACTTGTTTGACTGAACGCAAACATCCGCTCAGACACATACGATCAATTAGTAGAAACAGAAGGTTAAGTTGCCCTTGGGGGGAAAATAAACAACATTGGCCCCAGACTCCTTGACTTTGCACAGACCCATCGTTTCCAGCACCTTACATCACCACAAGAAATAGAGTACAGGAACTTGAGCAAGTCAAATAATTTTTCCTGATGCTTTTCTTCACTAGACGCCAATGCGCGAGATGACTCAAGTCCAGTAATACAAATGTTTGCTTTAATGTTTTTATGCTTTCTAAACGCCAGCAAACATTTTGTTGTGTGACTTGCTCTTTGTTGTCTACATATTACATACACATACACAGGACTGCAGTCGTCGAAGAGACCACGTGCATTTTTCTGTAACAGGACGGTGCTCGAATCCGTGTCGTCGTGGAAACAGTCGTAGACTCTGACGTGGCTGGCAAATCGAGCGGAAAATGACGACGAGCAGTCAGATAAACACTTCACTTCGACGAGAAGGTCATCGGCGTGTCGTGACTGACGACTGGAATACTGCTCCTCACCTCACTACAGGCGAGAATACACACACACTGGCACTACGACAGCAGCGGTAACAACTGAGAGTAATGTTTCCACCCGTATACAAGTGAGAGCGAGGGTAGATATAAAGTAAAGTAACAGCGCTGTAATATTGGCATAATGACTAGCACGGATAGTACTGGGACACCGTCTAGATGAGTCAACTATCGTATGTATATTTTTGCAGGTTTAGACTTTTAACAATCCTTATTGTTGTACATTAAGTCGCATCGTTAATCCTTTGTTTGACGAATACCAGGGGTGGGGGCTGGTGAAGAGGACGTTGTCAGAGACAGACATGTAATCATTGTAATATTGTCTCCCTGCCAGATTATGTTCATGAGGGAAGCAGGACTTAAACTTGACTGTCACTCACAAACCCAGTTCCCGGGGTTAATGTCCGCCGAACACCAGAAAATTTAAATAAATTCTCCTTTAAATATTTCTGACCTTTCTCCTCAAACCAGAAAGAGTAAAGAGCTAACACTAGGCCATGTAGTCCGACCTTAAGTAATGTTGAGATAGGAGAATGCAACTAACCTTTGTATTTCTTGGCATCTTTACATTCGAGATAGCTTCATGGTACTGAGCTCTGAATTTGTGAATAACCGAAAACATTTTACCGTTAATGCTGATTAGTCTTTGCAAACAAAATCAAAACACTATTATACTCCTTGAAATAGGTGCACTTAAAATAAAAGCCAGTAATGTCCATAGATTTTGTTTATAACTACGTATCCGTTCATAAGTTTATTTTTAGCAGGTTATTAATTATTTCTAGGAGTTGTTTTTAGTCGAACGCAGCGTCCCGCTGTCAGACTTCTTATGTGGCACAACATCTTGACAACTTCACATCTGTATTTACTGCCAGTCAGACAGTACACGTAGAAATTAATTGCATAATTAGTTAAGAAAAGAACTGCAGTGATTGAGAGCAATAACTTATTCACTGCGACCATTTCACAATTATTATCTTCTACTAGAAAAACCCTACTCACATAGATGCCGACAATGGATACAGGAAGAGTTAGTACACAAAATGTAATAGATGTTGCAATCAGCATTAAAGTCAACGAAGAAGACTGCTTGTGGCGAGTAGAAAATTGAGAGGAGTGTCCTGAGGACAATCTTTGTTTTGCTTCCTTCAGAGACTTGCTGAGTTTGCCAATCAGTACACAGTTGGCCGCCAGCAGAAGACAGAAAGGTATCAGGGATAAGACACATGTAGATACCCAACCATACGTATCTCGGTAAAAGTTTTCATAATCTTTACTAACGAAGCTGAAAAAGCACTCAGCTGTTTTGTTTTCAGTGTTGTTGAGAAGAGTGTGTCCATACAAAGTGTGAGAATTCAATAAAATAAAAAATACGAAGATGGCGCTCACGTTGCACGTGCAAACCGTTTGTTACAATAAAGATTGACTTTGAGAGGGAAAAGAATTGCCGCTGTTCGTTGCAAAGTCATTGTCACCAGTATCATTGGTGAGGTATGGCCGGCAACATAACTCAAAAACACTCGAATTTTACATATTATATCGAAATTGATAAACACATTTAAATCGCTCAGGAACAAGAACAAAGGATCAGACCATAAGGCGATGAGGTCTGAGACGGCCAGACAGCTGAAGTACAAGGACAGACTGGACACCGAGGTATCTTTCAATCTGTGCTGCATCACCAACACCATGATGTTTCCGAAAGTTCCAGGAATGACCGTGGCTGGGATTCCAATTTTCCAGATGAAGTCAGAGGCTTCTAGAAGACCTGTGTATGTCCTGTCGCATTCAGAAGAGTTTATTGTCATTTTTAAAACTTAATGCTTGGTTTTCGCATATAACATATTTTAAAAATCTTTAAACTTTCAGCAATTAAAATGTGAAGTCACCGCATTTGTTGAAACGCAAAGCTAAGAAGCAGATTTTGTCCTCAGACGCTGTAAGATGTGTTTCATTTAGTGACTGTTATCTTCCAAATATGGAAATGTATCTTGCGATGAAGAATTTTGATTGTCACACTAAAAAGACCCATCGGTTTCTTGTAAAGAGCTCTGGAATTTATCTGTTCTCCGAAACATTCCTTCTAGAAATACTAGTTTCGTCTATCGACTAACGCCTGCCTCTTTATGGTATTTAATTTTTTTTTGGTTCCATTAATACCTTCGACAAAATAAAAAAAAAATATTTGATCATAATTTAGGAAAAAGAATCGAGCTTCCAGAAAAAACGTAGATATGATACGAAAATTAGCTCTTTAATATCTTTCTAAACACTTAAATAATAATAATAATAATAATGTGTACACAATAAATATCATCATCATCATGTGGACAAAATAAACATCATCATCATCATGTGGACAAAATAAAATCCTTAAATTATTTTTTGTAATTCCTTTGTTTCTCGCCATTGAGGTTCATAAAAAATTGTATGTTTCATAGATGCGTAAGTAGACGTCAATATGTGAAGCTATTAATATCTGGTAATGACATTTTAAAAATGTGCTTACATCTTTAACGATTTTATTACAAATTTAAATATAATTGTCATTTTAATTATTTTTCATTTTCTCTTTCGTAGAAAAAAAACCGATCAACTACTCATACAGGTACCTATAGTGCAGGTCGATTTTTCTGCAGAATATTTTAAAGGTCAGAGTAACTATTAGTGTTTTCTCGTTTGGTGCATACAGATGTGTAAAACTTTGTGATGAAAATTTACCTGTGAGCAACTGTATGGGGAACATTTGTGTAACCTGTGAACAACCTTTTGGTCAGCATTGGCCTGAGCTGTAAGACCATCATGGCTGTCTGAACGTTTGCTCCGATTTAAACTGAGGTTTATAGAAAAAACTGTAAATCTTGGAAAAATAATCATTTATGTTTGTCGTGTAAAGAACTGTCGCCAGGCTTGAAAGGGCGACTGTTGTGTTTAATGCAGGTTGCAGTCGTTGACACATCCACCAACATGGAGACTGGCAACGTGTGTGGTGGTCGTCACGATGTTACTCCGAGCGCCACTTGTTGATGTCCAGGCGCCATCACGTGGGAAGACGACTCCAAGTCTTTCGTGTTGCCGACAGTCAGTGTGACCAACGCGTAGACGGCTGATAGTTAAAATATTCGTTATTCTTCTGCAGATGCGGGCTTGTCCACTACTGGGGTGCAAGCTCTTGCGTTTCCTTAGAAGTGATGGTCCGTAGACAGGTGCTCTCCTCTCAGCTTTGTCTCACTTCCCCCTACTTAAATCCTGTAATCTTCTCGACTTAATGAGCATTCTATTTAAAGGCACATGAACACGTTTCGTAACTAAAACCCATTGTATACAATTTTACATGTCTAATTAAACTTTACACTTATCTTTCACGTGCAGTTACATTAGTTATGTTGAAAAGAATTACATGTTCAGTACGCCGGCTCGGCAAGGAATTACATTCATTCCCATCACACAGCAAGTCTTCTCTGCGTCTCACTCTTTAAACGTCTTATTTAGTAATGGCGAAACTCAATTTCCTCGAAATATCCGACACACTATCGACCTGACAACCTGTCGTCATCAGAGTTCTTACACCAAGGAGATCGAAGCTCAAGGTGGGGCGTAGATCAGGTAAAGGAGGGAAAGATATTAACACCCGATGTACCTATTGTGCCCTCCTTTATGAGTAAATGTTTGTAAATGAGACGAGTTTTGATCGCTCGTGTGTGACAGGAATGAGCGGCATGGTACTTGAAGGACTAGTAAGGTGCAAAATGTTGTTCTAATGAGTGTGAATTTTAGTGATAGATAATATTTTTGCACATATGTGTTAATATCCGTCTTACGTTCTTCTACAAACATTCTCACGCATAGAGAGAGGCCAACAACACACAAGTTAGGATTGTACTTTAATACTTATCGTTGTGAAAATCTCAACCAATGGGTTCCGAGGATATTCACCGCCAAAGAACATCATGCCAGATTGACCAAAGCCCGGGTCAACAACCAACACGGAACCTTCTGCTAAACTTAGAGTCGATAGCGAAAATTGTGCTCCTCGAACAAAAGCAGATATTAAAATTAGATAAGAGACACACATTGGTATGAGGATTGCCCTCACGGTACAGCAGCGCCGATCAGTCTAAAGATTGACCGATGACCTCAACAGGTACCTGAGGTAAGACATTGTAGGACTGTCTGAGGTCAGATAGGTCGAGGGATTTGGAGGGACAGAAACAGACGGAGGCCATATACTTTGGACCAGTGGGGAGGACGCCAGACATGGTGTGGGCTTTCTTGTACATGTTCAGGGTTAGACTCGTCATCAGTTGTACACCCATCTACAGCAGCATCTGCTCCAACGTCCACGCATGGAGACAACAAAGTGGACGGGTTTACTGACAGCTTGATAAAACTATCCCCTGTTGGATGCCGGGGTATGGTTGGCTAGCGAACATTGTAAGAATAGGGTCCCTGCCATCCAGCCAGACATGTCGTAAGAGGCGACTAAGGTGGACATTTCACCTAGAGGTAAATTAGGTTGTGGTAGGGCTAACAACCCCACAATGTAAAAAAAGCATGTTACAGAAACAAAACCAGAATATTCGTCACGGATGGCGAAGGTAATGAAACACGCCAGATAAGATTATAAAGGCACTTCCGGAACAAGACATTTTTGTTTGACTGAGCGTTAGTTCAGATGCCTACGAGCAATTGGCACAAAAAAGGTTCAGTTGGCCTTTGGGGAAAATAAACCACAGGGGCCTCAGACTCCTTGACTTTCCACAAACCCATCTTAGCCAAACCTTACATCACCAAAAGAAATAAAGTACAGCAACTTGGCACAAGTCAAATCATCTTTTCTTATATTTTGCTTCACTAACCTTAAATGCGCGACCTCACTCAGTTGTAGTAATTTTTTTAAACACCAAGAAACAATTTTTTACGATTAGCGCGGATAGTACTGGCACACCCTGAGTCATTTATCGTATGTATATTTTTGCAGGTTTTTATTTCAATATTTTTTACTCTTATACATTACGTCGAGTCGTTGAATTTTGTTTAAGGAATACCATGCTGGTGGAGTGGAAGTTGTGAGAGACAGACGTGTGATTATTATAATATTGTCTCCCTGCAAGATTATGTTGATGTGGGTGGAAGGACTTAAATGTGACTGATAGCCACAAGCCTAGTTCCCGCTGTTAGTGTCGCCGTTTGTCGTAAAACTCACGAACATTGCAACAAGCATAATGGACACTACGCAGAATTCAAATAAATTCTCCTTTAAACATTTCTGACCTTTCTCCTGAAACAAAAGAATAAAGAACTGACACTTGGCAATACATGTATAGTCAAACCTTGAGTAATGTTGAAATAGGAGAATACAACTAACCTTTGTATTTCTTGATATCTTTACGTTCGAGATAGCTTCGTGGTACTGAGCTCTGATTTCGTGAATTACCAAATAAATCTTACTTTTGATACTGATCAGTCTATTTAAATGAAAAAACAAAATTCAATCAAAATTTTTTAAATGTTAGTATTTTAACTAAAAGCCAATACTGCCCATTTGGTTGATTTAAAATTACACAACCTTTGCTAAGTTATTTTTTTCAGGGTTTGAATTATTTATTTGTTTATGTGTAATTTTTTAGTCGTAGACAGCGTCCAACTGTCAGATTTGGCTCCTGATGGCGGAAGAACATCTTCACAACTTCACATCTGTATTTACTGCCTGTCAGACAGTACACGTAGAAATTAGTAGCATAATTAGTTAAGAAGAGAACTCCAGTGGTTGAGAGCAATAACTCATTGACTGCACTCATTTCACAGTTATTATCTTCTACTGAGGAAAACCTCTTCACGTAGATGCCGACAATGGAAACAGGAAGAGTTAGTACACAAAATGTAATAGATGTTGCAATTAACATCAACGTCAACGAAGAAGACTGCTTGTGGCGAGAACAAAGTTGAAAGGAGTGTCCTGAGGACAATTTTTGTTTGGTTTCCTTCAGAGACTTGCTGAGTTTGACAATCAGTACACAGTTGGCCGCCAGCAGAAGACAGAAAGGTATCAGCGATAAGACACCTGTAGATATCCAACCATACGTGTCTCGATAAAACATTTCATAATCTTTACTAACAAAACTGAAAAAGCAGTCTAGTGTTTTGTTTTCAATGTTGGTGCGAAGACTGTGTCCATACAAAAGGTGAGAATTCAATAAAATAAAAAATACGAAGATGGCGCTCACTGTTGCACGTGCAAACCGTTTGTTACAATAAAGATTGACTTTGAGAGGAAAAAGAATTGCCGCTGTTCTTTGCAAAGTCATAGTCACTAGAATCATTGGTGATGTTTGCGCAGTTAAATAATTCAAAAACACTCGAATTTTACATAAGACATCGAAATTCAAAACCACATCGAAAGCACTGAGGAACCAGAACCAGGGATCACACCATAAGGCGATGAGGTCAGAGACGGCCAGACAGCTGAAGTACAAGGACAGACTGGACACCGAGGTATCTTTCAATCTGTGCTGCATCACCAACACCATGATGTTTCCGAAAGTTCCAGGAATGACCGTGGCCGGAATTCCAATTTTCCAGATGAGGTCAGAGGCTTCTAGAAGACCTGTATATGTCCTATCGCATTCTGAAGAGTTTATTGTCATTTTTTAAAACCAAACTCAATGCTTGGTTTTCACATATAACTTATTTTAAAAGAGTCTTAAACGTCCATCAAAATAAAGTGAAATCATCACATTTCTTAAAACGTAAAGTGAAGAAGATGAATTTGACTTCTATGTTCCAGATAGTAAAATGTATCGTGCGATGAAGAGTTTAATTGTCAAACTACAACTCATCGGTTTCTTATAAAGGGCTCTGGAATTTCACTGTGCTGCGCAATTAATGCCTTTATAAATAATAATTTGCTTATTGACTAACGTCAGCCTTTCTTTATAATTTTTTTTTTTAAGTTTAAGTAATATCTTCGTCAAACTTTAAAAAGTCTTTCGACATATTTCAACAAAAAGAATCGACTCCCAGGAAAACATAGATATAATACTAAAATTAAAGTTTTAATATTTTTTGTGTTTTGTCATATATTTTTTTAAAGCAATTAGTAATAGCTTTAAGTACTTTTAAAAAATGTTTCCTGATATATTTCAACCAACGAAACAAAGATGTCAGGAAATGTATATTTTATTATAAGAGCAAAGGATACGTAAATTAGGTAAAGTTAAGCAGTTATTCCTTGCAGGGAAAGAATTATTTTACATCAAATTTTTATGCGACTTTTAATATACTGCACTAAAATGAATAAAAGGCTTTGTTTGCAAAGAAACATCAATATCTCAGTCAACTAATACCCGGGAATACACACTTTTAAAAATGTGGCTTCTAGTTGTTGTTGTTTTTTAATTAATGCGTACGTATTTGGTTTTTGCACACTTTTTGTAAGGTCACATTAATGTATACTGTTTCCCCAAAATTAATAATTTGACAAAATATTTTAAAAGTCTGCTCAAAAAGATGTATGTTTAACCATCTGCAGTCTTTCGAGGGTCCGTACTATGATATCAGTGGTTTTATGAATGAGTCTGGGAACGCTAGGAATGGTCCTCTACCACAACTTCATCTACTTTAAAAAGTCAGTTGACAGAGTCTGGCACTAGGGGCTATGGTATGCGAGACAAAAATTCAACATCGAAGAAGGCCTCACTGAAGTCGTCGTACAGATGTGTCACGTGGACTCAGCTCACCGAGACGGAAAGGATAATCTAGGCACTCCACAACAAGTGCCTGAAGAGGCATGCAAAGAACATAGAACCAGCGACTTTGTACAAAACGAGACTGCTACACCTATAGGACACTAGGAACCTGTACTTTCAAGCTGGTCTGCTTTGTTCACGACACCTTCAAGACTGTCCTTCAATGCACCGTGGAGGGTAGTGGACGCAGCGGTGTCCAGAAGATCTTACAAATGTCAGAGACTGGTATGGTCGTCCTGTAATGGACGCGTTTAAGTTAGTTGTTATCATGTGTGTTATTGTTAATATAATAGCAACACACTTCAAATTGGCGTTGGTCTATGGTAAAGTCCTGTAATATTTTTGCGAGAGGATTAACTTTCAGAGTTGCAATTGGCTTTTATATTTACAACCGTCTGCTGTTAATGACATTTCTACCATTAAAAATCTAATAACATTGTACAAATGTAATACACATTTATCGATATAAAAACAGTTCTTTCTCATTTAGCTGAATGTAAAATTTACTATTTACTTCCTCCCGTATGTTCCCGTTAAGCTCCTCATACGTTTATGTACGACCTGCCTGAAGTCGTTCGTAGAAGGAATGTTGGAGTTGTTCAGCTTCTGCATCTTTCGAGTCCAACCCTCCTCCCCCTCCCACCCAGCGGGTGACGTAGCAGGTCACAGGTTTAGTGTCCAGACAGAGAAAACAGCAAAATCACTAATAAACAAGGTGTAGGTGTGTTGAGTAGGATAGTATTTGCCGCGTGCGTGTCTTGTATGTCTGTTCATAAATGCTTTCTTTGTCCTGTCTGTACGAATTAATGATTTTCTACGCGTACGGGTACCTACGTGTACAGAGACATTATATGTTTTCTTTCAGTTTTTTTTTCACGTTACAGACTTCAATTTCACTTTAATCCGATACTTTTTATCGTAACAAGTAGTTCTCATACAAATATATCAATAAATTTCTGGAATATTTTTAAGGCCTTACATTGTACTAGAGAATGTATTTGGCTTTAGTGTAGTCCTACCTCAGTGTCGACTACATCCAGGTGACTGACAGACAATAGCGATCTCTTCTCTTGCAAATAATCCGGTACCAGTCTAGGTACATACAGAAATGTCACGTGGTCTACCCGCATCATCCTGAGCTGGATAAGAATTCCTCTGAAACAGTTCTTCCCTCTTTCTTCATCCCTCATTCGCCTTTCAACTGTTGGCAACTGTAAACTAACAGCCAGCATGTAGAACTACGTTGATTACCATTTATCTTGAGTCCATTGCTGGAGGAAAACTACTTCCAGTGTTCAAGGTTGTCATACACATAATTTTTTCTAAGACCTTAAAGCACGTCCTAAAAGCTTGTTTTCGAGAAACTGTTTTTGCATGAAGCCTGTAAATGAGTTTAAGAATGGCTTTTCGCGTGCTCGCGTGTGATAGCATCAACAGGGATGCTACTTAAAGGACTAGTAGGTTGCAAAATTTTGTTCTAATGATTGTGTAAAGTTCAGTGCTTGATAGCATTTTTCAAAATGTAAATATCTGACTTCCTTCCTCCTACAAACATACTCACGCACAGAAAGACATCAACACCACAGACGTTAGTCTTTACTTTAATGTGTTTACATTGTGAAGACATCAGTCAACGGAAGGTCTGGGACCATAATATGTCTATCACGGTCTGGCTCAATGGATAGTTGACACAAAAGAAGCATTATGCCTTGTCGGTCAAACCTGGATCAACAACTACCGCATACCCTACTGGTAGGCTCCAGGGTGTGGATAGCGAAAAAATGTTACTGAAACCAAAGCGGATAATAAGTTGAGAGAAGAAATATTCATCGGTACGTTATCCAGTGACCAAAGGGAAAGAACTCACTTATGAGGTAGAGCAGCATTAGTAGGACATCGTGGGACAGCCAGGATGTAGGGAGACAACAACTCCAACTTACCCTACCTGCCCTCACGCTTGGTGATGACACACCTGATCTGTTGACATCTCCGTGTCCCGCAAAGTCGAGCGCCGTGAGGTGGAGCAAAGCATTTCTTTCGCGGGAGGCCTAGTTGCAGCCTTCGTTTCTAGACATCATCGATATAATGGCAGGCATCAGCAGCGAGCTACAAGACTTTACAGGACTGCCAATTCATATGGAATAGAGACTAACACTGACTAAGTAATGTCTTGTTTCAAAGACGAGGACATAAATGGAGTATAGCTCCAAAAGATGAACACAGATCAAAGAAGACCCAAGTTCCATATACTGTAAGTGCACTTTAGACATCCGCATCAGGATCGGACAGAATAAACCGCGGCAATAACATCCGATTTACTTTAAGTCCTGAAGTCGATTCCATCCTACTTGAACATTTTCAAGACAGAGAGAAGATTCCAGACATTGGAGAACAGGTGTCTCAATAGGTTGCTCCGGTCTTCGTGCAGAGCTAATGAATTTGGACAGAGAAGGGAAACGACCTCGTTGGACACGAAGAATACTTCTATACACAGTGAAGAGGCACCTACACCTGTATACAGCAGCATGTGCATCAACGTTTGCATATGAAGAACGGTTTCACCAACAGTTAGATAAGATCATAAATGCGATACTGAAAAAGTATATCATAGTTTGACTGGAACGCTAAAATCAGTTCACACGCCTTGTAAAGTTGGACTTAGAAAAAAACAAAAAAAAGAAAAGGAAAGGAAAGGAAAGACAAGAAAAGAAAGAAAAGAAAAGAAAGAAAAGAAAAGAAAGAAAAGAAAGAAAAGAAAGAAAAGAAAGAAAAGAAAAGAAAGACTGGGGACAGAGCCATCAAGTACCCTTAGCCAACACCTTACATAACCACAAAAAAAGTACGGAAACTTGTTACGCATCCCTAACCCAGAACCCTAGACAGAACCTGGTCCAGTTAAGAACTAATCGACTTCCTCATACTTAAGGAAAGTTCATCTGACAGAATCCTACCATAAACATGACAACACGATGTCATAACCCAGCAGAATCCTGCCATACATAGACAGTCAAAGGACAGAGGTACAGACAGGTCATCAGGTACAAACAGCATCCTGCCATTCAGTTAACGACAGAGACAGTGTCCAGACAAAGGACTAGCGGAAGAGTTGGACATCATTGACGAGACATCGGGGAAGCAAAGAGCGGGAGATAGGATAGTAGTAATGCTAGCGACAACAATAAACCTCTTGGTTAATTACCGGTACATGCCATTCAAATGTTTATCGTAAATTCCATTATATCGACTCAATCACTTTTGTACAAACTGGCTCAACAGTTAGAGAGACTTCTGTTAGCATGACTCAGCTCTTTACGTTTCCTAGACTTAAATTTCCTGCTGTAGAGATATCTACAAAAGGCTCACCTCTGTTTTAGTCTGAACTATTATAGTTTAAGAAATCCAGCCGACCACTTTCGCAGTCATCAGGAAGATGTTGGTAAGAATGAAAACTGCTGATGCTCCTATGGCTCAAGGCAAATCACCGTTTTCAACTGTCTTCTTTTGTTCTTCTTTCTTTGCTTCACTAGAAGTCAATGCGTTGAGTTATTTAGGTCTAATAATACAAATGTTTTCTTACATTTTTCGTGCTTCTTAAACACCCAGCAAATATTTTTGCGAATTCCTCTTTGCCGAGATAGCATAATCAACACTACATATCATAATAATTTTGCTTGGGAATTTCTTACATTTGTACTGAAACCAGAAATGGAAATGGACATATACTAGCCAAATTGATAACTTCCAAAATACAGGCAATTCAATTAAAGTTTAAAAAAAATTAATACATTAATTTAAATTTATGTAACCTTACGTATATCTTAGCGGATTATTATTTGTTGGTTTGTTTTAATGAGTTATTTTCAGTTGTAGACAGCGGTCTACTTTCAGATTTCGTTCGTGATTGCGGCAGAACATCTTGACAACTTCACATCTGTATTTACTGCCAGTCAGACAGTACACGTAGAAATTAATAGCATAATTAGTTAAGAAGAAAACGCAAGTGGTTGAGAACAATAACTCTTGACAGCGGTCATTTCGTAGTTATCACTTTCTGAAGAAAACCAGTGTACATAAAGGGCGACAATGTTTAGAGGAAGACTTAAGAAGCAATATGTAATAGATGTTGCAATCAGCATTAAAGTCAACGAAGAAGACTGCTTGTGGCGAGTACAAAGTTGAGAGGAGTGTCCTGAGGACAATTTTTGTTTTGTTTCCTTCAGAGACTTGCTGAGTTCCCCAATCAGTACACAGTTGGCCGCCAGCAGAAGACAGAAAGGTATCAGGGATGAGACACCTGTATACATCCAACTATACGCGTCTTGATAAAAGATTTCATAATCTTTACTGACAAAGCTAAAAAAGCAGTATTTTTGTTTTCAGTGTTATTGAGAAGCGTGTGTCCATATAAAAGATGAGAATTCAACAAAACAGAAACTACAAAGATGGCGCTCACCGCTGCACGTGCAAACCGTTTGTTACAATAAAGATTGACTTTGAGAGGAAAAAGAATTGCCGCTGTTCTTTGCAAAGTCATTGTCACCAGAAACACTGGGAGGTATGGCCGGCTACATAACTCAAAAACACTCGAAGCTTACATAACATCGAAATTCAAAAACACATTGAAGGCCCTTAAGAACCAGAAGAAGGGATCACACCATAAGGCGATGAGGTCAGAGACGGCCAGACAGCTGAAGTACAAGGACAGACTGGACACCGAGGTATCTTTCAATCTGTGCTGCATCACCAACACCATGATGTTTCCGAAAGTTCCAGGAATGACTGTGGCCGGGATTCCAATTTTCCAGATGAGGTCAGCGGCTTCTAGAAGACCTGTATATGTCTGTCGCATTCAGAAGAGTTTATCGCCATTGTGTATTAACTAACTTAATACTTGGTTTTCACCTATAAAAGATTTTAAAGTGTTTTATCTTCTAGTTCTAAAAGTGTAAAGTCATCGTATTTGTTAAAAAATAAAGAAGACATTGTGTCGTTGTTACTTCACCGAAATGTTCATCGTCGGTAATGTTAGCCTTGACGACTTGAGTATCGCAATGAGAGAGCTTCAGTTGTGTCAAGCTTATATCTGTCGGTCTCTTGGTAAATAAAACCCATCGACTAATACTGTCACGCGCAACCATTTCTTTTATAAATAAAAATTACATACTGAATTTCTGATTATTATCCCCGCCAATGTGATTTATTTTTAAACAATTAGTAATAGCTTCAAAAGCTTTTTAAAAATATTTCTTGACATATTTCACCAAAAAAAGGCTTCCTGAAATCTGTGTATAGTTAAACAAGTTTTCCTTGTAAAGAAAGACATAATTACACTTCCATAACTTTTTACGACTTATAATGGACTTCAATAAAGTTAATAAAAGCTTTGTGCGTAAAGAAACATCAATAACAGAGTAGACTAATATATGGTAACACAAACTTTAAAAAAAACTGGCTGACAGTAGTTTATGTATTTGGTTTTTGTAATTTGTCTTTCAGTAATTGTTTTATTTTACCTCCGAACAGAACCCACTCTGACTCTTATTACTAATTCTTGTGCAGGTCAATGTAATAAGAAATGTCTACAGAGAATTCTACTTTACAGAATGTATATTTACTTCACAGTAATGTATATTATTTTGCTCATTTAGCGTTTAACACAACATTTATAATTTGACAGAATATTTTAAAAGTCTGCTTAAAAGTATTATGTTTGGCCATTAGCAGTGTATCAAGGGACCGCACTATGATGAGGGTGGCTTTGAGAAAAGAGCATCTGTATTCTACAAACAGTGGAGAAAGGAGTAGTGAGATATTATATTGTCACGTGCAGGGTGGCTTAACAACACACTCGATCGCACCCGACAAATGCGCATTCTTTCAACACAAAAAAACGATTGTCTGAGGCTGCCCACATCATGTTCACGTTGCGAGTGTCAGCGACGATGATGGCAGTGTGAACTCTATCGATACAGTTATACTTTTTTTTGAAGATGAAAAAATATTGAGATCTCTTCCATAACTTCCTTTACTTTCAGAAGACATTAATTTTTGATAGAGTGTGCCAGACACGTACAGGGCTTACTGTGTGTTGGACAACCCTGCGGGAGGCCGACGACAACGCAGGACCAAATAGTTGACGAACATCAAAGAAGTGAACCTAACTTCCCATGCCGGACCTGCTTGAAGTTGTTCAGCGAAGAAATGTTGAAGTTGTTCAGCTGCTGCATCCTTCGAGTCTCATCCATCCTCCCCTCCCACCCCCACCTCACCCTGCCATTACACTGTACCTTGAGAAATATTTAGCCTTTGTGTATTCCTACCTGATGTCGACTACATGCAGGTGACTTACAGAGAATAGCGATCTCTTCTCTTGCAGGTGAACCGGTACCAATGTAAGTACATTGCAGATATGTCACGTGGTCTACCCTCATTATCCTGAGCTGGATCGACTTTCTGTAATACGGTTCGTACCTCTTTCTTCATATCTCCTCCTTCCAGCTGTTGACAACTGTAAACTAGCAGCCAGCATGTTGAGCTACGTTGATTACCATTTCTCTTGGGGCTGTGAGACTATACAAGACTGCCAAAGCATATGGAATAGAGACTAACACTAAGAAATGTTGTGTTCAACGGCAACGGCAATGACATAAAATGAAGAATGGCTCAAAAGATGAACACAGATCAAAGAGGCCCCAATTCCATTTATTGTAGGTGTACTTCAGACATCCGCATCAGGATCGGGACAGCGATAACAATCACGATGGACAATAAACCGTAGCAATGACATCCTATTTACTTTCAAGTACAGAAGAAGAGTCCATCCTACTTGACGTTTTCGAGACGCAGACTCTGCTTCCGGATACAGAGAGAGGAGACATTGGAGAACAGGTGTCTCAGTAGGTTGCTCCGGACCTCGTCTACGGAACGTAGAACTAATGTATTTGTACGGAGCACGGTCACCACTCTTTAGGACACCAAGAATACTTCTATCAACAAAGAAGCGGCGCACGAAACCATCGTTCAGTTCGAGGCCGAGGTAGAGGAAGAAATAGTTTGTAAATAAATGACTTGCTCACTACCGATGTAAACAATAGCACACTGGAGAGCTTATTAATAATAATTAATAATAATAATAATAATAATAATAATAATAATAATAATAATAATAATAATAATAATAATAATAATAATAATAATACTGTGTTTGTACAGCTTCTTATCCTGGCTGTGGACACCTCAAGGCGCTTCACAAATGACAGAGGGTGCAGAACGTGATGCGACGTCAATAAGATGACGTCAAAATAAGATGTCAAAAAGATGACGTCAAAATAAGATGTCAAAATAATATGACGACATAATAAGATGTCACAATAAGATGACGACAAAATAAGACGACAAACTGTCGGTGTTCACCGGAGTATGTCCTCTACAGTCTACACCACAGGGCAGCGTCCACACACAGCATGAACAACAAGTCACAGTCCTAATATCCAAACATCAGACAGACCGCAATACACTCCATGTACATACAACCAATCAACAGACGGTACAAGTCTCAATGGAACGACGAATGAGTCTAGCTCACGCCAAAGTTTATTAAATGGATTTAAATCCATTATTGGGTCAAAATACAATGGTAGAGAACAATATTACCTCCATACCACAACTTAATTTACATTACAAAGTGCATTGAAGGTGCGACAAAGTAAAAAAAACTCACTCATGACCTAGAGCAATACTGGTAAGACATTGTGGGACTGCCAGAAGTCCGATAGTCAGGATCTGGAGATACAGAAAGACAAAGTTGAATACCTACACCTCTATACAGCAGCATATGCATCAACGTCCGCATATGGAGAGAGGTTTCATCCACAGTTAGATAAGATTAAAAATGTAGAACTGAAAAAGGACATCCTTGTTTCACTGGAACGCTAAAGTCAGTTCCCACGCCTTGTAAAGTTGCCTTGGCAACAAGAAAAAAAACCCAGAAAGACCGGGGACACAGCTATTGCTTTACCTTACCTTACAGTTACCTTAGCCAACACCTTACATTACTATAAAAACTACGAAAACTTGGTACGCTCCCGATACATTGGTCCATGAACTAATCGACTTCATCCTAGAAGTTTCTAATATATACCATTAAACATGACAACACGATGTCGTACCCAGGCGCTGACATAGGTCAAAGACAGAGAGAGTGTCATCAGGTACAGACAGAATCCTGTCATACAGTTAAGGACAGAGACAGTGTCCAGACAAAGGACTAGCGGAAGAGTTTGACATCATTGACGAGACATCGGAGGACGTGAAGGGCAAGAGGTACGATTAGTAGTAATGATTGTGACAACAATAAACATTGGTTAATTACCGTTGCGTGCCATTCAAATGTTTATCGTAAATTCTCGTTATATCGACTCAATGGCTTTGTACAAGTTGGCTCAACAGTTAGAAAGACGTCTGTTAGCATGACTCAGCTCTTTACTTTTTAAATTTCCTACTTTGGAGATTTCAATAAGGGCTTACCTCTGTTTTAGTCCAAACTATTACAATTAAGGATATCCAACCTACCCACTTTTCAGTGGACTGCACTCCAAAGGAAGATGTTGGTAAGATTCAAGACTGATGATGCTCCATATGGCGCAGGACAAGTCCCCTTTTCGACTAAGTCTTCTTTTGTTCTTTTTTCTTTGCTTCACTAGACGTCAATGCACGAGGCAATTCAGGTCTAATAATACAAATGTTTTCTTACATTTTTATGTTTCTTGAACACTCAGCAAACAGTTTTTGACAAATCTTCTTTGTCTTTTTCAAGATATTGATTTATGAAAATCGCGTTTGTCTACAGAAAGTTTTTGTTCTGTATACACATCGATCACATCAATATGTTACCTTGTGTTCTGCATGTGCTTTTTGAAGTCTACTTGCAGTCCCTAATATACTTTTATACACGACATTCATGTGTTGGTCTCTGTGTCTGAGTAGTAGCAAGTGAGCTACAGAAAAGCGAGTCCCTGATGGTCATCAGTGTCCCTGAATCAACATATGCAAGTTGCTGTCTCCAGCATCTATGTTCCCGACTGACATCTTTGAAACAGTTCAAAACAACAGACAGAAAAGTAGAATCTAGAGTCAACCAACTATGGGAATAAAATCGAAGAAGGAAAACACGGAATTGGAAAAGTTAGATAACATAATCAACACTACATATCATAATAATTCTGCTTGGAAATTTCTTACCATTTTACTGAAACCAGAAATAGGAAAGAACTGATACTTGGCCATGTAGATAACTTCCAAAATACAAGCATTTCAATCAAAGTTAAATAATTTCATAATGATTTATGTTAACTTCACATCGTTAGCAGACATGATTTACAAAACGAGGACGTTAGTTACAGAGAGCTTCAAGTCAGTTCTTTTTTTTTATTTGATCTCTCAAAAGTTTAGGAGAGCCGCCATCGTTCTTTCACACTTCAAACGTTTATAACTCACTCACTTTTAAGGCTAGAAGAACACCACTTGTATCAAAAGAAAGTTCAGAACCTCTACCTTTAAAAATATGCAATTGGCACATCTGAAACTCGCGACTCATTTCGTCGTGGAGGATTACATATGTTCAACTTCTTGAAGAACGATTTAAGTGTTAACAAGTCGAAAGATTGTCTCCAAAAGCTTAGGCGTAAACAAATCCTGGTTGGTCACCTCAACGCATATCCAAGAGGAGAATCCGATACTGAAATGGCCTTGGCAACGAAAGTAAAGCGCAACTTTCAGATGATCACAATGACGACGAATCTGACGCACCACGTGTCAGGTTCATCTTTGAGTGGAGGAGACATGGAAGCTGATATAGATAACGATAATGGTGTACCAGCTCATGCTGCACAGAGCACAACATTCCTGCAAAGCCAATGGCCGAGGTCGTAGGCAGGTCAAACAGCGAGTAGTCCATTGGAACCGACACAGGGCTGCATCACACTATTTTTCACGGAGATTGTTTCATTGCACCTGTCTTTGATGGACATGGACAGTGGTACGGGTAGCTCCACTTTTGTCGTTTTATTTAATGTGGAATTGTTTTTCATTCTTTCCTCCAAACAGAGATAATTTGCATGGGTAGGTAACTATTACACTTATACTTAATTATTTTTTCTGTATGACTGGGCCAGGCTAGATGTAAATAGCAAATAAATGATGGCATAATCGACACTTTATAGCCAGAATTTAGATTAATTCTCATCGGAAATTTCTTACCTTTCTCCTCAACAAGAAAAAAAGGAACACATTGCCACTAGACCATGTACGTAGTTTTAGGGACGACTATTAACCGTCTCTCCAGTTACTGTATTCCAGCCTAGAATAATCATGAGACAGCAGAATACAACCAATCTGTGTATTACTTGACATCCTTACATTACAGAGAACTGAATGGTACTAAGCTCTGACTTTGTGAATTTCCAAATAAATCTTACCTTTAATGCTGATCATTCCACGCTAGCAAAAACAAAATATTATCATAATTTTTATTAAGAAAATAAGCATTTTAACAAAAAGTAGATATTATTCATAGATATACTTAAAATAAAGAAACTTTTCCTTAAGTTTATCTTCAGCAAATTATTATTTATTTATTTCTATGAGTTATGCCTAGTCTTCAACAGCGTCCCACTGTCAGATTTCGGTCCTGATGTCGGCACAACATCTTGACAACTTCACATCTGTATTTACTGCCAGTCAGACAGTACACGTAGAAATTAATAGAATTATTAGTTACAAAGAGGACAATACTACCTGCAAACAGTAGCTTATTCACGGCAGTCATTTTACAATTATTATCTTCTGCTGAAGAAAATCCCTCCACATAGATGCCAACAATGGCTGTAGGAAGAGTTAGCACACAAAATGTAATAGATGTTGCAATCAGCATTAAAGTCAACGAAGACGACTGCTTGTGGCGAGTACAAAGTTGAGAGGAGTGTCCTGAGGACAATTTTTGTTTGGTTTCCTTCAGAGACTTGCTGAGTTCCCCAATCAGTACACAGTTGGCCGCCAGCAGAAGACAGAAAGGTATCACGGATGCCGTAACTGTATATACCCAACCATACGCGTCCCGAAAAAAGATTTCATAATCTTTACTGACAAAACTGAAAAAGCAATCGGTTGTTCTGTTTTTAGTGTTGTTGAGAAGAGTATGTCCATATAAAAGATGAGAATTCAATAAAATAAAAAATACAAAGATGGCGCTCACCATTGCACGTGCAAACCGTTTGTTACAATAAAGATTGACTTTGAGAGGAAAAAGAATTGCCGCTGTTCTTTGCCAAGTCATAGTCACCAGATATCATTGGTGATGTTTGCCCGGTTAAAAAACACAAAAACACTCGAATTTTACACAACACATCGAAATTCAAAAACACATCGAAAGCACTCAGGAACCATAACCAGGGATCACACCATAAGGCGATGAGGTCAGAGACGGCCAGACAGCTGAAGTACAAGGACAGACTGGACACCGAGGTATCTTTCAATCTGTGCTGCATCACCAACACCATGATGTTCCGAAAGTTCCAGGAATGACTGTGACCGGGATTCCAATTTTCCAGATGAGGTCAGAGGCTTCTAGAAGACCTGTATATGTCTTGTCGCATTCAGAAGAGTTTATCGCCATTGTTATTAACTAAATTCAATGCTTGGCTTCGCATTTATAAGTTTAAAAGTATCTTTTAACTTTCAAGTGTACAAATATAAGTCCCTCGTATTTGTTAAAACGTAAAGAAGCCATGTGTGTCCTTGTCACTACTCCAAACTAATAATTGAGTACTACGATCAAGAGCTTAAATTCTTCCAAATTTTGTCTGTCTTTTCTCAAAGAACTGTCAAAACTAGACTGTCACTCACAGCTATTTCGTCTTTAAATAGTAATTACATATTGACTTTCTCCTCTACTATCCCCACCCACGTAAGTTGTTTTTAAACAATTAGTGACAGCTTCAAAAAATTGTAGAAAATATTTCTTGACATATTTCAGCACCAAGCTCCCAGGAAATTTGTGTTGTACGAATGTTACACTAGTTTTTATAAGCACACAGTATATGTAAATTGTATACAACTAAGCAATTATTCCTTACAATGAAAAACATAATTATTCTTCAATAATTTTTTATGACTTTTTATACACTTTACTTAATTAAATAAAGGCTTTGTGCATAAAGAAACATCAATATCTTAGTAGACTAATATCCGCTAACACTCACTTTTTAAAATATTTGTCTTCTATTTTTTTATATTTTGTTTAAAAATACATTTGCATTTTGTTTTTCTTTCACTTTTTAATTTCACTGTCGAACAGAACCCTCTCCCACCCATGCTGCTACTTCTTGTGCAAGTCACTATATTGAGAAACCAGGACAACCAACCTTGACTGTATTGGTGGCAGACGCTACCCGTTGCCCCATGTCTAGTGTCTAGTGTTTCTTTACATTCTAACACACAGAGAGAGAAGAGCAAAGTAAGTGGTACGACTAATTAAAGTCTTATCATAATTATCAGTGCATGCTTTGATCTGTTGTTGGAGGGAAAGGGAAGTTTCAGTTAATTGGTTAAAAAATACACCATAAATAAA
Source organism: Pomacea canaliculata (assembly GCF_003073045.1). Taxonomy (NCBI): domain Eukaryota; kingdom Metazoa; phylum Mollusca; class Gastropoda; order Architaenioglossa; family Ampullariidae; genus Pomacea; species Pomacea canaliculata. The sequence goes on from NC_037597.1 coordinate 3,756,075, forward strand.
AAGACTAGAATATTGCGAATTTTCCAAATGATGTCTAAAGAGGTGAGACGCGGAGAAGACTGACTATGTGAAGAGAAATAATATATATTCCTTGCCGAGCCAAAGTATTGAACATGGTAGTCCTTTAATCTACCATTGTATGACCTTTGTGGTTTATGAAAATAATAATTATAGCTCTGTACTCCCCATGGAGACATGGCAGGTACCAAGACCCTCTACTTGCAGGAAGCGGAGCTGTGTTTTCTCTCAGTAGTGTTCGATAATAATTTTTAAACACGATATGTCCGATTTATTAATCAAAATGATGAGGAAGAAGTGTTAAAGTAAAACGCTTCACATCAATCCAAATCATTATTTAAAGCTCGTATTTTAAGCAGGATATAACAATTAAGATGAGTCTTGGACTTCCTCGGACTGACAATAAAGTTTGATTTGATAAAGAAAATATTTAATTGTCAAATATTTAGTTGCCACTACTAAAGATTTCAATCAGCACTGTATAAAAGCAGTTTCATGTGATAATATTTGTTCATATTCTCAAGATTACTCAATATCGTCCCAGTATTTTCCTGATGTCACCGACCTTACTGTCTGGAGTCGTTACCGTTACTTACTGACACGTTTCCAGTTTTAATTTCCTCTTATGTTTGCCGATCTCACTCTCAATTCTATTTTAGTTGTTTGGAGTATGCGCATAAATGTTGCCCTCCCACTGTCAGATGTTTTTGTGGTGGATACGACTGATGTGTATGTGACTGTGACACGATGTAGACCAGATGATTGTAGAAAGTGTCGATGGCGAATGTCCGGTGCTGGATCTTTGTTGATGCTTTTTACCAGCAGTCGTCGTTGGTTTAACAGCCTGTGTTTAATACAGATGGCACTGCTGTAGGAAGATTTTGTTTTCTTAATTACCCGGTGACATGGTCGGTTACAGCCACTTACATCAGGTCACAGATTTAGTGGGTCACACAGGGCAAAGAGCAACTTCCTGTTTGTAACCAACTCACTACTAAACAACGATTGACTCGTGTGTGTGCGTGTGTGACTGTGTTTAGTGGTGCTGTATGCCTGTTCAATCGTTCTTCTTTTGTCTGTTAAAGTCCGTATCTCCGTAAAACTTGTTTTCGGGAAATTGTTATAGCATAAAGCTTGTAAATAAGTTTACAAATTTCTTCTTGCGTGCTCACGTGCGACACCATCAACAGGGATGAGTGGCATGCTGCTTAAGAGACTAGTGGGGTGCAAACTTTTGTTCTAATGATTGTGTAAAGTTCAGTGCTTGATACCGTCTTGCAAAATCTTAGTAAATATCTGGTTTACATCCTCCTACAGACATCGTCACACACAGAAGGAAATCAAGACCACAGACGTTTGACTTTACTTTAATGTGTTTACATTGTGAAGACATCAACCAACAGTAGGTGTGGGACTGTGTGTTAATCACGGTATGGCTCTATGAAAATTTGGGCTCAAAAGAAGCCTGGGTCAACAACAACCGCATACCCTACCAGTAGGATTCAGGCTGGAGATAGCAAAAAATATGCTACTGAAGCCAAAGTAAATAATAAGTTGAGAAAATAAACATCCATCGGTACATTGCACGTCCGCACACTACACCAGCGAGAAAGTGAAAAAACTTTAAATCACTCATGAGGTAGAGCGGCACTAGTAGGACATTGTAACAAAGGTGAAACATTCAGGATGTAGGAAGACAGCAACTCAAGGAGGTCAAACACTTTCGTACAATGGGAGGACGCCCAACACGATGGTGGCCCAGATATATGCGAGCAATCCATAGCAACTGTGGGTAAATTGGTCTTGGCTAAAAGAAATCACACAGGAGCTTCAGACTCCTTGAGTTCGAAGAAAGCCATTGATTCACCCTGGCAACATCCACATCCAGCTGAAGACAGACACAAATATGTTTCAAAACAAGCAGACAATAGCTGGAGCTCCGCTGGTCCCACTTGTCTCTCTCTGGCCACCTGAGGTCGTCTGCCTTACATAAGAGACTTTTAAAATCCTGTCTACGAGGCCCTTGTATTTCCTAATTTTATTTCCTAAGGGTGATCTGGCTGTACACACGTGGTTAGTTTTAGTCTTTGATTTTGGGCGATTGTTGAGTCCTTGTCAACATGTCGCTATTATACATTAGTTTTGTATCACTCTTACTAGTACCATACTCTAGTCCTGTAGTACTCTTACTTGTGTTGTACTACTATACTAGTTTTACACCACTCCAATAGACAGATTAATAATTAATCTGCTGCCAGGCACTAACGGATCAACCTTGCCACACTGTTCGAATGAGTATTGAAGGGAGACCAACACGAATATAAGCAATGGTTAACGGCAACAGCAAAATGGAGTAAGGGTCATTGAGGTTAGCAACTTAAACTAACTAGGATGCTCTATTTCCATATATGGTAGAGGAACTTCTTATAACCGTATTAGTATCGCGATAGTATCAATGATCAGGATGGACAGGATGTGGCTTAGCAATACATCAGATTTACTTTCAAATGCAGACGAAGACTCTGCTTGCAGATACAAAGAAGAGAATCAGACATTGGAGAAGAGGCGCCTGAATAGCTAGTTGCTCCGGATCTCTTATAGGGAACACAAAACTCAGGACTGCGATCCGTACCGATTTATGCAGAAAAATGACGAAATTCAAACGCTTTACGAAACTGTCTCCCTGTCAGACCCCTATCGTGCTGTACCTTGCCAGAAAGCACGGAGTTTGTATACTCAACATCTTAAAGAACGATTTGAATATTAACAAATCAAAAGATTTGTCTGCAAACGTTTAGGAGTAAATAAATCTGATATGTCATCTCGACGAATATCCAAAGAGAGAATCCGATACTGAAATGGCCTTGGATACGAAATGAAAGGCGCAGCGCGATTGGTTGAAGGGGACGAAACTCGCTTTCCGCCAGCTTCTGTGCACTCTCAAAGTGCTGTGTGAAGCGAAAGCATGGAGAAAACTTACCTAAGTAACGAAGCATCAATTAGCTTTAGAAAATTCCGATCAGTCCATTGGAGGGAAATCCGATAAGGGGCTGCATCACACACTTTTTCACGGAGGAAATTGTTTCATTGCAGCTGTCTTTGATGGATATGGACAGTGGTACGTGTAGCTCCACTTTTGTCATTTTATTTAATGTGGAATTGCTTTTCATTCTTTCCTCCAAACAGGTAATTTGCAGGGGTAGGTAACTATTACACTTACACTTAATTATTTTCTTCTGTATGACTGGGCCAGGCTAGATGTAAATAGCAAATAAATGATGGCATAATCGACACTTTATAGCCAGAATTTAGATTAATTCTCATCGGGAATTTCTTACCTTTCTCCTTCAACAAGAAAAAAAGGAACACATTGCCACTAGACCATGTACATAGTTTTGTACAACTGTTAACCGTTTCTCCAGTTACTGTATTCAAGCCTTGAATAATCATGAGACAGGAGAATACAACCAATCTGTGTATTACTTGACATCCTTACATTACAGAGAGCTGAATGGTACTAAGCTCTGACTTTGTGAATTACCAAATAAATCTTACCTTTAATGCTGATCATTCCACGCTAGCAAACACAAAATATTATCATAATTTTCATTAAGAAAACAAGCATTTTAACAAAAAGTAGATATTATTCATAGATAAACTTAAAATTAAGCAACTTTTCCTAAGTTTATCTTCAGCAAATTATTATTTATTTATTTCTATGAGTTATGCCTACTCTTCAATAGCGTCCCACTGTCAGATTTGGTTCCTGATGTCGGCACAACATCTTCACAACTTCACATCTGTATTTACTGCCAGTCAGACAGTACACGTAGAAATTAATAGAATTATTAGTTACAAAGAGGACAATACTAACTGCAAACAATAACTTATTCACGGCAGTCATTTTACAATTATTGTGTTCTGCTGAAGAAAATCCCTCCACATAGATGCCGACAATGGATACAGGAAGAGTTAGAACACAAAATGTAATAGATGTTGCAATCAGCATTAAAGTCAACGAAGAAGACTGCTTGTGGCGAGTACAAAGTTGAGAGGAGTGTCCTGAGGACAATTTTTGTTTGGTTTCCTTCAGAGACTTGCTGAGTTTGCCAATCAGTACACAGTTGGCCGCCAGCAGAAGACAGAAAGGTATCACGGATGCCGTAACTGTATATATCCAACCATACGCGTCTCGATAAAAGATTTCATATTCTTTACTGACAAAACTGAAAAAGCAACCAGTTGTTTTGTTTTTAATGTTGTTTAGAAGAGTGTGTCCATACAAAATGTGAGAATTCAATAAAATATAGAATACAAAGATGGCGCTCACCGCTGCACGTGCAAACCGTTTGTTACAATAAAGATTGACTTTGAGAGGAAAAAGAATTGCCGCTGTTCGTTGCCAAGTCATTGTCACCAGAATCATTGGTGATGTTTGCCCGGTTAAAAAACACAAAAACACTCGAATTTTACACAACACATCGAAATTCAAAAACACATCGAAAGCACTGAGGAACCAAAAGAAGGGATCACACCATAAGGCGATGAGGTCTGAGACGGCCAGACAGCTGAAGTACAAGGACAGACTGGACACCGAGGTATCTTTCAATCTGTGCTGCATCACCAACACCATGATGTTTCCGAAAGTTCCAGGAATGACTGTGGCCGGGATTCCAATTTTCCAGATGAGGTCAGAGGCTTCTAGAAGACCTGTATATGTCTTGTGGCATTCAGAAGAGTTTATCGCCATTGTCTTTTAACTAAACTCAATCCTTGGTTAAAGTAAATATTTTCCAGCTCCAGAACTGTAAATTCATCGTATTTCCTTAAACACAAAGAAGTCATTCGTGTCTTTGTCACTACTCGAAATTCTCAAAATGCTTCGTTTGTAACGATAGACTGTCAGATAAATAACCGAGTATTACGATTTAGGAAACTTAAATAACCCTTTCACTTCGATATGTCGGTCCTTTGTTAGAGAACTGATAAATACCTACTGTCACGCGCGCAACGTTTTGTTCTATAAACAGAAATGACATATTGACTTTCTTTACAACTATCCGCATCCACGTAGCTTGTTTTTAAACAAGTTTTAATAACTTAGAAACTTTTAGAAAATGTTTCTTGACATATTTCTACCAGGCACTAAGAATGTATGTGCTGTACAAATATTACAATAATTTTTGAGGACATTGTAAATGGAGATTGCATACAGTTAAGTATATATTCCTTGTAGGAAAAGACACAATTATTTTTTTTCTATAATATTTTCCTACTTTGAATGCTGTCAACTAAAGTAAATAAAAGGCTTTGTGCATAAAGGCACATCAATATCTGAGCAGACTAAGTTTCGGGAACACTTTTTAAAAATGTGGTTTCTAGTTGTTTTCTAGATTTTTGTTTTTGTTTATTAATGTAGACGTATTTTGTCTTTCAGTCATTTTTTTTTCGTTTAATGTTGCCGTGGAACACAGCCCTCTCCTACTTATACTAATTTTTGTGCAGATGACTGTTTTAAAAATGTTTCGAAAATAATTTTGTTTAAAATACATACGCATTTTGTTTTTCACTCACTTTGCTAACCTTACTGTCCAACAGAGCCGTGTCTTACTCATACTACTACCCACCTCTTGACAAAGTCAATGTGATAAAAAATGTCAACAGAATAATTTTGAGGTGTTGACCACAGCTTTTTAATAACATGACAGAGTATTTTAAAATTCCCATTACAAGTATTAATATTTAGCCATCTGCAGCGTTTCGGGAGGATGCTCAATGTTATGGGTGGCTTTGAGGAAGGAGCATCTTTATCTCTCTACTACAGACAAGGAGAGAGAAGAGCAAAATAATTGTTCCATGAAAAGAAAATCCTTTGTCTATGATGAATACAATAAAAACAAGGGAAGTCAACTGCATTATATAAATATAAGTGTGTGAGAGTTATGTCCCTTCGCCTAACAGGCTGAGGGGATCAGCTCTCCTTTATTTTGTTTGTTTTGTTGTCATGCTTCGATTTGGATAAAAATGTTGGACCTTCGTGTTTACATGTGCTTCTGCTGCGTTTTCTTTCTTTTCTGGTTTGCAACAGGACTGTATGTAATGTAGATAATGTAATAATTATGTAATGTATATAATGTAATAATTATGTAATGTATATAATGTTTTTTGAAGTGGCAACTGTGTCGATCTGTTGGCATGATTCCATTCTCCTTGCATCACTCGCTACAGTGAGTAAACTGAAGTGATGATCACACTTTGTAGTCTCATGTGATAACATTTGTTCTACATCTTTTAAGTTTTAAAGAGATTCTGGTAGGTAGACATTATAGCGCCTGAAGCACAGCCGCTTATTTATTATCTAATTTCAAATTTGGAGATTTATTACTTTAGTCATCAAGTCCAGAAAAATCTCGCTCCCGCTCGCGAATCACATGAGACCATCTTATGTTTGCCGATCTCAATCTCAATTCTGTTTTAGTTGCTTCGAGTTTGCACATATATGTTGCCTGCACACTGTCAGTTGTTTTTGTGGTGGATACGACTGATGTGTTTGTCACTGTGACACGATGTAGACCACATGATGTAGGTCACAGGTCACAGATTTAATGGGTCACACAGGGCAAAGGGCAACTTCCTGTTTGTAAGCAAATCACTACTAAACAGCGATTGACTCGTGTGTGTTCTTGTATGTGACTGTGTGTAGTGGTGCTGTATGTCTGTTCACTGGAGCTTCTTTTGTCCTGTCGTAAATTAATGATTTTCTACGAGTCGGGTACCAACGTGAATATTTTCCTCCAAAAAGGTTTTGTACTTTAAAGACTGAAATCTCAATGCAATCCCATAGTTTTCTCTAAATCGCTGAAACATTTTTGTCTCCACGTGTTACTCGAATACCATACCTAACATTTGTATGTGTCTACCTCGATGTCAACTACATTCAGGTCACAGAGAATAGTGATCTCTTCTCTTGCAAGTAAACCATTATCAGTGTAGGTACATACAGATATGTCACGTGGTCTACCCGCATCATCCTGAGCTGGATCGACTTTCTGTCATACGGTTCTTCTCTCTTTCCTCATGTCTCCTCCTTCCAACTGTTGGCAACTGTAAACTAACAGCCAGCATGTAGAGCTACGTTGATTACCATTTCTCTTGGGGCCGCTGAGGGAGGAAAACTACTTCCAGTGTTCAAGTTTGTCATAGACATAATTCTTTCTGAGCATAGACCCTAAAGCACGTCCTAAAACTTGTTTTCGTGAAACTGTTTCAGCATAAAGCTTGTGAGTTTACGAATGTCTTCTCGCGTGCTCGCGTGCGACAGCATCAACTGGGATGAGCGACATGCTATTTAAAGGACAGTGAGGTACAAAAGATTGTTCTAATGATTGTGTAAAGTTCAGTGCTTGATACTGTTTTGCCAAATCCGAGTAAATATCCGGTTTACACCCTCCTACAAACATCCTCACGCACAGAAAGACAACAACACCACAGACGTTTAACTTTAATGTGTTTACATTGTGAAGACCTCAACCAACAGTAGGTGTGGGACCATAAGTCAATCACGGTATGGCTCAAGGGATATTTGAGACAAAAAATGCCTGGATCAACAACGACCAGGGTGGGGATAACAAAAAATGTGGCAAAGAAGCCAAAGTGGATAATAAGTTGAGAAAATAAACATCCATCGGGACGTTCCACATCCGCACACTACATCAACGAAAAAGTGAAAAAAAAAACCTCAGTCATGAGGTAGAGACGGCCCTAGTAGGACATTGTGGGACTGACAAAGGTCCAACAGTCAGGATGTAGGAAGATAGTACACTTTGGTACAGTGGGAGGAAGGAAGCCTAACACGATCATGGCGTGGACGTCATCGTACATAAGGAGGTAGAGTCGTCATCATTGTACACCCATGTCCGACAGGTTGATCTCCTCATGCGTTTATACCAAACCTCATAATGTCCAAATTGTCCTCGCATAGAGATGCATGGAAGTGAAGGAGTTTTACCAACTGTTAAATACAGTTATAAAGGCTTGACCGAAAAAGTACTTTCTTGTTATATTCGCTGACTGGAACGCAAAACCACATCAGTATCGCGAGAGGGATCAATGATAAGGATGGACAGGATGTGCCGAAGCAACACATCAGATTTACTTTTATTAGACATTGGAGAACAGGTGCCTGAGTAAGTTGCTCTGGACCTCGCATAGGGAACACGAAACTAATGACTTTTTCGTAGCATGGTTACCACCACGTAGAACACTAAGAACGGTTTAGCAACAGACGGGGCGGAGGTTGTTTTGCTTGGGGTGTGTGACTTGGCACTAAACTGTCTTTCAGGGTACCTCGGAGGTAGGTCGATTGTAAAGTAATGATTTGCTGAACAACTCTCAAGGCAATAGGACATTGGAGCCTTGTCAGCCCCTGCGTCTATTCCAGAGGTCTCCTGTAGTCCACAACCTGCTGGCCATGTGTTTGCATTGTTCAACAATTTCTTGTAGTAGCAAAAGACTAAACATTTTAATGATAACAGAAGTTTACATCTGTCTTAAAGGAATCTAGGTTCAGCAGCAATACAAAACGTTTGTGTTGTCTGACTTCATGCAAGCAGAAATGTTTATGTTAGCTACTCGATCATTGAGTAAGGCGCTGACCAATGACATCGATTGCTGCGTGTGTCTGTGCGAATGTGCAAAGAGAATACTGAAAGCGAGAAAATTGCAACACACTTCTTGGCATGACGTCAGACTGGACAGAGAGATTGGTCAGCAGTCCTAACGACTTCAGCTCCTCCAACGACAAGGCCATCCTTACCACGAGACCGAGTCTCAAGCCAAGAGGACAAGACTCGGGAGAAGGGACACTGGGTTAGAGAACCTTGAGCAAGGGTGTGAGTCAGTGACGAAGAACTTTCGCCTTGGAAATGAAAGGACTACGTGACCAGGACTCGCACTACCTGTGAGAGGACCTAGACTACCTGTGAGAGGACTTGCACTACCTGTGAGAGGACCTCGACTACCTGTGAAAGGACCTGCACTACCTGTGAGAGACGTAGAGGTTTGATGCCAAAGCCAACAGAAGTCGTCGTACTCAAAGAGAACGCCTACTGGGTTCGCCAGCACTCCACATCACCGAAGTAGAGAGAGAGATCACATGAAGGTGGTATTCGCTCCAAGGCTGTTCGTTTCTCTGAAGTCGTAGATGAGACCACACGTGTGTACCTGGACAGGGACAGTGATCGACTCTGTGTCGCCGGGAGAGCAGTCGTCACTCACTGATGTGGTTGGTAAATTCAGCGGAACAGTTAAACGAACACTTCGAGGAGAAGGTGATCGGACTGTAGACAGGAATACTGCTCCTCACCTCACTACAAGCGTAAATACACACAAATGCTGACAGTACGAGAACAGCTGTAGCAACTGAGAGATAAAATGATAGTTATAAAGGGAATTAATAGCACTTCAATATTGACAGTAAGATTAGCACGGATAGTATTGGAATAGTACTGAGTACTACTCAGGATGAGTAATTTATTGTATGTATATTTTTACAGGTTACTTTCTGTTAAAATAAATCCCTATTGCTGTAGGTAAATTCACACGTCGTTAAGTCCTTTCTTCGGGAAGCGACTGATGTGTGATTATTGTACATTGTCTCCCTTCAACTTCATGTTGACATGGTTAGCAGGACTTTAAAACCTGTCACCCACAAGCTCAGTGTCTTGGGGACAGAGTCCGCGTTTGTCGTAAAACTCACAAACATTGCAACAAGCATAATAGATGCTACATAGCTAGAATTTAGATAAATTCTCTTTGGGAATTTCTGACCTTTCTCCTGAAATCAGAAAGAGGAAAGAACTGACAATAGGCCATGTAGATAGTCTTACAGACGACGATTAACTGTCAATCTAGTTACTGTATTCAAGCACGAACTTGTATTACTGGACTGCTGGCAGACGATTTTTTCCAGTTAACTCCTAAAACGAGGCATGAGATTACAAAGCTTCCGGTTTAGTCACATTTCTTGCTTAGGCTCGCCGAGACTAACAGCGGAGAACTTCGCAAGAGGCTAAGCGTTGGTCTTGGCAGACAGACAGCAGTCCACATATACCACCTTGATTCAAGCCTTGAGTAATCCTGAGATAGGAAAATACAACTAATCTCCGTTTTCCTTGACATATTTACGTTAGAGCTAGCTGAATGGTACTGAAATATAAATTTGCGAATTACCGAAAAAGATACTTCAATTCTAATGAGTCAATGTAAAGAAAAAAGAAATTCCTAATCTTCATATTACAAGCATTTCAAGTAAAAGCAAGTGATGTTCATTGATTATGTTAAAATTAATTAACCTTACGTTTATCGTTATCAGATTATTTATTTATTCCTATGAGTTAATTTTATTCGAAAACAGCGTACCACGGTCGGATTTAGCTCCTGACGGCGGCAGAACATCTTGACAACTTCACATCTGTATTTACTGCCAGTCAGACAGTACACGTAGAAATTAATAGCATAATTAGTTAAGAAGAAAACGCCAGTGATTGAGAGCAATAACTCATTCACTGCGGTCATTTCATAATTATTGTCTTCTCCTGAAGAAAACCTGTTTACATAAATGGCGACAATGGACACAGGAAGAGTTAACACACAAAATGTAATAGATGTTGCAATCAGCATTAGAGTCAACCAAGACGACTGCTTGTGGCGAGAACAAAGTTGAGAGGAGTGTCCTGAGGACAACTGTTTCGTTTCCTTGAGAGACTTGCGCAGTTCCCCAATCAGTACACAGTTGGCCGCCAGCAGAAGACAGAAAGGTATCAGGGATGCGACAACTGTATATACCCAACCATACGCGTCCCGAAAAAAGATTTCATAATCTTTACTGACAAAACTGAAAAAACAGTCGTCTGTTTTGTTTTCAGTGTTATTGAGAAGAGTGTGTCCATACAAAATGTGAGAATTCAATAAAATAAAAAATACGAAGATGGCGCTCACCGTTGCACGTGCAAACCGTTTGTTACAATAAAGATTGACTTTGAGAGGAAAAAGAATTGCCGCTGTTCGTTGCCAAGTCATTGTCACCAGAATCATTGGTGAAGTTTGTGCTGTTACATAACTCAAAAACACTCGAAGTTTACACAACACATCGAAATTCAAAAACACATCGAAAGCACTCAGGAACCATAACCAGGGATCACACCATAAGGCGATGAGGTCAGAGAAGGCCAGACAGCTGAAGTACAAGGACAGACTGGACACCGAGGTATCTTTCAATCTGTGCTGCATCACCAACACCATGATGTTTCCGAAAGTTCCAGGAATGACTGTGGCCGGGATTCCAATTTTCCAGATGAGGTCAGAGACCGCCAGTAGACCTGTATATGTCCTGTCGCATTCAGAAGAGTTTATTGCCATTGTGTGTTAACTAAACTCAATGCTTGGTTTTCGCCTATAAAAGTATCTTTTAACTTTCAACTGTACAAATATAAATCCATCCTACTTGTTTAAAGGTAAAGAAGCCATGTGTGTCCTTGTCACTACTCCAAACTCTCAAACTTGCTTTGTTTGTGACATTAGTTTGTAAGATAAATAATTGAGAGCTTAAATTTTTCCAAACTTTGTCTGTCTTTTGTTAAAGAACTGTCAAAACGAGACTGTCACGCACAGCTATTTCGTCTATAAATAAAAATTACATATTGACTTTCTTGTCTACTATCCCCACCCACGTGATTTGTTTTTAAGCAACTAGTGATAACTTCAAAAACTTCTAGAAAATGTTTCTTGACATATTTCAGCAAAGCTCTCGGGAAAATCTGTGTTGTACGAATGTTACACTAGTTTTTATAACAACACGGGATAAGTAAATTGTACACAGCTTATCAATTATTCCTTGCAGGGAAAGACATAATCATTCTTCAATAATTTTTTACAACTTTTCATACGCTCTACTAAAATAAAGGCTTTGTGCATAAAGAAACATCAATATCTTAGTAGACTAATATCCGAGAACACTCACTTTTAAAAATATTTGTCTTCTATTTTTTTATATATTTTGTTTAAAAATGCATTTGCTTTTTTTCTTTCGCTTTTTAATTTCACAGTCGAACAGAGCCCCCTCCTTCTCATGATACTACTTCTTGTGAAAGTCAGTATAATGAGAAATGTCTGCTTCGTTCGAATGAAAATTGCCTTTCTTCAGAGATCTTTATTCTACAAAATGTCAAAATGTTGATACTTTGTCATTGTTTTACTGAACACTTGTCTCGGACGGGGGACTTCTTCCTCAACGAGCAACCGTGAAAACATGGGAGGATCGTGGCCGTCAACAACTGCCGGAATTTTCATATAAAAACAACGAGTCAGCGTTCTTCATAGTCGTACTGTGACTACATCGAGAGAGCAGCGACTTTCCAGCTGACGTCGTTGTTCAAGATCCACCCTTCCACTTTCAGTCTATCAACACGTGTGCACGACACACCTCGTCGCTCCTCGTGCAATCAGATGATGACCCGTTATAATTGTGTGCTTGTTTGTCGGTTAGTCAGTGCACCTGCGCGCGCGTTTGAGTGAATGCGTTCGCACGCGTGTACCTGCAAATAACTAGTAATTGTAGTTTTAATCCATCTGATGATGACAGAGTGACAGAGTATAGTGTTTTAGAATAGTCGGGGGATGCTCAGCTTTAGGTTGTCCATGCTGACAGTGAACGACATTCACATTCTTGCCTCCTTAGAATCTTTTATGAGGAGGCGTCTGCTTGTTCCTACACAGCTTGTTTGATGCCAGGATGGTTGCTATGGTGAGGACAGCATCGACACAGAGACTGGGTGATGGAAGGTGATATGTGAAATTAAAATTTCTGTTGTTAAACTATTCACGGTGTATTGTGCCGCCAATATGGCGTTGAACCAATTTTTCTACGATTTGAGCTCACCTATTGCAGGGAAGAAATTAAAGGGAGAAAACTCAGACAAATGATTCTCTGCATCTATGAGTTCCTTCCCTTGTCATCAATTGTGATTTTTGGAGGGAGACTTGAACCGGTGGCAGAAATCGTTTTATCTAATTTCTCGAGACTCGAGATATTCATCCCGATTTGATGTTTGAAGAAAAAAGTAGCTACATTAAGGGACTCTTTGAAGCATGATACTAAAGTCCTTCAGTAAAGGAAAGTGGCTGCAACTATTTAATGAAGCGGATTCAAACAGCTGATGGATACAAAGCAGAAAAATTTAACAAAACTGCTATAAATTTTAATCCAGTCAAGGAAGATTGACAATTTTCTTATAATTTTCGTCAGATGCTAAAGACACAAATATTTCATTCTTTACGGAAACAACGGATGTAGAGAAAGTGTAATGGAATGTGTAGGAAGTGTCATAAATAACTGATGATCTACTGAAAAGAAAGTCTTCTCTAATAATTAGAAACAACATCCCTTTTGAATGTGTCGCTTTCGTAATATTGCAAAGTATTTTTGATTATTAGTTTATTTTAATGTTGCCTAACTTCGATCAGCAGTGGGTTGACACGTGGGGCAATTATTTAGACACTGAAATGAAGCTGCCTGTCGGCCACAAGAACCTTATTTCTATCAGCACATGAATTTTGCAAAATACATTTAATACGAACATCCACACTAAAGATTAACGACGATAAAGGCCTTAAACAACCGAATAATTTAATAGAAAATCGCATTTATGTACCTAATAAAAATTGATAAAAAAAAAGGCCGGACATTTAGATATTTTTTGTCGCTGTCTGAAGTACTTACCGAGTTTATCGAGAAAAAAAATATGCTTGAACCAAAAATAGCAAGTTTGAAAAAATAAAAAAAGCCTCATTCAGTATATTTACTTTTAAACAAGTATGAGAACTCATTATGAACTAACGATCTAACTAAAGCAAACTGTAAGTAAAGAAATTTATATTAAAAGCAAATATATGATCTGACGATATATATATATAAGAATTTACTAAGAATTGTCTAAGTGTTTTGTTTTGGACTTTGAGAATTACATTTTCCTTACCCTTTAAATAAACATTGTACACAATATCCCTCAGAACACCACCAGCTTGTTTACAAATAATTCAATGTTTGACTGACTGCGAGTCTGTGTCACAACTGTAGCCAATAACAAGTTCAGAAAATCAGATGTTTATATAATTCTCTTTAATGTATTACATAAACCTAGATTTTTATGAGTCCTGAGTGCAAGCATCTATATAATTGTGTTTCTTATAAAAACACTACTGTGTCAATCTGTAACCTTATCTTCCTTGTGCTCAGGACCAGTTCATACTTAACAAATTAAAACATGTACAAAACAATAGCAACCCTCGTGCACAGCAAGGTGCCTGGAGCTGTCATCACCTGTCACCCGTATCCAGCAGGCTATATCCTGCTGCTGAGACACTTCAAATCCAACATCAACAAGGCCAAGACAAGGACCTACCCAGGGTACTACATAGGTAGTGACCACGACCTTCTAACGAACCTGAAGCTGAACGTGAAGTGACTCTCAAGCACACCCTGAATTCTATTTCATTTGGACAAGCTGCAAGACCCAAACATTGAAGAAGTCTTCAACAACACAGTTGGAGAAAAATTCGCCGCACCGAGCCTGGTGGACTGTGATGTATTCACCCTCGCTGAAAACATCAAAGATGGATGGTCCTGATATCACAATAATCAAATTACGGAGTTGTTACTAAAGATTTAATCTTATCTCCTGCGCAGATCTGTTCATGCAAACAGAAAGCACAGTCCCATAATAATTTTCAATAATAATAATTCAACATACACTTGCAGTCCGTAAGTCGTAAAGGGATTAAATTAATCTCAAAAACAGAAGCATTTCAGCTAATATGTTAATAATGTTCGTTTGTGAGACACAGCCGGAATCAACGGTGATACCAGTTTAAATTTTATTGGTGGACAAAACAATTTTTCTTCTTTTAAGAATGCGATAAAAGCAATGTCTGAAATAAAACTTTCTGTTGCAGTATTCCTTGTTTTTAGGCAAAATTATTAACACTGGCCCCGGGAAATCAGACACGTGGGCGAGAGTTGACCACAATTCTCACTACCCACTTCAACATAAGTTACAGGGGGACCACACTACAATACTCACACGTCCATCACACTTTACCAAGTGGCTCACGAGCCCCCACCCTTGCTGTTCCCCGAGCACAGCACTCGACGTGTGATATAAAGTATACAAATAACAGGTTTATTAAACTTAAAACATACAAATGCACATAATAAAAGACTCGGCTAGGAAGGAGTCCCAGTGCTACCCGTGCGAAGCATATTTCCACTGGTGTTTCCTCTCTCTATCAACCATTCACTTTCACACGCACATCATTAGTTCTGATGTTAACGCTGTTCCCGTGGGTCCACGATGGTGGTTTGGTGGGACCAGTATTCCAGTCAACAGTCATGTGATGACCTGTCCTGGAAAGTGTTGCTCGGCCTGTCCATCGTCCTTCCTGCCTGTCTGCCAACCTCGTCAGAGAGCGACGACTGGTCTCCCGGCGACACAGAGTCGAGTCCGTCCCAGTCCAGGACACACACGTGGTGCCTCTAACGACTGACATGCCACACAGCCGTTGAACAAACATCACCTTGATGCACCGTTCTCCGAATGTTCGAGATACTTTTCAGCTGCTGTATCCCTCAAGTTTAAATGTTAAATGTATTACGGTGAATGCTATACGAACATTTTCTTTTGCAGTGCAACTTTTTTTTGCATAGACAAAGAAGCAGTTCAACTATAAATTTCTTCTCGAGAAAAAAAGTTAGTCTTGTGACTATTATTTTTTATAAAGTTGCAGTGTTTGTCCCTTCAGTCCGGCCACCTCTTGTACTAGTATACAATACTCATCCATCTGATGTGCCTGTGGCCTCTTCATCTAGTAGCTCATAGATGACTGTTTGAAGATATAGAATCTGTTTAGTGATCTTCTTCGTGGAGTAAGTGCTGTTGCCTAATCAGTTGACGATCATTAATAATCGTGATTGTCGACCAATAAATAGAAGTCGGTTCATGAAGCTTGTTTCCTGAATATATAATCTATTTTCGGTTTATATGTGTAAACAGCTTACAAATACTAAAAAAAGAATGACCTGCTACCTCGCTACGATCGCTTGACCTCAGTCTTGTTCGCGCTAGTTAAAGGGCAAGTCGCCCTCGCTAACAGAAACTCTTCAAATAAGTCAAAACGTCAGCTGAAATTAAATAATAGAATCTTTTACAAGTAAGATATCGACATTTTCTTCGAACAATCACCTCTTAAATACAGGTGTGGGCGGATGAAGTTGTCCATCATGCTGAGTTGCTGAATGGCATCCCTGAATCACTGAGAGCTGACTGTTAATCTCCTGAGTGGGAGTCCAAACTCTGGCTCCCTGGTGATCGTGCAGTGATGAAAAGTTAAAAGAACTGAGGAATAAATGAAGATAATAGCTACTGAAAATCGTTGTGGAAGGAGTTATGGGGATGAATGATCTCTGTGTGGGAAAGATAGAAGGATGTTATTGCAAAACTAAAAGAAATTCCTTCGGCGAGACTTCTGTTCAGACCGATTGGACTTTGTACAGACCCTCGCACACAAATAAAGCCATTACTCCTCAAGCATACTGCTTTTAAAGGAAGGACAATACCTAAACAAGCCAGGTTTCCATTTCTCGTAATCCATGTCTGTCCACAGATTGCAAGCTTTCCGTTCTTCTCGCAGACTGCAAGTTTCAAATGAAGGTCTCGTGTCCAAATCTGAAATACTGCTCACACTATTGCAACATCAGTCAACACTTTTCTTGTTCAAGGGATTTGCCGAAAATTTGTTGACATTCCTCCAGTATTGGTTGACAAGATTGTTTGTTGTCTAGTGGGTCTGTCTACGTCACGAGTTTGTTTTCTTTTGCGAAAGAGTCCGAAAACATGGCGGCCTTCTTCAGCTGTGTTTTATTCGCGATTGTAAAGAAGGGATATTTTTGCGACCTGAACTTCTGACCGGCCATGATTCAGAATGTAATTCAGTATCTATAATTTAAGTCTAACTTACCGTTTGGCTTGCTTTTATCCTTTGAATTAGAATCTTCTTCTTCGGTTGTCTTATTCTTACAAACAAAAGCACTGTTTTGGGACAAACAGTTCGTACAATTAAAATGTTCAGTGCCTTCTTTACTCTTGGAAAGTACCCACACTTCAGTATAATCACTATTGCTGTGTCTTTACCATTTGCTTCATTGCTTACTAAAGTATAATTAGAGTCGATCCCCATACTAGCATTAACAGGGAGGAGAATGGCATGGTCTCATGTCTTACGTTGCATGAAACATTATCGCTGATACAATAAACAAAATTTTCCACTATTCGGTGGAATTAATAATTCTGATATAGGTAAACAAAGTTGTGAAAACAGTTACGCAAAGGCAAAAATAATGAAAGCAATACTTTCATCCATTGTCACCGCGCAATGAGGGATTGTTGTTGGCTTTTGTCTTACAGTCATTGAATTATGTTCCCACTATGTCAGACTTGGCAACTTTCTGGCGGCAGAGAATCTTCGCAGCTTCCGATCTGTATTTACTTCCAGTCAGACAGTACACATAGAAATTAATGGCACTGTTACCATAGTAAAGAATGCAATTAATTGAGAGCAATAATTCATTGACTGCAGCGCTTTTGTTACTATCATCCTGTCCTTCTAGCGAAAAACTGTTGGCATAGATCGTGAGAATGGACAAAGGAAGAGTTAGCACAATAAATGTAGCAGATGTGGCGATGAGTGTTAAAGTCAGCCACACAGACTGCTTTTGACGAGAATGAAATTGGGAGGAGACACCTAGAGACATGGTTTGCTTCGTTTCTTTCAGAGAAATTCTCAGTTTCCAGACCAGAACACTGTTAGCTGCTACCAGCAGACAGAAAGGGAGAAGGGACGTAGCACCTGTGGATATCCAGCCATACGTGTCCCTGAAAAAAGTTTCGTATTCTTTATTTACGAAACTGAAAAAACAAACTGCTGTTTTGTTTGTAGTGTTGCTAGAGAGGGAGTGCCCATATAAAATGTGAGAGTTCAATAAAATAAAAAATATGAAGATGGCGCTCACCATTGCACGTCCAAACGTTTTGTTACAATAAAGACTGACTTTCAGAGGGAAAAGAATGGATGCAGCTCTTTGAAAAGTCATGGTCACCAGAATCATTGGTGATGAATGTCCAGTTAAGTAGCCCAGAAACACTCGCATCTTACATAACTCGTCGAAACTAAGCAGCACACGGAAGGTACGAAGGAACCAGAACAAAGGATCACACCATAAGGCGATGAGGTCTGAGACGGCCAGACAGCTGAAGTACAAGGACAGACTGGGGTCTGAGGTGTATGTTAACCTGTGCTGGATCACCAACACCATGATGTTTCCGAAAGTTCCAAAAATGACTGTGATTGGAATTCCAATTTTCCAGATCAGGTCTGAGGCTTCCTCAAGATTTGTGTAATTCCAGACAGTGTCAGAAGTATTCATGGTCACTGTAAAATAAGTCTACATGATTTTTCATGTGAAGCTTTTTAATCTCCAGCACTCAAAGTTTAAAGTTTACATGCGAAACAAACTACTTAAATAACTTCACTTAATTCTTTTTTTCTCAAACTGTTTAGCCCGAAACTTTCAGTTTCACTGATAACACCTTACGCTACGTGGAAAATAAATTTAATTAGCATAAGCTGCTCGGTCTTGCTATTGAACAGTCCGAAAATAATGTCTCTAATATACCCCTACTTTAAATAGTATTTATTTTTATAGAGCGCACACCTATTATACTGACATTTTTAAATTTTTAATTAGAGAAATAGCACTGGAAAACTAACTGCACTTATCTAGCATTGTAAGCTTTGATATCAATGCTTGAAGTGGTT
Source organism: Pomacea canaliculata (assembly GCF_003073045.1). Lineage (NCBI taxonomy): Eukaryota > Metazoa > Mollusca > Gastropoda > Architaenioglossa > Ampullariidae > Pomacea > Pomacea canaliculata. The sequence continues at coordinate 3,775,020 of NC_037597.1, forward strand.
TTGAAACGCAAAATACTTATATTTTCGTTCTTTAAAAAAATGTACACATATCAGGGGTATGTTAAAAAGTAATATATATACAGACCAGGGGTTTGCGTGTATATCTGTATATAAACACACAATATAGAATATATATCTATATTATATATCTATAGGTACATGTGTGTGTTGTATTAAATTATATATTGTATATTTTTATTTTTTTGTCTGCGGGAATTATTGACTGATATATAATTATATTTCTTGTGAAGGTCTACATTTTGAAAATTGTGTTTGTCTCCATAATTTCTTTGTCATTAAGTAGTTCACTGCTTTTCTGCTGCTTACAATATTTTTTTAATTCAATAGTGCAGGTGAGTTACAAAAAACTTAGTCCACCGTTTTATTGAGTGCACCATGTCACATGTCTGGCTGACATCTTTAACACAGGTTGATTTTTCTGTTACACCTTTATTTATTCTTGCTATAGAGTTCGTATTTTTAGCTACCCATACAACATGTATACCTATATAACTTCCAAACAACTGCAAAAGGTAAATAATGATTAGAGTTGTTAGAATACTTGCTATTTACAAGGTAAACGGTCTCATTGATCATTATGAAGCGAGGGAACAATTGTATTTAAAAATACTAACTATTTCCTACATCTGGCCACTTAAAAGTTTCAAGAGAAATAACGAGCTGTTCCACGCTGGGGTGGGGGTCTTGAAAAGTGAGGAGACTTCATGAAAGTAGACTCTTGAATTTTATTAGGAAAGTAGTTTGTTAACAGAGTAGAGGAACCTTTCTATTCAGATTTACTCAAATCAAAGTTGTATCCTAACTTAAAGGAGTCGTAGAAGGAAAATCAGTCAGTCTGCTTTCATCCACGAACCACAATTTCATTCATTTTATTTCATCCCGTCGTAAGGGAGACATTATGAAGTGTAGCAGAGGTGAAATTGCATCAGCAGAGCAGGTCTTTCCTCTAAAAGAAAAGATGCTCCAGTTAACAGCCTGTCCACTCCTTACCGTTAGTCCCTCAGCTTTTACTTCTCTTTGCCACGGACTCGACCACCTTCAACGAAATCTTGGAGGACCGTGTTTGACAAGGGAGGACATGACCGAACCACCAGTTTTTGTTGCTAGATGGTAGCAAACAGAGACTCATGGGGACCTATCCGACATGGGAAGAGGCTGCTTACCAAGTTGTTTGTCGTTTGCTCCCTTTAGGAGATCCGGATGAGTATACCCCGTTTATTCGGATTCCCTTGCTACACCCGATGGTGTTTACCATGACCTGTCCCTCCCATAAGCACTCTCACTGGGTGGGAATTTGTCGGCGAGGGTCTACAACTCACTTTTACTGCTCAAAATGAAGTCGATGTCGTCAGCAAAGGTTATTGAGTGACCTCTTCCCCCTCCCCTGATTGACATGGAGGTGTGATGGTCCTGGAGTTTATCGTGCATGATTCTCTTAAGGTAGATGCTGAACAGCACGGAGAGGTAATTCCTGGCTACACCCACCATCGTGGGCAAGAGCTAACCACTTGGTTATTGAAGAGAACGGAGCTCGTGGAACTGTCGTCTGATGTACACTGGAAAAGACGGGGGTAAAGGGTTTGTCGTGCAAGGTCAGGAGTCAACTACCGTTGTGTAGAAGCAAGGACAGGCCTGGCTGGTGAGTTGTTGCCTTTTACAGGTGAGAAGACAGTCGTCGTGTGTTTTGTGAAACATCATCCACCTCCTTTAATTTTATTCACTTGAAGGCAAACTCATGAATGCACCGACAAGCATTTCCTTTAATTGTAAGGCTCGTGTGGTGGGCGAGTGCGTAGAATCGTATGGAACAGCAGACGATGAACCGTGCGGTTAAAGAACAATAATAAATCATATTAAAGGTTCTAAAATATAATTATTGAGGGACAATTACTTTATTTATTGATTTGCTTACAGAACAACACGAACGTGCAGGTAAAATCGCTCGAAATCGAGTCTAAAGTATCACAAAAACATATTCCAGTGGTATTTTATGACGAGGAGGCACGAGAAATATTACATAAATGTTTTTCTCTTAGTCACACCTAAATTTGTCGAGAAAACAGAAAGTGACGAAAGGGTAGCATTTCTAAAAATAGCGTCGTCTGCATAAACAGAATTCCAAGAGAAAAAAAATGCAATTCTTAGTAAACAAACACATGATGTTGATGAATGTTATCTTCGATACTCAGATGGAGTTTGTACTCATTCAGGAAATCCTAAGGATGATGGTAACAAACGCCAGTGGATTAACTGTGTTCAGAGATTTGTATAATTATACACATTCTGCTTTGTTCAGACTGGAACTTGTAATGTACATCTTTGGTTTAAATGTACCATGCGAACTTCGTTCAAACATCGTACTCAAGAATTCGCTCAAAACATTTCAAAATTAATTGTTATCCAGTTACTTATACAGTTCAGGCAAGTCTGATATGGAGAAGATTCACTTACAAGTCTGTCAAGCGAATTTGGTTTGAATCTTTTTATTAATAATATTTTCGAAGGTTCTAAATAAAGTTCAAATATGTAGGGCTGTATTACAAAATCAGCTGTTTTGCTGAACTGAGCCACACTCACTGTTACAAATACTACTTGCGTGCAACAGAACTCTTCACTATAGGAGGGGAATTTTCTTTTGCTTTTCAAGTGGCAGGTGAGAATGTCAATGTTTGAAGGCCTCTATCAATCAACCTTCAATCAATCAGTCTTCGTGGCATTCTCTGGGACGTGCTGACTGTCCATCAGCTATTAATTGTCTGCCCCTCTCATCACTCGTTTTCTGTCTCTTCTAACTCCCTTTCAAATTTTTATTTTCTTTTAAATTATACCGCAAGTATTAAAGGTTAATAATTAGGTGACATCAGACATGTGATCTTCAGCAGCTGCTCCACTCGTTAAACTTCCTCCCGACAAGACCGTCAGTCAAGGGACACAACTGGCCTACAGAAAGCACTTAGAATAATGTCAAAGTCACGTGAAAAAAATATCAATGGGTATCAATATTTAGAAAATATTTGTAATTTATACTACAGTAACGAAATACATAACATGCATGTTTATCGCTTCCCATCGCCAAATGCGTCAAAGAGACAGAACTTAAAATGTAAACAGTTCTAATAGTTGACAACAGAAGCGACGTGAAAAACAGTAACGCGACCGTTGGAAGCTTGTTTTCAAATAGTTTTACATGAAGTCTGAAGTCATCTGCTGAGGTGAAACAATAGACCCAACCATAAAAGCTTGATCATATTTAAAAACTAGCAAAATATCTTGGCGAATTGTGAGCGGTATTTATTGCCCGTCAGACAAAGCACGTAGAAGTTGATGCTGTTGTTGCAGAAGTACATTACAGACGTCACTGCGTGAATAAGGGAGCCTACTGCTGCAGAGTCAAACTGAGGGTTTGATCCTTGAGATAACCTTCTGGCATAAATACAATAAACCGCGAGAGGAAGGGTCAAGACGAAAAACGCGATGGAAACAGCGATGAGAGTCACTGTCATCGAAGAAGACTGTTTTCTGCGAGTATGTAGAGATGAGAAGCTGTTGGTCAGTTTGTCTTTCGCCTCTCTCAGCGATGCTCTCACTTTCCACACTAGCACACAGTTGGCAGCCAACAGAAGACAGAATGGCAACAGGGAGGAGAAGGCGGTGTCCACCCACCCGTACACGTCGCTGAAAAACGTTGCGTACTCGTCGCTGACGAAGGTTAGAAAGCAAATGGTGGTGTCGTTGTCGGCGTTGGTGGGAGATGTGTGTCCGTACAGAATGTGGCAGTTGAGAAGGAGAAAAAAAGCTAAGATGGCGCCAACTACTGCTCCGGCAGTCTTGTCGTTGTTTAGTCTCAGAGGCCACAGGACTGCTGCGACCCGGTGAAAGGTCATGGCCACTATCAGGGCTGCTGTCATGTGTCCTATTGAATAAGCTAAAAACACTTGAGCCTTACATAACAATTCATAGTTGAGGAAAATTTTAAAGGCGTTTAAGAAAAAGAAAATTTTAATAAACCAAGAAGAAGTTAGGTCCAGTAATGCCAGACAGACGAAATATACGGAGAGAGAGGAGCCCGAGCTCCTGACCAGTCGGTACTCGATGAGTAAGATCATGATGTTCCCGAAGGTTCCAGAAAGCACAGTGATTGGAATTCTGATCTTCCACACCAGCAATGAAGCTGCATGTAATGTAGTCGAATCCATAATCAAATGACTAAGGTCTTTGTCAGAAGTGATTTTACTTTCGATGGAACAGTGTCAGAAATTTTATACAGGCGTTTGTTGGTATGTGAACAGGCAAAGTGAATGAAATTTTCGAGCAGACGAAGTCTATGGTCCTGGCATCTGCAGGATGAATTCATCCCGAAGGAAACGAATTTCCAAGAAACAATTTTTGCTAAAGACTTCTGACCTTTTCTGTAAGCGGCTGTATGCAACCTCTGTGCTGGAGATTCTTTCACAAATATTTAGTCGACAGTTGTACCACCCCCATGTTTATAGACAGTTAAAATCTGTACCCGTAATGTATTATTACTAATATTATTCGGAAGTGAAATTTATTCTGATTTATTATTTTTATTTGTAATGCTGTGTGTCTTAAGCAAAGAAAGACATTTTAGAAAAAACAATATCGTGTGCTACATGAAAATGTAAGCAGAATCCGTCAATATGAAGCCGTTACTATTATGCACCATTTACACGCCTACACGCGCATGTGTGTGTGTGTGTGTGTGTGTGTGTGTTTCGTGTCGCAATCGCAAATATGATTTGTTAAAAAGATATGCGAGTAAGTAAATTATTTGTGTAAACAATACTATCATTAGATCGGAAATTATTTTACAAATTTTTGCGAATTTTTTTATAATACGCTTTTTTAAAAAATGCCATACATTTTGCATTCATTTTACCCACGTACGGACTCGCGCATGCACACACACACACACACACACACACACACACACACACACACACACACACACACACACACACACACACACACACACACACACACACACACACACACACACACACACTTTTGTGTTTTACTTCATTTTATTTAATAAAAATATTTAATGCATGATGAAGGTTTTAGAGATTCAATACACAAACTCAGTAGTTACAACCGACCGATCCATACCACGTGACCATTCCACATAAGTAAGATCATGTTCCCGATCGTTCCCGAACTTACTACAGCGATGGAAGCTTCGATTTTCCAGACTTGCAATGACATTCACGACTGTAGTTGAGTCCATCGGCAAATGATTTAAGTCTTTGTCAAAATTTACTTTAGAGGAATATACTTTTAATGAGTTTATGTAGTTATTCGTTGGTTTGTGTTCTAGTCTTCTTCTAGTCTTCAGTGACTAAACAAAGGACACAAGATTTCGCCAGATGTTGTGATCTTTTCTGTTTTCTCAATCTCGAAGTGGATGTTTTTAATGTTGACGTCTGTTTGGAAACGAGTCTGAAAGACAACTTTACTAATAACCTTTATCTAGTCTTTTTGAAGGCGATTCCTTGTCTACTTTCATTTTAATTATTCCATTTATTGTTTGACTGTATTTCAACTCAATGGGCTTTATTTTCTTGACCAGCAACCTAATAATAATTAAATATTAATAAGGGGCTTGAAAAACTCTTTAATTATTTGTGTCACTATCTTGAAGTACTTACCAAATCTGCTTAGAAGAATATTCTTTAACAAATAAAGCAAGTGAAAAAACAAGATGTTTCATGAAGAATGTCGAGTCCGTCAATATGAAGATATCACAAAACAACATTTGTATGTGATTGCACGTGAAAATGTTTACTTGGGTTGGAAATTTCTGTGCCGGTCACATGCATGCTGAAACTGAATAACGAACGGAAGAATTTTTGCTTTAAAGTTAGTTATAGTGAACGACGAAGAAGAAGAAGGAGTGAACGACGAAGTTAGTTATTACAGCAGCAGATTAGATGCGTTAAATTTTGTCTGTTTATTTTAACTGATATAAAAATGTTATCTTTCTCTGGGTCCAGTATTTGAAATTTCCTGCCCGAATAAGAAAAGAGTGTAGTGGGCACTTCTCTATCATATCTGTACCATAAGAAGGTATTCAATATTGTGTGACATCAGGGACTAAGGAATGTGCTCCGGTCGTTCGACGTTGAAGATCTGGTAGGCACCATCAAGGCACTCTACAAAGGTTACAGGAGCGGAGTACTCTCCAGCATCCAGGTGGGTGTAAGCACGACAGTGACTGTAAGCCAGGGATGACCACTCTCCCCAGTGCTGTTCAACATCTGTCTGCAGAAAAATCATGCAAGATGCACTCCAGGACCACACTACTTCTATGTCAATCGAAGTAAAGCCTCTTAGTAACATTCGGGAGAATCCTCCACTTTTGACTTACTCCGCCGTTTGTGGCACTGGTCCTCCGTACTTCTCCGAGGTCCCATCTGTACACCCACACGACTTCTTCGCTCATCTACTTAAGCATGTAACTGTGCTGTAACATATTGTCTCGGGGACAATGGGTCAAGATTCCTCCCTGTGTGTCCCTCGGCTGTCGATGACTACCTCTGTGAACTTGTGACCCCACAACATTGTTAACAATGAGATTTCATCGACTTTCTTTGTTCCCGTGCGCCATCGATGTGAGCTACCCGGGATGCTGGTACACTGTTATTTTCCATTGCTCAATGTCAATTATATTCCGAGTATACCACTAGCGATTTAAAAAAGTAGGGAAACTGAAAAGTTTTACCTATTCGCTTTAGTTTTTACTTCTAGTTAAGATGCAATGGTAAGAAAGCATCGCCCTTTGATCTCATTTTTACTAAAAATTGTTAAATGGACTGTCACAGACAAACTTGAGTGTTTGACAGGAACCCAGGCTATAGAAATATTTGTAGGTGAAGTCACACAAATCTTTGATCGTTAACCTTTCGTCTTTTCAAGGAGCTGTTGTCTGGGAAATGGCTATACAGCACTTGCTTTGTCACATCGTAATCGTTCAAAATTTTATTAATCTTTTCTGAGCATAACAAAACAATTGCGATATTTTTTTCGATCTCAGCATGAACCTATATAATAGTCATTAATCAGGAAATTACGTGGTTTGTTATTGTCGCCGATAAAATTCTTATAGGCTCAGCACTGCCGAACATATACAATGGCTAAAGATTGGAAACCTCTGGCAGGAACACTCATCGACCAGGCATCGTGGATGGTATCGTCCAGACGAGAGGTACCCTGGGTATGTCGTCCATCAGGCGAAAGTTTATCTTCTTGCTAGGTTGTCCGTCCAGTCCTTCCAAACACTAAGGAGGTTTTTGCATATCTCCAAAGTGGACTTCAACCGGCGCAAGCTGCCATCTCTCATCTTGGCTACCAGATGTCGTCACGTGGTCTACACAGGTGTCTGAGCCCGGATGTTGTCAACTCCTGCATCAACTCATATTTGCATACTTTTTGCAAACTTGGAAACTCGTGGAAGTGGTAGAACGGCATAGCCACTGAGTTTGCTTATGTCCTTATTAATGAATATTTTATAGACTGTGTGTGTTGAAATAGATATTTATATAATACTTCTAAAACATGATAAGTATTTTTACATCGCATCAAGTAAAAGATCAACGTGCGGAATTTACAAAGCTTATTAAAAAAGACGAGAAATTAGGAAAGAATGAAATCAATAAAAATTTCTTTTTACGAAAATTGATGTAAATTTGTCTTTGTTAGAAATGTTAAGGGTGAATAAAAGTCAATGAAAAATTCTTTTCTCGAGAAATGGCCGCCGACGTTTTTTTTTTATATTCATTTTCGCCAGAAAGAAATGTGTATGTAAGACAAACCCCTTACCATCGATAAATGTCATAACTAATTTACAAAATAACATTATTTCTTTTTTCAATTTGTAATTTTTAAGATCATCTTTGCGTTTTAAAAATAATTATTTCTATAAATTTTATGTCATTACCTTAAAGTTCGAGTGAAAATTATTATTTTTTTAAACATCTTTCTTTAAAGGCGTGGTTTTCAAATTAGGGGAGAAATTTCGACATTTTTGTTTTTCAGCTGATCTATTTCCTCTTTTCGTTTTGGATTATTTCTTGAAACCGGTTGTCTGTAAATATTCACAAGAGAAATAGGCAGATAATTATGTTTAAACTCCGATATAATCCGATGGAGTGTACATAATTTTAAAGGTTAGAATATTGCTTCAATAAAAAAAAATTCTAAGAAAAATGTTCCAGCGAGTATTTAGACAGCACATTGAAGAAAAGACCATTTACTAATACTAAGTTCCCCTGTAGAGCTATGTTTAGCAAGAGCACTGAATACAAAAAGCTCCAAAAGAAAATAAAATGGAGTCCATACCTAACATTTAAAAATATATAAGAAATATCAGGAGAAATAGACATAAATTATTCAGAATTCGATTTATAAACAGAGCATGATTTAAATGAGCAGGGAGCACCAATCTGAGTGTCTCTGAAATGTCTTGGAACGAGACACTTACACTGGATGGTGTGATTGATCCGTTGAAACTTCACCAAGCCTCCATGTACATCTGGAGAATCGGAGTTCCCTTAACTCTGCTTCTCGGAACTTTCGGGAACCTCATGATCCTCGTGATCCAAAGCAAACTAACTGATGTCAAGGGGTCAAGTTTATCTGTATTCTTCACCTGTTTGGCTGTTTCTGACCTCACAACCTTGTGGTGTGATCCCATCATCTGGTTTTTCCAAACATTCAATTATTTCGTGGACTTCGATGGACTTTATAAAACGCGAGTGTTCGTAGCGTACACCTGCGCGCATGCGTCAGCCGCCATTTTGGTAGTCATGACTCTTCAACGAGCTGCTTCTATTCTGTGGCCTCTTCAGATCGGTGTTTACTGTACCAGAAAGTTCGCACAAGCTGTGATGGTTGCTTTGTTTACATTTTTCATTCTGTTAAATTCTCATCTGTTGTTTGGACACACGCTCCAAAACAAAGTTGGCAACGGGACATCTGAAACTTTCCTGAGCTACATCAGTGAAGAATACGAAGAGTTCTTTACGACTGTATACGGGTGGATAGACATGATCTTCTGCTCCATTCTACCCTTTAGTCTTCTGCTCATAGCCAACAGTGTTCTGATCCGGAAAGTCAGCTCGTCTCTTCGACAGACTCAGCAGAAACTCACTGCCGGCAACTGCTCACAGTTACAAACTCGTCAAAAGAAGTCTTCGTCCATAACAGTTACTCTCATCGCTGTTTCCATCACTTTCGTCTTTTTGACTCTGCCGTTGTCGCTGTACATGACGTATATGAAGTTGTTCTCACAGGGAGCAGGCAGCGACAGCTCCATTGCTGCAGCCAACGAGTTAACTCTGGCGGTGACATATTTCTGTTACTTATGTAATAAATCAGTCAACTTTTACATCTATTGTCTAACGGGAAAGAAGTACAGGACAGAGTTTGCCAAGTTGTTCTGCAAAGAACATGAGAAAATTCTGGAGCAAACGATGTCCTCTCGAGTTCCTTTTTCGTATTCAGAAAAGTAAGCTGGTCACTCTCAAAGACAAAACATGTTCTGTTAACTGCTCATAACTTTCCATCGAGTTTTAATAGTGACTTATCAGCATTTATTAACTCCTGTAATGATACTGCATCAATATTTATATTTTTAATTTACGGAATATTGAGCTCGTCTTCTATCCAGAACTGATATGTTCAGACATCGTGGCTTTTGAACGACTTGAAGCACTGACAAAAATTAATGTATACTGTCCTCCAATCAAGTTTTATGACTTTTATGCATTCTCTCTCACTCTGAATCTGATCATCATAGGTAGATATTGCTGTTTGTCCAATAGGATATGGGACTAACACATCTTCTTGTTACCTCATTTATTAATTCTCGGAATGGACCAAACGTTAACTCACTATGATTTATTTTGCGAGTATTTCAAGACCTTGTATGCCTCTTATTTTAAAATTGTAAGTAATGAAACAGAGCCGCTGTCCCAAGCAAATGTTCTTACATTCTTAACATGTTTTGTAGGGAAAATATATCCATTTATGGTGATGGCTTAAAGAATAACACGCACGCACACATACACATTTGCCGTGAATGAAATCTCTAGACTAGGCGGTCTTATAACCTGTCTGCTTTACTAGTAATTAAAAACAACTGTAACAAACTTCAATGAAAATCCAATGATAAACGACAAATAAAGGTCTCAATAGTTTTCGCTTTCTACGCTGAATATTTACTCTTAACAATTTGGAGAACAGACGACCAATGAATATTTCAAGATATAGCACGAGCAAATGCTACAAGGGAAACCAGTCGAGTCCTCCACGTTTTCCTCTGTCCACCTTGGTGTCCTCCCCTCTGATGTTCCTTGGACAATGGACCTTAAGTGTCTTGATGTGTCACGTGGCCCAACCCGGCACGCGACTCGCGAATTACCTTTGGAAAGGTTTTGTAAAGTAAGTAAACCCTTTGAGAGTCCTAATATCACTGAACTTGAAGCATAAAAACTTTTAAAACGATCGTCTGTGCCAAAAGACTTCTACTGCAGTTCTTAAAAACTGGTCTTGTGTTAAATTCTGGTCATGTTGCTACTCACACTAACTCATGTGAGATATCGAGTGTGATTCCATCCAGAGCCTCTTGTCTGCGATGTTTCTGTTAAAACAGAAAGCTGACAGACCTGTTGTATTTTTGGAAAGACCATTACTGGTTTTTGTTTTCTTTTTGGTCGTTGCTGCATTGAGAGCACAGCGAGTACACAATACAAAGGTTAACACTTACTGTGGGTGAGGTTGTGGGTCAATGCTTTACTGGTATAAGCAAGTAAGACAAATTGATACAAAGATTTAAAGGACAAACGATTATTACATATTTCAAGAGATTTCGCTTTCTACTCTATGGCTTAACTGTCACAATGGTAAGTATAGAAATCAGGCAAATGTAACTGCTAACATATTTCTCCACTGAGAATATTGCACAGTATTATCTTTCAATTAAACTCCTTAGTTTTTATTAATATTATTCTTTCTTCCAGAAATAATATGTGTTTTATCATCATCATTGAGGACTTCTTTAGTGTCACCTAGACAGTTTCATTATTACCACCATCATCAACAACAACAGCTGTGCAGTAGCAGTAGTAGCTGAGGTAGTAAGATATCTTCCATGATGCCATCATTGCGCTCTCCTCGCAGTCCTAACTCCACTTAACTTCAGCATAAACGATTTGTAATATAAACAACCGAAGCAATATTATAGAGCAAATATTTTTAAAATGATAGCAAGGATGTTAAGACACTTGAGAATGTTTCACATAGCTCGAGGGTGTGACAAAGTCTTAGTGTTTGCGGTTGCGGGTTCGTAGGTCAAGAGGTCAACTTCAGGGTAAAGGTAGATGTGTTGACGATCGTCCTAATGAAAAGAGGGACAATAATGTTAAAAGTTTATACGGTGTGTGTTTGTGTGTGGGATTCTGGCTTGTCTCCCCACTCTAGTCTTGGTCGACACAGAACTCTCCTCCACCAGGAGGAGCAACTGCTTTTGTGTGGATGAGCCATTCCCCAGCACACACCAACATTGGCGCAACACTGGCGATTCATTTATGCCAGTATTAGTGTTTCCTTGGTTAAAATATTGCCCCGGGGTTGGCCCAAAATTAGCTAAATCCTGGTCGTATCTCGCAATGCATTGCCCGTCTTGGCCCAAGATTGATTCAATATTGGCCCAACCCTGGCTATATCCTGAGGTTTCATTGGCGCCCATGTGACACCCATCTTGCCCTCAGCTTCTAAATAACTTTGTGGTAGACTGGCTACTAAAAACTTACCTTATTTCACATGTTATCACTACATCGTCATTAGAAATAGATTAACACTAGCAATTCTCGCGAGGTTTTTTTTACACACAAAAAGCACCAAAAAGAAGGTAAGAAATATTTTTTCTCTATTACAATCGACAATCCATAATTGTCATATTCTGATGTCTTAACCAGAGTAAATCAGAATAGTAACCTTGTTTACTTCCGTATAAAATATAATCCTTGAATGTAGGCTTTACAGTTTCAAAAAAGCAAATCAAACAGAACAAAATTGAAGGAAAAATTGAACTTGATACTTGTTGTAAAAGTCCTTTACAATAAATTATCTTTACTGCCAAACAACACGGTTTAGTTCAAACAGATGCTTCAGTAGACAATGAAAGGCTGTCCATTCTCTAAAACTGCTGATGTTCAAAGCTTGAAATTAACAGTTTCAGTTAGCAATAGCCTTATATACATACAGATCTCATAGACTAATTGATGACTTGTGAATATTTCCCCAACTCGCCAAAACTTAATGAGATAATATCATAAGATAAATACTAACAAAAGTCACTCCCTACTCTTGACAATTTTTGTCGATTCTTATTCTTATTCTATTCGCTGAAGTAAGTGGCGGTTTGGAGAGACACCAGGCCGTCGATTTGTTACATAGGCCAGAGGGCACTTGGACAAAGATGAGAAGACATCAGTAGATGAATGACACTGACAATAATTCAAAATCTATAACACTGCTTAATTAATGTTACAACAACAATTAAACACAAACTTCTAGTCTCGAACCATACATCTACATTCTGAAATCTTTCTTTAAGAAGCTGAAGTCCTCCCTCTGCTCACCTTTCAACTGTCCTCAACGTTTCTGCCCTCGCTACATCTTTGTCTCTGGGAAGTTTGTAGGTAAAACGAGAGCGAACCACGTGTATCATTTGCTTTTATCTACCGTGCATTGGTTAGTTGGATTTGTCCTACTCAACTAATTGATGAGTGACCATTGGTCAACCCTTAAATGGATAGGATCATCCCGCCTCCGTGATATTAAAATATTGGCCCTCGTTATTTGGTTTGTGAGTAAAAGAGCTCGTGTGTGTGTGTGTGAGAGAGAGAGAGATTTTTGTTGTTTACTTTGGGAAGCCAGCATACCTGTTTTAACTGTAATATAAATTTAATATCATATAAATAAGATGTATAAGAGACAGGTGTAGTTTATGTATTGAAGGAAACAACGTGCAAATGTCAGAATGAATTTGAGTGTTGGGTGCATGTGAATATCTAGGATACACTGTACCCAGTTGATGCAGTCTTCATGCGCATGTCTTCCGTGCAGCTGCCATTTGCAGAACTAGAACCGCAACTGCACCACTCACATCAAAGAAGTTCATGTGTCCATTTTCTTGTGTAAGCATGTCATTTCCAAAAGTCTCCCTAACACTACTCATTTGAAGAGTTGTAAGGGACCGAGCGTCTTCGTTTGTCGATGGCATCCGTTTACTTGACAAAAGAACTTATGGTATTTTTTAAAATTAATTTCTCAAACATAGTCGACAATGTGTTCGGTAAAGAATGCCACTCAAGGCATGTAACTGTGCTGTAATATATTGTCTCGGGGACAATGGGTCAAGATTCATCCCTGTGTGTCCCTCGGCTGTCGATGACTACCTCTGTGAACTTGTGACCCCACAACATTGTTAACAATGAGGATTCATCGACTTTCTTTGTTCCCGTGCGCCATCGATGTGTGCTTCGCATGAAGCTACTACACTGTTATTTTCCATTGCTCAATATCAATTATATTCCGAGTACACAACTAGCGATTAAAAAAAAAGAAATAGAGAGACTGAAGCTTTGACCTACTCGCTTTACTTGTAGTTAAGATGCAAGGGTGGCAAAGCATCACACGCACCGTGTAGTGAGATTGTCAATAGAACTCCACAGAACTTCCAGAGGAGGCAGATGCTTGTGTTACCATCGGACATTCCAGAGACAGAAACCTGGATATTCCTCAAAGACTTCAACAGTCCATCATGACAGTGGTCAGTCAAATTTGATGAACACTTTGATCGGTTATGTCAATTTTATTTTTATTTTAAATGTTTAAGTGTTAAAGACCAGAGATTGGGAAGAATCTGGACTAAAAAAATATTTATAACTAAAGTCGCACAGATCTTTGTTCTTTAACCTCCATCTCATTTCAAGGAACTGCTGTCGGGGGAAATCGCTCTAAAGGAATTTGTCTCATCGTCATCGTTAATCATTAAAGAATTCTTTTCATCGTTTCTGAACATAGCAAATCTGCCGTATTCTTTCGATAATAATATAAACTATGTAATCATATCCCTCAGAAATCAGGAAATTACTTGAATTTGCTTTGTTGTCGACAATTTCAATTTCTTTTATAGGGAGGAAAATATTGTAGTCAGACAAGAGAAGATGCAGTCCTGTTGTGTTGTTTACATCTAGAAGTTAAAGCAGTATATTCGTCGAAAACCACAAGGAAAAAAATTAATAAAAACGTGAAACAAACCAAAAAGATTCACACAAAGATGTTTTCCCTATTTAAAGTTTACTGTATAAATTATTATACATTTTTTACAAACTCCTTAATACTAGAAAATTCTAAGTAATCAGTTAGACTAGACTTTCTTCACAAATATTTACGCTTCTCCTGAGTGATTTCGACTGTCAAACAAACATGTTTCTCAAAGTCTGATGACAGAAAGGTTACTTACAGACATCTACTACTGGTCCTGTAGTTATTTTAAGTAGCACAAGTCTTACATCCTTACATACACCACAGCACTGTCTTTCGCATTTTCCGTTGCACGTGATAACCTGCTCTCATGTCGCCATTAATGGGTTTAATAAACTCGAAAATCGGTGAGTTTGGAGATGATTTATCTGGCTGGCTAGCCTGCATGTAAATGGATAAATAAATTGATCAGTTGGTGTATTATCTAAGCAATATTTTTATTACACAAAGTGGAAATACTGAGCCCAACAAAGAAATAATAAAAACGACGAGGACGATAATGATTGTTGATGATGGATGATGATGATGGATGGATAATGATGATCATGGATGATACATGGGTGATGGATGGATTATGGATGGATGGTGGATGATGATGGTGAGGAGGAGTAGGAAGAGGAGGAGGAGTGCGTACAACACCTCAGAAACATTCATCTTTAATAATTTTAAACAATGATTATTGTGGGACTCGGCTTTCCTCAGTCCGGTAGCGGGGTGAGCGACCCCAGTTTGTGTGCAGGTGGCGGATAGAATGGCCCCCAGATATGGAGGTTAGCTGAGAGATAAGCTTAGTTCCATCTGGACGAATAAACAGTCGCGGACCAACGGGTGTTCCTACCAGGACGGAGTGAAGGAGCCGGTGGCAGTGCCACCCACAGTAGGAAATACTCCGTGTGTAGGACAAGTCCACCACCCAATAAATACCCGCGTTATAAGCTTTGGCTCTGGGGTGGGATTCCAGCAAATCTCCTAATGTCATTCATATCTATTTTCGACAACAACAAACAACAAATTCTCCTCCTTTTATTCAACAAAGAAATCTTTATTGATTGCATTTTTTCGTAATGTATCCTTTATTCAAACCGCCGTTTCCTTCACCAGCTTCCACGCGATCACTCTTTAGTTCGTGCCAAGTACATATACATATCATATCATCACGTAATAAAAATATTATATAAATAAGTATTTTAACAGAATCTACAAAAATAACTCCCTGTGTGGTTGTTGATGAACACACGAGTGAACTCAGATGCTGAGCAGTTCTTCTATTTTCACGAGTCTCCAACAGGGGCGGACTGGAGCACCAGGGGGGAGAGGTGATGCTAACAAAACAATAACCCCGTCGAACCTTTCTTATCTCTAAAACTCACGAGTTTGTCTCTAGACCGCTCAAACTACTCATTGGTTGGTTGGCTGTTTTGGCGGAATAGTGCTTCCATCTAGAGACGATTTCGCATTTTTGAAAGGGGAGAGAGAGAGTGGGGGTAGGGGACCAAAGTACCCGGAGAAAACCTCCGTCGGCCTGCCTGACAAACAGGTGTCACCTACAGAGAGTGTCCTGACACGAGATCTGAACCAAGACCTCCATTTTGTGGGACATGGTGTAAGAGTGAGTCTTAGAACTTAGAACTATTTGGTGTTGATGCATGGTGTTTATGTTGCTAAAGATTTAATACTTTTTACGTTAAAAAAATCATAATTTGTTTATATAATACTATATAATTATTGCTTTGAAAACAAATATAGTGAATATTGTAGTGTATTTAGTTGCTAGAAACTGTCTTGTTATAGTACAGCTCGGTTTGACATCAAAAATGTCAACGGATGTGTTTAATTAACATATGGTCTCAGTTCTGCCATTGGTTGTACCCTTGACAATATAAAGGTGTCCATTTATTTTTCTGATATCAGTCTTTTACTCCAATCTGTGCACGGTAATGTTTGTAGGTATGTATATCGAGAACGGGTAGTTTTTATTTACTAATATTAGTTTTTATCTGAGAAAATTAAAGTGTACACCTTCAAATCGTTCCTATCAGGATCTGGTACTGATGAAACGGGCAAAATTGTGACCTCTCTGTGGACGTCCACTTCTCATGAATCATTTTAAAAGTGAGTTTAAGAATAAAAGTAACCTGAGAAAAGTGCTATTTTAATAAAGACTTGATTATAAAATGCTAGTAATTTTATTCGTGATTGTTTAATTATATATAGTTTCGTACTGATATTTTAACTTTAACAGAACGATGTAGCTTGACTTAGCAAGAATGGTTATAGGTACATTTTGTACTTCATTTGAAAGCACGGGTGTGTGATCCTGAGAAGAAAAATACTGTTAACGATAGTAAGTACACTATAGTATGTAACAGATGTAACCTCAACCTTTGTATACCCGAGACTTCACGAGACCCCATTTCGATAGCTGCTTACGACTTGAATAACAAATATTCCCTTAAAAGACTTGCTCGGCTTATAACTTACTTTAAAAAAACATAAACAGGTGTTGATCAACATGTTCATCACATAAGTGGAATATTTTGAAGGTGCCTGATCATATCACGACTCTTTCAAACTTCATCACGGTGAAACCATGCTGTTTGTGAAAACCGAAATTAAAAGATCGGTTGAGTTCATCTGTTCATCTGGTTGTAGAGAAGGGCCCTGGAGAGAAGTAGCAGAACTCCGACTGCTGCCTCTTTTATTACAGTTTCTTATCAATCAGCAGAAAAAACACACAATCAGGACCAAAAGTTCTACATTGTTCACCCTTTCCAACAAAGCTAACCGAAATCGTCACGCACGTGCATCGAGGGACGGATGAAGTCAGTGAAGTGTGAAAATACCCTGTCATAAGAATTTAGTGAGTCTATAAATAGAAACATTTCATATGTCCCAGATAATGCTGGAAGAGGTGTTTAAACAATTTGTTTATCATGACGAGAATACAATGAAGCTGACGATAAGGACGATGGAGTAGGTGGCAATGGCAGTGCAGCTGCTGAAAAGGATGTAGGTGGTAGAATCTCTAATAAAAGTATCTGAAAACCTTTCTTGATTTGCAAGAATGTTCTCTTAAAAGCGAAATATTTAAACAAAGTAAAAAAAATTTATATTAGAAGAGACTGTAAATGTATTTTCATGGAAATTAAATCGACAATAAAAATAAGCAAGCGCCAGCGATTCCTGAGTATTATGATTTTTAGTAATAGTCTTTACAGTTGTGTTTTCTGACATATGTCTTAACCCTTGACCTTTATGTGGTACTTTGACCTGACTCTTTGTTTTCTAGTTCTACGATTTCATCAAGACTTCTGAAACACTTTGTTTTCTACCTGTGCGGTTTATTGTTTTTGTAAAAGATTTGCAATGTTTTATGAGGTGGGGATGAGGCATGAGGCGAAAAGCCTAATCGGCGGACAAGATTTTCTTTCAAGTTGCTTTACTTTTATATTCGTACCTCCATTGTAATTTTGTCTTTCGCGTTAACCATCATGTAACGACTTTACATTGTTTATATTATCTAATCCCTTCATTAATGTGTTGTTGGTTGCTACGATATGAAAGTTTCTCTGTCGTGAGTTTGTAAGTGTGTGACTGTAATGTATGCAGATTTCAGCTAATGTCAGAATAGAGCTTTTTACCATGCAACACCACCTATCTCTGGCAGAACATTCTGGCAAACTCTGCCCGGTACTTGCTGCCTGTCAGGCAGTAGACATAGAAATTCACGGCTTTGTTACAGAAAAGCATCACAAAGCTGAGAGACAGCATCAGTTCGTTAGCCGCAGCTATGTCCTCATCACTGTCCTGTCCGTGAGAAAACTGCTTGGCATAGTTTACATATACTGCAGACGGAAGAGTGAAGACAACGAAAGCGATAGAAACGGCGATGAGGGTGACCGTCATCGACGACGATTTCTTCTGACGACTGCGAAGATGAAGCGAGTGCTCGGAAATTAACCGCCGCTTTGCTTGAATCAAGGATTGGCTCACCTTCCAGACTAGCACGCAGTTGGCCGCGGCCAGAAGACAGAAGGGTAGTAAGGATGAGAAGAGTGTGTCCACCCAGCCGTAGTCATCGTCGAAGAACATCTCGTAGTCGTTGCTGACGTAGCTGAAGAAGCACTCAGCCGTGCCGTTGCCAGGGCTCGGGTGGACGGTATGGCCGTACAGAATGTGAGAGTTCAAAACAACAAATAAAACAAAGAGTGTCGACATCGCTGACCTGGCAAACTTTTCGTTGCAGTGGACGTTGGCCTTGAGAGGCCACAGAATGGACGCTGCCCGTTGAAAGGTCATGGTCACTAAAATGGCTGCCGAGAAGTGAGCATTGAAGTAAGCCAAGAATACCCGCGCTTTGCACAGCCAATTAGAATACAGAAAAATATCGAAGCTGTTGAGAAACCAGAATATGGGATCACACCACAAAGCTACCAGATCGGATAAAGCCAGAGCCAGGAAGTAGACGGACAGTCCAGACCCTGACCCATCAGTCAGTCTGCGCTGGATTAGTACAATCATGATATTTCCGAATGTTCCCGAAACCATGGTCACAGGAACTCCGATCCTCCAGATTAACAATGAAGCTAAGTGAAGCTTCGGTGAACTCATGTTGTAATTAGTGACACAGCATGAGAATTTAAACTAAATCCTGCTTTGAGGAAAAAATATTTCTTTGTTCATTTTATGACTGTGAGCTGGATTTCCATAGACGACATTGTAACACGAATATACTTTGTTGGTCGGCTGCCTTTCACCGCTCTCTCTCTCTCTCAACAGTTTTATTCTGGAAACAGTTCAAACAAATACTTATTTGCTTGATAGATATAAGCAAACAAGTGTTATCGGCCCTAAATATCAATTGTGCTGCTTGTTAAGTAAGTAAACATCGTTCTTCCAGTTAAATTATGTCTTCCGCATTAAACTTATTTAGTTTTTATATTAAAATAATCATTATCATTTTAACCACACACTCGAAGCAGATATTTTAATTTAAAACCTATTTTATACAAATCTTTTAGTACTTTTAGGTAATATTTTTTAACATTCTCTCCATCTCTACCCACCTCCAACTTCCCTCTACAAGAATTGCTTCAGCAAATAAAGATTTTGATAAGAGGCGAACGCAAGCACTTATGTCTAACAGACATCCCGTGATTTCCTTCCTGCTGGCTGACGGTAAACATCCAGATACTGACTTTAAAATTAGCAGGTATTTTAATTGGACACGAGCAGGTATAGTACTGATTACAAACGGTCCTTGTCAATATATCAAATTTGTCAAAGTATTTGGGGACGAACTCGTAATTAAGAAGAATTCCAATGCGTTCCTTGTTTGTTTTTTGTTTATTTATTTATTTTTTTAGCCTCGTAAATTACTTTGGGGACCTTTGAAGATGGCGTTCGGTCTTTTCTGTGATTTAAATATTGACGGAGTCTTGCAATCAAATATGAAATCAGAATGAAATTTAGGAGAGATTGGTGAACCTCGACTTTTCGCTAGTGCACACAGCAAGTTTATTTTCACGAATATACAACTATCATGCTTTTAGTCTCAATATTTAGTACTTTATACATTATGCTCTAAGCTAGGAAGACAAGCCATTGGATGGCCGTGCGTCCAAGTTACAGTCTGCGGACGACAAAGGGCATTGCCTTTTTATACTGTCCTGGTTTGTCTAGGGTAAGTAAAGTAGACAGTGTTAGGAATGATAAAACTAGCTAGTGATAGTCTTAGGTAATATTAGTATAGAACCTCCAGACGACTTCTTTAGAACAAATGTTTTTACTTTGTAGTAGCTGACGTGGAGTTAATATTCAGCGAGTGGTGCTGGACGTAGCGCAAGAGCGAGGAGAAAGCAAAAGGTCAGCAAGGTGAGTGACCTATACCCTGAAAGACAAAAAAGAAGAAACTGTAACCACTCAACCTGGTGTATAAGTGGTATGCTGAATATGTATATGTTATTTACATGTGAAAAACTGTTAATATATGTGTGCTCTCTGATACTCTCAACTGATTGTCTCGATCGAGAAAACAAGAAAAGTAGAAACGCCACCCTAACACTTGTCAGTATGTATTCTAGAATTCGAGAAATCAAGAAAATGATTTTATTTACAAGAAAGTATGTGTATATATATATGCTGATGGAGACCTTTCTTCGTGACACATAGATTCATCTTCATTGTAGAGCGCGCAAGAACATCGTCAACTGAGGCTAAGAGCACCTCTTTGATGTGGCCCGCGAGGGTTTTCACCTCACAATCCACAAGATTCAAGGCGGCGAATTTTCTCCCGACTTGTACCGGAAGCGGAATTCTTTTTCCCACCTGAAATAGGGAAGGGGCGGAAACAGCCACCCCCCTATTTCAGGTGGGAAAAAGAATTCCGCGCCCCGGAAGCGCGGGACTTTCCAACAACAGGTCGGTAAACTTTTCCCCACGACGATGGGTGTACTCAGGGTTGTTGGGACAACTGTTGAGTCACGTAGAAATAAATGCAACGAAAGGGAACGAGCTTCATTAATGCAATTATACTTTAAGCATTTTTTTATTTACATATTTCAGAAAGCATTTTATTGGCTCTATATACCATAATCAACGAAAAACATGCCTTGAAGGACAAAAGCTAATTTACAATAGTCTCTTTATTTCAAAATACAATTAGTGTCAGTAATTAAGCACTGAGAGAGGCAGTCAAATTGTTTATTCTGATATCACTTGCTGCGATCATTTACACTGACAGCGGAGCACTGAACGAGTCACTAATTTACATACTTTACATATGCAATAATCTGAGTGTACTGATTAAGTATCATAAATTTATGTTGATAAAGCTGTAATATCTCATAATTAGTTATCAAAGTTGCTCTCCGCTGGTTGTTAGTGTTCTATGAATGTCATTGTCAAACGATGAGTCCTAAATCCTGTAAGAATTCAGTCAAACATTTAAATGCCCTGAATAATATTTACAAGATATATACTTGGGTTGTAATAGTTATGCTATGTGGGACTAGCTCACGCCACCTAGTACACTAAATCCTCAGACACACAGTGAGCAATACACACAGTGTGACGAAGGGCAGAGTTGGAAACATATGTTAATTAGACCTTACTCATAAACAAACGGGGTCACGAAGTTGACCTTTGCGCGTGGCAATCTTGAGAAAGGAAGATACTTGGTCATAATATATCACTCTGACCTTTACCCAATCAGTAGAAAAAAATTAATCCTCTCTAGAAGAGGTAGAATAGTTCTAAAACACATTATCCTATAGTAACCTTTACACCTGAAAGAAGATGTTTGATAAACTTTTTTCTGTTTCTCGCGCTTTCTCATATTAGTCTCACGTGTTTCTCTTTCATGCGTTTCATGTAGTGACCACGATATTACTTTAGTAAGTGATACTTCAGCGGAACAATCAGTAGACAACATCTTTAACTTATTTTTTAATTTCAGTCATAATACACTTATAAATATGACCTCTTGCTGACCTTTTAGTGCTTGGGATGCACTGAGGTCCTAATTATATTTGCGATCCTGAGTCTCCGTCAAACTGTTGATTGCATTTGTTCAGCCGTGTAAGGATGTTGCGACTACATCAGGTTTTTGATGAAGGTTTGTTACTTAGGTTTTTACTTAGGTTCTCAAATATTAGACCTTATTATAAATTGTTTGACATTTCCCTAATTGTGTATAAAACAAGGAGATTGAGAAGCAGCTGCTGTACGTGTGCATATTCCGTTTATTTTTAATTTTAAATGAAGTTTAAGAAGAAATCAAAGTGTGGAGGAGAGTATGAGGTCAGCTGAGGGTTTTAAAGCTGAAGGCTGCTTTTTGTAAAAATAATTGTTGCACATCTTACTGTCATTTACATGTTTCACTTCTATGGTGGAGAGGCTGCTTTTCGTTTGAATACGCTATCCTTACAGGTTAGATATTTCCTGTTTTGAAAGTTATTTATGTTTTGTATAAATTTATTTATATTTAATTTATGTATGATGTTTTTTTATTTTGGAAAATTAAGTGACAGATTTTTGATGCAACTCCACTATATTAAGATTCATACAAATTGGATGCAGTAATCCAAACAATTATTTCCCTTGGCACATGCCATTAACAAACACTGTTTTTTTCTGCAGGTTAGACAGTAGAAATAAAAGTTAACAGTTTTGTTACAAAAATACATCACGAAAGCTTTGGCCAACCGTCACCGTCGTGGAAGACATCTTCTTTTGGCGAGCGTTGAATCCGAGGCGCGTAACCAAATGTCTGTTCCATCTGCTTCAAAGAGCCCTCACTCTTCAGACGGTTGCCAACAGCAACGAGAAAGGTACTATGGATGCTAAGAAGGCGTCCACCCATGTGAATGGTCGATTCGAAGAATGTTGCATAGTCGTGGTTGTAGGTGTGACGGTGGTCACGTTTGTGTTCTGGATGATAGTGTGTCCATACAAAATGTGAGCGTTCACGGGGACTAAAAGGTACAGATGTTGATTATTAGTAAATGAGCTAACGTTTTATTACAGCGTACAATGAAAGATCATGGTTTATATGTGAAGTTTAAGAGAAAATCAAAGTTTGCAAATGCAAGAGATCAAATAATACGTTAAAGCAAGAAAAGTCACTGAATAAAATAGTTTCATGATTAAGACATCCGATCTAACCATATCGATAGTTTTTGATAACTCAATCAGTGGACGAAATTGCTAACAGCTACAACAAACATACTGACCTCTAACCTTGACTTCAGGCATATGTCTGCTCGTTCGCAAAAATCATGAGACCACTGATATTCCCTCCCACGCGTTATTATGCTTATCAAGCTTCTTTTGCAGTTTCGTTTTCCTTATAAAAGACACCACTCTTATTTAAATGTACCTGATGCGTGGTTATGTAAAAAATATAATATTGCCTGACATTACCCTGCTTCTTTAATTGGAGGGAAGGCAACCCATTTTAGTGGGGCCAATTTTCATGAAGAAGCCAGCTTTGTTTGTCTTTGCTATCATTTTCAGGTTAGATATGTCCTGTTTGAAATAATGCTTTGTAGTAATTTATGAGTATGTAAATTGAATGCAGTAATGTAAACAATTATTTCCGCTGGCAGATGACGTTGACAAACACTGACCTGTACTTCTGACCAGTCAAACAGTACAAGTAAAAATTAACAGTTTTGCTGCAAAAGTACATCATGAAAGCTATGGCTAAGGTCAGCTCGTTGGCAGCAGCAATGTCCACGCTCTCGTCTGACCCTCGAGAGAACGTCTTGAAGTACGTCACATACACCGACAGGGGGAGCGTCAGGACGATGAACGTCACTGACACGGCGACAAGCGTCACCGTCACGGACGACGTCTTCTTCTGGCGAACGTGACTCTGTGATGCAGAACCGAATGTCAGCTTCTGTTCGGTGTTCTTCAAAGAGGATCTTAGTCTTCGGACCAACACGATGTTGGCCGCCAACAGCAACGAGAAAGGTAGGAGCGAGGCGAAGCAGGTGTCCACCCAGGCAAAGGTGGACTCGAAGAACGTTGCGTAGTCGTCGGTGACGTAGATGTAGAAGTTGGTAGAGGTGGCGTTGGTGACGTTGACGATCTGGTCGATGGTGTGTCCATACAAAATGTGAGCGTTCACGAGGACAAAAAAGATACAGATGCTGGTTACTAGTACACGCGCCAAAGTTTTGTTACAGTAGACACCAACTCGAAGAGGCCACAAAATGGAGACAGCACGTTGAAAGGTCATGGTCACCAAGATAGCCGGCGAAATATGTCCCGTTATATAAGCTAGGAAAGTTCTAATTTTAAGTATGCTTTTAATATTAAGAAAAATATTACACGAGTAAAGAAACCAAAATACGGGATCACACCATAAGCCCGCGAGGTCGGAAATGGCCAGACAGGTGAAGTAGATGGCGAGACTAGAGCCCGATGTATTAGCTATTCGTTGTTGGGTCAGAAGGATCATGATGTTTCCGAAAGTTCCAGAAGTCAGAATGATAGGTAAACCAATTTTCCACACTAAGAGGGAGGCTTGGTACACCACGCTCGCTTCCATATCGACACAGACAAAGCTTTAGGATGCGCGATCATCCCGATGAGAGGAAGGTGAAAGGTCAGAGCTCAGGAGTCTGAATACAGAGATGCACTGGTGTGTGGGTGGCCCAGCAAACTTCCCTCTACTCTACCCGCTGTCGACAGAGGGTAGCGGACTGGGTGGAGGGTTAATGATGGTAAGCAAGGAAGAGAAGACGAGATGAGCGCTGCCCTCACTGACAGGTGACCCCGAGAAAAGTCTAACACTTCTCTACCCACGTACCTAAAGGTTACGGGGCTACGGTTACTATCCCACTAACAGACTTCACGACTGCCTGGAATTCTCTGGAATTTGCAGTCAATATAAGCGAATACTTTATATAAAAATTGTTTGAAATTTAGTACTTTGGTTTTTTTTTTTTAAATTCATTAATTATGTGAACAACAGGTTAATGGAGAAGAAATAAATGCTTACATGCTTGGTCTACTTCTAAATGACATATCACGTTTTAGAAAATGATTTCAAACAATATTTTAAGGCAGGAAGTTACTCAAATATTCGCCAACAAAATTAGCTTTATTATTATTAGTAAGGCGTTTAACTCCAAGTGTGTTTTTCTTTTTGGCGATCATAATTCTGGTTTTAATAAAACGAAAACAGTTATGTAAACCACGCTGACTTCGAACCTTATGACATATCTTCATTAATTCTGAAATGTCAGCTGATCAGTTGCAGTCTACTTTTTTTGTAATCTGCTTCTGGTTTATTTAAATATATAATATTTACAGGGGAATTTGGGGGTGCGTGTGGGCGCGCCACTAATTCTTGAAACTTAAAATCGTTTGTTCCATTTTTACATTCTGAATCAGACTTCAAACCATAAAATCGAATTGCATGACAACTGTATTTTACAAGGTACAATGAAATACAATCATGTATATAGAGCTTCTAATCAGACGAAGTGAACAATGTTTTGTCTTGAGGGCCACAACTACTTTTCAAGAGTAGTCTCCGTTTTCTCTCCTTCTGTCGATTTTTCCATTTCTGTGTCTCAGACTAAATGAGGTGGAGAGGGCGAACAGTAACTGCTGCCTTCATACCTGTTCATAATTTTACGGAATATTTCGTGATATGAATTTTTGTCCTTTAAACAATCGACAGCAAGAACTAAAGTTCAACGACACGGCTGACAAAGTGCATCCCACACCACAATACTGTTACATCGTCAAATTTACATTTTTCTGCTGTATATTCGAAACATAATTTACATTTATACATAAATAAAGCTGTTGGTGTCATCACATTTATTTTGCTGAAAAAACTATCAGTGGCAAGACTACTGTGCTCTCTGTGACCTACTATTATAGTTTTTATGAAATAAATAATAGAAAAATAAACTACATAATTTTAATGCACTTTTCTGTTTTTAACAGGGGCTACCAACTAAAAGGGGTAAATTGCTATTTTAAAAGTTAATATTTTTCTCCTAACATTTTAAAGTTATTTACTTGTATGCATCCAGGTTGTATTTAGAATGTCACAAAGCATGAACAGTGTGTTAACACACAGCAAATGATACCTAACAGAAGCTAAATGGTTAGTGATTATGTGTCATTAGCTGTTAACTGACATTAAGCATGCATTTTGGAGAATCTAATTTACAATTACTTTCTTATCATATAAGATTTGCTAAAACAAATGTCTCAGCCATAAAAGGGTCAAAGGTTTGACAAGAATTTTTAGTAAAGAATAGTGCTGAAAATGTACTGAAAGATTTGTCTTTCTATCAAGTATTTTGGTTAATTGCATCATTAACATTGAGAATTAAAATACCACACAATTGTGAAAAAGTGTAGTTTAGGCATTAATTTAATATTAAAAATTTTTTAAATTTGAGGTAGTGCACAAATGAGGGTTAGGTTTGTCTCCTATCAATGGGGTGACAACCTGACCTAAAATAGTAATATATATATGCCTATACAATGTACAGATTTCATTTTTGCAAGTAACAATCTTCGCCTGCATAAACTGCATTATTATTTAATTTTGTAATTTTCTGTATTTAAAGATAATTTTTGTGCATAAAATTTGTGACAGAAAAACAAAGTCTAAATAACAAAATAACTGGCAATGTTCGACATGAAGTTAGAGCAGCAGTGCATTGTGGGATTATCTTTCTGTTGTCTGCGGCTTTATTGTCTGCTTCACTGTAACTATTCATCACCATCAAGCTGAATATTTCCTCCATAAACTGAAACACAACGGCAGACTTTTTAATGGTGCGATGTACCTTCTTGTCTTCTGAAGTACCCTGTTGTTTTCTGATGTACCCTGTTGTTTTCTGATGTACCCTGTTGTTTTCTGATGTACCCTGTTGTTTTCTGATGTACCCTGTTGTTTTCTGATGTACCCTGTTGTTCTCTGATGTACCCTGTTGTTTTCTAAGGTTTCACACAAAGAATTTAACATTTTAAATGAAAGTAATTGCGAAGGCTGCAAGGAAATAAAACGTGTGGTGGTCGTGAATCTTTCTCATCTACCATCAATACAAACATACTCTTGATGCTGATGTCTCGCGAAGTTTATCTGATAAGAAGGTCGCGAATGATTATCATTTTAACCCTCACCTCTACATATGGTTCATATTGGTTTTGGCGCATAAAACATACTTCTGGTGGCGATTATGTAATAATTCTGCTTTGAAAGACAAGGATGAGACTTTACATTAAAAGCTATTGCATGCCCTTAAGTTCAAATTAACCAGTTCATCATACTGAAGTGATTCAAATGAAAATTAATGCAGCTGAGGTTCTAAATTATTTGTACACATAATTTCGGAATGATAAAGAATGGTTTACCAAAAAATCTGAACCAGTTCATGTTTCCGTACTTTTTGGCGGAGGAAAACAAACTGACCATAATTTGCGATTTAGAATTGTATAATGAATATAAGGTTCGTTTACCCTCCGTCGTGCCAATATTGTTCAATTCACTGAAATCTTTCTATATGATGATACAACCATGATGTCATAATCAGATCCGTGCTTTTATTGAGTCTTTTAGCTTCTTTCTGTGGTCAACAAATAGAAAAGCTTCCCGCATTTTATCGATACCTCAAAATCAGCTAAAGGAAGACTTTATGTTATTAAGTTAATGTAAACATTATGCTACTCCTTTATGAAGAAACAATAGTCACCTTAAATCGTCCATGCCACCAGCAGTGCGAGAAGCTATTTATTATAAAAGTTGTTTTTCATTTTCAACATTCTTTCTGTTGGTACATCGGAGTTAAAGGGGAATTTTTTATTTTATTACTTTTAGTGAAATTGAAAGCGAGATAACAGTCAATACATCATTTGCAAACGTTTATGAATTTCTGACAAAAAAGCATTAACTTTAGGCTTAAACAGCATGTTACAAATGTGTCCACCATCATAACCAGCTGCATATTGCAATTCTCCTTCATTCAGCTCAAAAATACCGCAAGGTATTTTATTTTAATGAAGATTTATTTTCCAGTAAAAGGTAACTTACCTGCAGCACAACAATGAGACAATATAAAGTCATATGTCTTAAATCGAAAATAATGAGACTACACTTCTTAATAATTTACATCATTACTTCTTTTTTAATATATCTCGAAAATTTTGTTAACTCCTTAAATTCAGTAATAAGCTAATTAACGTCTTTAACCCTGTAAAATATCCGAGCAAACTCTAACCTGTACTTGCTTCCAGTCAGACAATACAAGTAAAAGTTGATAGAATTGTTCAGGAAGTACAGAAAGCAAGTAACCGCAAGTGCTAGCTCATTAGCTGCGGCAATGTACTCATCGTCCTCTGCTCCTTCTGAAAACCTTTTCACGTAAGTAAAATACACTGATAATGGAAGTCTCAGTAGGAAGAACGAGAATGACACGCTGATGAGTGTGACTGTCATGGAAGAGTTACTTTCGCGAGTTTGAAACCTCGATGAGAGTTGTCCAATGGCTAACTTTTGTCTCCTCTCGGTAAGAGAGGTCTTCACCTTCCAGATGAGCACGCAGTTGGCTGCCAACAGAAGACCAAACGGAGCTAAAGCCGCGAAGGATGTGTCGACCCACCCGTACACGTTGTCGAAGAACTCTTCGTAGTCTTTGCTGACGAAACTGAAAAAGCATTCAGTCGTCTGGTTACCGTCGTGCGAGCTCGCTGTGTGTCCGTACAAGATATGAGCGTTCAGAAGAGCAAAAAATACAAAGATGGCGGCCATGACCGAGCGAGTGAACGTTGTATTGCAGTGAACGTTAACTTTGAGAGGCCACAGAATGGACGCAGCCCGGTGAAAGGTCATGGTCACCAAAATGGCCGGTGCGCTGTATGCAGAAAAGTAAGCTAAGAATACACGAGTTTTACATATCCAGTCGGTAAAAACCAAAATTCCGAACTTCTCAAGAAACCAAAATGGTGGATCACACCATATTGCGGTCAGATCAGCGATGGCCAAGCATGTGAAGTAAACAGACAAATTCGAGCCTGAAGAGTCATGTAGTCGTCGCTGAACCAACAAGACCATGATGTTTCCGAAAGTTCCAGAAGCTAGAATAAATGGAACACCAATCTTCCACACTAACATGGAAGCTTCATGAAGCACT
Source organism: Pomacea canaliculata (assembly GCF_003073045.1). Taxonomy (NCBI): domain Eukaryota; kingdom Metazoa; phylum Mollusca; class Gastropoda; order Architaenioglossa; family Ampullariidae; genus Pomacea; species Pomacea canaliculata. The sequence continues at coordinate 3,804,062 of NC_037597.1, forward strand.
GTTGGATCCATTCACCTCTACAGGTTACACTTAAGTTCTGACTACTGTGAGCATTCTAAGGGCCTGTGTACATTTAACGAAGTAAGCAGGGCGAATAAACAAGAAAATAATCTTGCTGCTGAAACGTCCGCCATTCTAAACTAATTTTCAAGGACTGAATAGCATATTTATTGCAAAGAAAACTGATGCTTTTATCTAATATCAGCTATGATGTTTTTGAAAGAGGCTAAGAGGTGCTCGTATATACTTATTTTCTTTCGACCACACCTAGACGACAAAAATACATGACAAATAAATTTATCTCGTTTTTTATAACATATTCGATTCTTGATTTCCTTAATATTTTTACTATTTATCTTTCTATGCTTTGCCTAATTTTTATTTGCTTTCCTTAGCAACAGTTCGTTTGTATGATAGATTTTTTTCAGCGGAAACGTGTAAGACATTCTTAATGAAAATACTTTTTAGAAAAAACGCTCTAATAGTCAACAATAATTATAGCAGTCATGAAAGCGCTACAAAAACATGCAATTACATCTTCAACCTTAAATAAGCTTAAATATCCACAATGAATTCAATAATTACGATTCTGTAGAAAAGCAAAAAAGAATTGCAAACTATAAGGCTGTTTTGGAAAGAAAGTATTTTTATCAGTAATCTCCGACCACCCACCCTCCACCCGTTGTAACTGTGCACATACCCTTGTAGCCTTCATTCAATGAGAGAGGCGTGCTATCAACGTACCATCTTGTCGGCATATCTCAAGTCCTGCTGCCAGTTGGACGGAGCTCATCCTCTATAGAAAGTGAGACAGAGAAAGAAGACAGCCTTGTTTTTAATAGATATTTACATATTCGACACTTATACCTTGATGGTTTTCAGCCTCTCGAGGTCGGTAATGCCGATGCCCCTGCAAGACTTCTACGCGAAGTCAATACTGTACAGTACTTAGAAAAAAAAACTCTTTTAATCTTGAATGTTGTTATTCTCTGCTCTCTGACTGTCCTGAGGAATCCGATAGCCTAACAGTCAGAGCTCATGAGTCTGAACCCGAAGATGTGTGTGGAAGTTAAAGCACTTGTTCCATTCTTACATACTGACTCAGAATTCAGACTATAAAATGGAATTGAAGGACAACTGTATTTGACATGGCATAAGGGAATGCAATAATGTTATCAAAGTTCTCGGAGTTAAACTAATGGAAGGAAGCAAATTTTTGTCCTGATTGCCATAAATATTTTTCCGAAAATAGTCTCCACATTTTCATCAATGTCGCTATTTATTTCCGTCACAGTGTCAGTGTTTGAGGTGGAGATGGCAAACAGTAACAGTTACTTTCTTATGTATTATTAACTTTTAGGAATGTTTGGTGAACAGATTTTTTTTTCGCTAAAAGTGACAGAAAAGAGATATTGTCAGATCGTCAAAAGTGTGATTTTCTGTTGTAATTATTTTTTAAATCTTCCATGCTATCAAGAAAATAAATTCGGTTCATCCTAAAAGATTCCTTGCGTGAAAAATTTCGTCTGTTGTTAGTCATCTCGGAGAATCTCGCACGCATGCGCAGAGGTTGATGACCACAGCATCGGGTTCACGAGTCAAACCAAGCTCACGGTTGAGTGTGTTCCCTGTTAGTGTAAACAACAGAGATGACTTAAAAATAGGTCGATTCACCTAAAAATGTTCAGTACCACATAGTCCAAACTTTTGTTTAATTGTGGGCTTCTGTGCTCACTGATTAGATGAAAGTAAGAGGTTAAAAAGGTGAGAATCGTCAGAAAAACATTGTTATGGACGGTTCGCTGTTATAATGATTTTACTCACGATATTTCACATTATTATTTTTGCATTCCCTAAGAAAAATAAATGCAAAACTCTATAGTTACTACTGTGTAAGTGCCTGTTTCTCACGCGCTTTTGCGTAAATAAAAAAATATCAATTGCTATAATAATCCAGCTATCTTCATTTACATACATTTTCTCCATTGTGGTAGATGCCCGGTTAGCTCAGTCGGTAGAGCATGGGACTCTTAATCCCAGGGTCGTGGGTTCGAGCCCCACATTGGGCGATATTTTGTTTTGAGTCATTATGTTTTGGTTCTCATTATGAAACTTTACTTCTGTTTGACAATGTTAGACCTTGTGCGACTGTCCGAAGCTTTCCATCTTGATACCGATCATAAATAGCTACCTAAAATGTTATGGTCACAAAGAGAAAAATAGTTTATAAATAGTTAAATAGTTAATACATGTAAACTGTCCTCATCAAAGTTGGTTAGCTTATACTTTTAAGTTACATTGCGTTTCTTAAACTTTGCGATCACTAAAATAAGGCATCTCTTATTTATATTTAAGGAGAAAAAAAAAATTATGCCCCGGGTGAGGATCGAACTCACGACCTTCAGATCGCTCGCTTTGTGTGACTATGAGACTGACGCGCTACCTACTGCGCTACCGAGGCCTGCGGTGACACGTGTATATTCTAAGGTAATAACACACTGCATACCTTCAAGGTTTTGTTTGGACGCTGATCATTTATGTTTTGTGTTTCACAGATAAGCAGTTAGAGGTAATGTGCGCTGCACTGTCTTTATCGCATTTCACAAAAACGAATTGCACAGTTTGCGATCTATGCAGTGTGTGTGTGTATCGCTCGTACATCTCGTGCTGTGGAACTTTGGGTGTTTGAGATATGCGACCTATTCATTAATTACAGAATTTACAGAAAAGATTTTACTGCTTAAATTATTAAGCTTTAACTTCTCTCTGAGTAACGATGGCAATAAAATAATCATATTAAGGGGGCCGATCGATTTCCCAATGTGACCATCAGTCGATTCGACCACCACCACAGCCAACAGTCGACTCGACCATATCTTTGAGCTAGTCAAATTTAATTAAATCTTCTTTATTGTCCTCGGTAGGTCTGCACGATTCGATTTTGCCCTTTCGTCGCATTGGGTGTGCTGCTTTGTAATATAGCTTTCATTTGCAGCTAATAATAAGATTAACATATAATGATATATATATGCTGCGTAGTTTTATAAACCACTCGAGATCGAGTTGCACTAACACACACATCATGCCTCCTTGTGTTCTATTCTGTGTTCTAAAATCAGCGTTGTCTTTGTATGTTTACCAGAAGTGTTTCTACAAATAGCATAAGAATAATCAGCTAATTGCTTTATGTATTGACAAGTAAAGACAAAGTCTAGGGTTCTGATTATGGAATGTTTATTTTCATCAGAATATGCAAGTCATAAAATAGACATGTGTCCTGCATGAGACTTTTATAAAGTTATCAATTTATTTGACAAAGTAATTGAAAAAACCTTACAAATTTATGGCTCACTTCCCTTACAAGAAACAGCTAGCTCACATACTGGTATACACGTCCGTCGCTAGCTTCAAAGGTTTTTGCAAGTTTACCGACTGCATAATCCAGTTGGCATTGAAAGCATCACTTAACACTTTTTTAACCAGCCCTGCGCTTTTATTTTGGAAAGTCTTTGTAGCCTTGTGGTTAGTGCTCATTCATTCATCCCATCACCGGTGTCAATGACCAGCTGACAAATCCTGCCACTCTTGCCTGTCTTGAGAAATGGTTGGCTAGTCCTATAACCAGTCTACTCTAGTTTGTAAGCCAGTTTTTCTTTTGGCCACCTCAGTATCAATATCTTTCTAAAGTACCTTGAAGCTTACACGTACCGCTTGACTACTGGGAGTAGGGATTACTGTTGTCTTACAAGTGTGGTGACCGTGATTCGTACAAAATCAATGGTTTTATGTTCTCTGTATGAGATTTGGAACAGCTCATTCAGGCACTTGCTCTAGGATGCCTGTATTTTCTACTCTGTATCAATGAGCATGAGTCCACATTTCAGATCCATATATCAGGACTTTACATTGTTGTCAACCTGATATTGCTATCTGTCATAATGTGGACATCTATCATGGAGCTGCCATCATTACAGAGGGTGGCTCTCAAGTACTCTAAGCTGTTTACCTATTAGAACTGTATTCTGTTCATGCAGATATCTGCTTTGCCATTGCCAATGATCATGACTTTCCTTTAGTTTGTGGTGGTCTCCATTCTATGTTTGTGGGTTTTCTTTTTTGTGTGTGTTGGGGGGAGGGGGAAGACAGTGAAATGTTGGCTGGGGTGAGGGGAAGGGAGCTTGTCTTTCACTATTTCAATGATTTTACTTCTATCCTCATTTATGAAAACTATTGATCTTGGTAAAATTCTACTGATCACAGAGGTTCCAAAGTACTCTCATTATATCCGATATGAAAACTTAAATTTGACAATGCATCAAACTATTCTAACAGAAATTATTTACTTTATATATCTTTAGAAATAGTCACACACACATATATCTATACTCAGTAGTAAAAAGATAATTTCATACTGTCTCTTTCGATCTCATATATTTTTCTTTTTAATATTTTTTATGTAACATGAAAGCAAAAATAAATCATTAAAAACATATTGCTAGAAAATGTACTAAAAAATTTGCAAGAAGTATATCCTGTCTAATTCACTTTAAATTCTAAGTATAATCTTGCCATGCTTCCGTCATCAGAAAATTGTGAAATATTTTTTAAAGCTGTAAAACTAATTGATACATAGGTACTATTAGTAAGTAATGTTTTTCAGTAATGTTTCAATTTATCCAAATGATTTCAATGTAACTCAGATATGACAATCAGCCATAATTATTAAAACCTAAAAATGGCAACAATTAAGTAAAATATAGTGTCCTCGAGAAGCACCGTAATAATATTATTAAAGAAAAAAAACAGCACAGTAACTTAAAAACAATTTTTACCACTTTCAGCTGTATATTCTATATCTTATACATAAGTAATATCATGATTCATCACAAGGTCTGCATGGTGAGTTTAGGTCAGGCTCATCAGAATACAGCCACACTGTATTATGATTTGAGCAACTCACAACCAAAACAATTAATCCATAACATTATTAATAAGGACATAACAAAAAACACATTAAAACACATGTACATCATGACTGGATGCTTGGATTGAATACTTTAAATGATGGCTATATATTCTTATACAATGTTACAGATGATTGCTATACCCCATACTTGGAGAGTAAAGTTTTTATTTCTTCCTCTATTTCTTCCCCCTGCAACAGAGAAAAATGAATGCCATTTCAAATTTGCAGAAGTCTATTGAGATTTCGTAATGCTAATTCCTATAGAACAAACATTACGCTTGCACATATCAGTTTTGCTGAACTTTGCAAATCCTTCTTTGGGGACATTTGTTTTAGACATTATAAATATACTCCTTCTACTACTGCTCCTCTTCCTCATTATTATCATCATCATCAATCCTCATCACTAAACATATTTCCCTGCTTGTCAGTGAACTCAATGTACTTCAATATAAGGGCAGCATGAGAAACAAATACATGTACAGAAGCAGTGCACAGTTTGCAAACTTCAAGAACAAGAGGGAGAGAAAAGGAAGAAAATAGCAAGAGGAGGAGACCACCAGCTGGATGCATTCAAGAAACCAATGGGTATTAAGGCCATTCTTGAAATCATCAGGCACACAACTTTTTGTTCTATTCTGACATGAAGTTTTAATTTTGAAAAAAAATAGCTTAGGGAAAATTCAAGTGTGATTATTATTCTAAAGCCAAAATTAGGTGAGCTAAAACCAAACATTTTGCTAAATATAAAAATAAATATTTGGTAAGATATGATAATATTGAAACATACACTCAAAGCATCAGGAGTTTCTGAGGCCTTCTGTAGCCACTGTGTTGCCATAGTGTATTCTTTCTTCTCAATCAAACACTGAAACATGTCAGTTGGAATAATTAAAAGTATAAAGGCATAATATAACTATTGCACATATCATCCCACCATTAAAGTATGGTAAGGCACAATACATGCATTTCTCTGTGAAAAATTAACACCTCAGCAGACCTTGAAACAGAATTAATAAAAAGACACATGAAAATTTGAACTTTTGTTGTCACAGGGTGGAATCCAGCAAAAATGATGAAAAAACATTAAACTCAAAATGTCCAAATTGTAGAATGATGGAGGATTTGTTATTATTTACAAATCCACATGCTTACAATGACTGAACTAACCTTAGCTATGTATAACATATTCTCTTTCCATTTTCCAGGTCGCTGTTTTTCTGCCTGCACAAGAAAAAAAAACCTATTCAGATTAACATTAACACACAAAACATAAGGCTTCTGAAGAAGGATTATTTGCTGAGTTTCTGTTTGTGATAGTCAAATCCTCAGAAATATATATCTGATTCTTGATGACTCAAGAAGAAATGAGAGCACATATCAACAATAAAGATAACTTGAGCTAAGTGAAATATTCTGATTAACATGGTTCTGCACCTGAAAACACAATATTGATGGCCCATATCATAAAAGAGGGTAAATCTGTTTTTAAGATTTATATAGAATTCATTCAAAAACAAATTAACATACACCAACCCACACAAATCTTTGTGTATGTGAGGGTATGTGCATGTATGTGCAAACATACAACTTCTTAGTCTTTTTCTTCATGAAGCTGTACCAGCAGGAGACCAGCTCTGTAAGCAGTAAGCATATCTAAATTTTAAGCATGTTGACCTCCATAAAGTGATCCAAGGCTTCATCAACTGTTGCTATGGGTGGTTCACCAAAAAAGGTTGCAGCTGCTTTCCTTTCAAACCATGACAACATATATACCTGCAAAATAAAAACAAACACCTTCAAACAATCTTCACTGAAGAAACACTTATGTATTTTGTGGAGTGTTACTTCCTGGCAATACATTATGACATATAAAGTAAACAGGTCATAGCTAACGACATATAATTTTCTTAACTTGATTAAAGCATTATTTTAAAGCTAACCTCATGCAATAACTTCTCAGCTCCAAATAAGTTAGTAAACTTATGAGAAACAATCCATTACAACTGCCACAAGAAGCAAAGGCTTTTGTTAAGAATATCAGATACAACCAAGCTATTTTTTTTAACCATTTGAGGATTATGTTTTTATACAAAGCACTCACACTATAACACCATCTTCCTAGCATGTGATGTGGAGTTGGGTCTGTGGGATTCAACTGTATAGCTTTTTTGATGTGGTCCTGAAAGTAGATATTAACTGAAGTTTAACAACAAAAACAAGTTACCTGCCATTACTACCAGAAAACCTTTTCCCCATTGTGTAAATTATATATACATTTATAGCAAAATACTTTTGGGATCTGAAAACATACTAACTTCTGCTATACATGATAATTTAAATAATATACATTCCTAATTATAAAAACTAATTTGGTCGGTGACCAAATTCTCACTATTCAAAGTCATGTCATAGGCATTCAGCAAAAAAGAAAATGAAGGGACTAGTCAATGAGAATTCTTTCATACAAACTTCAGTGTTGTATAGCTACTTGCTAAAACTTTCTGAATCTGAAGCGCTTCTTATTTATTTTTAAAATAAACAACTTGCTTATCACCTCACTCAGTGGAAGCAATAACAAGCTCCAAATGTGCGTAAAACTTCAAAATGAGGAATAAACTAATTAATTACAGAAGGTATAATTCTTATCAGGAACGTAAGGGTTACAAAATTACAGTTGTTATGAGCTATACTCACCCTAATTATATATGCATTCTTGATTTTTTCAGCCATAGGTTCATAATCACCTGTGCTTCCAAGTGCTATTGCATACCTGCAGAAGGCAGTTTATTACTACTTTGTCAAGAATGTTACAGAACTCCAGGTGCAGTAAATTCATTGGAAGCATACAAAATAATTCGCGAGTCAGTTGATAAATTCAACACAAAGTTCAATAAAAAAAAATCCATGATATAATTTGTCTTAAACAGTGTCTATGTATTTCTATTCCATGTTCAATTATTACACTACATTCCAACCATAATTTATGCCACTGTTTTTAATGCCTCTGATCAGGTCATATGAATATTAACAGATTGGTTCAGAATACTTATGCATATCCAAATAAAAACACATACAGACAATTGTGTGGACACGCACATAGGTACACTTTCCTTATTAGCCCCAGTCATGCCCCTCCAAAAATATACACAGATATATATACTTTCTTTCTCTTTGTCTCTCACTAACTATAAACATCTAAATGGCAAGGAACAGACCATTTGTGTGCATCCGAAGATTTAGGATTAAGCCTAAGAGCTACTTCAGCAGAATCCTTCGATTCAAACACCAACTCCTTCTTTCGTGGTGTATTTCCACTCTCTCCTTCAATAGTGGCATAATTATATGCTGCTTTGGCATGCCGCCAATGAAATTCTGCTTTCAATGACATCTAAGAGAAAAAAAATTTTTAAGGATTAAAATTTAGAAGCAATATTTAATTAAACAAATCTAAAACGTTTTTGCAACTTTTGCATCAATTAATTTATATAATTTTTCATTTCAAATCATACTTTATTTGTAAAATATATTATTTAATGTTTGCAAATGATGAAAACACTCTGCTGCTTATAATACTCCCATATAATTGTGCTATGTCATATGTTGAAGTTTCATTGGAAGGAAAAGCCTATGTGCATCCCATTGGAAGATTATTATTATTATGCAGCAGATTTCTAGCAACAATTTGGCAAACATTAAGGCAGAATAGAAATTTATAAAAAAAAAAAGGGAAATCCATGCTATTAAAACCTTGCTCTACTTTGATAAATGTGCTTTAATTACATGGTTATGATATCACGCTTCTTGGTGCCATTAGGCAATAAAAAGCTATGCACCCATTTACATTCTGGGTCTTGCCAGACATCTATCTGCACAACTGGCGTCTCTCTTTCAGTCTAACATAAATGAGAATATGCTTGAGCAGTTTCTCTTTTTTCATAGGGCTGTGCACCACTGTATTAAATAAGTTTAGTTCTATTTAGATAATTAACAATTTATTAACTGTGGCCTTTGAAATTTTTCTTTGAGGCACTGAAGATCCTCTTATATGTATCTTGCTTGACCTGACTTTTTTTTTCGCTTGCTCATTCTAAGTTTATGTCAAAGGTTGCTAACTGTCCTCACCCCAACTAAAATCTGAAATTTACTGCCTTTTTTTTTTTTTTTGCATTTCCATACATTTTTACTCATGCAAGCTGTTCTCTTATTTGACCTGAATTTTCTCAACTGCTGCCTTAAGTGAGGTTTTTGGGGTTGGGTTTTTTTTATTTGAACTCCCAAAAATACAATGCACATTTTGATCATAAGCAGATGATTTTCTCAGCAGAATTGCTTGCAAATTCTGACCAATCAAATTCACAAACCTCAGCTTTTAGGATCTACTGAGTCTTTTGTGTTGAGGTTTAGGGTTATGGTGTATGAGTAGGAGTCAGTGTGTATGTGTGAACGGGCATAGGCCTAAATATTGTGTTTTAAAGTGTATGTGTGTGTATATATACATAAATGTTAGAGTTCTTGGTACACTTGTTTATAAAATTTGAATATAACTGGTTTATAATTGGATTATGTTTACAGCAGTTTTAAGATGTTGTGTAGTTACTTTGATAGATGTTCACACCCTTGATGGAGCAATAAAGAATCAATCAACCAATATATATAAAACATACACATTGTGCTTACATTTCTTTGTCTTTCTTGCAATTCACAATATGCCTGTTTAATCTGTGCCTTTGAACCTGCAAGGAGCTCATCTATCTCTCTGAAAAATTCTTCATCCTCTTCATCATAGCTTACAACCAATGGAGTAGCAAACTGGACATTGCGCTCTAATGAATCATGGCGTGAGATGATATCTCCACTGGAAAATAAAAGATGATTACTTACCATTAAACTGTGATATTTTAATACAATAAATAAAGACTAACATATATTTTTATCATAAGGTTTAAATGACTGAATAATGACCAAAGTTTAAAACCTGACACAAATGCAGTTCATCATTTAGATATGACTATCTTGACATGATTTCAGCCATTCATTATCAATAGAAAGAGCTGCTTGACCGGTGTTTGTAAAAATTAACAAAACTACTGATGCTACTAACTCTTGGTACTGGTTGAAAGGGCCCTTTCCATGTACAATTTGCCCCTTTTATTAGCTTTAAGTTTTATCTCAAAACTTGTCTGAGTTTCTCGTTAACTAACCATTAATACTTCATCAAAACTTTTATTGGAAAATAAATTTAAAAAAGCGAAGGGGAGTAGTAAGTCCCACTTCACAAATATTCCAGGAAGTAAACGACTGCTTAAATAGAAAGATCGAACTCGAGGTCTGCCCATAAAGTCAACATTCATGTCAGTAAGAAGCCATTAATACGATTTTTTTGCTTATTCTAACGAGTAGGATCTGCGTAGCCAATATGTACTACTACATTCCTTGACACTCGACCATCATACCCGCCGATCGCATCTTGAAAATCGTCCTCGTCGTCATCACCACTACTGGCTGTTATGTAGTTGTGCTTTGACAGGCTGCCTGCCTTTCTCTTGGAAAACCTGCTATCGGAGATATCATCCACATCACGCTTTATTTCGTCAAGGATGGTACGAATATCTCTTAGCTCCTTCCATATATGCAAGCAAGCAACACAAAGCCCAGCCCCCGCGGCTACGCTGGCAACAGCACCCAAGATAAACGGCCCATGCTGGCGTAAGGACATCGCCTCTTCAAACAGTTTCTGCACGTATACTGTGGTTTATTCTCTTAGTGAAACCCCAGAATCTACAAAGAATGAAAATGTCGAAATGATCAACCGGAATGCAAAAGTACTCGCACTGCCCTGTTTCGCTGAGTAGACGGCACTGCCCTACGCCAACAGGGAGACTACTCATTAGTACATTTCTGAGTGCTGTATTCTTTGATCGTCTGCTCTTCCTCTTGGTGCCGATTCCACGTAAAGCAACAGCATAGCATTCGAAAAATTATCTGTAATCTTAGAAAAGCATATTTCCGTTAACAGGGTCCAAGATGTTGATAAAAGATGTGTAAAATAACTTTTTTTGTGATCGACGAATATCCAGAGTACCTTAAAAATGGCTAAGAAATTGCAACATTTTGCTGGGTTATGCTACTGATAGTTTTATTTTTAACAAGTGCAATTATCTCTCTTCATTAATATTCTAACAGCAACAGAGTATTTTTTCAGAGAATTTTTTTTTCGCATTCATGTTGTTGACGATGAGAAGTGTTGAAGGAAGGGACATAACTCATTGGTCTTAAAAATGGCGGTCGCTAAGGCTGTCGTGTTTTTATTTGTGTTTTCGTCCGTTTGCTACTGCCATGACAATAGCGCATTGTTACATAAAGTTATGGAAGCAGTCGAAAAACTGTTAGGTTTTTACGAGGCTAACTACCAGTTTCTGAATCTTGACGGACTTTACGGCCTTAAAGTGCTGGAAGGTGTGCATATTGGCTTTCAGCCCTAGCTAATGAAACAATCTGTTTAGTGTTTAGCTGGCTTTACAACAACACATGTATTGAGTTTGCTATTGAGTGGTTTCGTTAAGCTTAATTATATATGAAATGTCTTATGCGTTTTATTGGAATTAGAAAAATATAGCATAATTGTCAAAACGACATGCAATGCTTTAATCTTGAAAAGGCTAAATGTCTCCCCCCCACCCCCCCACCGCCAGTGGACTTTCAACTTATTTTATGCTTATGGAATCTTATACAATGTTATCGTTGAAATTCTTATAGTACCAAGGAAGCTAAATTATATTTAAGTGTGTATGGTATTGAGAGGAATCCTTTATATGCACTTAATGGTGTGTGTTCTCGCATGGTGAATAGTAGTTAAAATAGCATGCTAAAATAGTTGAAACAACAATTTTTCGTGGAAAAGACGTTTGGCTAATAATAGATTAAATGGCCCAGTAACACTCAAGTTTGTAATTCTGTTTTTACTGTTCTTTTAATTTAATCTTTTAATAACATATAATGTTATTTTCAAGTGGTAGTTTGCTATTCTTGCAGTAGTGTTAACCCTCATAACTTGTGTTACATTCTTGATATGTAAAATCTTTATTTGTGTTATCTGTGTCATTATCTTAACAGGGGGAGTTACTCTATATCTATTTAATATGGGTTCTTATTTAGCATAACATGAGACAGGATCAGATGTGCACACATATACACACAGACATGCATGCACTACATCAATAAAAAGATATAAATGATTATCGTATATGTCATGCTGTATACCAGGTCAAGTGCAAATTTTGCTGGAAGAACATACAAACGGGCATCACCATCACCTTAGCTCCCAGATTGTTGAACGCCTGGAACTTGTACAACAAACTTCTGCTCATGTCAGTAAGCTCGCTCTTGTGCCAGTCCACCATGATGATGAAGCTTACTTCAACGACCTCTCTCTCCTTGTGAAAACACCATGGCGCAATTTTAAGCCCCATCGTCAGATTGTGCCTTCCAAGCGCTGGGAAATTCCCATCTATCATCTAGCTAAAAATGGTAACTACTTGCAAGCTTCCATCATTTTTTTAGCTTTGAAAAATCATTATGCCATGTGCTTTTGATAGCCATTTTCACCTAGAAAATTGGTTATTTTAGAAAATCATCAAACTCTGTCAAAAAATAGGTGCAAGACAGGTAACAATATTTTTCCTACGTTAGTACAAGGATTTTTTGTCGGTGTGACAAATATATACATTTGGCATGCATGCAAACCTACAGATACATCTTACGGACACGCAGATGCTTGCACACACATTTGTGTACACTTTGCATCCAGCCAAGCCACTCTCTGAGCTTCTACTCTGAGTGGCTTGGCTGGATGCAAAGTGTCAGAGGTGTTCTTATGAGCCTTGTGTTTTATATATGCAGAGAATAGAGGCAGCAGACAAAAATCACAGCCATCAGTTCTGAAGACTGCCTTGAGAACATTTTCAAGCTGATTCTTCTCATAAGCAGTTGCATTGTTATACCAAGTAGTGATTGGGAAACAATGGATTCTTTCAATCACTAAATACTAAAAGCATGCCAGAAGCTCCATTGGCATACCAAAGACTGTTAAAGTGTCAGAAAGGGTAGTCTTTGATGACATTCCTTCACGATTGATGATATGTTGTCATTGCAGCTTAGATCATATGAAATTGGTGTTTCAGGAATTTGAGCAAGGTGACCAATTCAACAGATTTGCCTTTGATGGCGAGAGGCTTTCTTTTATCAGCTCAATCACCCGTTCCTTTGTTATTATTATGAACGCACCAGTCATCTACTCTAGATTTCACCCCTGTTAGAAATGATTCAGCTAATAAAACGATCTATACAATATTCTTATATGCTGATACAGCAGAATGCACAACTGTGTGTGCTCTGTGTACAAATGGATATCAGCAATTAATCAGTTCTATACAGTTTTAAGATGTTTACTTTTTTTTTATAAGTAAAACGTCATTTGCAGTAATTTTTGAGTTCACTCTTTTTGCCATGGATTGTAAAAGTTAATGCTGCTCTTACCTATGTTCAACCACACTAGTGAGGATAGAAGAGGGCTTCAGTAATGCCTGCATGATGGAGATGACACATCCTGATGCAAATGGTGGCTTCAAGTGTGCATTGTCTCAGAACTGCTCTGATAAAATGACCAAGCGTGGACTGACTGATTATGGCATCACTCACCAACTTTTGTGGACAGCTCTTGCAGAAAAAGTAAGCATGTAAAGTGATTTGTTGTGAATGCCATAGATTTGAAGTTTAAACTCAACGCTGAGATCTTTAGGGGATTATCTTGACTAAAAATAAAGCCAGCACATTTTGTAATAAAAAAAAATACAATAGTAAATTAATTACAAAAACATTCTTTTAACTGTTCCCTTGCAGTTCGCACCCATGAATGCAAACACCTATAGCTCAGTTGCATCAATGCACCCATAAATGAGTTAAACAGTAATATATGCAAATAAAAGCTAATCTTATATTTTTGATTTTCAAATTTCTTTTTATCATATTTAATGTGAAGAACTTTTTCTATGCAATCAGGGTTTTGGTGAAAAATATGCCAACCAATAACTGTTCTTTTGATCTTATTCATTGTAACTGAACATACATTCATTCCATTAAGTCAATCGCCATTTTGCTGTGAGGGTGAAATGTATGGTCCTAGTATACTAGAATTGAGTTAAATTATATGGTAGGATGCCCAGTCTAGCTTATAAATATTAAATGCTATTTTTTAAAGTGATCATACATCTTTAATCTTTATACTGTACTTAAATTTCTGCAATTGCTTTTTTTGACGTCGGGGCTTACATACAAAACATCATATCTCAAGATAGGCTTGTGCAACAACATTCAAATTTTGCAGTTTTATTTAGAATTGCATAAACTAAAGGATGACCTAAGGATATCCTGGTAGGAACATTAATTTAGCTGAAATTGACATTTGTACAGAAAAAAAAAAATCCTTTTGCTGAGTTTATGGGTGAGTACCATGTTTGACTGGTTATATCTCCTAGATTTCTTGAGATAACAAAAAGTTCTTAGGAATTCCTTTAGATCCCTGTCTCTAGTTTACAAAAACTTTTAAAAGTTTTGGTATATGACAAATGGTACTGTGTGCGCATTTTTGCAATGCTTGTATGTTTTTAATGAAAAATGTTGATTAAAGTCAAAATTTTTATTTTAGGCACTGAACATTTTTTTTATATGCTACAAATTTGGTTTCCTAACACTCTATTGCAAAAATCTTTTAAATATATTCAAAGACAAAGATTTTAATTTCTGGAGTAGAATGTTACGGACTGCTAATTTCTAATGCTGTTGTACTTGATAAATTAAATTTCAAATTTACCTAGGATCAATAAAAAAAAATGAAAACAAGTGCACTTCACATTTTGTCAGATGGAGCAGGTCAAAAACGTCCATGGGTCGCATTCGGCCTTACTTTGCGCTCTCCAGCTCTAGACAATGAAAACATCCCTTACATGCACACAATCAATGCCTACAATGTTCTGTGGCTATAAAAATATTGGACTTTTTCGATCAGATTAAAAAATAAAGCTCAAAAGCATTCAAGTCACATCTTGACTGAAAACTGCAAATAACAGGTGCTTGTTTCTTTTCATTTGCCTTTTTTT
Source organism: Pomacea canaliculata (assembly GCF_003073045.1). NCBI lineage: Eukaryota > Metazoa > Mollusca > Gastropoda > Architaenioglossa > Ampullariidae > Pomacea > Pomacea canaliculata. Next base: position 3,819,185 of record NC_037597.1, read on the forward strand.
TCCAACACATAAAATAGATTTCAGGGCAGGTAACTCTAGAAAATTTATTTGGCTATGGAATCCAGCAGTTCCTTCTCTTGTACCACAATCATTCTTGAGTAAAATAATTCACCACAAGCCATCCTTGTGACATGTCACTAAATACCCTGAGCTTTTCAGAAACACTTTTACACATCACTGCAATTATATTAATGGATAATATATAGTTATATAAAAGATACTATAATATATAATTTTAAGTAATAGTTTGAAATTTGCTTTTCAAAGTTTTGACAGTGGGCTACAATGGTTGATGGAAAACATTAAATGAGTCTAATACCCCCTAACCCTCATTATCAATATCATGAACTGAAATTTGGCTAAAAAGCATTTGTTCTTAAACTTGTTTAAGGAATGCCACAAACACTTTCCATTTGTTGCAGGTTGGTTGTGAGAAAGAGATAACAGTTTTGCTGCAAAATTCTGGCTTTTCTAGTGTTGATGAATTTCAGGCTGAGTTTTGCACAAACAACTTCTTTGAGATGCTTGCTGTGGTTCATGTCTACATGAAAGGAAAGATTCATACAAACTACCAAGATCTGTTTTTGGAACAACGTAAGTTTGGCATCTTTTGGGAACATTTTCTGTCATGTGACATAGAGGAAGATTGTTTCAAGGCTGTACATACTCTTCTGTAGATGATTTGTGGCTAGCCTAGTTATCACATTGCGCTTTCAGTGTAAAAGTTTGCCTCGGTAGGACCAAAACTTTTACAGTATTGCCATGACTTCGTTCTGTGTTGAATAGTGGATTACACATAGTAAGACTGTAGAGTGTCCCACTGCCATAGAAGCTCATCATGTCTACAGCAAAATGTGTGGAAAGCTTTTATTTCCATTATCATTATGTCACCCATTCATCTGGTAAACATTCCTGTAGAACATCAGGGTGAGCAGGAAAAATTTCCTAGGCAGAGTTCCCAGTAGGCATTGAACCAGTAACCTTCTGCTTTGCAGTTAAGCACACTAACACTAGGCTACTCTATGTTTCTATGCATATAATTTATATACAATTGATATAATTTTAAACACACATCTAGTAAGACCAGCTACGTATAGTTACTAAATAACGTTATTTAAAAGACTTTTTAAACATTTTTTGCTTCTGATTTTCATAGGGGTGAGAGCTTCTTATCGTATGTTTTTTAATGTCATGTTTCCTCCAGAGTTTGTCTGTCCAAACATGGGCTTCTATGAATTTCTGAAAAAGGATTACCTGGACCAGATTCTGAGGTGGCAGATGCCATCAGGCTGTTTTGGTGAAGAGATTGAGCCACCAAACAAAGTTGGTGCCATTCCACCTGAACTAGATCTAAAAAAACTCTTTGCTTCCAAGAATCCTGAAGGTGTTGCAGCAAACATGGAAGAATTTCAAAAGCAGCAGCGACAAGTTAAACCTCAAGGCAGCAAGCTTAAGTACAACAGTGAAAGAGGACTAGAGAGAGGCCCACGGCTAAAAAAGTTAACAGATTTGCAGAGACAGAATGGAAATGCTCAAGATGTTGAAAAAACCAATATAAGTATGCTGCATGAAGGTCAAGACAGGAAGAACATTCTTGGTTTTCAGAACAAGGCAGTGCCTTTACAGCAGCCTGCAGCAGCTGTAAATCTACCAAAACCTGATGTTGAGAATGACGATAATGATATAAAAAGGTTTCCTGCAAAGCGAGGTGCACAGGAGCACATGGTAGTAAACAAGCAGGAAGAGAGAGTACCTGTGGAGTATGTACACAAATTCAGAGAAGAAAACCTAGGCCAGGAGGCAGCTCTTAATGCTGGTGGCATTGCTCAGAAGCTGCAGGTAAGGAAGATGCTCAGCTACCACACTTCATTTGGCGGCAGGAGGAGACTACTCACCGAAAAAGACATGCCAGGTGAATTAAATTTTTGCTGATGAGTTCTTGCATATTAAGTGTCAGGAGTGCTTGACTTGGGCCCAAGCTGTTAATTGCATACTTATGAGCAGTATTTCTTAAATGTGAAGTGACAAAAGATGATTTGGGTTAAGTATATTAATATGTTTTGTTTTTTGGGTTTTTTTTTTTTTTTGCTGTCATAAAAATATAGTTTTTGATGTCTTTATTTCTCAGGGAACTTTTTAATATTTGTTGATAAGACATTCAGCTGCCAGTTCTATTCTATAAATCTCATTAAGTATGCAAAAGATGAACATTTTAAGTTGCTGTCTTTAACATCAGATCCTAGCAAAAAGGAAACCAGACACAAACTTTTATGAGTCCTGCTATTATACTAAAAGGACGGGTTGGCCAAACAATTTTTGACTAAAGGACTAGCTTGGTCAAATGTTTCATGCAGCATATAAGCAGCTTTTGGTGGAATTGTAATTTTGTTTTTTAATTTTGTTTTTCAGGAGGATGTCTTGCTCACAAGTCTGGTGTGGCCGCTGGAGCGCTGGTCATGTACTTGCGTTACCTCATTGATCCAGGACCTCTGGATCTTGTCTCACCTCACGATTTTTTCTTTGACAGCCACCAAAATATTCCTGAAGGTGGTGAAGTCTACAAGACGTTCATGAGCAAACTTGAAGAACTTCACCAGCAAAGTCAGTCATGGAAGGAAAGCAACCAGATCAGGCAGAATGCTGTGGTACCAGGGGACCAGAATGTTGGAGATGAGAACGGAGAAGAAGAAGAAAATGAGGAAGAGAATATGCAAGACTATGATGACAATGAAGAAATGTACCCAGATGCTGGTGGAGGACTCGGCCAGCAAGAAAAAAAGAGGGTGGTTCATTTTGGGGCCAACAAAGGAGTGTTGCTGAAAGACAATGTGGCCAATTCATATGACATCAAAGATGAGGAGGAATACGTTGATGATAATGAAGATGAGGAGGAAGAAGGTCCAGATTACATCAAGAGAGTGAAAGGTGATGATGATGATGGTGGAGGTGATGCTGCAAAAATTGATGAAGAAAACCAGCAAGAAGACGATACAGAGTATACATATTATGATGACAATGACAATGCGGATCAAGAAATAATCAAGAAGCATCGACCACAACCACAGCCTGAGCATGGAGCTAGAATTCGAACTCATAATCGCCACCGAAGCAGTTCTATTAACAGCAGCAACAGTGACTTCCTTGGGCAGCCTGATTCTCCTCCCACTAAAACTGTCATACTGCTTTTGTCAGCTTCTTCTGTTCTTCTGATCATTTTTATCTACAGGTTTATAAAAAAGCGCCGCATACACATTCGATACAATTCTAGGGCCCACTCAAGAGGATTTTTTCGACTGTGATAATAATCTTGAAACATTACATTGTCTTTTTTTCAGTTGGCTCGGGATATTCTTAATGGTTTTCTTTATGGGAAGAGGTTGTGTTGGGTAATCATGAGTGAAATTTAGAGGTATGCAAAAGTATGCATGGATGACCAGTTGTTAGCCAAGGTTTACAAAAGTGTTTAGGCATTTCCCACTTGCATTTGCAAGACATTTGATTTTGCACTGACTTTGTTTTGTTCCTTTTATTTGACTTCACTTAGAGCACATTACTCATTAATAGATCATGAAATGGTAACATTCTGTGATGCAAATGTTATTATCTATACAGTTTCATTTTTATACTTTAATTTTATACATAAGAGATGTAAAAGATCCTCTACTGCCAGATAATCTTATAAACCTAGATGAAGAGTGCAGTTTTCTGTCAAATCAACTAAGAATTTTGTTGTATTTCAACACCCATCATGACTTACTTCTGAAATGATTGTGAGCACACTTTTTGTGAGTATAATCCTTTTACCTCTACTTATGTCCTTTTATTGAGTCTTGCCTTTTAAACAGGTCTGCATATACCACTTTTAGGTTGGTCAATTTACATCACTTGTAATTTTGGCTGTGTGTATGGCACTTAGTAGAAATAGAGTATAGTTTAAAATGATGCTTCCTACTACATGAAAATTTGTCTTCCAGAAAATGTTTAGTTACAGTGTGAAACACATAACTTTTTCCCGTGTGTTAACTTTTTTTCCTTTCTTTAGTAATAGTATTACCAACAAATTTTTCAAGATAAATAATGAAAAAGTTATATTTTTAACATGTACAATGTGTGTCAGAACACACTTTAGGAATCTTTTTTTGAAAAATTTTTATATCGCTTGTTCATTTTACACATTATGCTGTCCTTGAACTGCTTTTGGGCATGGACTCTTTCTATATGTGGTTTATCACATTGTTTTATAACTCTCATCTCAGTACAGGGTGCTTTAGCAGGAGGGTCTAAGCAGTTCTTTATTTGTTTATATATATATAATGCCACTTACAGTGGCAGCTGAAAGATAACTCATGGGGTTCTGCTGTCATTACACAGTACATATGAAATTTATGGCTGAAGATTTAACATGATAAAACTGTTAGTGTTTGAATAAAGTTCAAAACATTTTATTATGTTTCTGCTTTATTAGGAAAACACATACTAGGGATCTTTCATTTTTATACCAGATTTTTCTTCACAACATATTCATAGATCATGAGCATTTGAACTAAGAAAACAAATGAGATTTTATTATGTTTTTTATAAGTTAGTGTCAGTACTTTAAACTCGTAATGCCTTTATTTTTAAGAAAAATGTAGATATATTTTACCCGACAGTGATACAGATGTCAAAAGAACTAGAACAGAGATGTTTTATAATCAGTGATCTATTGTTTGAGCCCTTTTTTTTCTCGCTATGTGTGTGTGAGAATGTGCATGTATACTTGCAGGTGCTGGTGTGCATGTGTGTGTGTAAAGTACAAGGTAGAAAAAAACATGTGGTTTAGGTATATTTGAAAATATTTACATGCATATGTGTGTGTTTGTGTGCATGCATGAAACATGCTTTCTGCTTTTGATGTATATAATTATAGCAGAGGCTGTGCGAAAATCCTTCTTGTGTTCATACTCATCTGTTATTCTTTTTATGTATATTATTTGTTAACTTGGTTATTAATCTTGTGAGTTGAACAGTTTTTGTGTGTTCCTGTTATCTTCATCATTTTTAGTTTCAATTAATTTTGTTGTTGCTTCACTTCATTTTTATATTTGATGGCTATTTGACTTTTTCACTCCATATCTCTCCTTATGTGTGACATGCTGTTCTTTTAAGTATAAAGCATTATGCAGTATTATAATAATTAACTGCTGCATGCATTTGCGTGAATGTTTACTTTGTAACTTTTCTTCCAAAGATGCCTGTTATTTGCTCTCTTTTCTTTAATAAAATGTCAGCTTTTAATCACTAATTTATTTACTATTCCATCTACCTCCACCTAAAAAGAAAAAAACAAACAAAAATACATAGAACATAAAAACAGATAATATACTTCACGATATGATCCATTTCAGATTGTGTAGATATTACCTATCACTTTTGTTAGCAGAACATTCGGCTGTAGTTTGCTCATGATCATTGTGTGCTTACCTACTTGAGGCAATCAGTATCATCATCATCACTCCCTTAATTGGCGCTAGCTGGAAACAGAGCAAGCCAGCACACCTTAGGACTGACCTGCTAGTACCTGTTGTCAATGAGATGCAGCAATGGCAAGGGCTTGCCGTTGAGGCCAATTGTGAACCAAGAGGGTGGCCTTTCCACTTCACTTTCTTTTTTGTTTGTTTGTCCGTTTACCTCAGCATTGCCCTCCCTGCACATAACCATGGAAGACCAACTTCAGGAGGGTGTTATGACTAGAGGTTGAATTATGCCAGATTTTGTCATTTGACGGTGGTGAGTAGTGTTTTCTGGGGTCCCACCTTGGTGGTGACTGCACTGTATATGAAGTCATTTGTTTTGTACTCTTTATAAGAGATCTGGAGCGCTCTCCTTGAGCATTTGGTTTCAAATGATTGGATCTGTCTCCGTAAGCAAACAGTCATACAGCAAGATGTATTGGACGGTAAAGCTGACATTTTTGCTGTCCCATATTTGATTCAGTCTAACATTGTTGCGATTCTGAGGCAAATTTCTGCCACACAGTCACTTTCCTAGGAGATTATAGCACCCAGGTTCCTGAAACTATTTAAATCTTCAAGCTGTACTCTGTTGATGAAGATCTCTGTTTTTCCATGTCAGATGATGCTCACCATGACTTTGCTCTTGTCCGTGCTAAACTCTCTCCTGTATTTACCAACTCTGCTTGCCAGTTTGTAAGTTCCAGCCACTCATTGTTGCTGCTTGGTGTCATATCTATTTCATAAACAAAGCATAGGTCACATGGCTTCCTGCCAACAGATGCAGAGGTATGATGATTGTGAAGGGTGTCATCCATCATACTCTCCAGATGTTACACAATAGAGACAAAGGGGAACCCTGGAGAAGGCCCACTGTTGCAGGTAAGAGCACTCCCATCTGGCTGTTCAGGAGTTCTGAGCCCAATAGTCCAAAGAAGACCTTCCTCAATATTGAATTTCCGCATCATGTGTCACAGTTCCTTGTGTTAGACTTCATCAAAAGCCGCCTTAAATTCATTGAAGTTATAGTAGAGATCCTTGCCATGCTGTAGATACTTATCAATGAGGAAGTGACTGTTGAACATTTGGCTTATTGTTTAATAGTTCTGGCACAGCTTGCTGTTTCCTTTCTTTGGGGGAAGTCCAGTGGCACAGTGGTTAGCGCCTGTCTCCAATGCAGTGAAGGTTGGCTGTTCTCGGTTCAGCTCTTGTCTCGAGCATGCTGTTCTTTCTCAACATGTGGCATCTGTTTACACAATATATCCTCAGTTGCTGGCTCGGAGTACAACACCAATCCCTAACCCCGCCTTTCTTCGTAAGAAGTAGGAACTTGAAGCAAATATTAGGTGAGTACATTTTTAACTCTACAGGGTTCACTGCAATGCGATGGACCTAGATCATAAAATATAGTGTAAAGCTTCTCAAAAGTATAGAAATTAAAAGACACAGATATGTATGGACACAGATATGCATGTCTATGCAGGTTATTAACTTTTGCTTTAAACAGGTTAAAATTTAATCTAAAGTGAAATCTATCATAATTGTTTCCAGAGGTATCTCACCATCTCAGTTTATCATATGCTTTAGCATCATCATTATTACACATTTATTACAATTTTCTTGTGAAATATCTTGTATTTTCGTTTACTTTTGCCGCCTTTTTGGGTGTTGGGTGGGAGAGGGACTGGTGGAAATGAGGATAGATGTTGTTTGAGTGCTTTAATTTGACATAAATACTTCAAGTACATTTTTTTCAAAGTGACAAAATTATCTACTATATTTAAACCTTTAATTGCTACAGTAAATGAAAATAATCAGCATTACAATCCTAATTTCACATATATTTTTGCTGAGGTAATTGGGATCTTGTTTGTGTTTTCTTGAGACAGTAACCATTTTTCTTTAGCTGTAGGATATTTGTTCAACATGTATCAAAGTTTAAACGTGGGAGATATGTGAGCTGTGCAATAATTTTCCAATATTCTATTAATGTCACAGGTCTCTGGGGTTTTTTTTTTGTGTGTGGTTACTATTATTAAGGATGTCTTGTTTCAATCACTTTAGATGTGTGTACTGTGCAAATGCTTTCATTCATTGGACTACTTTCTACACTGAAATCACTTCCTTGGCTCAACCTGTTCATTGACTGGTGCATTTCACTTTCTCTCCACATTGTCTTCTTATGGAAAGAAAATTTTATATTCTTGCAGCTTTCTCAAAACCAAGTTGCTTCATAGAGATGTTGTACCATGTTTAATGTATTCGGTATCTAGTTTTTTGTTGATTATGTAATCTATAGAAATGATAAAGAACTCAGTGACCTAATACTTCAATCAACTACTGCTTGGAAAAAAATGCATTTAAGAGAAATGATGATAATGAATGATCGAAAAAATAGTGAACGACCAGTTCACAACATCGATAATTTGCCTGATTAAGAATATGTACTTGTTTGTTTTCATGAAACTTATATAGGAAAGAAACTATAATTTTAAGCCTTTTTACATTGCAACACATATTTGTGACTAACTTAATGGTATTTTAACCTCCATATTTGCTAAGATCAGAGTTCATATGAAGCTTGACCAATTGTGGTATAAACGTCCATTGCTAATCATAAGTTTGTGTTTTTACCTAATAATGATCAATATCCTTCACAGTCTTTGCTGCCCCATCTACATTAGTCTGAAATCACAATTACATGAAAGCACTTCCCCCCCCCCCCAAACAAAAAAATTTTTAAAAATAACACTCTTTGGCTTGTTGCCTTGATTCTGCTGCTGATGTAATAGAGTATTGAAAGAAATATTATTGCATTTTGAATTATGACTCTTAACCATTGAAAAGTAAATTGAAAAATTTTCTTACTTAAAAACTCCACACTCTGGTAAAGATTTGAAATTAAGTATTTTGTGTGGGTGGGTGTGCATCTATTATGTGTGTGTGAGAGAGAGAAGACAGATACATGAATAGTACACTCTTGCCTTGTTATCTCACCACTATCTTAAGCACACCAGAAGTTTGTTGAAAAGCTTAGTTGGTAGTATACAGTTTGTCCAGTAGTGTGATTAGAATGTTTTGTATCTTAAATGTTGATACTGTATTTTAGTACACAAAAATGTTGTTATAAAAAGTAGACAAAATTTATGTATTATTTAGATAAAGTAAATTACATATTCCTGACGAGATAGGAATGTAGGTTTGTCTACTGTCTTAGTGCCAGTATTCCATGTCTCATTTAATCATTCACAAACCATGAGCATCAGCTCCAGTTTGTAATATCTAGAATGTAGAGGTGGTGACATATTTTATGTGTGAGAAAGACATGAGATCAGGCTGGCAGCTTTAAAAATGTAGCAGGGTAAGATGCGCGTGATCTCCCAATCTTTCTACTAGAACAAAACACAACACTTTCATGGGCTCTGGATCGTTTTACTCCAATGCCAGTTGATAGTGCTGGCTATGGCGAAACTCTACACAACTCTCTGTAAAATGTGCTCCCACCTCTGCTCTCTCTCCTCACGTTCTGACCACTCGCCTCTTCACCCGACCTTCACTCTCTACTTCCCCAAACACCCGCACACCTACATCCTATCGCTAGTCGACCCACTCCTGCTATCCTTCGGTCACAGGGTTGTCACCCGGTCAGTAATTACCCCCCATCGCCAGCTTGTGTGTCCTGTGTGCATGTGTATGCCATCTTCCATCCTACTTCTATACAATGTTCCATACTACCATAATAACATGGCAAGATGTGCTGGCTAGATTAACAAGGCAAGACTTTGCACATGGGCCATTCATGTGCCCATTCCACAGCTAGAGAAGACAAACACAAAAATTATTTACTTATTGAATAAAACACTTGTGAAAGGAAGGAGAGTGCATTACTAAGCCTAGGTAAACATAGAAAAAGAATATCAAATATTGCTGCATCACTTGAAAAAAAAAAATTAGCAGAGTTTAGAAGTATTGCAGATATTTTGTTCACTGAAAGGCAGTATAATATTAGAAACACAACAGAATACATGTTTTTTACTCAGGAGATGCTCTGAAAGAAAGTTACTTGTCAAAGATTTTTGTTTTTCCATTGCTTCTGCTACTCCATGTTCAGCAGGGCTAAGAAGATCCAGTGTAGTAGTATTCTGACATTTTGTGTATCTAGCATCTGATGTTTAGCACATGCTAGGTACTTCTTTAGTGTGTTAATACAATAACTGTGCATGCCTGTAAACATCTTAAAATTGTTTTGGGGGTTTAAATGGTTGTTCATTAATGGGTTAGGGTTTGTTGTGTGTTTGTTGGAATTCACATTCAGAACATCTGTATAAAAGAGTGATTGATGAAATAACATGTGTTAATTTGTCTTCCATTTTATGAATAGTACTTTTATTTAGGAATCAGACGGAAACAAATCATCAGTGAAGTACAGTATAATATTTTGTTTTTCCCAAATGGGGAATATCATCAACTCAAAAAAATGGTTAATCATATTAATAACAAAACTTTGAAAATTAAACAAATGAAGCTGCATGTTCTTTGTAAATATTAGTTGAACAAATCTAGGCTTACTTGAGCTGCTGATTCATGTTCACTTATCATGAACTCAGCTGACTTGTCAGTGAAGTGTTTACTGCAAGAGTTTGATAATCTTCACTGTCCAAAAGGAGCCATTGTTTGATAATCTTCACTGAGCCCAAAGGAGCCATTGTTATGACATGTATAGTCTGCTGCTTACCAATCTTTGAACTGCATTATAATACCCTCAATGGACATTGAAAAAAAAAGAAGAGAACAACAGGCCTAAAGGAAAATAGACAGATGGCTGACATAGTCTATATGCTCAGAAAAACCTTACCAACAAGGCAAATCACACATTTCATGATAGGCTTCAGTTTTCTGGTGAACCGTGATTTTGGAATGCTACTATAACATGGGTTTAATGTTACAAGTTTTCATGTGTATTTTACTGTTGTATCTGTCTAGTGATTGTGTGTGTGTATATACAGTGACATAAGTATTTTTTTTCACTTTGGCTCAATGCAGGTGATGTCCTAAGAGGTGGGATGGTGTTTTGGCTGGGGAAGAAAGGTGTGAGGATCAGTGAACGGTGTGGTCAAAACTGTGAGAGAAATCAATTACTGATTTTCATCTCTTGAAAGCTAGATCGCTTTTTTTAAATGCTGTGTCACAATGTTAACGCACTGGGTCCAGATAACAACAACAGATTTAGTGCAACCACAGCAGTGGTCAGATTTACGCAGTAAACAACAACCTGGGTCCAGTGAGTTAAACAATTTCAGGAAACAAAAGTAATTGCAGTATTTATGTTAATTTTATTAACAATTTTATTTTTAAGTTTCACGAAGATTTAAATTGTGAGGTGATCTTTCAGGCACAGTATCAGTGAGTTTGTAATTTTTTTAGGAAGAATGTTTTCAATGTTGTGCTGTCTTTTAAACCTTCAACATGGTTGAGTGCTTTAAGTTTTAATGCAAAGTAATCTTGCATTCAGTACTAGGTGACTATGATGTTTGTTTTAACTGAATTTTCTAGAGGTGAAACAAAAAGAAGGTGGTAGTTATTAATCTGTATCAAAAACTACTGTAAAAAAGCATATAAAGCTGACTCTGAAAGTTATTGTGCTTTTGGATTTGATGAAATAAATTTGCCTTAATTGGATTCACTCGTGTTTTTTTTTTTTTGTCACAGATCCTTTCATTCATAGAAAAGTGAAAGCTTTTGATCACAGGTAAATTCTCATATATATTTTGATGAATAGAAATGGGTATGATTATTTGAAAAAATCGTTTACAGGTGTTTAGTAATTTTCCTCAGTGGTAACAGAGTTGGACTGTGAAGACAGTTCAGGATAATGATCGAAATCTTTATAGGAAGTTTTTATTTATCTAAAACCAGAATCTGAGACTTGCCTCATTTTTTTTTTCCTGGCAGAAATCATGCCTACATAAACCCAGGTGAAAAATTTGGAAATCAGTACAAACATTTTGAAATTTTTTTTAATGTCATTTATGATTAATGAACATGAAGTTAGAAACCATTCCCCAAGTCTAATCTGGTTTAGCTTAGTATGTTCATCTAATGAAAAAGACTTCCAGTCTGTGATGAAAAAAAACTGTTTCCTTAGTTGCACCTGGTGTACTACAAGTGCCACATCCAGAAAGAACAAAAGACAAAACCTACAACCAGGAACATCACTGTATCAACTGTTCCCCATGTTCGTTTCAAGCATTAGCATGCAGTTAAGAGAGAAACAAAATATTCGCCCAATGTGGGGCTCGAACCCACGACCCTGGGATTAAGAGTCCCATGCTCTACCGACTGAGCTAACCGGGCAGCCGGGTGTAAGGATCAGTTGTTAAATTTTACCTCTGACGCAGTTGTCACATGTTCAGAAATCCACATTGTGAAGGGTGTGCCTCCATGGACGTAGATTAGGATATAATTATATTAGTTCGTGGTGCCTCCAAATCCATATTGCACGATCCGGACGTTGACAAAGGTTTCCCGCAGGAAACCGCCCAAAAGCCTTTAATATTCAATTTCATATAAAAGCAGCATATATCACTTTCAATATTGTGGAATGTTCAAATGTTCTTCATTGTGCTTTGTAATCTTCGACTCATGAAGGAATTCCTATTTCTGACAGCTTGAATATATCTTGAGAGGTGCGGCAGTTGAGGAGAGAGGGGGTTAACCATAACATCACTGCATCACTGAAATATAGTTTCGGACCATCCCTCACCCCACACCTAAAAAAGCTAATTTGAGTAATTTGTCGCAACAATCAGTTACTTTTTTTTTTTTAATGGGGTCTTTTGATAAACAACGTAGGCTTGGTATGTCAAGGGTTAATCGAAGGACGCAATTAGTAACGAACGATAACTTCCTATGTGAGTCATCTCCCTTGGCCTAAAGTCGGTCGTTAGTCAAGGGTGGTGTGATCACGTGACCAGTCACCTGACAAGCTAGGGCTGCATGCTTCCAATAAAAGGTTTCTTCGTAAGATCTGTCCACGAACTAACATCCCGTCCGTGATCAGTATTAACAGTAGTTACCAGAGAATGTCGGGGTACATTGTAGCCCTCTGCATCATAGCAACAGCGTTTGTGGCTGTCTACGGCAAGGCAGAATTGTCCGCTGACATACAAAGACTGCGGTGAGTTCTAAATATCTTTTGATTTTCCCAAGTACTGCTTCTATGAAAATATAGGAACTTCTGATTGCCTAGGCCTCATGCTCTTTTAATGTTTTCTCATTACGATTACTCTACTTAAACCGTCATTTCTAGTACTGAATAGTAGTGTTTCCTGATATACATACTTAGTTTACAGGTTCAATTAAAGTTTCACTAAATCGTGACACCACTTCTCAAAGGGCTCGAAATTTCCTTCCTTCCATTTAAATTCATTTACTTCAGACGGAAGATAAAAGTAAACGAAAAAGGTTGTTACGTGTTTTATTTGCTTCACTTGTGATTATCTACGTGTGAAATGGTTACGGTAATGGTGCAGTTCTTTTGGTGAGGAATAGTTTGATAGTAGACTTTTCGTGGTTTGGTTTATATGGGTGTGAACGGACGGTGGCTGACTCATCTGACCCACTGGTGAAGGAAACTCTCACAAGTTGGGTATTTACACCTAGATTGTGGAAAGGGAATATTGGTATTTGTACTTTAGTTTTGATCAGTGTTTTTAAATCCTTTTTTTTTTAATGGAAAGCCATAGTCGATAGTATCAACTAGGTGGCTTCACAATTCCCATGCTAATAGAAGCCCTGTTTAATAAACATTACATTAAATAACAATGTAAAATCAGTTCAATAGATGTTTAGTTAAAATTGTGGAGGTAAAAGCTTACCTTGGAATACTTACACATATTTTAATCAAAATAATTGGATGTTTTGGTCTTTCTGTTGTTCTGAAATGCTACATTTGTGACCCAACTCAGTGATCCATAATCATTATTCTTGGTAAATGTTTATTCAAAATTCTGTTTCAGGATCAGGGCTTAGCACACTAGTTGATGCACTCTACAATGGAACCGAGTGTCCATCTCAAGGAGATCCAGCTGTGCTCCCTAGAGGCAGTACTGTCCAGTTGTATGTGGATTTTATACCCAGTAAGTTTCCTGTGAAAACATGTTTTGAAGTAGACAGTTCTTCACTGGTTTAGTGTATAGTATCTTTGGTGTGCTTGACTGTGGCCTACTTAATTGGGTGGAACCTCCCAACTATCCACCCAAAGAAAGGAGTACATAATTTTCAATTCAATTCAATTCAATTGAATTCAATTCAATTCAATTCAATTCAATTTAACTTTATTATCTCACTAGGAGAAATTAAAAGACGTGGAAAACAACTGGCTGATAATAAAACTTATAATAAAAACTTAATACAACTTAATTCCACTCAAACTATCATCTCACACAACACCTACAGTCCACCCGACTAAATAAGAAACAACACTAAAACTAATATCCCAAAACCACACACCACACCCTCACACTCACAATCCTTCCAACACTTATTCAGTAATACAACAGACTGGTGTATAAAACAGACTGGTGTATAATATATCAGGGAAGTAACATTTTTATATAAAGCTGCACCAGGATCCCAACATTACCTTGAATATATCGCTAAGTATCATAACAGATATTTTCTAGCATTAACTGTATTATTATAATAATAATAGAAACACCGTTATATAGCCCCAGACTCAAAGTGCTTTACATAAAGACATGCAAGTGCACTGGTTAGGACAGGCATCAAATGCACCTGCATAAACATGCATTCATAGAGACACTGTGCATAGCAAAATATAAATAAAGTGGATTAAGAGAGATAGGCTCAAAGTGACTAACTAAACTAAAACAAATGTATCAGCAATAGTGATCATATAGATAAGTCTTCCATAAAAATGGTTTCATGTTTTAGCATTATCTGCCATTGTCGTTCACTGGCTTGTTACTAAGGGATAGTTCATAATTTACTTTTTTGCAGAGGTGTCAACTCCCAATCTGAAAGCATCCATTCATGCCATTATTGCTAAAATTCCTGTGCCTTTTCCTGGTGCCCCTACTGATGCTTGTCAAGGTGCAAACATTACCTGTCCAGTAAAGAGTGGTGTGCAGTACACATATGCACCAGTCTTCCCAATCAAGAATGATTATCCCTCGGTAAGTAAACATATCACCAGTCCAAGAAATTTATTTGTCAGTATTTGTTGAAATACATTTTGTGATGCTTTATTAAGCAGATTTGTAAAATACTGGTATGCTAGAAACACATTTCTTGCAAATACTCTAAAGTATTTGTTGGTTATTGCATAAAGCTTGTAATAAGTAAATATTCATTGTTGATATCTTTTGTGGTATGACTGGACTGGTACACTCCTGAAATAGAACGACATATGACACTTATGTTCACATAAAATTAAATGTAGTCTGAGTCGCAGGATGGTATGTTGTGAAGTGTTTAAAAATACACAGGCCAGTCTTTTATAACTAATTTATCTCATCATGCTGACTGGGTATCTTACGGCGCTTATAAAATCTTTATACTTATGTCAGGCGATCTATTTAGAAATATAAAGCTCTCAAGTTGTTCATGTGGCTGATTTGATTTTGACTTTACAGATAGCCACTCTTGTGAAGTGGGAACTACAGGACGAGAGTGGAAAAGACATTGTGTGCTTAGTGTTCCCTGTTGAAATCAAATAAAATGTCTACGATTCCTCATCTTTCCAGATTTTTTTAATAAATTATGCTGTCTGTAAAATTTGCATACACCTGCTCACCCAAGACCTTTCTCTCCATTTTTTTAAGAAATACTTGTATTTGAGGGGTTTGGAAAAAGGGTTTAATTTCACCTTTTTTGAGAACACAAAAAGGAATTTTTTGCAAACATGTCTTTCATCATATTGGGTAAGTCAGGGGAGGGTGTGTGTTGAATTTTCTGTGCACTTAACTGCTATAATAAGAAGGAAACTGACATATTCTTTTGAGTGCCATTTCATTTCATTCAAAGAAATTTCAAGAAATCCTAGGCATGATCGAAAGATAATTGCGACTGTAACTTTGTAGATGTTGGATGCTACATTGTGAATGTTTTGACATTTGCTTAAGTTACAGAATTATTTTCAGTTATGCTGCTTCCTTTGTAATTGTTATAATTTGATAATGTATCTTTTGGATACTTTTTGCTAAGGTTTCTCAGAGTATTTCTGCTAATGGTCTGTCTTTGAGAATCTCAGCATTGAGACTAGACTGATCTGATCAGCATTTTATCTCACAGTATCTGCATTTCTGCAGTACATATGATATACTAGATCTGTTGCGTCTGAAGAATTTTTGTACCTTCTTGCTAAAACAATATCCAGTCACTGTTATTTACTGTTTTGAAACTAAAATCAGAAGAAAATTTATTTTTCTGCTTGATTATGAAAAGAATAAGGTAGGAATAAATGCCCTTGTGCTGAAAATGTTTGTGCTTCTAAATTTATTTGTGTGGAGAACATGGATTATTTGCAAAGCAACATTGTGAATAATTGTTTACTATGGTCTTGTCATTAAGCAAATAAGCCTTGATGTCAAAAAAAGTACTTAACAGGGAAGTGGAATGAAATTTAGTATAAATTCTCAGTTACATAAATATGACATTAGAATTGAGATATTTTGAGTTCTGAACCGTTCTCAGTGTTTTAAAAGAAATGCTGAATTTTTTTATGATTATTATGTCATGCTCGTTACTTAAGACACAGAACAGTCTATATTTTTGTACATTCGTGATTGGAATAAATTTCTTCAAAAGTTTTATTTTGAGAACTTACAAAGGCATCAGAGAGCTTGAGTGTGGTAGTAGGAGGGTGGCCTTCCTCTGAATACCTAATTATTAAATACGTAAATCTGAGGCTTTTCATGTCCATGAAATTTTTGCTTCAAAACAAACTTCAAAAGGAAAGTTAAAACCAAACTCCGGTGTGTAAAGCATATAGATATTTGTTTAATTTAATATGAGATTATCACAGTTTTGAGGATTGATTACATGATTGACATGGTTCACCGCATTGCTGACTTTAACTGGACAGTCATTAGACAGTCTATTAATTAATTAAAAGAAAGCAGAGTTCCAGAATGTGAACCAGAAATTCCATTGCAGACAGATGAAGTTAGCTTTACAATAAAATAATATGTGTGAAAAAAATGTCATCACACTTTTGTTTAAAATGCACTAAAAAAGGTAAACAAAATAAAGCAACATTGTGAATAATTGTCTACTATGGTCTTCTCATTAAGCAAATAAGCCTGAATGTCAAAAAGGTTTGTGAGATGTCATACAAAAAAATACTTAACAGTGAAGGGGAATGAAATTAAGTATAATTTGATAGTTACATCAACATGACATAATGAGACGAAATGAACTTGCGTCCAGGAGCTGCGTGTAGCGTCGTGGGTCGATAACTCTTGCCCATTACCTAACAAGTTTCTCTCATCGATCATGGAATGTCGGGCAAGCCTGGAGGAACACGAAGCAGATGATGGAGCAAGATGCAGCACCAGATCGAGTGACCGAGTTATGGACAATCAGATAACCAGGCTATTGAAGCGGGACAAGGGGAACAGGACATGGAACTGAGTCCCGCGTTCCGTATGAATGTGAGGACCATGGTAATGGAGTGTATTTCATATTCATTAAAGTATAAATTAATATACACATGGTAAGGAGCATCGGGACACCCAATTTAGCGTTAAGCTGTTGAAGAACTTGAGCTTCGCCTCAGCTACCAAGATGGCGTCTCATACCGTCTCGGCTACAGTTTACGGCAGGGGTGGGCAATTAATTTTCCCAAGGGGCTGTATGAGAAATTGGGATGGTTTTAGAGGGCCGGACTATTATAGTTAACTCAGTTTTACCCAATACTGTATATATAGTATATATACTGGCGGGCGGGCCGGTCAGAGACAGGATGCGGCCCGTGGGCCGCCACTTGCCCAGGTCTGGTGTACGGCATACGTCTTAGTCTCAGGAAGCAAACACTATATGAACGGAACTCATTTAACTGTCAAAGTTCAAAGAGCAAGAGCTTAGATTTAAGATGCTCTGGTAGGCTGCAGTGAGCGAAAGCGGAAAATAGGAAACAACACAACAAAAGCGCACTTAGTGTACAAACACTGTGTGTGTGTGTGTGCACGCGCGAGAGAGAAAAAAAAAAAAAAAAAGCAAAATTTATTTCCTGTACAATTACATATTTAACGCCTGCGATGGTTTATATACCTATATAAGCGTCTTTTTTCTTTCTCAATCATCGTTAGCTCCCCGAAGACTTGCACCGTAGTGGAAATCTGCTCAAGCAGCTGCTGTCTCCGGTGTAGTGTTAAAGCAGAGTTAAAAGTTGTACAGGAACAGACGATCATAATAAGACAAAGACATCATTCAAGCAGCCAAGCTAGTTATCAGCACTTAGACCACTAACCTGTAATTAACTCTTTCGACGCCTGCAGGCTTTTCATGAAGTACTGTACTTGCAGGTGGTGGAGTCAAGTTCGCTGAGACAGATTGACTAGAAGTCCCAGATATACGCGATGTCTACTTTAAACAAAATAATACAAATGTGTGTCCTTTTTTAGAGAAGGCGAGCTGTTACAAGCTGATGATCTTTACAGCCCCGAACTTGTGGTGGGAAGCAGGCGGTAGTTATATGAAGCAAGGTGAGTCGTTGTCCTGTGGGACAACATGAGGAGATTAAGGACAAATATTATTTTCCAGACTCCTAAAGCTGTAGTTATAAAGCGGTGACAAAGATGTCTTGCGGTAAAGAAACATGAAGTAGTATCCCAAGGGTCTGAACACCGCCATATTTCGAATAAAAGACGGTTTTCCTTGTGTTCCAAATTTTGCCTTTAAATTACTCTCGCTTCGTATCTACGCCCCTGCAGGCCTCGGTACCCTTTTGCCGAACGAATCAGTATTCATCGAATCATTCTATATTCTGGATTGCGAGATCAGCATTTTCGATTTGACACAAAAATGTAGGAAGTCACTATAAAAAAAATTTTTTGTTTTAAAGATATAGATAGAAGATGAAAAAAGAGAAAGGGAAAACGTTAAAAAATCAATCTTTGTTACAGGAAATGTTTATGGCAGAGGAAGATCTGGCTTACAAATGTCAAAGACTGGACTGGTCGCCCTGTACAGGACCTGATGACCATCGTCCACAATAGGCGAGTGTGGCGGCCCTGTCAGCTGCCGCCTCTATCCAGGTGATGCCCACAACCTCAGGTGCCAACTAACTGAACTCACTGTGTATGTAGGTATATGTTTAGTCAAATTTTGTAATTGAAAAAATCAAGGTGGCAGCGTGTATAAATAGAATACGGCACGTGAGTCAGTAAGATAGAAGGATGTTAAAATAGCAACTGTCACATTTTTCCTCTTCTTTTCTAGGCGTCTTTTTTCTTTCTTTTTTTGCTTTGCGGTTTCACCATCTGTGTTCTCACTTAGAAGCAAATGATTTAATATTGCGTTTTAGTGAGTTAGAGTGGCGAGTGTCGTCGCAAAAATATCAGAAGACTGAAGCCAAGAAATGTTTGTGATTAGATGAGCACCATGATAAAAAAAAAGAGTGAAAAACATTAGAATAAGTAAAAAACTATTGAAGTGTAACAGTGTGTAAGGACACTCTCAAGCTATAAGAAATCTGATCATCAGAGCCCCTTACACTTGTATTTTTATGTGTATTAAAGAAAATCTCTTGACCTAAGGAAACTTTTGTTTACCTTTTTTAGTGCATTTTAAACAAAAGTGTGATAAAATTTTTTTCACTCATATTACTTCATTGTAAAGCTAACTTAATCTGTCTGCAATGGAATTTCTGGTTCACATTCTGGAACTCTGCTTTGTTTTAATTAATTAATGGACTGTCTAATGACTGTCCAGTTAAAGTCAGCAATGCGGTGAACAATGTCAAACATGTAATCTCAAAGATACATTATCAAATTATAACAATTACAAAGGAAGCAGCATAACTGAAAATAATTCTGTAACTTAAGCAAATGTCAAAACATTCACAATGTAGCATCCAACATCTACAAAGTTACAGTCGCAATTATCTTTCGATCATGCCTAGGATTTCTTGAAATTTCTTTGAATGAAATGAAATGGCGCTGAAAAGAATATGTCAGAGTTTCCTTCTTATTATAGTTGTTAAGTGCACAGAAAATTCAACACACATCCATCCCCCGACCCACCCAATATGAGGCAAGACATGTCTGCAAAAAATTACCTTTTGCGTTCCATCAATTTTCTCAAAAAAGGTGAAATTTAACCAATTTTACCGAATCCCTCAAATACAAGTGTTTTTTTAAAAAAAGGGAGAGCAAGGTCTTGGGTGAGCAGGTGTGTGCAAATTCTACTGACAGGCATAATTTATTAGAACAAAATCTCAAAAGAAGAGGAATCGTGGACGTTTTATACGATTTTAACTGGAAACTTCACACACCCAATGACTTCTCCACGCGCACCCTTTAGTTCCCACTTCACACAAGCAGATACCTGAAACGTTAAAATCAAATCAGCCACATGAACAACTTGAGCGCTTTATATTTTAATAAACTACCGGACATATGTCTAAAGATTTATATAACCACTGTAAGATACCCAATCAGCATGATGAGACAAAGTATTCATAAAAGACTGGCCTGTGTATTTTTAAACACTTCACAACATACCATCCTGCGACTCAGACTACATTTAATTTTATGTGAACATAAATGTCATCTGTAGTTCTATTTCAGGAGTGTACCAGTCCAGTCATACCACAAAAGATATCAACAAGGAATGTTTACTTATTACAAGTTTTATGCAAAAACCAACAAATATTTTACAGTATTTTCAAGAAATGTGTTTCTAGCATACCAATATTCTACAAATCTTCTTAATAAAGCATCACAAAATGTATTTCAACAAATACTGACTCTTCTCTCAAAGTAATTATTATTATTAGCAAACACATTTTTCTTGGACTAGTTTACTTACCCAGGGAAGATAATTCTTGATTTGGATGACTGGTGCATATGTGTACTGCACACCACTCTTCACTGGACAGGTGATGTTTGAATCTTGACAAGCATCAGTAGGGGCAAGAGGAAAAGGCAAACAAATAAAGCCCAAACAGGCATGAATGGATGCTGTAAGTGTGGGAGTTGACACATCTGCAAAAAAGTAAATTATGAACTATCCCTTAGTAACAAGCCAGTGAAGACAATGGCAGATAATGCAAACATGAAACTATTTACGGAAGACTTATCTAAATGATCACTATTGCTGCTACATTTTGTTTTTGTTTAGTAATGCACTTTGAGCCTATCTTTGATGGTGGGTAAAGAACTCTCTTGATCCACTTTATTTATATTTTGTTATGCATTGTGTCTGCATGTTTCTATGTATGCATGTTTATGCAGGTGATTTGATGCCTGTCCTAAACTGGTGCACTTGCATGTAAAGCACTTTGAGTCTGGAGCTATTTAACTGAGTTTTTATTATTATAATATTACAGTTAATGCTAACAAATATCTGTTATGATACTTAGCGATATACTCAATATAATTATTGTTGGGAACCTGGTGCAGCTTTATAAAAAAAGAGTTTCTTCCCTGATGTATTAGGTACTCCTTTCTGTTGGGTGGATAGTTGAGAGGTTTCACCCAATTGAGTAGGCCACAGTCAAGCACACCAAAGATAATATACACTAAACCAGTGAAGAATTGTCTTCTTCGAAAAATGTCTTCACAGGCAACTTACGGGGTATAAACTCCGCATACACCTGGACAGTACTGCCTCTAGGGACCACAGCTGGAGCTCCTTCAGACGGACAGTCGATTCCACTGAAGAGCACATTGATTATTTTGCTAAGCCCTGATCCTGAAACAAAATTTTGAATAAATATTTTCCAAAAGTAATGATTTGGTGATCACTGTGTTGGGTCACAAAGGTAGCATTTCAAAACAACAGAAAGACCAAAACATCCAATTATTTTGATTAAAATATGTGCAAGTATTCCAAGGTAAGCTTTTACCTCCACATTTTTAACTAAACATCTGTTGAGCTGATTTCACATTCTTGTTTAAACAAAAAATTATTACTATTTAGTCAAAGGGATACTCGAGGCTTGTGATAAGGCTGTGGCGACGGTCGAAACGTTTCAAAATATTCTAGTTACAATTACAGAACACGAGAGCAATACAGGAGAGGGGGAGGGGATTGGTGTTTTACGCCGTGAAAGAAACTGAGGCTATATTACGGCAAGCAGCCAGCTCTGTAAACAGATGCCACGTGCAGAGAAAGAACAGCGTGCCCGAGACGAGAAATGAACTCTGGGCAGCCAACCCTCACTGTATTGGTGACAGGCGCTAACCGTTGCGCCACCGGACTGCTCAATACAGGAGAAATAAATGATTTGGGTTTTGCTTAATTACCACTTATTAGCACTAATTCGGTTGCCGATGTTTATAGAAATCGAAATAATCCAGTGAAATCGATCCTTGTGTCCTTCCGCCGAGTAACCACGATAGCTTCCGGAGACCAAGACAGCAAGTGTCGGTGATTATTTCTAGGATTTGAACTCGTGGTCGGTGGTGTCTCGTGAGTTAATTTAGGTGTTTAAAGTGAACTTTTCAAAGCACAGTTTTAAAAATTATAGAAACAGTCTGTCTCACTTGATCTTGGTCATATGTCATAAGGTCACGTGACGGAGAACGAGACTTCGTCTAAGTAAACGAAAGAGTCCCGTGTAATTTCTCTTATTAAACACAACATGCTACAAAACCTTCAACTTTTTCCATTTGAGCAGACACGAAAATAAACGAGATTCAAGTGGATCCTACTCTTTACGAGATTTCCAAGCTGTTTTATTTTTCCTTTACAATCCCTTTAAGTGTAATAATGTTTGTTAAACAGAGATTTTATTAGCATGGGATTGTAAAAGCACATATTGGATACAATCGACTTTGGCTTTCCATTTAAAAAAAATTTAAATACTGATTAAAACTAAACTACCAATAGCAATATTCCTTCTCCACAATCTAGGTGTAAATACCCAACTTAAGATCGAGACTCTCCTTCACCAGTGGGTCAGATGAGTCAGTCACCGTCCGTTCACACCCATATAAACCAAACCATGAAAAGTCTGCCATCAAACGTTCCTCACCAAAAGAACTGCACTATTATCATAACCATTTCACACAAGTAAATGATCTCAAGTGAACCAGCAAATAAAACACGTGAAAACCGTTTTAGTTTACTTTTATCTTCCGTTTGATGTAAATAAATTCAAATGGAAGGAAGGAAATTTCGAGCCCTCTGAAAACTGAGTGGTGTCGCCATTTAGTGAAACTTTAATTGAATCTGTAAACTAGGTATGTATATCAGGAAACACTACTATTAAGCACTAGAAATTACGGTTTACGTAGAGTAATCGTAATGAGAAAACATTAAAAGACCATGAGCCCTAGGCAATCAGAATTTCCTACTACTCTATTTTCAAAGAAGCAGTACTTGGGAAAATCAAAAGATTTTAGAACTCACCGCAGTCTTTGTATGTCAGCGGACATTTCTGCCTGCCGTAGACAGTTACAAACGCTGTTGCTATGATGCAGAGGATTACAATGTACCCCGACATTATCTTGTAACTACTGTTGATACTACTGATGATATACTACTGATGATATACTACTGTTGATACTACTGTTTATACTGATCACGGACGAGATATTAGTTCGTGGACAAATCTTACGAACAAACCTTTTATTGGAAGCATGCAGCCCTAGCTTGTTAGGTGACTGGTCACGTGATCACACCACATTTTACTTACGACCGACATTAAGCCAAGGGAGAGGACACGTAGGAAGTTACACCTAGCCTACGTTGTTTACATACGGGCCACATTTAAAAAAATTCTTAGCTAGTTGTTGCGACAAATTACTCAAATAAGTGTTTTTTGGGGTGGGGTATGGGTGGTCTGAAACTATGATTATTTCAGTGATACATTTATTTTTAGCATCACTAATGGTCGAGTGTACAGCATGGATCGTTTCCATGCTTCAGTTCATTTTCCTCAGATAGTTTCACAAATCATAC
Organism: Pomacea canaliculata; assembly: GCF_003073045.1. Classification (NCBI taxonomy): domain Eukaryota; kingdom Metazoa; phylum Mollusca; class Gastropoda; order Architaenioglossa; family Ampullariidae; genus Pomacea; species Pomacea canaliculata. The sequence continues at coordinate 3,842,830 of NC_037597.1, forward strand.
AATACATCCAGATTTTACACATTTTTTCTTCACATGTACACGCAAAAGCATTTATATATGCATATTCTCTATCTCTCTCTCTTGTGTGAGATTTGGTGACCGACGATACTACGAAATGATTCCCTAAATAAGTACACTGGTAGGACTACGCCACCTGGAGGCTGGAGACTAGCAGACCCTTATTCTCTCAAAGTTCCTCGCTCCCCTACTTCATGCAGGAATTTCAATCAAACCGCTGACTTGGTTAGTTAAGATGAATGCTAACTAACGGGCTGAGCCGGTGTCACAACTCACCCCACAAAGTGCAGGCGGAGGTAGAATTTTAGAGTGGAAATAAAGTTTATCAACATATGTCGCTGGCAGACCGTTTTACTCAATGGTTCGCACCTTTACGACCTTTGTTTTACTGCTGTTGGGTCACTCGATTAATTAGTCAACAGCTTTCTCTCTAACGACCTTCTCCTCCTCTCTCTCTCTCTCGGTGGGTGTGTCTGGGATACGACACTCGATGAATTGTATGGAGGCCTGTCCGAGTTAAGTTTGTCACCGCTTTATAACTACAGCTTTAGGAGTCTGGAAAATAATATGTTTGTCCTTAATCTCCTCATGTTGTCCCACAGGGCAACGACTCATCCTTGCTTCACATAACTACCGCCTGCTTCCCACCACAAGTTCGGGGCTGTAAAGCTTGCATAAGGAAGCAACATTGAACGGATTTCTCGAGTTGATGTTGATGGTCGTGCAGAAGGCTCCAACACGCGAGCACGCATGTCACACCATAGTCATGGATGCAACGCCCTGAAAGTCAATACATCAATAGGTTACCCTTCGCATGGAGTCATTGAAGATGAGGACATAACATATTGGTGATGATGCTTGCAAGCTTGTAACGTGCCGCGAAGACCCACATCAATAAAATGTGAATGCTGAGTAAATACTTAATGGAAATGGGCAAGAGGAATAATCTCGGATTTTAATGTTTGTCACAATCTTTGTCTCCCCGCCCTACCCCTCGAGTTAATGTTTGAACGAAACATGTTTTGGGGGTAGCTGTGCAGGATGTCACAGGCGTCAGATGTTAGTTATGTTGAGCATAAACTGTACTCGGAATCTTGCTTTGCTATAGTTGTTTCTGAGATCATCATAGCTTGTAACAGCTCGCCTTCTCTATAAAGGAAATCACATTTGTATTATTTTGTTTGAAGTAATACATGGCGTATATCTGAGACTTCTAGTCAATCTGTCTCAGCGAACTTGACTCCACCACCTGAGAGTACAATATTTCATGAAAAGCCTGCAGGTGTCGAAAGAGTTAATTACAGGTTAGTGGTCTAAGTGCTGATAACTAGCTTGGCTGCTTGAATGATGTCTTTGTCTTATTATGATCGTCTGTTCGTGTACAACTTTTAACTCTGCTTGAGCAGATTTCCACTATGGTGCAAGTATACGGGGAGCTAACGATGATTGAGAAAGAAAAAAGACACTTATATAGGTATATAAACCATCCCAGGCGTTAAATATGTAATTGTACAGGAAATAAATTTTACTTTCGATATTTTTTTTCTCTCTCTCTCTCGTGCACACACACACACACAGTATTTGTACACTAAGTGGTTTTTGTTGTGTTGTTTCCTAGTTTCCGGTTTCGCTCACTGCAGCCTATATACCAGAACCCATAATTAAAGGCCTACTCAAGGCTTGTGATAAGGCTCTGGCGACGGTCAAACGTTTCAAAACTATATTTAGTTACAATTACAGAGCACGAGAGCAATACAGGAGAAATAAATGATTCGTTTCTCACTTAATTACCACTTATTAGCACTATTTTGGTTGCCGATGTTTATAAAAATCGAAAAATCCAGTGAAATCACTGTAATCAAACACCTGGAGAATCCTCAAGCCCATCCTCGACTATTATTCGCTGATTTCTCTTCGGCCTTTAACACTATCCAGCCACATATCCTAGCTCGAAGACTCCTCGACGAGTTTTCCCTTGATCATCAGCTAGTGTCATGGATAATTCACTTTTTGGTCGACAGGCAGCAACGAGTTCTTGTCAATGGCACTTTTTCCGACAACCACCACATGCACGGCTCACCTCAGGGCTGTTTCTATCCCCGCTTTCTGTTTTATCCTGTATACCAACAGTTGTCGCAGTAGTCATGAGGGTCACTATCTTGTCAAATTCTCTGATGACACTGCACTGCTGTCTCTCCTTAGCGGGCCGGTGTACACTCACGGTGATGCTTTGGAAGAATTCATTGTTTGGTGCGATGACAACTTTCTAGAACTTAATGTGAGTAAGACGAAGGAGATTGTCTTTGATTTCCGTCGGAATTCTCCACCGTGTCCCGTCTGTGTCATCCATGACAAGGAGGTGGAAATTGTTTCTGCTTTTAAATACCTGGGCACATCTTCGATAGGCGACTTTGCTGGGATGTCAACACTCAATCTGTCGTGAAGAAGGCTCAACAACGTATCTTCCTCCTACGGAAGCTGAGGTCTTTCTCTGTCTCTCCCCCAATTTTTCAGCTTTCTACAGATCACATATTGAGAGCGTGCTGTCCTTCTCGTTCATCTGTTTCTATAATAGTTTATCGGTGAAGGACAGAGCAGCCTACATCGGGTGGTATCCACCTGCTCCAAAGTCGTTGGATCCACCCAGAGTTCTCTTCAGGATCTGTATAACAGGAGGACTCTTCTGAAGGTGTCTGCCATCCTTCGTGATGACAGGCATGCTCTGTCGGGTGAACTTGTCCAGTTCCATCAGGTCGCCGATATAGTATGCTGCCTGCAGGACAAACCGACTGCGGCTGTCTTTTGTTGCTTCAGCCGTCAGACTTTTTGAAATGGATTATGAATGTGATGTGCATGCGATCATGTATGACTTTAATCGAGCTGGTATGATTGACTGCAACACGACTGCCTGTGGGTTGATATATATATATAATCGAGCTGCAACTGAATTGCCCTCTAGGGATTAATAAAGTCTTATCTTATCTTATCTTATCTTATCTTATCTTATCTTATCTTATCTTATCTTATGAAATCGACCGTTGTGTCCTTCGGCCGAGTAACCACGATAGCTTCCCGAGATGGTCAAGCAGAGGAGTCTTCTTGTGACGTCAGTCTCTGACAGAAAGTGTCTGTATCTGCATCATTGTGAAGATTTGACGTCTGTTTATTCTATGACGCACTTCGTGGAAGCAAAATAAGAGTCCCGTGTAATTTCTCTTATTAATCACAACATTCTACTAAAAACCTTCAAAGTTTTCCACATGAACACACATATAAATAGACGAGATTCAAATTGATCTTACTCTTTACGCGATTCTAAGCAGTTTTATTTTGTCTTTACAATCCCTTTAAGTCTGACTAAGCTCTTGCTCTTTGAACTTTGACGGGTAAATGAGTTCAGTTCATAGTGTTTGCTTCCCGAGACTCAGAAGTAAGCCGTAAAATATAGCCGAGACTATATGAGACGCCATCTTGTTAGCTGAGGCGAAGTTCAAGTTCTTCAACAGCTTAAAGCTAATTGGGTGTCCTGGTGATCCTTACCATGTGTATTTTAATTTATACTTTAATGAATATGAAATACACTCCATTAGCATGGTCCTCACATTCATACGGAACGCGGGACTCAGTTCGATATCCTGTTCCCCTTGTCCCGCTAAACACCCTTCAATAGCTGGTTATCTGATTGTCCATAACTCGGTCACTCTGGTGATGAATCTTGCTCCATTATCTGCTTCGTGTTCCTCCAGGCTTGCCCGACATCTCCATGATCGATGAAAGAAACTTGTTAGGTAATGAGCAAGAGTTATCGACCCACGACGCTACACGCAGCTCCTGGACTCAAGTTCATTTCGTCTCATTATGTCATGTTGATGTAACTATGAAGTTTTACTTATTTCATTCCCCTTCACTGTTAAGTACTTTTTGGTATGACATCTTACAAACTTTTTTGACCTCAAGGCTTATTTGCTTAATGAGAAGACCATAGTAGACAATTATTGAGAATGTTGCTTTACAAATAATCCATGTTATCCACACAAATAAAATTTAGAAAGAAACATTGTCAGCACAAGGGCATTTATTCCTTCTTTATTCTTTTCATAATGAAGCAGAACAATAAATTTTCTTCTAATTATAACAATTACAAAGGAAGCAGCATAACTGAAAATAATTCTGTAACTTAAGCAAATGTCAGAACATTCACAATGTAGCATCCAACATCTACAAAGTTACAGTCGAAATTATCTTTCGATCATGCCTAGGATTTCTTGAAATTTCTTTGAATGAAATGAAATGGCACTCAAAAGAATATGTCATAGTTTCCTTCTTGTTATAGCAATTAAGTGCACAGAAAATTCAACACACACCCGTCCCACTGCTCACCCAATATGATGCAAGACATGTCTGCAAAAATTTCCTTTTGCGTTCCATCAATTTTCTCAAAAAAGGTGAAGTGAAAACTATTTTTCCTATGTCTCTCAAATACAAGTGTTTTTTAAAAAATGGAGAGAAATGTCTTGGGTGAGCAGGTGTGTGCAAATTTTACTGACAATCATAATTTATTTCAAAAATCTGGAAAGATGAGGAATCATGGATGTTTTATTCGATTTTAACAGGGAACCTTATGCACACAATGTCGTTTTGAAACATACCCTGTAGTTGCCACTTCAAAAAAATAGACATCTGAAACATCAAAATCAAATCAGCCACATGAACAACTTGAGAGCTTTATATTTTAATAGACCAGCTGACATATGTATAAAGATTTTATAAGCGCTGTAAGATACCCAGTCAGCATGATGAGATAAAGTATTCATAAAAGATTGGCCCGTGTATTTTTAAACACTTCACAACATACCATCCTACGATTCGCACTACATTTAATTTTAAATGAACATAAATGTCATATGTCGTTTTATTTCAGGAGTGTACCAGTCCAGTCGTACCACAAAAGATATCAACAATTAATGTTTACTTATTACAAGCTTGATGCAATAACCAACAAATATTTTACAGTATTTTCAAGAAATGTGTTTCTAGCATACCCGTATTCTACAAATCTGCTTAATAAAGCATCAAAAATTATTTCAACAAATACTGACTCTGCTCTCAAAGTAATTGTTATTATTAGCAAACATTTTTCTTGGACTGGTGATGTGTTTACTTACCGAAGGATAAACATACTGGATTGGTAAGACTGGTGCATATGTGTACTGCACACCACTCTTCACTGGACAGGTAATGTTTGCACCTTGACAAGCATCAGTAGGGGCACCAGGAAAAGGCATACAATGTGAGCCAAAACAGGCTTGAACTGATGCTTTGAGTGAGACAGTTGACACATCTGCAAAAAAGTAAATTATGAACTATCCCTTAGTAACAAGCCAGTGAAGACAATGGCAGATAATGCAAAGATGAAACTATTTTATGGAAGACTTATCTATATGATCACTATTGCTGCTACATTTTGTTTTTGTTCAGTAAGGCACTTTGAGCCTATCTTTGATGGTGGGTAAAGAACTCTCTTGATCTACTTTTTTATATTTTGCCATGCATTGTGTCTGTATGTTTCTATGTATGCATGCTTATGCAGGTGCATTTGATGCCTGTCCTAAACTGGTGTACTTGCATGTAAAGCACTTAGAGTCTGTCGCTATTTAACTGAGTTTTTATTATTATAATATTACAGTTAATGCTAACAAATATCTGTTCTGATACTTTTCGATATGCTAAATATAATTATTGTTGAGAACCTGGTGCAGCTTTATACAAAAATGTTACTTCCCTGATATCTTATGTACTCCTTTCTGTTGGGTGGATAGTTGGGAGGCTCCACCAAATTGAGAAGGCCACAGTCAAACACACCAAAGATAATATACACTAAACCAATGAAGAATTGTCTTCTTCGAAAAGTGTTTTCACAGGAAACTTACTGGGTATAAAATCCACAAACAACTGGACAGTACTGCCTTTAGGGAGCTCAGCTGGATCTCCTTCAGACGGACACTCAGTTCCACTGTAGTGTGCATCTAGTACTCTGCTAAGCCCTGATCCTGAAATAAAATTTTGAATAAACATTTACCAAAAATAATGATTAGGTAATCACTGTGTTGGGTCACAAATGTAGAATTTCAGAACAATAGAAAGACCAAAACATCCAATTATTTTGATTAAAATATGTGCAAGTATTCCAAAGTTATAAGCTTTTACCTCAATATTTTTAACTAAACATCTGTTGAACTGATTTTACATTATTATTTAAACAAAATAGTATTACTATTTTGTTAAAGGGATACTGAAGGCTTGTGATAAGGCTGTGGCTGCGGTCAAAACGTTTCAAAATATATTTAGTTACAATTACAGAGCACGAGAGCAATACAGGAGAAATAAATGATTTGGTTCTCACTTAATTACCACTTATTAGCACTATTTCGGTTGTCGATGTTTATAAAAATCGAAATAATCCAGTGAAATCAACCATTGTGTCCTTCCGCCGAGTAACCACGATATCTTCCCGAGATGGTCAAGCAGACGAACCTGCGTGTCGGTGATCGTTGCTAGGATTCGAACTCGTGGTCGGTGGTGTCTCTTGAGTTAATTTAGGTGTTAAAGTGAGCTTTTCAAAGCACAGTTTTAAAAATTATAAAAACAGTCTGTCTCACTTGGAAAGCAGTCTTGGTCATATGTCATAAGGTCACGTGACGGAGAACGAGACTTCGTCTAAGTAAACGAAAGAGTCCCGTGTAATTTCTCTTATTAAACACAACCTGCCACAAAACCTTCAACTTTTTACATATGAACAGACACGAAAATAGACAAGATTCAAGTGGATCCTACTCTTTACGAGATTCTAAGCAGTTTAATTTTTCCTTTACAATCCCTTTAAGTGTAATAATGTTTGTTAAACAGGGATTTTATTAGCATGGGATTGTAAAAGCACATATTGGATACTATCGACTTTGGCTTTCCGTTAAAAAAATGTTAAATGCTGATTAAAACTAAACTACCAATACCAATATCCCCTCTCAGGAATCTCGGTGTAAATACCCAACTTGTGAGTTTCCTTCACCAGTGGGTCAGATGAGTCAATCACCGTCCGTTCACACCCATATAAACCAAACCACGAAAAGTCTACTATCAAACTATCGCTCACCAAAAGAACTGCACCATTACCGTAACCATTTCACACAAGTAAATAATCGCAAGTGAACCAGCAAATAAAACACGTGGAAACCGTTTTAGTTTACTTTTATCTTCCGTCTGAAGTAAATAAATTCAAATGGAAGGAAGGAGGGAAATTTCGAGCCCTCTGAAAACTGAGTGGTGTCACGATTTAGTGAAACTTTAATTGAATCTGTAAACTAAGTGCGTATCAGGAAACATTATTCAGTACTAGAAAGTACAGTTTATGTACAGTAGTCGTAATGAGAAAACATTAAAAGACCATGAGCCTAGGCAATCAGAAGTTCCTACTACTATATTTTGAAAGCACCAGTACTTGGGAAAATTAAAAGAGTTTGGAACTCACCGCAGTCTTCGTATTTCAGTGGACAAAGCTGGAGCTCGTCGCCGTAGACAGCCACAAACGCCGTTGCTATGATGCAGAGGACTACAATGTACCCCGACATTCTCTTGTAACTACTGTTGATACTACTGTTAATATACTACTGTTGATACTACTGTTGATACTGATCACGGACGAGATATTAGTTCGTGGACAAATCTTACGAACAAACCTTTTATTGGAAGCATGCAGCCCTAGCTTGTCAGGTGACTGGTCACGTGATCACACCACACTTTACTTACGACCGACATTAAGCCAAGGGAGATGACTCACATAGGAAGTTATCGTTCGTTACTACTTGCGTCCTTTGTTTAACACCTAGCCTACGTTGTTTACCTAAGGGTCACATTAAAAAAACTTCTTAACTAGTTGTTGCGACAAATTACTCAAATAAGTGTTTTTTGGGGTGGGGTATGGGTGGTCTGAAACTATGATTATTTCAGTGATACATTTATTTTTAGCATCACTAATGGTCGAGTGTGCAGCATGGGTCGTTTCCATGCTTCAGTTCATTTTCCTCAGATAGTTTCACAAATCATACAATACATCAAGATTTTACACAATTTTTCTACACACGTACACACAAAAGCATTTATATATGCATATTCTCTATCTCTCTCTCTCTCACACACACACATTGTGTGAGATTTGGTGACCGACGATACTACGAAATGATTCCCTAAATAAGTACACTGGTTGCACAACGCCACCTGGAGGCTGGAGACTAGTAGACTCTTATTCTCTCAAAGTTCCTCGCTCCCCTACTTCATGCAGGAATTTGAAACAAACTGCTGACTTGCTTAGTTAAGATGAATGCTGACTAACGGGCTGAGCCGGTGTCACAGCTCACCCCACAAAGTGCAGGCGGAGGTAGAATTTTAGAGTGGAAATAAAGTTTATCAACATGTGTCGCTGGCAGATCTTTTTATTCAAATGGTTTGCACCTGTACGACCTTTGTTTTACTGCCGTTGGGTCACTCGATTAATTAGTCAACAGCTTTCTCTCTAACAACCTCCTCCTCCTCCTCTCTCTCGGTGGGTGTGTCTGGAATGATGTCTTGTATGGAGGCCTGTCCGAGTTAAGGTCAGGTTAGTTAACCGTATGATCCTGCCATAAAGCTCGTGCATTAAGTTCGCTACGTATCGAGAAATTATTGGGTTTTGTAAGTCGATGCTGCACGCTCGAGTTGTGCTTACCGGCTGTCATAACAACGGTGCTACCAACTGCCCCACCCAGCTTGCTCTTTATCGTCTTGCGGCTCTGTCGCAGACGCCCAGGTGTGAGCCTGGCTGCGACACACCTGTGCAACTGACTGTTTCCCGTGAAATCGACTCAGCCAGGTAAAAATTACCTGTCTGTGACTCGTCGGTGATCGCTGAAAAATGGGGAAACAAGGCGTGCAAACAGTAGAGTTTATCGCCGCTGTCGTAGACGTCTTCGTCGTCTAACGTGAGGCTTAATGACACTGTATTGTCGTGGATACGAGAGGACGAGTCTGGTTGTTTGCGTCAGGGATGTAAAGCAACCTGCAGCTGCAGACAGCTGTCACCATGGTTGGACGTGCGGAGACAGTGATCGATGGATGTCACGGCTGGGAGGGTAACTCAGGTAAGACACTAATTGCTTCCATTAACATTTTCAGTACTCTTGTTAGTCGCCCTCACTATTCCCGAGCCCTTGAACTCCCAGCAATTATCGTGTGGACATAAGCAAAAGTTTGATAGGTATATGTCCTTGTAGAAATCTTAATTAACCGCGAAAATTTATTTCTTCGACAAAAGAAGTTGTAAACTTAAAATAAAAATCCCAGGTGTTAAAGCTCGAGGGGTAATTAATTGCAATGTGTGGTGTGACCTCTTTGTACAATGCCGGGAACCCTTGTTTGTGTAAATATCTGCCAACTAAAGACACAAGCGAAAATATATTCGTGATAAAACAGCTCGGTATAGATTATGGAAATCATAGATATTATATATTAATATTGTGTATCATTATGTTGTATAGATTATGCAACCACGAGCAGTTCATTTCAGAGTATTATGAGATTGTAAAAAGCGGGGTTTCAAAATTGCTAATGGGATGATCGATGCTTAGCTAATGTAGCCCGGGGACTTAGATGAGTCGTATTAAAACAAATTAATAAATAAATATAAATTATTTTTTTTGCGGGATTTGATCCTGAGTTACAAACTGAGAGGTTGCGAGGTGAATACTGAGACAGGCTGAGAGAGAGAGGAGTGTGTGTGTCATTGGTTTCGTTGACGATGGTCAAAATAAATTTATACCAATATTGTTACTGACACTACAACACTTTAAACATGTCTGCTGCAGTTTTGTGACCGTTGCTCCTCAAGAGTAGCGACTGCCTTGATGTAAGTGCCAACATATTCATCATCCGGTTGTCTATGTCAGATGGAGCGGAGTAAAAGACTCCTAAACTCTCCTGACACCTTAATGGAAACATCTCCATCTTTCTAAAAGAGAAGATTAGTTAGAAGATGTTGCTGCATAATATATAAACCTCCGAGGCCGAAAATAAAATCCCTGCAAACAGAGAATGACAAGCTAAACAAATAAAAACCAGGAGAAGTAATGATTTGTAGTATGCTCTGTCACGTGACTCTGGAGACCGAGCTTTGATGGCTGGCACTCCAGACTTGCTTTTGGCTGTAATGATCCAAGCTTCTCCCGCCATCGACGCCCTGAGATGCCGCTCAAGCTGCTGTTGTTGCTGCTAGTGGTGGTGGTGATGGGCTGAGAACATTAGATACTGATCTTTTGAAGTAGTTCCGGTGATGGGGTCGAGTATTGGTCCAGATATGCCACACATACCGTTATCGTGTCAGAAACGGCAGTTCATTCATTTAAACAACAACAATAAAGGGTCACAGTGTACACACGTCACGTGAGTGTTTGAAGACGGTGACCAGGTTGGAGAACCCCTTCCGCTGTCGATGACTGCGCCTGCGCAGTCCCCTGCATCGATCAGTGGCTCAAGTGGCGATCCTTGTCCGGGTCCCCACGACAACTGGTGCCGCCAGGCCGGCAGAACTGGTCCTGAGCTGGTCTCAGTCAGAGGATGAAGGAGAGAAGGAAAGAAGGAAGAAATGAATATTGATCAGAGAGGGAGAGAGGTTTTCTATAATTTAAAAAAAAAAATTTTAAGTGTGTAGGCAACTGATTGCCGAATTTTCTGTATGGTTTTGTCTGACATAAAGGTTATTTTATGTGATTATTTGTTAAACGCCCGTTTATCTCTAACCATCGAGGGGTGGGGGCCCGGTGATCACTTTTGTCACCACTACAGTGAGCGGCTCATGGTTCAGATCTCACTTCGGAACTCTCTGTATGTGACACCTGTCAGCTGGGTGTCGGGGGGTTTGTCCGGGTGATGCGGTTTTCACCCCACTCCCTCTTCCCCGCACAGTCTGAAATCACCTCAAGGTGGAAGCACTTTCCTACGAAATAAACCATCCTTTAAGTGTGTCCATAAAGAATCCTCTGCAAACCGCTGACTTTTCCGTGTCTGCGATGATTAATTAATTTCAGAGTTCACGGGATCGATCGGGCTGTGTACTTCGATCATTCTACATACTGCCAAAGCCATGTAATGTGCAAATAGCTGTATCACATCCAGCTAATTGACGAAGAAGATAAAAGCTGCGAGTGTCATGGCGGGGTCATGCTGGTTGAAGGCGGAGCGGGTCTCCAAGACATTGTTCGTAAATCTCTCATCAAAGAGGTCCTGGGGCAACCGTCACAGCAGTGAGCAGATGTCCACAGTTCGCTGCTTTGTTTTCACGACTGGCGATAGGAAAACATGTCTGGACTGGGAACAACCGAGTGGGTTGAAACACAAGCCTGTGTGAGATTCTGTTGCGATCGGTTCCCAGGTGCGACACACCATACATGTCGGGTGTGCGAGCGGCTGTCGAGTCTGTGGATACCCATGGTGCCCAGAATATTCCTTAACTTATTACAGATACTCTCTAGTCTCTGATAAAACAAAATCACGGTGCATCTCTCAACGAGAACGAAAGATGAGATCGCAGCTGACTTGTACTAAAGTATTAAATCATCGAGGGAGTTGAATGTTTGTGCAACCAAAACGGAGAAATTCTGAAGCTGCTTCAGTGTAAGATTCGTAAAAAGTCATGAATGGTGTCAAGGAGACTGAAGAGGGTTATGTACTGTTCGAAGTTGACCTGGAAGGGTCGTGAACTGAGTGAAGTAGACCTGGAAGGGTCGTGAACTGAGTGAAGTAGACCTGAAAGGGTCGTGAACTGAGTGAAGTAGACCTGGAAGGGTCGTGAACTGAGTGGAGTAGACCTGAAAGGGTCACGAGCTGTGTGAAGTAGACTGGAAAAGGTCATGGCCTTTGTAAAGGAGACTGGAAAGAGTGCTCGACCGTGGGAGGAATCATGAAGGACAATAAATGAAAGTAGCGATGTATAGCGAGCTGTTGCCCTTAGGGTTCTCTTTCTGACGAACACGACAGTAAGTACATGTAGACTCTACTGGTTTTCTTTTTTAACTGCGCAACAATTATCTATGTGTTGATTGATGCTGCACACACACACACATATTGCGTGTAATATGTAACAGCGTGTTACATTCTATATCGACAAGTTATTATATGGACTCTGTCCTTGTTCAGGCAGGATGTTGTCATGGGTCACCATTATTCTCTCTCTTCTCCCTCCCCCTCTCTCACATGGTCTTATAAGCTGGACCATAGTAGTCCTTATTGTTCTCTGGACAGGATATAGCCTAGCAATTGTTTCCATCCCACGATTCCTTTCATTTAAATTCCTTACCGTCTTCTCCCATTTCATCACATCTTGCGTGCTTAAGTGCAGAGAGGAGTACAAAATGACAGAACGATGGATTGATAGACTGATAAACATTGTTCCTTCCCTTCATCTCTCCAGTTTTGTGACATAGAAGCACGCCATGACCCCAGATAAACAACGGATAAACTGTAATTAGTTTAATTGAAGTCATTATTTTATTTATTTACGAGAAGTCTGCTGGATTTTCCTCCCACCTGGAGAAACCCCAAACAAGCTGCCCTATGGTGAGTCCTCTCTGATGAGAGATTTGAAGCCAGCTCAAATTTCGCATTAGAATGTGACATGAAGGCATTTGGGCCACTGCGAAGACCATCTTTGTTTGGCTTCTAATGAAGGAGTACTTTGTTTTTAATTGTTACAATATACCCCGAGTCCCACCCCTTTTTTTCTCATGACACTGATATTAAAACTCGTCCGTTCGTGCTCCAAACACGTGCGTGGAATTCTTGCTATGCTTTTGAGAACAATGAGCTACCCGTAATAGATCAGCCGGGTGGATCGATTGTGTTTCAAGTCAGTGAGTCCGTGTGCTACCAAAATAACTGGCCCGCCATGTTGAACAATAGACCAAGTGTTGATCGTCTTTGTAAGGACCCCCTGTACTATGCTTATGAGTGTTGTGCGATATTTTTACAATTACTTGACGAGTACAGTTCGATGATTCTAAATGTTGAGAGACCCCTCAAACCGTCTTTCCAGAACAAATAACTATTAATATCTGCCAATTGTTGTCAGTTGAGCTGTCACTATAATCAATTGACTAGTCCGCCTACTTGTTGTTCTCTGCAAATTTATAACACTCTCCATCCTCCATGTTTGTCTTTTATTACTTGTCTCCATAGTTGTTTCTCCTTCCGTCCTTCGTATTCTGTTCATGTCTCCTTTACTGAGAGCATGACAGTGGGCTATAAAAATCATACTTTATTAAAATGTCCACAAGCTGATATCATGCCTTTTGTGACTGTGACAGTTGGGTAGGATGGGGTTAATGGTGTGGTTGCAGTCTTGCTATACCTTCAGTTCTGTGGTACAATTCTTTTATGAAGAAGCACCAACAATCAGCAAAAAATACTTTTCCAGTTGCTGAAAAGATATCATCGCGCTTTAATTTAGTCTCTGCTGAATATTAATTAATGTCCCTTTGAAGACACCGCGTAAAGCTCGTGCAAGGGGCGGGGGGAGAAATGTCGTCGCTCGATGTGGGTTATCTGCTGTCGTTGTTGTCTCCCTTTAGTCATCATCGAAGACCACAGCCTTTCATGATCTGTATTCTGTGCCAAGGACTGGGAAGCTCTTTCGGGACCACTAACATTCGCCGGAAGTTGGGGGAACCGTGGAGTGTGGAGCGGTTTTGTATCAGTAGACCTCATTATTTTAATTGATGGTATCTCTAATCCCATTGTTTTAGTATGACATGAAAGTAAAATCATTATGTAACCTACCAATAGGTAAAGGGTGAAGTCACTATGGATGTTCCCTCAGTGATAACAGAAGTGAACGTAACATGTTTTAATAAACATAAACATTGCCATAAATATTATCACAATATCTAGAACGCAAGTTTTGCAAGTAAACAAATAACAAATTGCACGCAAGAAATAGGGTCTTACTTTTCTTATCAATTGTCATTTAAAAAATATCAAACAAGAGCAAGTCATTTGAAATTTTGTCTTATTTTGTTTAGTAGTTTGTTTATTCCTTAAAACCATTAATGAAATTAAAATCCGACTTTTCTTGCTGGGTTTTTTTTTTTTTTTTCGTTTTTTTTTGGGGGGGTCTCTTATTTCACATTATTGAAAAATTCATAAAATACATTTATACAGATTCTTCCAGATCGGGTCTTTATGAGAGATGAGAGGGGATTATTACTTAAATTAGACAAATAAATAATTAGGGGCAAAGATCAGAGCCCTGTATATCATTTCGCTCGCCTGTGGTGTGGAAAGTCAAGGGAAGTCACACAGAGGAAGACAAGGAAGATAACTCGCCAAGACAGCGGAAAGATGAGTGTGATGAGTGACAGCAGACGACAGGTATGTACACGCAGCTCTTGATTAGATTGCTTCTCTCAGGTGTGTTGTGTTTGGCCTGGAGTTGAGTAGGAGTAGTGAATGAGTGCTAAAGGCATGAACTATTGTGTGCATGTGTGCAAGCTTGCACGTGCAAGTGTCGTCTGCCAACATTTCAGTCCACTGCCACAACCTTCCTACGCCTTCAATTCCTTAAAAATTGGAGAAATGCAGGAGGATATTAAAAGGAAAGCTGAGATGAAAGGGGTTAAACGGGGTCTGTGGCCGGAAACGGTGCACACGTGAGTCAGGTGAGACCATCTTTCATTAATTTCTCGCCAAAAACACTGCCCCCCTTCACCGTGATTGTCTATTATAATTATTGTGGGTCATAGTGCACAAGACATGGGCCGGCAGCGCATGACCCCGGGCTGAACTATAGAGCTAGCGAGGTGGCACTGCTGCTACGAGTGGACAGGAGTGTGTCCGTTAGTTCTGCCAATAGTTCCACGGATACGGAAACGAACTGTCTATGCCATTCAGTAACATTTTCTTTCTGTATTTATTTTGCGAGACCAGAATGTTCGACGGCTACATTTAGTAACTGCCGCCCACGTCAATGTAGGGGTCAAGGTTATCTCTAGGTATGAGCGTGCATTATCTTTCATCCCCGTTCTTCCGTTCTTTCTGACCTGTATGCTCAAAAAAAAAAAAAAAAAAAAAAAAATCCTCCAACACTGATGTGATAGGAAATCGTATCTGTAAACAGAGAGTGGCGCGTGATCCGTTGACACTTGTTGTCATCATTGGATCACCCAGAAACTACCGCCGCTGCAGGGGAAGATGTTGTTTGTATCATTTCGTATTATCGTCGGTCAACAAACGTCCCACAATTTGTGTGAGAGAGAGAGAGAGAGAGAAAGAGCGAGGGAGAGAGAGAGAGAAAGAGCCAGGGAAAGATGAAAAGAGAATATTATACATCGTCAAACAGATTTATCCACCATCTTCAATGCCGTGTTTAACTGACAGCTAGACTACAAGTGGTTCCAACACATCCCGTGCAAGCACAGACATTTTATGTTTAGCTGCAGTGGAAGCACTCTAACCAGTTGATTGTTAACTGCTTGTGAGATTGTGGATTCCTTGCAAACAAGCCGTAAGCTTTGTTCCGGTAGAGATAGCCGAGTGTGGACAGAAGCATTCAGACCCTCGGCGACACTAAACTCACTAAACTCACGCCTGCGCTAGCGCGGCAACCCTGGTCTTAGAGACAAGTTCCATTTTCTGGTCATCAATGATTGTCAGGACTGGTGTCCTTGTCCAACTTGTAAACAACAATCAGGTCAGACGATCAAGTGGGATCTCTCACACGTTCTTGCTGTTGGCACAGTAGATATTTTCCCCCAAGAACACTTCTTCACCATGGCGGCCACACGTTTTCTAACTGGTTAAACATTGATTAGAGGATGTTTCAGAGTAGAAGGTGTTTGATTGATGGCACATCGACTGTATCTTGATTGTATGTGGAGCTATAATGACCAATTGTTTTATTTGTTTGCATTATTTCAGTCGTCCCTGGATGACACTAAAATGTTTCGTCTCCTCAGAAACACGTGATTTCATTTTTTATCTTTTTTTTCTGTTCGTCCCTCAGGTGCTCTTACAACATATAAAACAGAATAACGCGGAGAATATTTTGTAAGGGATAAAAACTGGTGAGGATGATCAATATCAACTATTAAATATACAAACATACACTACTTAGTTAATAAGGGTACTACGGGTGTAAACCCGCGCACACACACACACTCTCTCTCACACACACAGTGTGCTCATTCTAGGCGAATAAAGAAAATTCGTTAACATTTCATCATCTAAACCTATCTCGTCTATCCGTTTTTCAAAATATTTCTCCTCGAGATGTATGAAGATGTATGCCTCGTAGACCTCTTTTACCGATCACCTGTCAATGTCTTCTCGTTCATGGAAAGTCATCTGCCCGGCATTTGTCACATCCTCGCTGATGGACATTCGTCGTCTTGAATGAAGAAACTTGTTTTCACAGTGTCTGGCAATCCCTGGCCACACAGCACACGGAGCTTCTTCCTCCAACACCAACCCTACCTCCATCCACTCAAGCCGAATGTGTTCCGCTGCCGGGTGCGACATTTACTTTCCATCCGGGTTCTGACGATGCCCAGGACACGTGCTATGACGTCACAGTCATGGGGAGGTCTCCGGGGAAACTTTGTTCAGGGTGGTGAGGATGGTGGGGTATTGTTTAGGTGAATGTCAGGTGGACTGCCGTGCGGTGGCGGTTGGCAAGGCAGGGCACAGGGCTGACGTGCAGCCACGTGTGTGCACCAGGAAAGGACCCCGGCAATCCCCAAGGTAAACCGCCGACCTACAACGGTGAATTCCTAAACTGTGTCATGGGGTCGATTGTGGACAACATACAGGGGGCACGGACCAAACCATCGTGTTTGCCCTTCGTGTCACCGGCTTTATCTTCTGGCCGCTTGGTTCACCATCTGGCTTTGTGGCTTTGAGCATGCTGGGTATAGTCATCTGCCTCACTGCCACGCATGCATGCAAGGATACACGCACAAACGCACACACGCACGTGCGAAGGTGGAAATAGTTCTAGCGATGCAGCGATGTTTGTGATTAATCTTTATGGTCTGTCATCATTATTGTTCCCATCATGCAACTGTACAACACGTGACTAAACTGTGATGCGAGCTTCTGCGAGTGTTAGTCGGGCAAACGAACAAAGGATATTAACCTCTGAGGACAGCTGCTGGATTCTTTAAAAATGTCTACATCTGGATATAAAGGCGATGGTAAATATCCATTTCATTTATAGACATATACTTCACATCAAAGTTATTTTTCTACATTTCTAATTTTAGAAATTATGGATTCTTGCTTAAGTTATATAATTAATTTTGAAACAAAGTCATTCAGCTCCTGATGATAAATTTGTGATGACCGAGAGTATGTTGATGATAATGACAATGTCCAACAGTCTGTGTATTACACTTGCTTAGTGACAGTTCCTATGTCATGACGATCAAAGGACTGTCAGGGCTCATTTTTATTTCATGACAGGACAGTCATCAAATGGATGAACCAGAAAGTATTTGTCAACAACAGTTAGTTGTCGAGGTAAGCGCCTGCTCAATGAGGTTAAAAATAACTCTGATATCCCCCAATAGACATGGATACGTTTACGTCGTCAAGGTAACAGCCGGTAGGAGAGCTGGTAGCTAGGCACATCCACGAGCGTTAGTGACGTCACTGTTTGACCTCTGACCTTATATAATGATCGAGGCTGTAAATGTGGAGTATGGAAAGCGGTTGTAGCTCGACCCAGTCCTTTGAAAAATGTTTGTTCTCTGTTAGACTTTTAGTGTCGCTGACTTGTTTATGCAAACTAAAGATAAATAAAAGCAAATGTGTTTTTAGTCTACAAGCGTCACAATCAACTGTTGTTGCGAAGTAATTTTGAAAAAACCACCCGTAACGTGAAGGAGAACGGTTAAAACGGTTTAACGCGTGGGCACTTTGGAAACGTTCTGATGAAGTGTGAATGTGTGCTTACGTGTGATGGTGTGTTCCTGTGAATTGTGGAGGATACCGGAAAGCTCCTCCAGTCCGAGCAAAGAAGAGAGGGCATGAGGGTAGAAGGGAGCTGACCTTTACCCTTCAACTCTCGGGTAGCTAAAAACATCGTCCCCCGTCACTGGTGTTGTCTACAGAGGGTCACACGTACTATGGAACCTGGATAGGAGGTCTTTGAAAGGCTTGTTTGTGTTATAAACGGGAATAGCTGGAAGTTTGTCTTATGTAGGGTTGTCTGTAGATGATTATAACTACTACATAAGGGAACTATCGGCAGTAGTGTCTACTACTACATAAGAGAACTATCGGCAGTAGTGTCTACTACTACATACGAGAACTATCGGCAGTAGTGTCTATCCATTTTGTAATCGACACGTTGAAGCTAAATGATGATGATGATGATGATACAGTCTTATAAAACAATGACGACGATGATGATGTCCGTTGGCGTTACTACCTGAGGGGACACGTTTGTCGTTGTAATCGTGACTTTATCCACGTGCTTCATTCTTTTGATTCTCGGATTCATCCGACTCAGTCCAGCATGTCAACACCTACCATGGCGTCCGAGCTTTGCCGTGTCATCGTCCTCCTGTTGTGATCACCCCGTCTCCCCGACTTCCAACGCACTGAGCTCACCTCTGTGGGTGGGAAACTGTGCCATCAAGTCTCTTCTTCTTTTTCTTCTACTTCTTCGTCTTTATTTTTTTCTTCTTCTTGCCTTGTTTAGCTGCTGTTAGCATCCCTCGTCCAGTGAGTGAAATGCGATCAGTGGCGGCTGTACTACTACGCAGCAGGTGTGTTGTTAAATAAATCGCCAAGTTTCAGGTGTCACGCAGCCTGAATGAGTTAATCTCTAAAGTGCAGCAGTCGATACAAACAGTGTCAGAGCTTGGCCAGGGACCCCAGTCCCCGCCCCACACCTTCATCTAGGTCACGTGTGCGCAAATATCAAGGCTCTGCTAAACTAAACCCTTCCCACAGGATTGTATTTCAGGGATTTAACAGAAATAATCTTACCTGTTCTGTAGTTAACAAGTCTATTGGAAGGGCGCCTGTCGACATTGTGTTAGTATAAACTGAAGTGTAAACAGGCGGGAAAGCATCTGTATCTGGGACAAGTTCTACAGCAGACCGTTGTCCGACTGTTTCTGGCTGTCCGACTGTGAATGCGGGGTCACGAGCGTGGAGTATGCAGGTAAACTTGTAATCAGCCGATGGAGGGGATGTTCACAATGTAGTGTGACAATGCTTTCACTCACCATGCTGTGGATCAACAGGAGAAACAATACTGTTGCTCTGAGGGCCTGTTGTCTTGGTTAAGTATGCAAGGAAAATATAGAATAAGAAATGGAATACAGAATAACCTTTGGAAATATCTCGGTCTATTTTTAGCTTTTATACGATATGTCTTAAGCGTTAGGAAGCAAGAAGGTTAATACCAATGACTTCAATTTCTACAATATTGTTTGGCATTCAAATGTATATGACCGTTCTGAACAACATTTCATTTCGTTTCAGTCTGGCTTGTTCAAGACAGAGGCAAACATGAGCCCCATACGTCGATGGGCGGTCACCCAGTTAAACACACCCGACTTGATGTCCCGCTATCCTTGCGGTGACTCCAACAAGCGAATCCACACAAGTGTTTCTACGGTAGCCAATAGGACAGAGAAACCCGAGGAAGAACCCAGAGAAAGACTACCCGGGAAACATTCCAGGGACGGGCTTTCCGCTTCAGAGAGCGCCGGAAGTACGGATAGCGAGGGGACGAAATGTCTTGGGGATATCGGCAGACCGGAGACGATGAAGAGCAGGAGGGGACAACTTGGTGGAAGCCGCAGGAAGTGCTAGCTGTCGTGGAAGAGGATGCTTCGGAGGACGAGTGGGACGAAAAGATCAAAGAAGAGAAAACGACTGACACGGTCCAGCGATGGAGGTTCGATGAAAACGACCAAGACGACGACTATGGCACCGACAATGAAAGTTTGAGGTCGGACCACTCAGAAGACAGTGGGCTACACGGCTGGAGGCTCAAAGCGCAGGAGATTGGGAGGGGCTTGAACAGTGAAGATGCTTGGACGGTGAAGACTGACCTCCCAACCCACGATGTGACAAAGACCTGGGGGCTCAACCCCTTTGCAGCCGAAAGTGATGTTAGATGGAAGGATCCCAGCCCGAGATGCTCTGACCAACCCTTTGGAAATGCCGGCGATCCTTGGGTGGCTTACCCAGAGGCAACATACGACGACAAAACAAGCAGATCCAGCTCCGAGGAAGAAAGGAAGGGATATGAGCGGGGGTCGAGATGGGAACCTCAGCAGGTCGACGTGGTAGATGACAAGGGAGAGCAGCGGAGGCGCATGGATGCGTGGGTGTCGAGCATCCACACCTACTGCAGCAGCACCAGCGACAGCTTCGATTTTCCGCCACTTTCTTTTCAAGATAATTTTCCTCAACGGCGAGAGCAGGATGCAGACGAGAGAACATTTTATGGATTTCCTGTAAGTAATGTCTCTCTCTTCCTCTCTCTCTTCGAAGTCCTTTTCTTTCCCTCATATCCTTTCACTCAACAGGGATGCGCTCAGAAAAAAAAAGTTACCTCGTACTCACGTCTTTCAGTTTTCTCTCACAATGGGATCTTTTACAGTTCATCAAGGGGCAGTATACAAGAGATCGAGGGAATTAGCAAAAAGTGACACGTGATACTGGCTGGCGCCAGTAGAAAGGGAAATTGCTCATACCCAGACCCTTATTCCCCCGCCCCAACCAACAGAATCTTGACTATCATACAAATATATACCATCGTGCAAATATAATTTGTATTGTAAAGCATTGCTGGCACGAGTTTGCTACACTGACCATTCAATTAGCTCGTTGTACAGTTTTGTCTTTCTTGATATCAACCCATCATCTCCATGTTACATTGTGTTGTTATGTCTCTTGACACTGCCTGCCTGTATTTATGCACATGCCGCTTCCACACTGTTGCTGTTACTTTTTGTTGCTCATGTCCATGTTTGAGCCACCATATTGTTTCTCGTGTCTACCAGCACCAGGACCTGGAGTGTGAAGAACACGAGGTGCAGATGGTCCTCAACGACAAGGACGAACGGTTTGGATTTTCTGTCATCGGTGGATACGACGAGGGTATCATACCCCGAGTAAATGAAATCACTCTCAGTAAGTACCCTTCCCTCTCACAGCCTTCGTGCATGAAAGGTACAGAGGGTGGATGTACCCTCTTCCACTAACAAATCTTCTTGTATACTTTCTCATCTTTTTGTTTTCTGCGAGGATAAACCTACAGATGTATACATTAACGCGTAAATAAAGAAAGAGTGACATTTACTGAAAACATACTCTGAGAGTTATTTAAAATCGAAGCCAAATTTTCCTTTAAGTGGTTCTGGATTTAAGAAATTAATCTTGGGATCTTGTTTCCTTGGAACTGTATCATGCCGACTGTGAATCACCAGCATAGAAAACCACGTCCATTAATATTTTTCCCTTGCATCTCCACCTCTTCTTGTAGTTCATCATTCCAGAATCGCTGCTGATGGTAAAATAGTGAGAACAAGCCTACTCATATTTCTTTCTTTCGTTCTTTTCAGTTTTTTTTTTCATTCTTTCTTTCATCTCTTCGTCTGAACCTCTCCACTCCGAGTAATCTCCTTTTCCTCTCTGCATCCATGAGCGATTTTTTGAAGAGAAGACAAGATGGCTCACTCAGACGTCTCTTGAAGAGCTTTCTACAGATGAAAAAGAAACTGCTGGAGATGGAATCGGATGCGAAAAAAAGGTGTTCTCCGGTGCATCAGAGAAGCACCCACATTTGGAACTCTTCCAAACAGAAAACCAGGAATTGGTCGATATCTGCTTTTGAGTGAGCGACACACACACACACACACACACAAACTACATAGCCTCGTTCCTATTTTTTGTATTTTGTCTTCGCTATTTTCCGTGTAGTAATACTTAGAACGCGAGTGTGTGTTTTTTTTTTCTTCCTGTCGGCTGGTCCTCAATTCATCCTGCAACTGCAGGTCCTTTCTGCCAGCAAGAAAAAAAATGCCGCTACATGGTGTTGCATACCCCTGGTCACCTCAAAGCTTTGGGAGAGACTGGTTACTACATTTTTAGCACAACTTTCCAACAAAATATTTTGAGCTGGATTTTCTGTACAGTTGATTCATTTTGTCCAAATTTAACACCATTTTAGCGGGGTACATGACTACATCATGGCTAGTACCAGAGGACCCAGCAAGGATCACTACATAGCTTAGAACTACAATACAATGTCCAACGTGAAGCTAACCGATATCTAGTACAAGAGAGGGGAGGGGGAGGAGAGGACACCCATGTGGTTAAACAATCCGAACTCAAGGCTCGTCGGCTTTGATACCCGTGTGGGGCAACCACACTTCACCCAGTCAATCCAGCTGTCAGGGATGGTACCCGACTCCTTAGAGAATTTGAGGAAAAGTAAGGCAGCGAGAGGGAGAGGGATTACTCTTGAGAAAAGTGAGGTCTTGAACACTTTAGTCCCACAAAGACCTAAAAACAAAATAAGGCAAGGGAGGGACCTTCACTTGAACACAAGAACTAGCAGGACTAGCTTGTACCTGTTTATTGTCATTATGCATCCATACCAACCTTAGAAACACGAACACATGTTCGAAGGTATGCACTTTCGTGTGCATATTCTTTGCGTCTACTGAAGGTTGTGGTTGGGGTATGTTGCTCAGATCGTGTTTATTTTATTTTTCTATTTTCTACATTCTAGAAGGTTACCAGTAGTTCTTAATGAAGCTACACAGAAGAAATGCGTCTGTACAGCTCCAAACGTGACAGTCGTAATTTGAGAAAGTATTTTATGTCAGAATAAAATAGAGAGAGAGAGGATAGGAGGGAGGGAAAGAGTTAGGGGAGGTAGCGTGCGAGTTGCCTGGCAACACGGCAATTTTTGTTTTCCCCCCCCCCTCATTACAAAGGGCTAGCGGCGTGTTTCACCACCCCTCCCTGCCTGCCATTGATCTGCTTGGAGTGAATACATCGGGCGCCTACAGTCACCCGGGGGAAGCCGGGTAAACAGCTAATACACCTATATAAGAAGTATTCTGCCTTACCTTTGAGTTATGTATAACCTGTATCCTCACTAGCCTAACCAAGTCAATCATATACATGTAAGTCTCCTGCACCAGCGTCAAAATCGTGTCATTGATAAATAAATATACATCCACACGCACACACTCATACATTCTGAATACAGCACAACATCATGTAGAGTGCTTTCTCATCCAATCACATCAAAACACTGCCATGCCTTGTTCACGTGGTTTGGGGTCAACGGAGAAAGGACTGTCTTGGACATGAAGACAGTGTGTACCCTTGTCAGTATGGGTCATGGTAGTACTGACTTCCTTGTGTTTCTGCCTGCTGATGTATTTCCGAAGGGGTGCGGACAAGATTTATTTGTGCCTCAAACATCGCTCGAGCTGTTTCGCTCCGAATAATAACAGCTCTCCTACCCGCGTGCCTGAATTCTCCATCACGCCTACCTTTACGCTTGACTTCTTGGCTCCAGCTTTGCCTCCAGACAAATCCATGACCAGCTTGCCTCTCGCAAACATCAGACAAACCGAAATACAAGTTGGTGGCACTGGCCAGTGTAGATGAACACACACAAGTACTTTTACAACTGATTGCAATGCTGCTTAACAACTTCTGTATGAAGCAAATTTCTGCCACACCAATACTAGGAGGAATACCCGAAGTCTCTAGGGTTGATATCCGTCGCGAACTCTCCCCAAGTGTGTTTTTACTGTCAACTGTAAGTCCGCGAAACGAAGAACCTGTTCTGGAAATCCATCTCTGTCTCTCCTTACTCCCCACATCTGTAGTAGTCTTTCTTTTGTTAGGTTTAGACAATAAGGATGAAACTGACAGTATTCAAGCGCACGCACGAACACACACGCACACGTAGCCAGACTGCTTCATTGATGAGATTTATGGACTGTGTATATAAGCTCAATGTACAGCAGTTATCAGTTACCATTCATTTATGTGCTCCCGCGAATATAACAGATGAGAAAGTAACAGAATTCACGCTCACATCCTCCAGAGCCAGAATATTCTAGAGCTGGAACAAACGATTGCTATTTAAGACACATTATTATCAAGCAATATTGCCTCTTACACTGTTTTCCCACCCTCTCACTTTTCCCACTGCCGGCAAGCAGTTAACATATTCCAGTGATAACCACAGGCGGCATTAGCATTCTGTAGAGGGGGCAGGCAAAAAAGTCGGACAAGTTCCCTAAATACAGGCTGCAGAACCTTTCATCTCTCACTGTGACCTTTCCTCCGCTCCATCGACTGAGGTCGGCGAGGAGGAGCAGCCTGCCTTGGGCGTGGATATCATATGCACGATGTCTTCCGCTCCATCATTGCCAGCAAGATATATTTTCCTGTGGTTGTAATGGACTTGGTTCTTCGGTCTTAGACCAGGCGTCTGGTACCCATCAGCGCACTGAAACAGGAGCAAGTATTTATTTCAAGTGTATTTTTGTGCTTCACATATGATTTTCTTTCTGAAAAATTTCTCGAAATTTTATTAACATTTTGTTAATTTGGGACATTCAAGTTTTTTCTCTTACTTACTGGAGGTATATTAAATAAGCAGACAGCTTTGTCTGCTATTGTTTCTCAAGTTCATCGTAGATATTTAAAAAAAAAAATTGACATTTTTGTTCCCGGTTTGAATAGCAGGCTGTTGTTCAACTCTTGGTTCCACATCAACTGCAGAGGTAGGAAGGCAACTTCTTCGTTTTAAAATATCTTGTGTTAAAAGAGGAAGAGGAGAGAGGAACATAAAATAGAAAGGAAAATTAGAAGATGGGAGGGTGAAAGTCATTGGCAGGAAAGCTGCATTAAAGTCTCCAATCATTAATAAGAACGTAGAGCTGTAGCTATCCAATCATCAATAAGAACAATCCCTTCATTCCCGCCTCCCTTTGCCCCTCCACTACTGATAAAAACAATACAATTGCTTTCTCACTGTGAAGAAAAACCAGTAATTGTTTCTTCATTATTGCAATTCTAAGGTGCAGACGATCCAGAAGTTGACGGTGTCCCTAATCAGTAAAAATTATCGCTATATTTTAAAGTCCTCAAAAATGTCCTTCTCGGCAGGTTTTGTTGTTGATCCAATGTTGTACCACACATGATCGTTTTCAGCCGTAAGAGGTTTTTTTTTTAAATGCTTTGTTTTTTGTTTTTTTTTTGTTTGTTTTTTTTTTGAGGGCGAGAGAAATGCGTGGCTGCAGACGAGATCCCAACCCTGGATAATTCATTGATGGCAAGCGATCGTCTAATCTTCCCGGTGCTAGACCGGAAGTTGGTTACTGAGGCACTAGTCACTCCGAGCTTTTGCGTGCGCATCGGTCACGTGACCTACCTTTCGACGGTGCAGCGTCCCTGTTCATCTACATCCAGATATCTGTAAACTTGAAAAAATAAACGGAATAAAAAGTCACTGAAGAAGGAATATTTATGGAAATGAAATACACGACAAACACACACACACACACACAAACACGCTCACACGCGCAATTATCAAGACGGAGAGGCCATAAAGACGCGAGTGCTCACGGCTGCACGCACCCGGGGTTGATCAGCTTGGCACGTGCGTTACCCGACACGCTGCGATGACAGCCCACGTTTATCGTTAGCTCCATTACCCATCGACACCACCGCTTCCACACGGATAAGCCACCCGCCCACCCCGAATTACTTCCTCTCACCCCCATCCCATCCAAACAAACGCTTTGTTCACGAGGTTTGGTCGAGCTTGCACTCCGGGCTAATTAAAGGGCGCCAGGGTGTCCCCCGGTATTGACATATCGATGGCCAAGTCTTTTTTGGCCGCAGCCTCCGTGTTCAGGTAGTGACTAACGGCACAGTTCTTGTCCGAGGCTGTAGAGGTCGCCATCCTGCCCGCTGCCCGCACCACACCAAGTGACGGCTGCACGCGCGTGCCATCCACACGCGGTCGATGGTGGTGCAGAGATGGATGGTGGTGTGTCTTTAGAGGCAGCCGACGCCACGGTTGTTATGTCACTTCTGCTGATGCTGTTGCTGCTGCATTTCTCTGTGGCTCTGTCACCTTCATGTCTACCAAAGTGTGGTAGCCTCATATTCACGCCCTGTGAGACCAGAGCTTCCTCATCTTCACGTGCCAAAATGTAGATCGTCACGAAGCACAGTTGAATTACTTCAGTGCCAATGATGTCTTTTTGGAGTTCTACAGCGGGAGGAAACTAGTTACTGCTTCGGGCATGAGGATTTCTCGCAGATCGTCTGTAATCGTGTCCATGTCTTCGGTATTTACAAGTGCAGCAGACGTGTTTTGTGAATAATTTTCTAGGAAAAATATTGTCTTCGTGATTGAAGCTTGCAGCAAGGATGTATCAAGCAAAAGTGATCCACGATAATTTCAAAAAATATTCTGAGTAACAGTTATTGAAGTAAGCAGTCGTTGTGGTGACATATGATCTTCATGATTATTGGATGATAACAAGGCAGATATAATGTAGCGGGAATGCAATATCTATCGCACCATTCGAATTCCTCTTCACACTTATTGGATGACAATCAAGGGGAATATCGTGTAATCTTCACGGTTACTGGATGAAAAGAATGGTAAATTTCATGGTAGTTCTTAGATGAATAGGAAGGCAGGCATAATCTTCGTACTGTTACCAGCACCGTGTCAGTCTCCCACAGTCATCTGCCATTTGGGTTGCGTGACTCGTAAAGGGGAAACAATCCTGCAATCCAGGAATGAGTTCCTCCCCGATCCTCACCGAGGCATCGTGTAGGAGCATTTGTGCAAGTTATCCGGCAATTTCTTCTGTTTCTTCTAGTCTTCTGGAATTCCAAGTTACAGGCTGCATCACCCTCGTTATCACAGTGTTTAATATTTCATTGCTGTTAATGTTCATAGTTCATTCGTTTAAGAGTAATTTTGTTGGCAATAAACCAGATATGATTGGTTATCGCAGGAGCTGCCAATCACACGGCTAAGAAAGAAGCGATAATATGACAAGAGGAGACAGGATGGCGCGAGGAGAAAATAATAAACTATTATGTGTCGGCGCTTCTCTCGCTCCAAGCTAAAACGCAAATGTGATTCTCGAAAACCCTGAACAACCGAACTTTCTTCTTTTTTTTTTCTTTCCTCCGCTGGAGGTGGGTTAGTGAGTTCAGGGTCTGTCATTTTAGACATCTTAGAACTCGTTTCGCTGCACGCTGAGAGGTATTGCGCAGATGTCAGAGCTCGTGTAAAGGTTAAAGGTTAGCGCGAAATAACGACTAATAGTAAGCTGTTAATGCGAAATATGTAATGGTAGCGAAGGACAGAGAAAACCCAACGAAAGTAAAAAATATTTAGTATTTTATTGAACCTGCTAGTGTATGTCACAAATAAATAAGAATAAGTGTGTGGGGGGAGGAGGGAAGTGGGGTGTCCTATTTTATTCGGCTTTGCGAAAACTAAGTTATGTCGTACCATTCATCTTACCTGCGAGATTTTAGGAAACAGTATTTGAAACTAGTCTGCGTTTATGTCAGATGCTGTGCGAAAAAAAAAAACAAGCATAATAATACCACAATATACTGGGAATTTCTTTTGTCCAATCAGTAAATGTAAACCCACGAATATTCTTTAATGTCAAAAAACAGAAAGTTTATACTGGCCCTGTAGGCATTTACTTGATTGGTTTTGTTGGAGGAGAGCCAGTGATAGAGAGACGAGGCTGGACACAAAGGGACTTGTATTTTGTGAAGTAGAGGCTTTCTGTTTCCAGTCTTCCCCTCATTTTAAATGCAAATGTTGAAGCAGTCGGTACTTGTAGTGACTACATCTCAGATTCTGCTTTCTGGAAAATTCTTTATTTGCATGCAAAATTATTCTTTTACTATATCTAATTCTAATAATTGTTGATTGTTGAATCAAATCATAATGAATTATTATATATATATATACAAAATATGCATTGTAGTAATCTCTTCTCTTTAGAGTAATAATTATACATAAAATTCGTTATAAATTTTGAAATTGCTCTTATCAAATTGAACCACTGTGGTTGTTAGTGCAGCTTCATTGCAGTATCGTCTGTAGACTTGATGTTAGTCATCGACAACGACCCATCATCCTCTCCATCTGTCTTGTTGATTTTGTCCCTCTCTGCATTTATTCGTTATCCTTCCGGACTTGTGAGTCGAAAAGACCTGGTAACTGTATCGATCAGACGACAAAAGGAGATGTACTGTCAGCCCAGGGTTTATTTTTTTCTGGGCTCCAGAGATTGACTACAGCTCGCAGACCTTGCTGCACATTTACTCTGAAAACAGTCAGCCATCCATCAAACAGAGATGGGGAGACCAGGTCCCGAGGCAGACCTCCGTAATTATGATGCTGCGCACTGTGCTGATGGTCTGTTCTTGTGTGTTCGTATCTTGGCCCCCTTGGTATATCTTTCTTGTGTAACAATAAGGGTCACTCTGTGGCTTTCGAATATTTTTCTTTAAATGTTTCTCGCTGAAAAGATTTACAAATAGACAAAGTTGCAGGGGATTTGATAGGGCTAGGCTTCGGGCTCTCTTGCCCCTGGGTACCGCCTTTGAAGTTGATGAATGATAACATGAAAGGGGTGTCATCGAACTCTTACAGCATTGAATGTGGCCCGTGGACATTCAGCGGGGTGCCCCATTACTAGCGATCTGATTGGCCCTGTGATACTTCCGGTTTATCTGATTGGTCCTGTGATATTTACGGTTTATCTGATTGGCCCTGTGATACTTCCGGTTTATCTGATTGGTCGAAGGCAGATGTTGGTTGATCAGAGAATGCTGTATCGATCATTTTTTTGCAGTGTCTACCTTGACTTACAGTATACCCCGTTTCTCACCATCACCCCACCCACAAAACGAGATTAGGTCTATGACGCATGACCGATAGCAAGAAAAGAGCGCGGGGAAAACAGAAAAAAAAACCATGGTTGCACACCTGAGCTGTGACGTCAACAGGTACATTCGAGGTGAGAGACGATTGAGGACAGGAAGTGTCATATAAATAAGAATAGAAAGAAGACAGCAGACTTGGCTGAAAGTAGGCGAACAATGTCAGAAAACACACATCGGTTATGCATTAAAAAAATTTGGCATCGTTAGTCATGACCTAGAGTCGAACCTGAAACATTTACTCTGGAGCGTTACCGCCTCTCAAAACTTAAAAAAGGAACGAAAGAACATTAACGGCGGATAATGAGAGAGTTTGGACAGTGTGAGGCATCGACTGCCCTGCCTCCACTTCGTCCACCCGGAACTGGACTGATTGCAGGCCCTGAGTGGTGTCAGTGACCAAGTGCCCAGTACCTCTCTCGGCAACAATCGTCAGGAACTAAGAAGCGATGGACAGATTGTTCTGGTTCCATATGCTGCCAAAGTGAATGCTCATGTAGTTTCTGAACTATCAACCGTCATCTCGTCGCGCCGGAAATAAGCCATCGATGGATAGACATTTACACCACACAATTTTGCTCTTGAAAAGAAAATACATCAGCAGAGAAGTGTGCCAAGAAAGCTTTTTACGGGAAGAAGAAAGCTGTTCCCAGAGCTCAAGTCTCTTGGAGTAGCGGACAGCGTGGAAATATGAAAGTTTCTGGATCCCTGGATTTCTCCACTGTTGAACAGCTTCACATCTTACCCACGAGTGACAGTTCCCCAGAGCTTTTACCAGCAACATTACCACAACATCGAGGTCGTTGAGACTGAAGCAGATGTAGCCCCGAGGCTGAAGTTCACTCTGTTGACAGCCAAACTTAAGGTACGCGAATTAATCTGCAGAAAGAGAACTTGAGAAAAATCGAACATGTTGAACACAACTTGCAAACATACCAAGGCTGATAAACATTATGCAGAAACGAGGCAAAGTGCACTTCAAAGTTGAAATTGCTGGGGAAAGGACGGCAAAAATCAATCGAACTTCTCCTGTCACTTGGGGTGTAGGTGTGTTATCACTGGTAGGCGCCTGGGGTCACATCAGACAGACATATTAGTGGATACTACCACTTGCAGGGTATGGATCTGGATGGATACATGATTCTGCTGGCCCAGACCAAAGAAGGTCTGTTTAAACTGTTCGGTAAGCCAACCACTCGCTCTTCTAATTAGCAAATGTGTCTTCTTCAAAGTCGTGACACCTTTATTCTGTTTAGTTTGCAACAAATTTAAGGAATATGTGTAATTTCCTTTCATCTTTCAACACCTGACATTATTCAAGATGCTAGAAACCGTTCCTATTACCTAAATATGTGTGTTGTGTGTGTGTACACGCTAATATATTTTCGCACACCATAATATTATTATGTATATTATTTTGTCGAAGGCAGAAAATCATCATTTTTCCAAGACCTGCAGGGTTATTGTGAAAGAGTGGTTGGTTCGATGACAGTTGTAGCGGTGCCGTGATGGAAGATAAACATACAGTTTACAAAGACATAGAATTTCCTATGGTCCTGGAAACACAACCCCTCACCCTTTTCTCGCACACTGAAATCATTAGGAAATGAAGTAGAATAATATGTTTAAACTAGTAAATAATATCAGACGAGGCAAAGGATAGTCAGATAAAACATAAGCCTAAACGATATTAATTAATGGTACCTGGGCTCAGAGCAGAGCTGGAAGAGGAAGCAGTTGCACCCGAAGAACATGAGAAAATCAAACTTTTCTGTGAATGAAGGTCGCTTTCTGTGATCAAGGCCGGTACATAATTTACCAGGCCGATACCCGACTTTGCCTGGGTTGGTTTATGCTGCTCCGGAACAACGTACACCTGTCAAACGTAGTTGACAAGCGAACCGTAGATGACAGGGATGTTTCTGCTAAATTTGGAGGATCGGGTAAACTGTGTAGATTTATCAGAGGACCATGATCTACTTTGTTTACACACAGTATTTGCTGTGACTAACAATGCGCGCCGTTTGTGACCGACCTTGCACGACTTGCTGCGCGTGACTGACCATGCACGTGCGTGATTGCAGGCTCACCGGCAGACCGCGCCGAGCTGGAGGTGGGAGACGAGATTGTGGAGGTGAACGGCAAGAGGGTGGAACATTGTTCTCACGCCGAGATCATCGCCCACATCCATCAGGTGATTTGTGGTGACTTCGTATTTCCTTGATCTTGTCAAGATTATACGTTTGTTTGTTTGTTTGTTTGTTTGTTTGTTTGTTTGTTTGTTTGTTTGTTTGTTTGTTTGTTTGTTTGTTTCACAGTTCTATGTAATCTTGTCATATGTTTTCGTCTGTTCTCCACTCCCTTCAGGGCATATCCAAAATACGACTGATGGCCTATAGGACATAAGCAGAGGGATGAGAAGTGGCTGACAGGAAAAAATGCTTGAAAATATATATTGTAAATTACCTAAGGCAGGTTATTACGGAAATTGATAAAGTCCTGTTTAACCAGTAAAACAACCCAAGTTGGGTTATTTGTGTGTGTATGTGTGAGAGAGAAAATGAATGAGTGAATGTCTCAGCTTCCTTTGCCGTGGTCATAACAATGTTAACAACACTAACAGCTTATTAAGTTGATAGTTCTATGTCCCCGAGGAGTAGCAAGCTTAATAAACTAGTTCTATGTACATGTACTTATTGCGGCGAACTATTGCCTATACCAGCTGCTACTCCAGATCCTCCCCAGGAAACAATCTGCAGCATATGGTTGACATTTCCGCGAAAAACTGCTTGTATAAATAGGTCTTAAATATGATCTTTACTGATCGCCACTCCTGTCATTGTCAAGCAAATAACACCATAGGAAAACCCACCGTTTCTGGTTGTGTGTTGTCTGAATTTAAAAAAAAAATCTAGAACAATTTATTTGAAAAATCGTTGGTATTGCAAGGAAGGAGGGAGATAATATATATTCCCTTGTTCCTATATAGTAAAATGTGCTTGTCTTACAACGAACTTATATCCCCGTCCATGGTCTTACGTAAGAGATGATCAAGTAGTTCTCTTTGTGTGTGTGAGAGAGAGATTTGGGGGGGGGGGCAGTTAGGAAATTGAGGTACTTCTCCCATTCCACACACTTCAACATCTAAAAATACTCCGGAGCAGTCCGAGCACATTATCGTATTGTACATTGCCCTAACAGCTAGGTGACCTCATCCTTCGTGTCGACACCAACCGGGCCTCGGGGAAAAGGTCATGCTTGACTGAAATCTGGTTGCACACCTCACGCCTCGGTCAGCAGAAATGAACACCGTCGCTGTGTCGCTCCGTTTATCCATTCCCACCTCGTTCCTTCATGTTTCCTACTTTCAATAATGTGAAAATGACAGTTATTTCCGTGTCTGCCTCCTGAACAAAAACAAAGGATATTATTTTACATAATAATCTTTCATCCGTCGGCAAGGTTGAAATGGTTTGCGAAACGATGGAGATATATAGAGTGGGTGGCGCTATAGTACGTAGGATCGTCAGTGCAGCATATTTACGAATTTCCATTTAAAACTGACCGGAATATCTTGGCATTGATCAGCTGCCTCTCTTGTATTGTTCACGTGTTGAGACATCAAGTTTAGGACTCATGCAGTTCAAAACTGCAGAACTTTCAATAAATGTACAAATGCTTTAAGTGACCTCGACCGAAGTGGAAGTCAGACTAATGGTAACAATTCTACCCAAGAACGATCGATCGCCATACCTTGCTATCAACACCAACCTTATCACAAATTAATATTTTTCTTTTACAGTCATCTCATTATGTACTTGTTGAAGGGACGTCACTCGTTTTTAAACATGTGACAAACAATCAAAATGTGGTTATCGGACTTTGACAGTTAGTTCTGTTCACGGAGGCATTAGATGCAATAAATGACAAAATTCTGGAGGTAATTATAATAATTGGTATAGATATTACCAAGATCAAAAGAAATATATCGATAAAGTTTAGAAATATAGTGTTGCAATGAAGCCATAATAAATATCTAAATTTCTAAAATGGTGAATGAGGATGGATGATAGCGGATCGAGTAAAAAAATACGAAAATTAACCCACAAAAAATGCAATTAACCTTTAATAGTGTATGATCGATATTTACGTGGCCTGTCCCGATTATTCAAAAATATGAAACGCATAACAGCAGATAAAATTAACGTCAATGATCTCGCATACTCTTAAATTATAATGGAAGATATTAAAAGTCTCATGAACTGTACTTGTGTACAAATATCTGTTACTTTCATAATTTCTGTTATTGTGAATGAAGAGAATGCATGTGACCACCCAAGTTCTTTATGTGACTAGGGTGTGGGCTTGTTCACTGATCGAGCTGTAGAGCTCGACGAATAGACATTTAAGTTTAATATATATAGAATGAATCATACAGATTCTTTAGCAGTCTTGTCATCAACGCGTATCAGTTAACAGTTCACGATCTCAAAACGCAGTAATCAAACTTCTAGCTGTGGATTTGTTCATACATTCATGCTCTCTCCATGTCCGGCCGCTCATCAACAAAATATAAACACCTCAAGACGAGCGCGCACACACTGCGAGTTAATATACGTACTTCAGCTGGGAGGGGACATTATGCCTTAGGGACCAAAATTTAACAGTTTTTATAATCCAGATCATTGTTACAAAGTCTACGATTCTGAATGTTTCCAATCTTTTAATAATTTTCCGCCGACTGTATAAATGCTCGGCATATGTGTAAAGCCGATCATGATGTCCAGAGCATCGGCCTGTCATGTGTTTTAAAGAAATAGTAGGCAGCATTTACGTGCTCTTTGCTATGCTACCTTCCTTATTTTTTTCCAGGAATCTAATTTTTTTCCAGTCGGCTTCTTCTGACTCATGCCGTTTAGCTAAAAGTAACCACTTGTTTACATTTGTACGGGCTGCAAGGGACCATTGATGTTGACCCAGATTGAGAAGGACCGCCATATTGAATTTTTGACATTAGTTGAGTGATGATTAGCGGGCCCTGCACAGCTTAAGTACAGTCCTGCGGTTTAAAACAAGGAGAATAGGAAAGTGTAAACAGGTCGCGTACGACTGCTCGCGCCGTCGCGTGCTGTAAGATATTCTACATGTTGATTTGCTTGCGTGGGCGTAGGATGTGTGTGCCTCGTGTCTATCGCTAGTTACAAAGCGAGCGAAGATCGCTTCACAACACTCTGTCAGGTGGGAAGTATTTGGGCTTGGCTCAGGTATAGCACGCTATGACACCATACACACACCCATGAACTGCAGCCGACCCAGGTGTCGTGTCATGTGTGTTGGAATGTGATTACAAAAAAAAAAAATACATCCACTGGCTCATCTGTAGTACTACAAGTACATTTCGACTGAAAATTTCTTGTGGATTGTGATATTTCCCCATAAACTTTGACGTGGAGTTATTTCTGTTTTTGCTTTCAGTGCATTCGTTCCAAGGCCGTTCGCCTTCGAGTTAAAAGACTTAAGGACGGCGAGAAAGGTGAGGACTTATTGTGTACCTTTAACGTTTAAGACATGATTTATGTAAGGTCGAGTAACGAAAGTCAACAGTGATCCTAGGGAACATGGATATTTACATCGGTCATTGAATTTATCCCTTTATCGTAAAAGTTGGCTTTGCCGAACCACAGTAATCATAGTACTTCCTCGAGCAAGTTAACTTTCCTGTTTGTTTATTTATGTGCTGACAATATTTCTTCATATTTTTTTGTGTGTGTGGGTGTGACAATCGGAAAATGACAACACTATTTAGGATTAGGCAATATAAAAGTATTTTGTAATTTTAAAAACGCAGGTAACCAAAACTATGAACATTTCACTGTGCATTTCACAAAACATTCAAAGGCTCATTTGAAAGTGAATATACCTGAAAATGTCAGATGCAGTTACAGTTAATAATAAAACAAGTTAATGTCAAGATTCAATATTCTTTATTAATCTGTCACCATCTTACCTAGAGGGTCTAAGGGGTATTCCACAAAACATTACACATATTCACTCACATTCCTATGTAGGTTAGTCCAGTTTCCAAAGTTTGAATCAACCAGTTGTACATTGTTCACAAGGACCACTCCTGTATATAAATTCTGCTACATGAAATAAAGGTTCGTAATATATTATCTCACTATTGGAGCCTCTAAGTGCCATTATGTGAAAGGGGATCTGAAAAAGTTAAAATCCACAGCTTTGTGCATCCTCCAAACTTAAGATGCATTTTTTCAGAGACTTCACTGTGACCCTGTCCTACTCTTATGGCAGCATTCACCATTATTATGTTTGTGTGTTTTTCTTTTTAGTAAAGTGCTTTGAGCCTGCCTTTAACAGTAAGGAAAAACATAATATGTATCAACATATTATTATTAATGTATGTCTGTATTTACTTTATGTATGAGTATTGTATCTGTTACATGCAATAGGGGTGCATGGTGTTAGTGCTTCTGTCTATGTGGAGAGGTCTATCATTTCTATAAAGTGCTCTGTGCAAAAGCAAATCATGGGAAAAACACTATAAAAATTTTCATTATTTTTATTATTATGTTCTGATTGACATCTCAAATGTTCTGCATGATATGTGTGTAGTCTGGGATTTCTTACCATTTGGGTGAAGTGCCAAGAAGAGGGAAAAGGCTGCAAGTTTTGAATAGTCAGAAGCATGTATGTTGGAGGAGAGGATTGAAATAAATAAGAGGGTGGAGAGGGAATAATAAGGACATCACATTAGATGATCCTCCCCATATAGTCTGAGCATGCATGAGGCTATTCAAAACACTACAAAGGCATCAGATGTGGTACACTGCATCACTTGACAAAAGCAAGCATGCTGTTTTCCTAAGTAACTCAACTTTTTATATCATTCATTGGCTGATTTTGAAGTAATTATGATTTATATTATCAGGACACCTTTGATAGATTCATAGGTGTTATAAACTGGGTAAACGTTGATTTATTGAAAGTGAGTACAGTGATTCAGGTATGCTAGAACAAGGTAGGAGTTATTCCCATAAATAAAAGTAATCAAAAGGTGATTCACATTATTGGAATATTTGTTTTCAAATGATTTAAAGTAGATGTGTAACACAATTGTGGATTTTTAGCTAGATGAAGAAAAAGGGTTTAGCGATTGAAATACCAGCTGGTAACATATACCTGTTGTGTTTTTGTGAATACCTTAAAAAGTAACTTTTGCTCTTTAATATGCTACTTTGCTTAAGTTCTCAAAAATATCCTGTATATTATTGTTAAACCAATACATAACACATTGCAAGATAAGTTATAAATGTCAGTCGTGTTTAAATAAAAGTTTCTTCATTTAAATTTTGTGCTATTTGTGGTATGACTGATAAAAATAACTGTTGCTATTCAGAAGTGTCTGAAATATTATAGTTGATGAATGTGAATGTTTTAAAATAAGGCATCCTTATTCATAAGCAGAAATTTACTTGATGAAGTGTAGTTGGATGCTAAGAATCACACTGAAACTGCGTGTTTGATTATATTTTTAAACAGTCATCAATCATGTTCTTTGTGTTCAGTATAACTTGAAGATGGTGATGTTTGCCTGATTTGTGACTTGGGGATCTAACTTATATGTTGAGCTCATGTAAAGGGAGAAATAGACTGGGTTGGAATATACATATTATCTTGTCTATGACCACCATCTGAGAGTGTGAGTGCACACATATACACCTTACCAAGATGGAAATAATAAGATATGACAACCCTTTACTTGCAGTGTCCTAAAGTGAAAATTTAGGGGCAGGAAGATGTGTCTGCAAACAGTCCTCAATGTAGGTAAAGCTAATGAAAGAGCCCTTTATCTTATCAGTCCGCAAGACCAGTCCAGGTTTTACATTACCTAGGCTTGGTAAACAGCTCTGGTGAATCCCACTAGAAGAGGAGGAAGTTTTATTTTATATGACACCACATGCGCAAAACAGAGAAGGCTAGAGACTGCCAGTGGAGCAGGGAAATGTGACAGTCTTGTGTGACATTTTATTCATCATGCAACAAAACAACTATGCAGAGTGCATTTTCCGGCTGTTGGTCGGTCAAGCTTTGCAAAGAATTAGAAGAAGGGTGTTTGGATAAGGCTGAGTGCCCTCACCAGCTGCCAGCCACACTGGGCTGGTTGTGTTGTTTTGCTGGGCGGTAATTGGTGTTTGTTGTGAGCTCAGTCTTCATGGTTCAAGATGTTTATTTATGTGGTGGGAGTTCAAACCACCCCTTCTGCTGACCAGCAGAGTAGGGGGGACCTCCAAAAACCAGGTGAGCATTTGAGCATCAGTGGCAAGTGAATATTTTGTACTTCCAGGTCGCTACTATTGTAGCTCTGCAGAGTGTATTTGTAACTTCATTCTTCCTTCCGCCGTCACTTCTGTCCCTCCAAAAAATACCCTGTTTGCCCAGCACATGGCTTCCAGATATTTTGAAAGTAGCATGACATTTTCATAACTTGTTGGCTTTTAAGAAAGAAAGAAAAGGTGCAATTTATATCAAATGGCTAGGAATATGCTTTTCTTTAGGGGCGTTTTTGGGGGTTACTTTCTTCGTTAGTTTTGTTAGCAAGCAGCATGGTAGTAAGAAGAAATGTAACAAACTGTGAAGAAATCAAGCAAAAAACCAACAACCTGGTAAGACTAAAACTACAACTCCAATTTTTTTTCCCAGTAATGACAGAATGGTCATGAAAGGGGAGTTGTTAAGCAGAAGAACAAAAATCAGTTTGACAGGCAGAGCAGGTATTTTCTTTCTGTTAAGTGAGCATTTATTTCCTTAGTCTTTATGGAGAAATAGCAGCAGAAATAATATAATCATTACAGTTTAGTGGCTAGACAAAGCAGTTTGCCATTTCCTGTCTTTACCAAGTGGCAGTCACAATAGCAGGTGTTGTGTAGGGTCTTAAATATTCTCTCTCCTTTTCCTGTCATGCATCAGCACCCAGTGCAGAGCAAGTAAGTTTTGTGCATTGCCTGGTAAAATGTTTATGGAGACATCTGTTCCTGTAGGCCGGGCCTTATGCAAGTTGTTGGAAGGTCGGGAGCTTCACACTTTGAATAGGCCCTGGCTTTATGAGCAGGTAGGTGCTGTCAGGCTTCAGGCTAAGAGCTGGCCGGTGAAGAACTGAGGGCAAAAGTTCAGTGAAAGGATGGGAGGGGGGAGGTCATCATCAGTCTCTTTTGATGCAACTACCTTGAGAGAGCTGTCAGGAGGCGTTGTGGTATGCTGCAATATTGGGAGGAATTTAGGAGGTTGAGAAATGTCTGCACCAACCATTCACAGAATAGCCAATGATTGTTTCCTGCATGTTGCCATTTCCGTTTTAACACTTTTAACTGGAGATATTCTATCAGTACATTTTCTTGGCAGGTTAGATAAATTGGAACTGATATTCATTAATGGTAGGTGAGGGCTGTGATACTGAAGAAGAAAAGTTGATCATAGATCTTGTCATTTTGCCTGAAAATTATTCCATCCAGTGTTTGACCTTTTATCTATGCATACAAACATGTCATTGCATGTGCATACACATATATTTATTTATAGATGCACTTTGCTAAAATTACAAGTCCCAGTGAGACTCAAATACAGCCAATGTTTTCCCTGATGTTATTTTTTACAGTCAGGGTTGTGATAGTCCTTCCCTTTGATATCTCTGCAGATGTTTTTTTGTATATAATCCTGCAAGTCACAATCTGCTTCAGCAATCAGTATAAAAATTCATTTAAATATACTCAGTAGAGGTTTGTTTCATTGAATGTTTTCCATCATGGCATTGTAGTAGTCTTTATGCTTAACAGATGCAAGTGGTTATTTTCTAAACATGTGTTTCTAACTCTTTGTCATATCTTTGGTTTGGATAAATGGTTACAGTAATAAACTTTTTTGCACTTTCTTGAAACTAGTGTGCCCTACAAAGTTTACTAGATCAAAGGCAGATGTTAGCAAGGTTGAAAGGACAGGGTTAGAGTAAACATGCAGATGATAAACGCTCCTTTTTCTCTTTCTTTTCTTCCTCTTTTTCTACGCTTTCACCTCCCCCCTCCCTCTTCAAATTCAAGAAATACAATTGTGTCTGGGAGAGGCAGTAGGGGTTTGAGTAGAACCGATTCTCTCTCAGTGTGCTATGTCATGATTATGAAAGGCGAGTTGTAAGACAAACAGGGCAGTGGTAGGCAGAAGACTCCTGACTGGTTAAGCCTGGGCCCTGGTCTGAAAGATGTCAGTTGCTCAAGTGCATCAGCAACTTGACAGGTAAAATTACCACCTTGTCACTTTACAGTGACTGATGAGAGTACTGCTGCCTAGCCTGCTTTGCCCCTCCAGTTGTTTTGGCATAAGGCACCAGCATTTCGAAATAGCACTTCCAGATTGCTCTACTTATAGCAAATTGAGTACTATGTTTTCAGATATAGGAATGAAAAGTACCCATGCCAGAGTAATTCAAACATAAACAAAAGATGTATTTTCTTACAACCCCAATGAAATATAAATCCCTGAATAAGAGACTTGGAAGTATCAAGGAATGCTCAATAAGTGTCCTCTTCAGGATGGTATTATTCATTGTAAAATATTCAACTTAAATATACACCTGCTTATTTGATTTTATTTCTGGTAAAAATAGAACTTCATCCTGCACACATCCTGCTCATGCACACACAGTGAGCTGAGCTGCTACTGTAATTGGTTGCAGAGTAAAGGTCACAGCATTTTCTTTTGCAAACCTGGCCTGTTAACTTCAAAATGGGTGAGATACCTCCTCAAGCCATGGGCAGCTTGAATGCCAAGTTTAAAGTCAGGCTCTTGTTTGTTCTTTGCTACATTGCCCCTAAATAAAGAAAAGGAAAAGTCCCAGGCCTAACTATTGGTTAGACTTGTTCCTTAGAGATGAAACCATGCATGCCAGGGCTTTTGACATTTTTCAATCTTAACTGGACTACAGCTGAGTAGAGGTAAAGTTTGCCCATGCAGTTTATATTACAGAGTACATAAGGTGCTGCAGAAACTTAACAAGAGGGCTTGAATGTCTAAGAAAAAGTTTTGAATATCTGAATAAGGGATCTTGAGTGCCTAAATAAGAGACTACATAATTAACTATCACTAAAAGTCGTTCATATTCATGTGCTTAAAAATGATTAACCTGATATGTTACTGTTACTAACTTGGCTGCAAAAGGAAATAAGAAACTATGTTTTCTAACAACATTTTTTTTTCATGGAATTATAAAGAGGAGTGTAAGTTGTGTGGGAACTGGGTCGCTAGCAGCTCCTGTCAATCTGCATTGGTAAACAGGATATTTATGAAAAAGGGCGATATGTGTAGACCAATTGTGTTTGCCCTGCTTGTGCCTGTTTGAGGCAAGTGTTTGACCACATTCTGTTAAAAGAAGTCCTTAGAATTGAGTAAAAAAATTAAAATGTACATGTTTGAGCTGAATATTAGACCCAACACATTCTCATACAAGAACTCCACAAATCTGGCCTGTAGAAAAATAAGAATGCAAGTGTGATATCACCATCAAGTTTGTAAAGAAAGCACAAATTCAGAGTATTGAATGCAAAACTGTTTGGCTGTTTACAGCTGTGTGTAAGCAGTTAAGAAGCAGGTCATAATTCATATCTGCAATTACATAAGATATTTTGTCTAGTTTGCTTTTGTCCTGTAACATGAACTCGGAGATTTGAATCTCAAAGGTAAATTTTGAATTTCAACGTAGTTGCTCAGCCAGTCCACTCCAGTTGGCAAGAATTTGCATAAAATGACATTGCAGTAGGTAAATTTGTCCCTTTGGCGAACTGTGTACTTACATTTTCAGAAACTTTCAAAATGTAATTAAGTATGTATATAATAGATTTGTAAATTTCTATGTTGTGTGAGCACTTACATTTGCAGAAACTTAAAGACTGTAATAGAGTGTTTGTATTGTTTCTATTTCTTTAATTGTAGCCATCTTTTTTTTTTTTTAACCTTATTCTTTTTTACTTGCAGCATAGCATTAGCTGATTGGGAAAAAATTATTTGCACGCAGGAGAGTCATTTGTTTTTGTTCTTTCACTTTTCTTGCTAATTATAAATCAATGTTTCGTGATACTTGGTCCCACTTGTTGACAGTGATGGATAGCATTCAGGAACACACCTGAGGTGATTTTTGTTCCCATGAGTAAAATTGCTTCTTTCTTCCCTGCTGAATTTTCATCAAGCATTCATCATATGTTGTCCGGTCTCTTTATGGCTCAGAATCTTTTTCACCCTCAGAAACTTTAGCTTTGTAACCCAGAAGAACTGCTGAATATGGTCTTTACATAATTATGAGGTTTACAGAGGGTGGAGGTTTTTTAAATTATGTTTGACACATTTCTGTGGTCTGTTTTCCACAGACAGTATATTCATATGGTTTTTTTTTTGGACATCTGCTTATCATGTCTATGTGCAGCCATACATTGTTAGCTATTCCTGTACTTTAAAATTTCATGAATATCTGCCTTAGCTTGTTTAATGCAGACTGAAAAATAAAATGATGTGTGGTGGAGGGGTGGGGTGAAAGTAGTTGGAAAGGGTATGTTGACACATCACTCTTGACACTTTTGTACATGGAGCACTAAAATCATGTAGGAATGTCCTGATAGCCTGGATCATGTCCCCATAGCTGTTAGCAGTTAAGCTGCAGTTTTGTTTTTCCGACTACAGCTATGATTGATGCACCATAATTTTTTATGCTGCTTGACAAGCAGGATTCAGGGGTTTGGCAAAGAGGTTTGGTCCCTGAAGAGTTTTATGTAGTCAGCTGTGATGTAATCATGTCACAGTTGAGGGCTTGGTCATTTAAAGAAGCTTTCTTGAGCTGCATGTGGCCTAGGTGGAACACCGTCATCACAGGGCTGTACTGCTTTGTTGCTGGTTTTCTGAAAGCACTCCTGCCAGTAGTTTTATTGAGCAAACTTTGTGAGTGTAAAAAATTATGTCAAAATATCACCATGTTTACAATTGTTTGTTTTGTTTATAATTCATTCCCATTTAAAAAACAAACACTAGTTATTAAAGAACAAGAAGTGGCATGTGCTTAGTGACAAGTGGCCTCATTAAGTCTTTAAATTATACAACAAAAGATCAGAAACAGTTAAGAGTTTTCTGTAAAATAGCCTGGTTGATGAGTGTGTGGCTGTTGATGGGGTTGAGCAATATTGCATACACTTTTTTCTTTGCAGGCAGTAGATATTTATGGTGTTTATAATGTGGCTAATAATAAATCTGCTGGTTTTTATATTCTAGTTGCTAACATATTTTTAATTAAGTATGAACTAAGAACGAGTTCTGTAAATTTACATCTTTTGACACTATTAGTTGTGTGTACTTGTATTCATAAACTTTCTTCCATTGCAGTGCCTGAAATAGCCAAAGTTCATGATGCATACATCATTGCTGTTGAAGAGAATGCACGGAAGAAATTGGAGGACTTGTCTATCAATCACAAGGTGGTGCCAGTTGATATGACCAGACCCCCTTCATACAGAGAAGAAGGTGTAACATCTTTTCGTGCAGAACCTTGCGAGAGCAAAAAGAAAGAGACGCTTGTGCAGCAGGTAGAACAGGAAGAAGAGATTCATTTGGTGGATCCAATCCCTGAGAACTCCTTGTCAATGCCTGTAGCAGAAAAACAGCGCAAGGCCATTCCTTGGGGGAGCAGTGGTGGTAGTGTCAATGGTAGCATTGAAGGAATGGAAATGAATGGAGTCATGGAAAAGGAGGGCCCACGTAAGGGCAAGGGAGGAAAGGGCAAAAAAGAAGGCAGAGTGAACAAAGCTCACAGCAATCCAGACACCCTGCTGATTGAGGATTTGGTGGGGCGGGGAAAACTTTCATCCAATGGGAAGGCCTCAAGCCATGACTCTCTGAACCACTCCTCCCACGAGGTCATCCTGTATGGTCCCGACTCCAACACCGACTTCCAGCATAGTGGCCAGAACTCTTTTGAATACAGTGACAGCGGTCCTCATAGAGAGATGGCCATTGACTGCCCAGACAGTTTTATTGGTGCTATCAAGACACCTCCAAAGTACCCCCCACCTTCACAGACTTCTTCCAATACTGCTGTCCCATCCAGTGGTCCCCGTGTTCCCCCCACCACTCCTAACAAAATGTCGGACTCTATGAAAGACAAAACAAAGACAGACAACACACTGTCAGATGCTGCTGCTTTGGTGACAGGCTCCCAACACAAACCCACTGTTGAACAACTGGAGCGTCTTCGCAAGCACCAGGAGGACCTGCGCAAGCGACGTGAGGAAGAGAGCCGGCAGCAGCAAGAACAAGAATTCTTGCGCGTGTCTCTTAGAGGATCCAAGAAGTTGCAGGCTCTAGAGAACCGTAAGATGGCACCAGACACACAGGCACCACCCACAGGCTTTGTCAACACAGCCTACGTTGATGCAGAGGATGACTACGAGGCAGCAGATGATGTTGATGGTGTACC
This sequence comes from Pomacea canaliculata, assembly GCF_003073045.1. Lineage (NCBI taxonomy): Eukaryota > Metazoa > Mollusca > Gastropoda > Architaenioglossa > Ampullariidae > Pomacea > Pomacea canaliculata. The sequence continues at coordinate 3,886,442 of NC_037597.1, forward strand.
ATTGTCCCAAGTGCAGCCCAGGGAGCGTTACCTAAAGAAGAATGCAGGTATAGTAGCTTTGAAAAATTGTGGTTAAAGGACTTACTCCTTTTCACTTTGGGGTGAAAAGGAGAGTATTTGCAAACTCATCCACACAAGTACACATCTGTGTGTTCATCAGGATGGATAATAGTTGTTAAAATGTTTAGGTTTTGGCAAGCCACATTTCCTACTTTTTAAAGTGTTAAAGGAGTTTTAAGGTCTGTAGGTGACCATTTTACTTCATTCTTCTGACCAGTGCTCCAGGTTCAAAGAGATCAAAATTTTTCAGCAATATATTATCTACTTTTTCTTTTTACCAGTAGCAGTTATGTTTTTAGATAAAATATGTTTCTATCCAAAGAATGGTCAGCCATATCCATATCTTGGTTGTTTTAAACTTTCTGATTGCATTGCAGGTATAGAAGATCTTTTGTCAACCCTGCATCACATCCGCAACCGTCTCAACACTGGTGACAACACCAGTAGCTCCGCGGGCGGCCATCAAGTTACATTTCTCAAGACCCTTTTCCACAATCCTCAGTTTCAACAAGCAGTGATCATGCATCAGAAGATGGTCGATATTACCTCTCGATCCCCTCATCCCCGCCCCGTGAGGACTGATGCTCGTGAACTGTTCATGGAAGTGCGTTCAGCATCTCCTTCAAAAAGCAATGAACCAGCCATGAAGGAGCTGATCCAGCTTTTGAGCAAGCCACACATGAAGGCAAGTAAAGATTTTGTGTTTGCTGTCATCACTTCTTTCTCATTTTTCTTCCCATAGGTACTTTAATCCTTAGTACAGCTAAAAATACCATGCTATTTGCAGTATTAGAGCCTTATCCTCATTTGCATTAAACAAAAAGTTCCATTTGTATTTTGTGACACTTGTTTTGTATGATATTGTTTTTATTAGTTATTTTTTGCTTGATATTATCTTTACATTTTAGTTTCAAGGTAGTGCATCAGAACTGGGAAACATTTTATTATTCTAATACTGACTGTTCCACTAGGAAATCAGTAATGCTGAGATGAGTTTACAGTATTTATGACATTCAGTTCAGTCTCCCACACTTTGTCTGAAACTTTTGCTGCTTGGTATAAAGCCAAAAGGATTAAAACATGAAAAAAGAACAATGATTTAAAAGGATTCTTTTAGTGATTAAAAACTCTTTTAGCAAGAGGCTGGCATTTCAACATAGATATAGAAACCCATGTTGCTGACAGCTGGTGCCTCCATTACAAACACCCATCCATACCTACCATCTCCACTCCCCCCACACACCCACCCTTACATCTACAACTGCTATAACAGAAAGAATTTGGGGAAAGCTAAGGTACGCCAGAGGTTTGTTATTGCAACAGCTGGAAGTGAAGGGTTTCCTGGACTGATGAGCACTCAGGCGATGAGTGGACTTTTTTCACTGTTGGATTAGTGGGAGCAGGAGTGTTTCTCTCTGTTAATGTGGGACTGTCATAGTTGAAGCAGTGGCCAGTGGTCAAGGCTGGAATAAAGTGGGTGCAAGAGTGCTTCCAATGTGATGACACAGGTGCTGTGTCAGCAGTAGCAGCAGTCTTGGATGTCATTCCAAAGCAGTCGCTTTCATTCTGTGTTGGTAAATAGGGAGGATGAAAGTTTGGCAGTCTGTATTTTCACGTAAAACTTTTTACTGACAAAAGTTGTCTTTGTCAAGAATTGCATCAAGCCTTGCATGATTAGCCACTGCATGTAATTTATGGGATAAAGTCCTACAGTTTATTTGAATAGTTAGGAGGCTGCGCCTTCAAATTGTTTCGTAGCATTTTTACATGTAGGTTAAATCTTTCTATCGTTAAATCTGGCTCACAGCTAAAAGGAGTGTTCATTTTTGTAATGGTCATTAGTGTCATTAATATTTGTCACTTGCACTTTTTCAACCGTGAAGCTGAAAGTATCTCTGAGTTAGTCTAAGTGACTTGATCATTTAGAATCTAGCAGCTAATTGCAGACAGCAGCATAATAAATATATATAGGCATGAAAAATTACAGAATAGTTTATAGGTTTGCTGCTTTAATACACCTTGAAATAATTTTGTAAATGTTGAGATGTCTTTACCATCTCCAGAATCTCTCATGTTATCCCAATATTGTACAAAGCATTTTTACATGCATGATCTCTGCAAGATGCTGCCATTTTGTGATTTGTACTGATGTTATGGCTGCTGTTGCCACAGAACCTGTTGAAGGCCCATGATGAAGTGGCCGAGCGAGAGAGCCAGCCCATCTTGCACAGCCAGGACAGTGAGCTGGACTACCCACTCCTGCAACATGGCGAAGACAGTGTGAAGATCATTCATCTGGAGAAAACCAACGAGCACTTGGTCAGTGGTTATCTTCAGTTTTGCTTTGTCTAGCTGGTTGCTTGTCAGTTTTTCTCATTATGTTATAAACTATAAACAGGCTAGCAGTTTATAATTCTTTGTTTCTCTGTTTGATTTCCTGGATATGTAAGTATGAGAGGAAGAGCTAGCAGTTATTTTTATCCTCAGTCTCTCCTCTTCCCCTCCCATATTTATTGACAAAGCTATGAAAGGTTACATTTTACAAGTAAAAGATTTTCATCACACACACAGCTACACAAGTATGGATGAGAGAAGTATCTTTTTGCTGCTTGGCAACTGAAGTATACATGCAAGACCAGTTAGGCATTTGGGGAATAGTTTAGCAGTTTTCAAGCTGAATATTCTTGCCTCAGTCTTCGTCTTTATCCCCCACCCTCCTGGGCTATCCCCTTATCAGTCACCCCTCTTGGACCCTTGTCAAGTGAAGAGGCAGCCTGTCACAGGCAGACACTTGTAACTTTATGTAGTTTGCAGAACAATGCTTAGCAATCAGAGCCTGCCAGCTAGTGGGTTTGACCTCCCCACAGGCCTTGCTTGGGCAAGGGGTGGGGTGGGGGAGTTGTGGGGATTGGGAGAGCTCTGGTAGCAGCAGCCCAGTTCTGATTAGGTATTAATTTGCACAAGGTGTAACTGTGTTTAATAACAAAGAATTGCTTATGATTAATCATAGGTATTTGACTAATTTAAAGTTACCTTGTGTTAAAAATATCGCATCGCGTGCAATCCTTTCTCCTGTGTATAAGAGCCCATATGAGTGTGTGGACATGCCTTAGAGAGAGAGATGGACAGGGTTGGGAAAGGGAGAGAGAAATGGTGAGGTGGGTAAGAGGAGCTATCACTTTTCAGAAGAGTTTAATAGTTTGTCCTACATCCCCAAAGTGTGCTCTTTGTACACTTAGAGATCTTAGCAGGCAAATGTGTTTTACAAACCCCCAGAATATAAAAAAAAAACAACCTGGAAGATTCCTTGTTCGAGGAAGGGGTATGGGGAGAAAGAAGGGGTGTGGTGTGTGTTTATGTAGGGGGTAGGTGGGTGGGGAAGAAAGGTGACTGTTTTCGCCTCAGGTATATACAATTATTTGCAAAGCTTGCTTCAGATTCTAGATCCTAAGGAGTGAACTCTAACCCTGTTAGCTGTGGAGTTAACTTTTGCAGGACAACATTTATACCCTTTTGGTAATGTGAAATCACATTTGTACTCTATACTGTCATGAATACCCTCACTTTCTTTTGTTATTGGGATCTTAGAATTATAGGTTTCTTTCTCTCTTCCCTTTTACAGAACTGGTAGTGGTAGAGTGAAATTCAGTGTTGTAAAACCTGTGTGGGTACCCTGACAGCTTTATGGACTTTACCTGTCAAATTTTATTTCCCAGCATTTTTCAGAGAGCGGTCCGGTGGCGCAACGGTTAGCGCTGTTTGCGCCTGTCACCAATACAGTGAAGGTTGGCTGCCCTGAGTTCATTTCTCGTCTCGGGCACGCTGATCCTTCTCTGCACGTGGCATCTGTTTACAGGGCTGGCTGCTTGCCGTAATATAGCCTTAGCTGCTGACACGGCGTAAAACACCAATCCCCCCCCCAGCATTTTTCATCTTTGAAAAAGACTAGGCAATTCCCTATTCAGACAAATGAATATAATTTCCTTATCAGTGACACTTTCTTGGTTCATATGTATCTTCTACAAGTTGATCGTCAGTGTATGACAAATATTATAAATCCCACCAAAATTCCCTGTAAAGAATCAAAAGACTGTTTTATAAAGAAAGCATAATGTGGCAGTGTGTGTGTGTGGGAGAGAGAGAGAAAAATAATTCTAGTGAAGTGCTGTGCAGCTGCATTTTGATCTACAAGAGGTTTTTAGTTTTTAGTTATATTTTCATCCCGGATTATTATTTTAATGTTTATTATACCTACTATAAGTGTTATATGTGGCTTGAGATTGAATGCTCTGACTTTGAAACCAGCAGACCATGGAGCATGCCAGAGCAGAGTCTATGAAACTAGAATAAAAATCCTGCAAAACATCAGCTTTGACTTGCAGCTTCTGTATCATAATCACAGCATATCTTGACAGGCACTTTCTGTGAACAGAGTTCATGTGTTAAATAAAAATTGGCGTATTGTCAGTTGTAGTGCCCAACTTATTGTAGGCATCCATTTTTTCCACCTTCACACCCTATCGAAGTTCAGCAGATCTACAATGCAGTGTCATCAGAAATCTTAATGAATGAGATGAGATGAGAGCCCTTGCACTCATTTATAATGTAAATATTACTGGTGATAAGACTGTATCTTGTGGACCACTGGTTGTTTGCAGGCCTGTTCTTAGCCCCCACCGCCCGAGGCATAGGGTATGTGTGGGGCCCTCAAAGCCATGATTGCCACTGTTTTTATCAAAAGCCTGGGGGCCCTAGGCAGGTGCCTTGTCTGCCTGCCCCTAAGCAAAGTCTTAGGTGTTTGGTATTTTTAGTTGAGGAAAAAGTCTCCGATGAGAGTACTGTCTGAAATCTGTTGATTAACATGGTGCATGATTTACAGTATTAATATTGTTTCAACTTCAAACCAGCAGATTTTAATGTCATGAGATGCTGTTGTGTGTTACCAAATGCTGATGAAGATTTTACACAAATATGTATATTTTATTTATAAATGTACATGACATGTCTGATGGTACAGCTAAAGTAGCTGTCACCAAGGGATCCATTATCCCAAGGCCCTGTTGCTTAGGATGGGTGTGTTTTTAGCCCAAGGATTCCTTGATAGAACAACAGTAACTCAGCTGGGCGGCCTTCTGGAATGCAGTTATCAAATCTGGAAAGTGGAATCTTTGGGTAGTCCAGCACGTGTGGTGGGCTGCTTAGTGCTGACCTTTTGGGGAGTCACATTCCTATTGTCTTTGCCTGTCTTCAGTCACAGTAGACAATGGTCTTGGAGGGATTGAGGGAGAGGTTGGGGTGTTCCTGTTGCTGTGGCTTTTGGTGGGAGGAAGATGGCAGGTGATAAAGAATGGCCGGCATGGCAGCAGACCTCATCTTCTGCCAAATGAAGATTCAGCTTTTTGTTCCTCAGCTATCATTGGCCTTTATGATACATCCATTAATCTCTGTTGCAGACTTTCTGGTTTCAATGGTCTCAGTATTGTTGAGGTTAACATTGGTTAGCATGTAGTTGTCCAGTTTTGGTGCATATATGACTGTTATAGAGGTCACAGCAAAGCAGTGACAATGAAGAAAATGAAACAGTCTACAGTATTGTAGACAATAGATGAAAGGATCAAATGAAATCCACGCATGTAGATCCAGAATCGAAAGAAGTAAGGTGTGTGTGGGGGGGTGAGTGAAAAATGGAGGGCACAGCAGTAAGGTTTGAACAACCGGGTAGAGGAGAATTAATTCAACAAGATGGTGCAGATAAGCTTTTGAGACCAGTAGATGATAAAGAAAACAACAATGGCACAGATTCAGGATGATAGTCCAAGACAACAGCAGGAAAACATAATTTAAAGCACAGATCAACAGTATTCAGCAGACACTAAACACCACAAAAACCCAAAGGGCACTACAAGGAAAAAAAGAAGAGAACAGGGAGTTCTAGTATCCTCAAACCCGTAAAGTGAAGGGACATCACACTCAATATGCCAGTGATCATTTGTGTGATATGCATGTGTTGATACCTTGGTCACTCAGCCCAAAGCTTGTATTCAGCTTTGTTCTTTCTGTAATGTCATCCTGTTTAGTCTGGGGATAAGCTATTTGTTTTGGAGAAGTTTCCACTTGAAACAGTGGCTCAAGAGTCATGGCTATCACATTATCACAAACCAGTGTCAGTAAATTATACTCACTGGGGACACATGCATATTTCAACGACAACAGAACAATACCTTTTTTGCCTGTTGAGGTTATGATTGTATAATAGTTTCTCAGATGAAGGACTTTGGAGAGGACAACATGTAACACACCTAACAGTATTTAACTCCTATGTTCAAAACACGTTAGCAACATGCACCAAACACATAATGTGTAGAATCCAGGCAGAAAGATAAGCACATGAGGGAAAAGGAGAATGATGTAAATATATGCTAATAATAAAGATGAGATTGCCTGTCTTAAGCAGAGACTCAGTAAAGGACCTAGTAATGGCTGGGACAAGTGTCAAACATAATGCTGAATGAGAGTAGGGGTGAACTTGTCAAGGCCGTTCGCTGTTCTCCAGGGTACACAGGAACATTCCAGTCATGACCATGAATGTTGGTCATATACAGTCCTGTCCTAAGGAAGAATCTGTTACTTGGGCGTTACAATTTAGTGCAGAGTAAATTACATCTTGCTTCAGTGTAAAGTGGTCACATATTTTCCCTTGTTAATAAAATTTTTACGAGACGCAAATAAACGGGCATGCCTTTTAAGTTAATACACATTTTTCATCATATGTACCACTCATAATCTTAGTTCTCATTCACCTATCTCTAGGTATTGATAGAAAAATAAAAATGTTCTGTGACACAATCAGTGCAGTTCAGAAGCACAACTTAGATAAGGTTTTAGGATAGAATTTTGAAACTTAAAGGTATTATCTCATTGCAGTGCATTATTTTTCTTCCTCATCTGTGCCTTCATTTTATACTGGATTAATACTTGAGTTTATATATAGATATTCACTTACTGGCTATCTTTGCATAAAGAGTGATGTTAAACTGAATAGTGTATAGCTTACATGATTTTCTGGGCTATAAAAGTTCAGAAAAATATATTTGTGTTTGCCAGTGTGCATGATGTATTGATGCTTATGGAGATAAAGATTTCCTTATGCATGAGGGTATGCTGTTTAGCTGCATGTGTCATATATGCAGTAATTTAAAAATTACTCAGAGGCAAGCTCTTGTTGTGATATGCTAATGTCCCTGATCATTTAGCACAGAAATTTTCAGCGACCTTTTTGAATGAGGTCACTGTTGTAGATTCACAGCTATGTCATCCAATCCTAAATGGTGTTTTAGAGCTATCACAATTGCTGCAGCCTTTTTAGGCATTAAATATGTTGACATCAGATTTGAATTAAGGCTAACAAGTTTTTTTCCAAAGAAAATCTTTATCAGATCCAAAAGTCTGCCATTAGTAATTGCTAGTAACTTTTATTGAAAGATGTACAGGAGTGTGTATTTTTATGTACTTTTCATGTATAGCCTTTAAGTCATCGTTTTATTTATTTTAGGGAGCCACTGTAAAAAATGAAGGAGACTCTGTTATTGTGGCACGCATTGTCACAGGAGGTGCTGCAGAAAAAAGTGGTAAGAGGGCTTTAAGATAAGATTTATAATATAATAGACTGTCTTGCTGAAACCTCTCCAGTCTGTGAGTCAAAGCATGTAGCACAGTCTCAGACTTTGGTGCATGCAGAGACCAGTAATGATGGCGTGCTTGTCTTAAGCTCAGACCCTTTACTGGGGCTGCAAATTACTCTAGGAGAAAACTAGTTTTGAGTACATGCTAAAGACCTGTCTGTGGTAAATGTGTGGCTTACAAAATAAATTTGGTTTCCAGTGATGTTTTTAATTTTTGATTGTGTGTGATGGCATAAACTCAGTTTTCCCTGCTGTTGATTACACGTAATAATCTCCTCCTTCAACCTCTTGACCAGACAAAATGCATACAATTCAGCTTTCAAGTTGTGCATACTTGCGGCATATAAACCAGTTCGGTTTATTTGTGAAAAAAGTAGATTTTAAAAAAGTGTTAGTGGGTGCAGCTCAATGCACCAAAATTTATGGTAATTGTCTGTTATAGTTGTGTGGTACATGTATTTTTCTCTTTTTCAGGGCTGCTACATGAAGGAGATGAGATCCTGGAAGTCAATGGAATAGACATGCGTGGCAAGAATGTCAATGAAGTGTCTGAAATTTTGGTGAGTTGTAGAAAGGACCAGGAAGAAAACTTGGAAGAGTATTAGGCAGTATGAGAGAAATCTTTAGGGAAGAATATTGGGCAGTTGTGAAAACATTTTTTAGGGGGTAATACATGTGTATTTCATGTATCATAAACTTAAATTAGATGTATCACTGTACATTGAGAGTTATATTGAGGAATCATCCTCTTAACAGTAGCAGGTATTATTTTCTTATCAGCACACAGTTTTTGGGGATGGTGAGCATATGACATTGTTATTGATAGATTATATTGTAAAATATGACAATCTGCTTCTATAATTGTTAATATTTAGTGTGTTTTAATTGTGAATAGTTACATTTTATTAAATGTTTATTTCAGGCAAACATGTCAGGAACTATCACTTTTATGATCATTCCTGGGCATTGTTGTGTGGAACCACCACCCTCATCTTCTGACGCAGTTGTGAGTTTTTTTAGTTTTGTTTTTATTTAGTTTGGGTGTTTTATTTTGTTTTTAATTCTTTTGTCACCCAAATTTGTTTCTTTTGTTGGCTTATTTTGCATATTCAATGTATTGTATGCTAATTTTGAAATATTTTTCAAGCTGTATAGATGTATTTGAGTCATTTTTGTTGGTGTCTTTTATCATCTCATATACATCCAACCTGGATAAATATAAAGAAGATAATCTGAAGGAGAGGAAGCTGTTTCATGGTCTGTCAGCTTCATTGGTCTTTAAATGTAAAAATTCAAAAAAGAATTTTGGTTTGGGAAGTCTTTAAAATATGAAAATCCCAAAAGAACAATGTTTTGGAAAGTAAATTTTTAGTATATTAGAAGAATAGAAAATATGAGTTCCTTTGGTAGGTGGTTGAACATGTTTTTCTTTTTTTTTTCAACCCCAGATGCACTTACGTGCAATGTTTAACTATGATCCTGAGGAAGATCCCTATATTCCTTGCCGAGAACTAGGGATCTCATTTCTAAAAGGGGACATACTGCATGCCATCCAGCTCTCTGACCTTAACTGGTGGCAGGCCCACCGTGAGGGTGAAGAGGAGCAGCATTCATTGGCTGGCCTCATTCCCAGTCGCTCTTTCCAGGAACAGTAAGTCTCTTCATGTCCAGAGAAGATTATGAAAAATAGAGAATTCTCATAATATAGTCTTGCATTGTATTTGTTAAGGGTTAAATTTTTCTCTCATGACACCCAGTGGAGCTTTATATTGCTTGTTCATTTGTTAAAAGATCTGAATATGTTCTGAATGGATTTAAGCCGTCTTCGAAAGGGAAAAATACAGTTGTTGTCAAGAGAAGCATGAAGATTGTCCTATGCCATTTTTTCCAGACGGGAGACTGTGCGTCGACAGCTGCAGGCAGAGAGTAAAGAGAATAAAAAGCGCAATCGAGTCTGTGCATGTGGAAGGAAAGAGAGAAAAAAGAAGAAAAAGAAGAAGTCTTTGTATAGTGCAGGTGTTAGTGAAGGTGAGAGTTGGATGTTCATAGTTAAACAGAGCATGAAAGAGCAGTGTAAAAGTATAAATTTTTTGTTAGTGTTTGTAAAGCACAATTCAGATCAGGTAAATGGCGCTAGAGGGTGAAAAAAAGTGGATCAGCTGTCTAAATGATGGTGTTCAGATTCATGTTCAGAAACTTGAAATTTGAAGCTATTTGATAAAACATGCTTGAAATGAATTAACGTAGTGAAGGCTGACTTTGTATTTCATTGCTAGAAGCTGAAGAGATCCTGACATATGAAGAGGTGACCAGGTACTATCCGCAGCCAAATCATAAACGGCCCATAGTGTTGATTGGACCTCCTGATGTTGGTCGCCAGGAGCTTCGGAATCGTTTGATGCAGTGGGACTGTGACAGATTTGCCTTTGCTGTCCCACGTAAGTAGCATTACAGACTTGCTATGGATGATGTTTGATTTAAGAAAAAATTTAAATGATTTAACATTATGCAGCATCTGCTACAATTGGCAAATAATAGGAACATATGAAAATGAAATATTTAAAACAGAAATAGATAACAATGACACACTTTGAATGCATAAAACACACTTAGCTATTTTCCAAGTCAAAAGGTGATGTCGGCTGTAGTTATTTGAACATATTCATGTCAGTCATCAATGCATACTTTTGACATAGAGAATGGGCACTTCCACCTCAGTGCATTAAGTTTTGACTGTCACTAATATTCATGATCATTTCAAGCAGCATGGCATACTGTAATGTGGCAACAGCCTCCCACAAAGAAATAAAAACACCTTAAGAGTGCAGCGTCAGAGTCCATTGAAAAGCAGTTAGGTGTAGAAAATTCCATGGCAAAGACTAAACTGAGTAATTGTTAGGACACAGTACACAGGGACAAATCACAAACTTTATTTTATTCCTGTGTGCTTCCTGGTATTATATTGAAAGTTACCCAAGTGAATTCATACTGGCTTGGTGCTTTTTTTCTTCTTTTTTTTTTTTTTTTTTTTGAGTTTTCTTTTGTTTAAAGCCAGTACTATGATTTAATATCAACAAACCATTTCAAAATGCTCTACTGTCATGTCAGCAATGCAGTCTCATTCACCTACTCACATGCTTGCTAAGTGAATTAAGTGAATTCCCTTGACTAGTGCTTGTTTCAACTTCCATGCTTTCCATCCTGACCATACACATACACGTACGCACCTAAACTGCATTCCTGACAGTAGTAAGACAATACTCAAACTAAAATACTGAAGATAGCAAATAAAAATACAAGAGATATTTTTCTGGTAGTGTAAACCAGTGATTACAAGGATATCTTTTCTTGACAGACACCAGTCGTGCCCCAGAACCTGGAGAGCAGCCTGGGAAGGAATACCATTTCATCACACGCTCAGTATTTGAGGCCGACATTTTGAGTGGCAAGTTTTTAGAGTATGGGGAATATCAGAACAACCTCTATGGCACCAGCTTTCAGGCTGTGAGGCAGGTCATCAATGAGGGCAAGCAGTGCATCTTGAATCTAGAGCCAGAGGTGAGGATTGTGATTAGCTGTTGTTTGCTATTTTACCACAACCTTAGAGACCTATAAAACAATTGTTTTTTAAATATCTCCATCTGATCTGTGCTTTGGCTTGTCAAAAGTGAATAAGAGTAGATTCTGGGGTGTCCAACTCCTTAAATTTAGTAAAAGCTTGTACTTTCTTGTTCATCCTTGAAGCAAATACAGGGTTTAAATTTTTTTTTTATTATCCATGTGCAAACTGGGAAGAGTTAACCCTCTGAACACTGCATAAAAGTATAAGTATTACAAAGACCGGCTAATAACTGAAGACTGTGAAGACGACAGTAGGTGAAGTTTTTTTTTTTAATTATTGCTGCTTTCAGGTAAACATTAGACCAAAAAACCTATACATTTTTTAAAAGGAGAAAGTTTGAAATTTGCAATAAAAGTAATGAAAATAACCTTCCCTATCAAAGCTACAATCATGGCCTATCGTGCCCAAAGTGTTAATAGCATACACAGTACCAAAACTCTCACTTCTCACAGAAATGGCCAGGTTCCCAGTTTCACCTACAAAAGGACGTGCACCATGCACCATGTCAGACTTTTCAGCTTCACGAAAATTAGAATCCTTTACTTGGGAGTGTGTGCTCATTGTTCAGGCTCCATATTTTCAGTGCAGCGACATTAGTGCACACACAATTTGCCTTTCCTGCAAGTGGAGCCATTATTGCACAAGAAATATAGTCTGAATCACAAATCTCTGTCTTCAGTGGGGACAAGGGAATTTTATGAACAATGTCTGAGTGACTTTAGCCTAATAGTGAATAATGGAGTTGCAAATGTTATTCTTGAGCTGATAAAAGTATTTTAGTTACATTGTTATCGTCTCTCGTCTCCCACAGGTTGTGATCTAGTTTTGTATAAACCTGGCATTGTAATTCATGTTTGTGTATGCTAACACAGTTAACTATCACACATTCTAGTCATCTTAGCTCCACAGAATGTGGTTATTGCATACAGTGTGGCTTACTTTTTTGTTTCCCACAAATGCCACTAAGCATGCTGTCTAACTTGAGATATATCTGCTTGTCTTTCAGTCATTGAAAGTGTTGCGGAACACAGACCTCAAGCCATATGCAGTGTTCATCTGTCCACCAAACTTAGAGAAACTTCAGCAGCTACATCTGGATCTTGGGAAACATCGGCCGACGGTGAGCTGCCTTTTGTGGAATCTTTTACCTCATCTTTATATGGGCCTTTCATTGTTAGTCAAGATTAGAGCTTTATAATTTTAAATAGTTGCACAGGGCAGTTTTTGAAGTGGCTAGAATGCCTGTCTTGGTATGGTGAGGCATCCTAAAATAAATATTTATTATTAATTCTGTGTATCTGGGTAACCTGATTTGACCCCATATGCAGTGGGCAGTCAAGTTGGGCAACAATTAGAGCCTATCACCAATACAGTGAAGGTTTACTGTCCTGGATTCAGCTCTCATCTTAGGTAAACTTTCTTTCTCTGCATGTGGCATCTGTTTACAGGGCTGACTGCCTTACTGTGATATAGCCTTAGTTGCTGGCTTAGTGTAAAACACCAAATCCCCCAATCCCCCTACTCCCCCAGATGTATGAGCGGTCCGGTGGCGCAACGGTTAGCGCCTGTCACCAATACAGTGAAGGTTGGCTGCCCAGAGTTCATTTCTTGTCTCGGGCATGCTGTTCTTTTTCTGCACGTGGCATCTCTTTACAGGGCTGGCTGCCTTGCCGTAATATAGCCTCAGTTGCTGGCATGGCGTAAAACACCAATTCCCCCCACCCCTACTCCCCCAGATGCAGTGTAAAGTAGATCAGTATAGTTCAGAGTTAACAATTTGTACGTAAAGTTTCAAGCCCAAGTAGTGCTTGAAGTTGATGATTTTTAACATTCTAACCCCAAGTATCACTAGGGATTGATTCCAAGACTTAACTCTAGGTAGGCTTTTCCTTTTGTACTTTTGTCTCCTCTCTTGGTAAGAAATACCTTGATAAAATGCAACTCACTTGGCAAAAGTCAAGTTATTTTGATGTCTTTTAGTTGAATTTTAATGAACATTTGTATCGTGTAGCGTAACAGCCAAGTAGGAAGCACTCTCTGCACCAACTGATGAATAATAAAGAATCAAAAAGAGATTGTGTGTGTGTGTAAGAAGAAAATTGCTATGGAACAATTACCTGCTACAATGCACAAAATATTGAGCCAATAAGACAGATAACCAAACTTGTATAAGGAAATAAGAATAGAGTATGAAAATGAAATGTACATTTGACTATTTTAAAAATAATACATAATGATGTTTAATGGGCAAAGAAAACATTAAGCTTAGTATCGTTTAAGCAGATAAATTTCGGTTCTAAGCTGATCCCATTTTTTTTCGGATCCGTGCAAAATGAGGTTTTATTTTATCTTACTATTTGCTTCGTTTCAGGATGAGAAGCTGAAAGAAATCATAGAGAAGGGAAGAGAGATGGAAGAAATGTACGGTCATCTCTTTGATGTCATCATTGTTAACATGGACATTGAACGCACATTTGAGGAACTGAAACAGGAAATCTTTCGTATTGACAACGAACCGCAATGGGTGCCTTTACATTGGCTTGACAACAGTATCATGTAAAATGCCAGGTCTTTCATTGTGATCATGAAAATGGGCTGGGTTGCCCATTTAGCAGCATGAGAGAAGATTTGAAAGTCTTCTGTTCATAATGTGGAAACTAAAATTATGAAGGGGCCAGTTCACAGTCATGCCACATGTGTCTCCATTTATCTGATCACCACTTGGTAACTGCTTCTTATAACCAGTGTTGTAAGTACAAGATGATGCAAACTTCTGAATAATTAAATCAAAATAGAGCCGTATAATCAGGAGCTACCAGTTTTCATCAGGTCAGGACTGTGTGTAATTGTTGGCATCTGCAGAAATGGATCATTTTCAGTTGCAAGTTTTTCATTTGGAGTGTTGCCTCTTGGATCTACTGTTTTATTCCAGTGGATGTTTCGCCAACTGAATATTCATTGGCACAGCGATCTACATATTTTACACAAGCACTGTGTCGCAATATTTGAGCACACAGGAAGTGTAGCAATCTGTGTTGTGTTTTGTGATGGTATTTGTAGAAATTATTAAAATTTTAAAAAAACTTAAGTATCATGTTATCTAAAGGGGAAAACAGTTATCTGCAGCGGCATGAATCAGGAGGAACACATCTAGCAAGGAAGTGAGACCTAAAGAAAAAAAAAAAGCAAATAATATGGAAGGTCTTCTGCGCTGGGCTTCCTCAGTGGCTGCATTCAAACGAACAGATGAGCCACTGTCACTATAAAGTAGCCTTTATTTATGTAACCAAGAATGCTTCCATTGAAAATTTTATTATTTTGCATAAAAATTCCATGCTCCCAATTTCTTTCATGAATTCATTCCATGGGATACTTTCTATGTATGCAGCAACAGTTACTGATGTTTTCATTGCATGCAAAGTTTACAACACATGCTTTCACAGCATGTGCCGTTCTGTTCTTTCCTCTGCTGGGGAGTTTGTTTTTAATTTGCTCCTCTGTTTTTATTTTTTAAATTCTGCTCTCTTATTATATAAATAAACAGATTTTTAAAGATAAAAGCAAGACATAATTTGATTAAAAGTTGGCTGCATGGAACAGGAAGCACTGCAAAAGAATTTTTGGAAAGTTGGAAAAATTGTTTAAGCAGCATTTTAGCCACAGTAGATTGACCCATACAAATGTAGCTTCATTGTCGTAGCCTTATATTTTACTCTTCATTTAATTTCTTGAACCATCCTAGGCCTTGAGGTACACATTTCCCTATACAAGACTATGTGTGCTTGGCAAGACCAGGACATATTCAAGCCATAGCAGTGTACAGATTTTTCCCAAGGCCATTTTAAAGAGAAAGTTTAAAATAAATATGCCCACATTATATGCACAAATTAACACCGTGAACACTTGAAATAGCAGTTTATTGGCTTTGTATTTGTAACTGTGCACAGCAATTTTTATATTGAGAGGTTGTGCTTTATTTAGAACTCGCATTTTTTGTTCATAGATCATTCTGTTATCTCTAATGTACAAAAATTGACAGCCTTTTTAGGGTCTGTGACTGTTGCATAACTGCTGTGGCATTTCTTTGCTATTTAACTGAAACAAATCACTTGATATTTAGCATTTGTTTCTTCTTTTTTAAAAAATTCTGAAAGTCATATTGGTCGAAACAGCAGAATTGGAAATGCTGAATAGCCTATTGAATTAACTTTTCCAGAATACTTTGCTTTAAACTAAACAAAAAAACGACATTCTCACCTGAAACTATGTGAGTTTGTGCAGTGTCCCAGTGTTAACACTCAGAAAATGTCAAGCAGCCATGATAAATTAGCTTGTACCTGGTCAGCATGCATTAAAAAGAGAGTGCAGAGAACATTTTGTCACGCTGACATTACTTTGCAAAGTAGACACAGTTCAGTTATTTGGGTGTGGAATCAGAAGTCAGATTAATGTGATAGACTTAATGATTTGTGTATGTGGATGTGCATATATATCAGAAATATTAGAGGTTGTGTATGTTTGAATGCACATGTGCAAGGATGAGATTGAAATGGCACTTCTTTACACAAGTGATATTATTAGTATGTACCAGAGATGTGTGTATTTTGGTTAAAAGCAAAATCTCTTCAAAGCCCTACTCTTCATAATTTTTGGTTGCATTTTAAATGGTGTGATACTTTATTGTACAAAAAAACTTTTTTTCCCTTCTGTTAAATTTGTCAATTCAGTGGCAAAATTATGTTTGTGAAATGTGCATCCTTTTATTGGGTAAATCTTTCCAGGTTTCTCAATATTTTTGTATGCACTGAAGACTGATTGGTTGTGAATGGTGGCTCTGTTGGTATTTTTTCTTTAAATTGTAGTGGGATTTTTCCTGCATCTTTTCATGTGTACCTAGCTGATATCTCTCATAATCAAACAGCTGTGTTGCTGTTTGGTTATGGTGGACTTTTTACAGTGTGCTATTGATGTTGCTTATGCTTTAAACAAAGGACTGTCATTCATTTTGTTGTTTCATTTCTATTTCAGCTTTTGTGGCTGGATTCTGTTAGCTACATTAGAGGGACTTAATTTTAAAATAAAAATACTATTAACACTGCACAGTGGGACTGACATGTTGAAAATGCTCTCAGAGGGGATTTGTTTTAATATAAGAACACTAACTATTAGCACAGCACAGAATGCCTGACATACTAAATGAAGGTTGTTAATTGACATGTCCACTTTACAGGTTGGAAAACATTAAAAAAAGAAATTGGATTGTTTGGAGAGGGGTGGGTGTGGGATAGTTTTTCCTCTTCAAAATGTACTGACATAACCAGACATTAAGCTTTTTCATTTATTCATGGCTCATGATAAAGATGGTAACCTGGAAATGTGCCAAGAAAACATTTGATTAATTTGCAATAAAGTTACAAGGTGGCAGGTGTTTAAAAGAATGGAGTTGAACTCATTATGTCCGAGGGCAGGCAGTGTTTGCTGCTAGAAGAACAGTGGAAAGGGAGATGAAAGGAAAGGGCTGGACATGGGGTCACCTAGAGCGGGTTTCAGTCGATCGACATCGGTGGCGGACTCTGGTTGAGGCCTTATGTGCAACCTGATGCACGAAGAGGATTAGATAGTGTTTGCTGCCTCCTTCATCTGATCACCTGCACACATTAGATTTAGCAGCTTACTGGCATCATCTTCATCTAAATAATGCTGCTGATAACCACAGAATAGGACTTTAGGGTTGTCCGTGTCCATGTTCGATCTGTTGATTTAGTTTGAGTTGTTTTTAATCAACATCCTTGAAAACATTTGTCCTGCTGCTACTTTATATTACTGGCCATTCTCCATCACAGACCTCTCTAAGCAGCCACAGCATGTGTGTTTATGAAAAGCATTTCATAAATTTAATATTTTTTCATACAAAATGCTTAAAAAAAAGTAAAATGATGAGTCTAAATACAAATACTTATACTCAGTTTTGAAGTGCATAACATGTCAAGATGTCAAATTATGGCTACGCTTGTTGCTTTAATTATTGTGGAAAATGTCATTAAAAAATAGGAGAAAAATTCTTTTAAAAGATTTTACCAATTAGGTAAGAAGACAAGGCACATAAGCATGCAGATGTTGGCTTCCTTTCCGGCTTTTTCATGAAAATGAATCTGCTTTCTCTATCTTCTTTGTGCTGGTTGATAAGCATCATTTCTGATGAATTTTTTTTTTTTTTTTTTTGGTGGTGATTATGCATATTTGCAGAAGTAAAACGGGTTTATTTGAGGCTTGGAGCTTCAATGTGAAAGAATGTATATGCTGTCTTGCAAAGATTCTGTAGACTGTGGTAATATTCTTTACCCACACACCCAAGCCTTTGAGCATTCCACAAATCGTATCATGAAAGTAGAAGACTGGGTCCTTTGTCCAGCAATATTTGTTAAAAATTGTGTCCTTTGGGTTGATTTCATTAATTGGTTAAATTATGAAATACCATTTTTTAGTCATTCCATTATTTCAGTAATGTTTGTATTATGCATATTTGCAAGAATCAGTTTGAGAGGGTGATAATGCACAGGACAGACAACTGCTTGCAGTTTAAAAAGCCCCCAAACTGGATTACTGCTCTGTACATAGACAATATGCAGGAATGTAGAGCATTTGGACAAAGTATTCAAAAATATTGTGTAAATAATGAAACAGGAGCCTACAACTTTTTATTGTATATATATATACACAATATCTACTTATATAAACACTGATAACTTCCATTTTGCCATTTATATGAAATGCAAACATGTAATCATTTTATACAAATAAAACTATTTATACTGCATCTGCAGTCCCTGCTTTATTGTGGAATGTGGCTTGAACGCATTTGTATTAAACTGTGGAGAAATGGATTGGACCAACAGTTTTATCTTTCCATTGTTGAATTAGGAGAATAATATCCCTCGGTGTAACTGGCTAGAGTGTAACTTTTCATCGTTGCCCATTAATCTGGGTCAAGTTTTCTAACATTGCTTTGTGCATCTGTCATACTATTTGCTACATTCCTGGATTGATTTCTGTGTCAGTGCCACTTCTTTTTCTGGACAATTTCTACTGCCACACCTGCAGAACTGTTGCATCCTTATAGAAAAGCATCTTCAGCACCAGCTTCAACATGAGTAGCTATGCTAAACTGGCACACAATGAACTGCTTCCATTATTATTGCTTTTATTTTTTAAGAGCACTATGAGCAAACTACTGATGGTAGAGTAAACTTTCTCAACTTTATTATTATTTTTTTAACATGTTCTTCAAAATTCAGATGGTGTTAATTTCATGAGAAGTGTATGTCACCCTTTTACTTATATTTACATAAGTATCTAAAGTAATTTTGTTTGCCTTAACTGTTCTATAAATAAAATTTCAGTCTAGTGTTCTGGATGTAAATCCCTAAATTTTTCATTCTGGCTAGTTGGCAAAGAAGATGCAACACGAAAATGATATGTATCACACTTTATTGTAAGGTCACCCTACTGAAGCATAAACACACTTCAATCTTTGGCTAGGGGATTGTAAAGAGAATATTCCTAAACATCTTATACAGAGCAAACTCTGTGATTCACTAATGATGCAATACCTTAGAGTGCAGCCCTCATGTCTGCTGGCATTTACCTCTGAAAGCTACTTCTTAGTCAATGTTCACATGGTCCATAGCTTGCCTACAATACCAATTGATTTCTTGGTTTCTTGCTAAGCTCTCAAGCTTAGTGCTGCATGCTGTAACCAAGCCCCTAAATACAAAATACAAATCCTTGTTTAAGATCAATCCATAGATAGTTGACAGGCAGCTTTACTGTATTCTTTTAAGCACATCATGCAGCTGACTTAACAGGTCTTCTTTTGACATGGAGTAATTACTGCCTTTCCAGATCTGTCTCAGCTCATGAAGAGCCTTAGCAAAGACAGGTCCTTTAGGGACATTCATCATGAAGAGATCATGTCCAGTGACTGGAAACTTTTGAGGAATCCATTCCACAAACTGGTCAAGCAGGTCTTTTTTCCCTTTGTATTTTAAGAGCTCGATAATTCTGTCTTTCACTTTAGGTTCTTTGCCAACTGTGTCATTGTACAGGTCCATGCAGTATCGCATGGGTGTGGTTAGGTCAATCTTGTCCTCACGATGTTTCACAATAAAGGATGCAGTTCTGGTTTCTTCATTTGACATCTTTAAGCGTTTGTTTAGTCTTTGAACCTGGAGGAGAAAATAACTTATATTCTTCAAACTGGTGCTACACTAATGTTGGAATTATATGTCACTAGATGCAGCATTTATTAACTATTACATGCAAACAAGGATATAACGGTTTTATTTCTTAATGCTTGATAAACATTTGTAAACTAGCTATGAAAGAAACATATGGATAGAGGTCTTTCTCCTACCAAGCCCCATCAACCTGGAATGGATTACTTGCTAGGCTTCATCACTGATTCTTTTATCATCATTAAGTCTAAACTTAAGACTCATCTTTTCAGAATAACTTCACTGAGACCCTGTCCTGACCATAAGCATGCATAACATGTCTAATTTATTTTGTGTATGGGTGTGAGTGTTTTGTAGAAGTGAGCAAGTCTGTTATATGCGAATATGGCTGCATGGTTGATGATATATTCTATATATTATTCATGTAAAACACACGGAGCAAATCTTTGGAAAACTGCTATATAAATCTCCTTTATTCTTCTTAGTATTAGATTATTTAAGTTTATTATAAGATTACTCAGTATTTTCCCAGTATTCTCCTGATGTCACTAACCTCATCCTCTGGAGTCGTTACCATTAAATCTACAGTGATCGCCCTTTACAGACAGAATGCAGGATTGTTCTATATCTTTGCTACTATTGTGTAATCCTGTTATTCATCTTTGTTACTATTTTGTTAACTTGTTCTACATCTTTGTTACTGTTTTGGGATCTTGTTCAGCGCAATGAGTCAGCCTTTAGATGAGATATTGCGCTTTATAGATTCTCATATTATTATTAAACAAGGTCACATTGTTTGGATTTTACCTACAACATTTTGATTACGTGAAATGACAGTTATACCTGATCGACAAGCTTCCTTTGAGCAATGTAGCAGCAGGAGAGAGAAGATAGGAAATGCCCTCATTAAAGCTGGACCCAAAAAAAAGTGAGGCCTCTAACACCTTGCTCCCAAAAACAAACTAAAAATGTTGGGGACAACCTTTGCCCTTACCTTACAGGGTAGGCACAGCTTTCCAGGATCTGTAGCATTAAATCATTAATCACAAGTAGTACATGGCACAGATTTGACAGGAATGTGGTAACCGGTGAAATTAAAATACTTACATCATCTTCACACAACAAAAGCCCAGTCAGAACTGTAATTGGGAGTGGATCCATATTTGAAGTGTTAATGCAAACCCTTGCAAATTCATCAACATTCACATTATCACTCAGTCCTGCAAGAATTACAAAGAAATGTGAACAGAATTCCTTTGTTAGACATAGCAAACAGTAAACTGTAGACTTGATAAGTAACCAAATTTGACAGTTGCTGTAACAAAAAGAAAGAGCCAAGGGAGCTAGGAAATAAAAATGACTTAAAAAAGGTTGACTTTTGAAACAAAATGCAATAATGGTTGAATGGTAACTGTTAGGTTTGGTCACATGCATATGACTTTGTCACAATTCTTGTTGGTAGGAGTGGGACACCTTTCTTTTCAATATGATATAAGTACTTTTAAATCGTGAAACATCTATACACTTTATAAACTAAATTTTTTGAAAACTTGTACACAAATTTATATTATAATGCCAGTCACCAACTGTAACAAGTTTTGGCACAAATACACATTAAAATGGTAAGCACACATAAAGAATTAGAGTTAAAAAGTGAAAAAGTAGAGGAGTCAAGACACGCTAGCAGTTAGACAGCTCAACTCCTGACCACAAGGTCACCAGTTTAAAGCCTCAGACTTATGATTGAAGAACATCTGCTTTCCTAGCAGCTACTCTGCAGAAAAAGGCTAACTACTACTTGATACGATTTATCAGGGAAGGTAAAAAAGAAGAAGGAATGCTCCACCTTTTAATTCATGACCTAGATGTAGTGAACCATATTCATGGTCCATGCATCCAGGGTATAGGACTCTTTACTTTTATCTTTTAGGTTAAAATAGTTAAGCTCCTGAAAACAAATCAGTTTGTTTTATTACTCTGGAAAATTACTTGCTTAAATATCCTGAAACAAATCTGTGACCAAATTTCCTACCAATGTATTGGCCAATGCCCAGCTTCAACATTGTCTGCATGATAGGTTCATTAAAACGTCCACACAAAATCTTGCGCAGTTCCATCCACAGCCTCTCACCAGAAACTCCTAAAAAGAACAGAAACAGGAAGAGGCCCATTCTTTCTTGCATGCAAGTACTAATGAATATTTGTAATCTCTTGATAACTCTTTGTAAACTCTACAAAACTGCATCTTTAACCAAATTATATTGCAATCATTATTTTAAAAAACCCAATTACTTCATTGGTCTCGTGTGCTTTCACATACATGCTACTTTTAAATAACTCTATTTTACATAAAAAAGGAAGATAGCTTTGACTGTCACCAATACTTATTAACTATTTGGCTTCTTTGTGCCTTTCACTTGACAGCCAAACACTGCTGGGTAGATAGATTGAAAAAAGTCACAAATTCTATTATTATACACAGTCAAGTTATAAAAAGTATACAAATTGTATCTTGTGCTCTGCCTTCTAGTTTTCAAATTCAACTGATAGATTTCAACACATTTAAAAAAAACAAAAAACAAAAAACAAAAACAAAACACTTAACTACTGAAGTAAGTTTTTTTTAAAAAAGCCTTTTTAAAATTTCCTGGTCTTAAGTTAATATTTGCTCTCACCAGCCAATCCACCTTTGTTTTCCTCAATGGCAGTCAAAATATCTTTTTCATGGCAGTCTGGCCCTTTAGCAATACGGCCATAAAATCTGAAATATAAGCCAAAGCAAACCACTGGGTTCATTATAGGCCAAACCTGCTACTATATTTTATTTATATGACACAAGTAGCATTGGTCTTGGTGCTCATCCAAAAATTTGAGTACTTCAGTATGTTATTAGCAAATTTTTTGATGCACTAACATTAAAACTTTGCAATCTAATAAAACTGCTGAAGCTGCAAATGGCACTGACAACCTGTAAGATTCTATGAGCTTGAAAAGACTAGGTCCCAGTGGACCTGTATTGCTCTCCTATACAGATACAGCTTGGTCATTTCATACCTGAAGTAACGAAGAATGCGAAGATAATCTTCACATATTCTTTCTGATGGTGACCCAACAAAGCGCAAATGCCGTGCATCAAGGTCTTCCTTGCCATTGAAATAGTCATAAAGAGTCCCATCAAAACCTGTAATAATGGGAACAAATGATGAAAGTTTCCTACTGGAAATAGTAAATGACAAAATGAGCTAAATTAATCTTAAGTCTGTACTTTTGGAAAAAACCACTTCCAATGAGCATCTTATTTCAAAAGAACTAAAATTTTAGTCTGATGATTTAAACAAGCTGTATCCAATGCAATACAACAGCTATAGTTCATGTCTCAATGTAAAGCACATGGACACAAAGTGAAAAACACTGACCAAGAAACATAGCATTAATGGTGAGGTCACGTCGACCTGCATCAAGATGCCAGTCATGAGTAAATTCCACTTCTGCATGACGACCATCTGTGACAACATCTATCCTCAAGGTTGTTACTTCAAAATTTTCCTGTTAAGTATCCAAAACAATTAGACAAAAAGGGTCTCTAGTGGATGCCTTATATATCATCTAGGGCTAAGATTCAAAAACACTATATGGTACCGTATCACTTACCTAAACTATAATAATCAAAGAAAATTCAAATAGTTCATTATAATTACTGACTTCCAACGAATAAATGTGAATGTTAAGCAAACCTAGTTGTGAAAGTACTCTTCATTAGAGGGTCTAGTACATGTACCTTGTCGTTGATACGTGCTGTTATCGTACCATGCTTCTCGCCTTTGTTATTTATCATTCGCACTTTCTCCTTTTCGAACATTTCTTTCATCTGTTCTGGCGTGGCTGTCGTAGCAAAGTCGACATCATGAGGCTCTATATCCATCAATAAGTCACGCACTGCACCGCCTGCTATTCTTAATTCATGCCCATATTTAGAAAAGAGAGATTCTAGTCGTTGCAGTTCCGGTGTAAACAATTTTTGAAAAATTGGTGTGTCGAGCTTCATTGTATTTAATTGTCCCTCACGCAAATACTTTAACTTAAATCGAGATGGAATGTAAACAGTTTTAAGAGGTCTCAATCCCAGTCGCAAGAATACAGGTAAAAACTTCATTGATATTTTAGCTATTCGAAGGTTTTTTCTTGTAGTCTAAGACCTTTTTCATGTCCCTTTAAAATCTCATCTCTGTAACTTTCTTCTCTGGTTCAGTTTACTTCTTCAAGACACACAGACACGAGAGATGCTGCTTTCAGTTTGCGTCTGTAATTTTGTGGAGCTATATGAGAATGGACCATATTGGAACATTGAGTTATGGAATTATTTATGTATTTTGTCACATTTTTAACACATCCCTTGTAAAAAAATCTATTGATTTGATTTTGTTTCAAATTTATCACGCAGTATTTCTCCTCTTTCCTCTAAAAGATTTATTACTATATAGTCAGGCTGGTCTGGTCAGGCTGACTTGCTTTTCCTTCTTCACTTCCGGTACATGCGCTTCCTTTTGCTGTGTTCCTAAAAACAATATCGAAACTGTGCTCGTCTGGAATACCGATATAATGACAGAACGAAAAACAATTCAGGAGGGATACTATGTAGTATTCAAAAGGGACGACCATTCAAAAGTGTTTCAGATTTGTAAGAAAAAGTAAGTGCATGTGTTCGTGATGTAAGATCTGTAGAAGTTGCGATAGATACGTCATTATTGTCTATTCCTGCTTACAACAGATAAATTTTTCTTTGTTGAGAGCAATAAATTAAACAACACGCAGTCGCATCCCACACACCCATACAATATCTACACTCTTAACCCTCCCCCCGATCCCAGAGATATATACACTTACACTAGGTACATTTCTTAAACCTGCTAAAGAATGATATTGCAGTTGGTATATTTAAAGGACTTGGCAAAAGCACTCTTTTTGGCGACCAGTTGTTTCCATATACGGCCAGAGGGTAACATTTGGAAATAGTGATATAGTGGGTGAGAATGGTTTGTGATAATACTGACAGCACTTATAAACATTTTCAGAGGAATCATTTTTTTTTACCCTCTCTCTCTTACACACTCAGAGGGCGACGTCAGTTATGCACATTTATGACCCTTCAGCATATGTATAGCCTGGTATTAAAAAAAAAAATCAAGGAATGTAATGTGACATGCAAGAAAACACTTAATAGAATGTCTAAAATGCATGAGGAGAGAAATAAAATGTCACGATCCATCCTTTGTCATGTTTCCTTGCATTTAGGATATAAAAAAAAAAATTATAATAGAGAGGAAGAAAGGAAAAGTTTGTAGAAAATCTAGATGTGTAAGTAGGAAGGGCAGTGCCTATATAGATGAAGCTTTTGGTATTTGGTTTTGAGGTAAAGAAAGGGCCTAAATCACAATGCCAACATAGAGCTCACTGGTAAGCATTCACATGTGTGCAGTCATGAGTATTTGTATGTCAGAATAGATGGAGAATGATTATGGAAGAGCATTAATTTTGTGCATAATGCCTAGGAGTTGTATAAAGGTTTACTTAGTGGCCTGTTGAGTTGTGTTTTTTTTATATAAAAATAGTTTTCCAATTGTTACAGACATATTTTCTTTGAGAAAGCCAAGATTGCTGGGGAACAGCTGATTGGACAGCATTATGGGTCCCGGTTTACTGTTGAGAAAGGGCAGCTTATTCCTGTGGTCGTGACCAAGACCTCCATTAATGTGGCTATTGCAAGAGAAGAAGGTTCAAATTGATTTAAAAAAAGAAATGGAAGTTGTTTAACTACTGGGAGGGTGCTACTGTATGAACATTTCTTAGTCTAGAGCAAGGTCTGAATCAATTTCAAATTTTCATATTAAAAAAAATCAGAAGTTGTGAAATGATTTTAGGAGGAATGCTATTTTCATCATCCCTGAGGTTTATTATGATATATTAAACCAAGGATAGCTGTTTTACTGTTGTTGTTACAGCACTGCCAATGTAAGCAATGTGTAGTAATGTCGAGTGCTAAAATAGGTTGCATATAATTTCATGTTTATGACTGGCAGGCTTATAAGTGTCAAAAAGAAATATCCACAGCTAATGAAGAGTGAGAAAGACAGTCAGAAACTTTTATTTATTATTTTTGTATCAGCTAAGGGCTGTTATAATGAGTCTGTGATATAATTTTGTTTTTATGGGATTTTTAACAGATGGAATGTCAGGAAAAGACAACCGAGGCTTAGTGGGTTCTGAAGAGAATCAAAAGCTCTCTCATGAAGAAATCATTAAAATGAAAGAAGAGGGTGTTTGTGGTCAGGTGAGTGATTCTATCACCTTTGTTTTGTTTAGGTTCTGCCATTTAGAAGACAATGTTTTGCTATGAATGAAGTAAGGCTATGACATATATTATTTTGAAAATACCTTTTTTTTTTTTTTTGATCACATCAGCTTGAAACCAACTGTTTCTCAAATTTTCAGTTTGAAATGCATTCCCTTACATTGTCCAAGAAACGTTTTTTTTTCCTGTGGACAGATTAGGATCTTATGCACACTTGCACTCTGAAATAATTTTTTACTTGAGATTTCTTATATTTCTTATTTTGTGCATCCATGAATGTGAGCCAAGAAGTTTCTGTGTCTGTGAACTGTTTCAGGCTATTGTTGAAAAGCTGATCGAGCAGAGCGAAACATTCAAAACCAAGACAGAATTTTCTCAAGAGAAATACATCAAGAAAAAAAGTAAGAGGTATGCATTGTTGAAGTGACAATATCTAAAAAAATATTTTGCAATCTTTTTGGAAATTAAGTGTACACTCAGCCAAGCACACATGCTAATTACATTATCCAGGTTTGATGAACAAGCTGAAAGGGCATTGTGTTAGGTCACTTCCTGTTTAACTTTTGTCTTCTTTTCATATTTACGGTTGCAGTATGAGTTAGCAGTTTCTACAGAGCTTTGTTTTAAGTAGATATGTGAATAGATGGATACATGCTGGTCAGTTACTGGGCTTCAACAAGCTCCTTGAATTGACAGCTACCTAAACAAATAACTTGATAAACAAATAGTCATAAAATTTAATCATCTTGCAAGTGAAGGAAACAAACCTCTGGAGAGAGCTAAAAAAAAAACCCCAAAAAAAGTCATTGCAGTCCAATCAAATGCACAAACATTCTTTCATTTATTGTCTAGCATGAGAAAGTTGTGCTGAACTAGCACTCCTGCCTTGAAATTGCCCTCCAGGATGATATCTATTATTGTTCAAGAAAACAAAGAAGCCACAGATGATTGTTGTAGAATCCATACAATTATGTAATGATTTATTTTATTGCTAATCTCTGTCTCCCTTTTTTTCCCACACTTACAAGACACATCCTTGAGTTCCGGGTGCTGGAACCAAATGCTCACCATCTCTTAGATGTCTTCAAGCAGTCACCCATGAAAATTTGGTAATTTTAAAAAAAAGTATCTTTTCCTCCTTATCACTGGATATAACTTTGTCCTGCATTCTGCATGAAGTGAAAATCATTGTGTCAAGTTACTTTGTGGAGCTTAGTGAATCATGACAGTAACTTTGTGATAAACATCATATTTACTTTCAGCAATCTACGAGCAGATAGCCTCTCACAGCTTTTATGCTATGGCAGCGTCATGGCTGGAGCTACAATTGCTGTGGTGGAATCTTGTCATGGTCTGGTTCTGGGCTCTGTCATGGAGAGAATGGGAGGTATGTGTCTAAAGTTGTAGTCATAGCATCTAAAACTGTTTAAAAATAGATGACATTTTAGTCACATAAACTGTCATGGCAGAAGATCTTGATCTAGAAAACAGAGCATGAATTTAAAATGAAGAATTGTCAGGTGTGGCCATTAGGACTGACTGATCTACTGTTTCACATTAGTAAAAATCTATAGGAGATTGTTATCGACACAAGAACAGTTCTAGTGGTCTGGCAGTGTCGTGCAATAAACCTTCATGTTACTTTTTATGTATGCGACGAATATTATCTGTAAAAATGACCTACATTTTTATAAATTCGCTGTTCTTGTCTTTGCAGATTTCACAAAAATGTAATGTGCATAATAGAAACTTTACTGGTCTTGTTCTTTATAAGTTACAAATAATATTAATGTCTCCATAATACAGAGACTTAGGTTTTTACTTTGTAAAGAAGGTTTGTACAATATGTGGTAGTATATTTGTGTTTGCAACAAAGAGGTTTTTTAAAATACTAGCTAAGAAGGTGTCATAAACACATGTCTATCTTCTCTTTCTTCAATGTGCATAATCCATTCAAGTCTGTGTGCATAATGCCTTCATTCTGGAAATCTGGAACAATTATCCCCAGCATGTTTCATCCTTCAAACCATTTTTGTTAGGTTCAGTTGGGGATTTTAAAAACCAGAACTTGCTTTTGCAGCTATTCCCTTTTCCCCAAGCCTTTGCAATCTGAACGTAACAAACCTACTGTTTGTCTGTTTTATCTTTGAAGCATAAGCCTTTGAGGTTTATTTGTAGTTTTTTTGTGTGTACTAGAATAAAGTGCTCTTCTTTCCATATCTGAAGGCTTGGGAAAAGTTATTCACCTGTTCCCAGGAAACGATATGAACAGGTAAGTGGCCATACCATCAAATAAATTTATAGTATCCACTCTTGCATCAGAGGGTTTTTGCAATTCTAACATTTGGTCTTGGGTTGTATACTTCAGAACCTTTTGTGAAGAATATTTATCTGGTATTCATAACCCTTTTGTGGGATAAACATGGCTGGTTCTATTCCCCACTCCAATCCCACATTTTGTTTATTTAGTGGATAGCATCTCATCTAGTTTTTAAATAAAAACTTTATCCTGAAAATGTTTGTATTTTTTAATTTCATTATGACAATAACATTTTTATTTTATTTTATTTTTTTGCTAACCAGAATGTTTTATTATTTAATTTTTTTTTTTTAGACATGTGGTATCATACTTCAACTTCTCTGAAGAACATATGCAGATCTTATATGAATTTCCACTCAACAAGCTGGCGGAGCTGGAATGCAGCACAGATAACACCAGGGTGTGTTCTGAAAATCTTCCTTTATGTACGGAAGTGACGGAGAAGACTGAAAAACCTAAGGTGCTGGAGGACTGTGATAGTGCTGTCGAACAAGACGATGAGAAGAAGATGGAGACAGAGTGTGTGGACATTCCAGATGATGTCGTTAAGAACAGAAGTCCAGCTGATAGTAAAAAAGAGGCTGATACCAGCAGAAATGGGAGTACAAAGGAAGACATTGCCATGAAAAAAGCTGATGAGGCAATGGATGAAGATGGGAGTGTTCAAGAAGAAGAGGGCCGCAAAAGGAAAGCACAGGAACTAAAGGAGGTAGATAGACTATATTGCGAAGGAAGCAAGAATAATTTCTTGATGTAAAGAACAGACTTCAGCTTCTGGCCAGTCAAGTATTTTAATTAAAACCCACTTTCATAACTTCCATGAGCAACAGGCATCAACAGTTAGATGTGTTATATGCAAATCTCCATGTGTACAGCTTTTTTATGACTTGAAGAAAATGTTGGAACATGTAATTTTTATATTTGGTTTTTGATTTGTTTGTCACGATTTTATTCATTTCATTTTTGAATTAACCTTCAGGCAGACAAAGAAAGCAGGAAGCAGATTAAGACAGAAAGATCAAACAAGGCAGCAGAAATATTGAAGGGGAGATTAATAGACAGGTAAGGAAAAGATTTGTTTGTGGTCTTTAGAATTTTACTTACATTGTGAGCATAGTTATTAGCTATAAACAGTCAGATTATCTGCTATTGTGTTTGGTGAGGCAATCATTTCAATCCAGAACCACGTCACCCAAATGTTTCTGAGAACATTGAAATCAGCTAACCCTAACCCTGGGATGATTTGGTTATAGCAAGGGTCGATTCAACTTTGTTAAGGCTGTAACAATATGGTTTGTCAAAGTAAATGGTGATCTCTGGAAGTAACTGCTGGGTATATAAAAATAATATAATAACAACTGCTTTGATTTTTAAAAATGCATAAAGTGCATCTGTTGCATGACATACACCATGTGAGGTTTTTTTATTTTATTTTATTTTTTTTGAAGTTGTCTAACAAACTAAGAATTGTCAGATGTCATGTTTGGTTTACAGTCTTATCATTGCTGCCAAATACCATCCAGCAACACTTCTTCAAAGGTTGCTTCCATATGTGCCACCTTCTCGTCCAGTTGTGGTTTTCTCACAACACAAGGAGGTAAAGGCATAAACATTTTCTAGTTATATTTCATTAAGTGATTAAGGCTGAAAAAATTATATTATTTTTTTTTATTACTGGCTACTGAATTACCCAGTAAACACCTAGTTATGTTCCATTAAATGTTGAAGGCTGGAAAAATTATGTATTAAATATATAAAATTTTTGTGTTGGTAATTACTTAATTACCCATTAAAAAAAAAAAGTAGGAGTTCGTGAGCTTTCTTGCTGATGCATGTTTATGAACACAGCCTGTAGCAAACAATCCCATCCATCAAGTTCTAGGAGTTTACAATTCCATGTGCTAGTCATTTAATACCATGTATGCCTTTTGTTTATTGCAGCCTCTGGTTGAATGCTATAATCTAGTACAGGAGAAGAATCTGGGCATTCAGCGACGGCTGTCAGAAACATGGTACAGAGAATACCAGGTAGCTTTATTGTCTTACTTGAAGCATGCTTGAGTGTGTGTGTCTGTCTTAAGGAGATGAATGAGGATTGGTTAGGCTCAAGAACTCTGTCTTGCCAGCTGCATTTACATGCTTAATCATGAATGTTTAAATTTACCCGTTCAGCAATTCACATTTGACATTTTGCTTACAGGTCCTGCCATCTCGAACACACCCTCAGATGAGTATGTCTGGCACGGGAGGGTATCTTCTTACATTCACCACTGTTACAGACAGCTAGTGTGTTTTTGAAAATAAACTTGACCATCTTCCTGTTTATTTTTCATGTTCCTTGCATGCATACCTGCCTCGTTAAATGAGTGCATATGCAGGTGAAAATTACAGGTATGCATGATTAATACCAGGAATATTTGAGTTTGGTTAAAACTGTCCATAATGACTGCCTAAAATGGGAAAGTCATGCCCATTTTAAGTGTGCAGGGCAAACTCAATAACATATAGATATTTATATTTGGAGTGGGTGTGGGAAATCATTGTAAAAAGAGTAGAGATAAAATTAATGAAAATTACCGAAATCTACGGTGTATACACTGATAACAGTTTTGTTATGGTAACTTCTTTATCTGCTGAATTCTTCTCAGTATCATATGCACCTCCTGCAATAGCCTTTCTCCTAAACACTGTGCTAGCCACGTTCCCCCTTAGTATACAAGGCGGTCCAGTCATGCAGTGGTTAGCACCTGTCACCAATACAGTGAAGGTTGGCTCTCATCTCGGGCACACTGTTCTTTCTCTGCATGCAGCATCTATTTACAAGACTGGCTGCCTTGCCATAATACAGCCTTAGTTGCTGGCTCAGAGTAAAACACCAATTATCACCACCCACACACTCCCAAACCCTACCTACATGCACTGTAACATGACCTCTGGCTTGTTGCCTGAATCCTACTTTTTCACAACATCAAAGGACGATGACAGTTATCACAAACAAACTTTTATTTCTTGGAGATCAGTACAAAAGTAGCAGCGGCTTGTAATGAATTTGATTTTTTTGTTGACGCAGCTTTGGAACCGTAAGTGAAACAGATATAAAAAGATATAATTTACGAACAAGATTTATTTCACTTACAAAAGATGCACACTCCATCTCGTTAAGAAATGCCAAGATGTGAGTTGTAATAATTTAATGGGAAAAAATTGCTGCTGCACAACTTAAGGTATGAGGAGTTATTTTCAGTTGCAAAGAATTCACCAGCCCTTATATTCTAAGCTTCTGACACATTGTTACTGATGCATAAAGCAATATGAGGCATGCAAATGAAAGATTTGCAAGGCAGTACAAAAATATGAAAAAGCTGCAAAGGAATGGTTTTAAAGATGAGTATATAAACAGTTTTGTTGTGAACTGTCCTCAGTTCCATGATATGTAGAGATCAAAGTACATGCACTAGGAGAAGAAACACAGAAATCACAGTGAATAAAACCTGGACCAAAGGCAGTTTACCAATGTAAATAAAGCTGAAAAACAAGGAATTTTGTCAAATAGGAATAACACCATCTATGTTAAAACCAAGAACCAGACTGTGCAATAAAGGCAAGCTGCAACATATTTCAAACAAACAAGCATATATCAGAACAGACGAAAACAAATTTTGTCATAAATTGAAAAGAAACCACATCATAAACTTGAGTGGAAAGAATTGGAAAAAATGCTTATTCACAATATCCTCACAGAAATAAAAAAAAAAATTGCCAAGGATGGAGCGTGAGCAGTGCTTCTTCTAGAAATGGTGTTTTCCCAGTAGAGAAACAGCACTTGGATAAATGGATGAACTAGCTGGGTGTCACCTTGCTGTAAGCCACTACATCCTGTTATACACAACTGCAAAGGGAGAAAACTTGGATACATCTGATGCTGTAGCTATGCCCACATAGGCCTAGTATTTAAGTTTATTATAGCCTTGGCATTTTCACCTGTCAACACAAATTTACTAAACAAATAGGTTTAGCTCATTGCATATTTGCAGAATATGAACAAATTACTCCTTTTTTTCACAAGAGCCTTCGAACATCAACATCCACAATAACTGGTCAAATGTCCCATAAACTTACAATGTCATGGCTTCAATCTCTTTTAACACACAGGTGGGAATGTTTAAAGGCTCATATTTTGCAATCAAATGGAAGTCTGCTGGCTCATACTGCTACTGCATAAAGAACATGGTCATTTGTTAAACAAAAACGAAAAAATCATAACTTCTACAAACTTAAGGTACCAGCTGTTTTACATCACAAAAAGACAAACCTGTCCATTTGATATCATGTTTTGTGTGTTAGTACCCAGGATGACTTACATGTCAAAATCACCATTGTATCTTACAGAGAGTAAAAATAACTTTATTATGACCATGTTAAATGCTGCCAAGGAAGTATATACCAAAGCAGAAGGGAATTTTTTTGTCAATCATTATTCCACTGTTTCCAGGGATTGCAACATGCACTTGCACAGATGATATGCTTCTTAAAAATACAGAGACTAGTACTTTGCAGTAACTAGGTCTGCACAGCTCTCAAAACATATGAGGCTCAGAGTAAGATTGCATAGTCAGAAGATATTTGGGGACAAGTGAATGTCATGGTACTAAATAGCCATTTTTGTCTGCATGTCATTTCCTACTCTAGATACTATACATTACAGTTGTGTATAGACACAGATATCAACTTTACAGTTATATGAGTAATTTGCATAGCACTTTGTTTTTCTTCAGCACAATAACTCATTTATCTGAGCACAATCATTAGATTCATACTTGCTTTTCTCAACACCAAATATATCAAGAAAGTAATCTCTGCCCTTTTCTGACAGCTCATTGCCAACATCCATCATGTTTAGAAATGCAAGATTTTTTTCCTCTTATTATGACTGGAAACACTTCAAAGCAAAAAAGGAGAGTTATACTCTTCACACTTTTTGTGTCAAACAAGAGTTCATTGGAGACTTCCTCCTTCCTTATGTGCTGAACTGAGTGATCACAGGGGCAAATTACTCATTGTGTGTAAACATAGATGCTGTTTATGTCATTAAGGCACTAGAAAAATATAACCATGTGTTCATCCATATTATTTTCAGAAAAAGCATTTCATTTGCAGCCACACCAGCTATGCAAAAGAAACAATACCAGGCTGTACAGCAGAGGTGCAACATTCGACTTGCTCATTTTAACCAGACATAACATAATTTCATTTTTAACATCATGATTCTGGCAAAACCGCCATGTTCAGGCCTGGGAGATTTTACATCATCTCCAGTCTGACCCTCGGGCGAGAAAAGGTTGGGCACCACTGCTGTATAGTAAGCTGCATAAGAAGACTGTGCTGATGCACACCCACAGGAATTTTACATTTTATTTTCTGTATTTCAATTGGAAACACATCAAAGCTTAAAAAATGGTACCCTAAATTGGAAAAAAATCTATATCAGCCAGTCACACGTCATGGATTTGTATTCATGCACTTGCATGATTCTCTGGCCCCAAATTGATATAGATAAAAGTTAACCCCACATTTTGAGGCAACGTTACTGGCATCGATTTTACACAATCTTCATTTTGTGGCTTGCATTTACTGTCTATATTGAACGGGTCTTCATCTACTCAGATTGCTGCATTTATTGTTCACATCTACTGGGCCTGTAACTAACTGCTGCATTTATGCCTAGAGTGCATGAATATTGCTCTTCTCCAATTGCTGCATTTTCGAACTTTGAAACTACTCTTTGCAGTCTGATTAAACTCAGGGACATAACCCAATTAAAACAAGAGTGCTTTTTGAAAACTTTTATGATGGAAGCTCAGAGAAGAACTGTAGATTTAAAATGTCGATCTTTCTACTTAAAAATCTAAGATCATGCTAATGCTAGGAGGGAAAAATATAAATTATTGAATTTAGCAAAAATATGTAAGTTAGGGTACTGATAAAATCCTGCACCATCTTCCTTCTTTAAGATGACATGCATGAAAAGGAATAATGATTGATAGTTTTCAAGAAAACAATTCTTTTGCTTCATCCTAAATTAGTGTAATAAATAGAATTTTAGCTACAGATGAAGTCCATATTTTAGATAAATTTATATTTTATAAACTCAATGCTAACAGAATAATGAAAGTTCTTGAGTGAAAAACAATTCTTAAAATTTTTTATTAAAGGTACAAAAATATCTACACCACATGCTGTTTGTTCCATAATGTGCGAAAGGTCTTAAGTTATGTGTTTGTTCTTTTCCAGGTTTTTATCTACGACATTTTATGGATTTCTTCCCCCATTCATATTTCTTATCAATACCACATCTTGGTTTTAGAGATAACCATACAGATAAATTTAATCAAGTAAATGGATGTTGTCTTAAGTGATGTTTCACTTAAACTGACAATGTGCATGTTGCTTTTATATACAAAAATGAGCACAGGCACATACAAGGACATCTGACATCCTGCCAAAGTAGATAATCTCTTCCTGTTAATGTAGATGATTACAAAGAAGGGAATTCTGTTCACTGTCACAAGCATCTATGACATAGGGATAAGAGGTGCTGACTTGCGTCGTGCCAGCTGCACGGCTGGCTTCAAGTACTGCTGCAAAAAGGAGATGCTCAAAGGCTGTCGGTTCATCATGTCTTCCATTGGAAGCCGTTCCACATTAGAATGGGCAGGGCCAAAGTCCACTTGCATTAAATATGTAACAAGGGAATAGACTTTGGTGTCTTTCCGAACAGGCTCAATAATCCACCCACTAGACAGCATCTGTAAAACAAGAATGTTAGCAATCCTATTGTGCTGTTGGTAGACCAACTACTCTCAAATGACTTAAGCACAAAAAAATGCTTTTAAAGTCAGGGTAAATGTTTCTCCCCAAAAATAATATGTTAAAGACAGCCACTCCAGTGTAAATCCAAACAGTTTACCTGTCTTA
Organism: Pomacea canaliculata; assembly: GCF_003073045.1. Lineage (NCBI taxonomy): Eukaryota > Metazoa > Mollusca > Gastropoda > Architaenioglossa > Ampullariidae > Pomacea > Pomacea canaliculata. Next base: position 3,921,684 of record NC_037597.1, read on the forward strand.
AAGTGCCAGTGTCTAAAACCATGATGTTTTGAAAAAGCACCATTCACTAACCTTTCCTCGAATGGCATTTTCTGCAAATGGTGCAGAAGGATGATCAATTGAGGTGTAGGCAAGCACATATTTTGACCCTTCGATGCGTTCACCTTGGAGACAGCAGACATCACAGCTGTCCTTCCGTAGCAGCTGCAGTACTTCTTGATACAAATAGACTGACAGAGAAAGCATGCAACTTAGGATACAGACATTTGGTTTAAGTAGACTGATAAACAGAGAAAGTATGTGACTTGTGACACACAGACATCTGGCAGTGCCTTTAGCAATGAACACAACTGTAAGAAAGCTGTGGAATTAATGTTCTGCTGCATGAAGGGGGCAAAAGACTTCAGAAGCATTTTTAGTCTCTTGGCTTTATAACATCTTATTTTACATTTGCCCAAACTGTAGCCTCATTGCCACCATACTGCTGTGCATCTAATTCATCCTTTTTTTTTTCTTTTGGAAAACATCAAGCTTGTATAAATAATCTTGAAAGTTGCCTGAAAAAAGTCTTGAAAGCTGGAAAAACTGGTCTCTCTCTCACGTACAATAACAGCAAGAATGCTTACTATCTTCATGGTACAACTTAAAAAAAACAAAAATAGAAGCAATTAAGTAAAATAACCATGCAGTTACTTACCTATTTTTATTCCATCTGTTATATTTTCAAGAATGTCAACCTTCTGCAAATGTGAAAGCAATGGATATAGTGATTAAAAAGTAACTTGAGTCACACAACACAACACAACACAATAATTTCAAGATGCTTTCATTTTCATACGAATGTTTCAAACAAGGTAAAAAATACAAATACAAACTCCCAGACATATAATCAGCTTTGATACTAAAGTATAGGTGGAAAGATTTACCTTCAAGGTATCATCGTAGGTAAAACGAGTGCGTGGATTCCTAACGGCATCCCAAACTGTTTTTGGTGGTGCCAAGACAAATCCTTTTCCAAGATAACTGCAATACGCAACAAATAGTTGACATAAAAAAAACAGCAAAACAAACACATTTTCTTTATTAAATTTTACATTACGCATTACTGTCAGTTATTCCAATTTTTTTTCTGTTCATATTTCATTGTGGTTTACTTAACTACAGAACATCTCATATTTAAAAGGATCTGATGATAAAATGTTTCTGTTACAACTGTTGTTGCCAAGTGACAAAAGAGATTTCTTTACCTCTGGACTGATGATCCTGGAGGAGAGAGCTTCCGCAGAACTACTATGTTATTCACAAACTCAACAAACCTGAAATCAAGATCTTTGATTGATAGAGCATGGTCCAAACTGTTAGGAATTTAAAACTGCTTCAAACCACTATGGTGAAACATATGTGTGTAAAATAAAGGATACATTTTATGTATTGTGGTATGTGGGCAAAAGAAGTTCTATTGGTTATGAAGCTCGTAATGCTTCTGTTATACATTACACTGAATAATAATAGCACAGTAACAGATCTTAATAATTCATGTGATTTTGTGCCTTCATCTTGTCAAAGCTGTTTTTTCACTCACATCCAGCCATCAGATGACTCAGCCTGAGCCTCAGATGAATTCTCCAAGTCAATATTGGATGCTCTGAGAGCCTGGTGAAGTAAAATAATATATTTTAGAAAATGTTTCCTCTGCTGCACGAACTGAGGTGTCAAATACTTCTAATACTCAATACAGTCATATAGTCAATTTTACAGAAATTTGTGCCAAGAACATGTGCAGGTAATATTTTTTAAATAAAGCCAAATGTTCTAAAAATTAAATGAGTGTTTATATGGTTAACACTCACTTCTGCCATAAGCTCTGCTGCTGCCTGATTGACCATTGTCTTGTATCGTGCTAATGCTTTCTCTGTTGACAGACAAAACCGATGACTCAACACTTCTTGTTCTATAAATACAGAAATTGAGTTTCAGAAGAATAGAATAGCACATGCATGCTACAGGGTAATGATAATCACACAAACTGAAAGATGACAAGAATACATGTGGAAAATTTGATGAAAAAAAGATTTTTTTCTTTCAAACTCCATGAAAATGTCTACTCTGGTTTGAGACTACAGTATAGTCATTTGTTAAATGATGAACTGTCAGTCAATTGACTGCACAGACAACGGTGGTCTTCTAAAATAACAATAAAGATGAAAAATTCCTATCACCTAGTGACATATTTGCACAACACATTCTGGTGATGGTGTAAAATATATATAAAAAAAAAACCTTTTACACTGCCAGCCATATAATAGTTATGTACAGTTATAGTCTATTATAATGGTAATAAAACAAACATGCAAATACACTCTATGATATTTACACAGCAAAATTAAACAAGTAACACAATCCAGAACCAATAGAAATTGCACAACAAATCAGAGATCAGTAGGAGATACCAAAAATATAAAATCCACAGACAAGACAAAACACAGATCCACAGACAAGACAAAATGTAGATCCAAAGACAAAACAAAACACCGGACAGTTAGGCAAAGGGACATCACTTTTTTTTTCCAACCATGCACATAACCAACCCTTTCCACGACACACTGTACACAAAACTAATGAATTATGTATGCTGACAGATGCACAAACCAGATTCTATGCTCCTTGAACCCAAGTCCAGAGGAGGTGAAGGACTGTGGCGTGTGTGTCCTTCACTCAGTGACTGTCTGATGCCATGCCTTGCTTGATTGCTGTTTGCATAGTTGCTTACTGTTTCTTCTAGACCTTGATTTTTCAGACAGTCTCCAGAGCCAGCTGCCACTGACGATTCTTTGCCCTCAGGCTTTTCACTATCACTGGCAGATTCTGTCTCCTCCTTGATCACAGGTGATTGTTCACGGTTAAGATGGCTGGTCTTTGTTGGCACATTGCTGTCACTGCTCTTATAATGCAAAATTGATGCAGATCTTTTGATGTTGTCCTGCTCTGAAGTTCCATCTAACCCTCTTGCAATGGTCTGATATCCCATGAACCGTTTGATGTAAGATATGAGAGGCATATGCTGCCATCTGCTAGCACCTCGTGAAGTGAGAGATGCATCTGCAAGAGGACTGGCAATATTGCTTGTAGCCCTAAGGTGTGGGAGGGAGATGTTTAAAAGTGGTGTTGTCTGTACTCTGCGAAGGTGGATGTATTCTTTGAGCGAAGAGAGGAAAACAGAAGGCTTTTCATCAACTGGGATGATGCAAGACACTTGGGGTGCTGACCAGGTCACGACAGTCAACAGACAATGGTCCACGTCTGCTGACAGATTTATGAGTTTAAAAAGAGGACGAATTAATCTATGTTTTCACAGATAAAAAAACTCAAAGTAAATAAATGCCTTTACTTCATCAGTTTTATCATGACAGGAAAAAGACTAACAACTTCTTGTTGGCAACATTTGCTCTTAATCTGTGGTTGACTATATTTTGTGGCAAAAGTTTCTACAATCTAATTCCACCAGCTAGTTCACATATATTCTATGTGTGCATGCATTTCTGAGCATCTGGCCTGATAGTAACGAGAATACTCATGTTTATTTGTCACCTTAATAACCATAGTCAGATTACTGAAACAAACTGACAACTCAAGAATCATGTGGTTTAGACTTGTTTTAGAGTAAGTTCAAACACACTTTTGAAAGTACTATAAGAACTGTGCAGTTTAGCACAAAGAGAAAATCTCTTGTGACCTAACCTTGCACAGGCTGGATCAAGTAGAATACCAGAGCTTGAGACCCTTCATTCATCTGCAGTAACCAGCTGCAGCCATTGTCTTCTTTGTGCCAAAACCTTTGAACAATGTCACAGATAATTGGCCAATTCCCACAGAACCTCCAGCCTTGTGTAAAGCTTTGCCAAACCAAACTCCAAAACATGCACTTGGACACAAAACAATGTAAGAATATTTACACAGTATATCTAAAGAGTGAAAAAAAAAACTATATGTTAATCCTCCAAATCCCAAGCTTATTAGTTTTATACAAATAGCCAGCACCAACCTTTTGAAGTCTTCAATTACTGTTGGTGTTACAATGTTAGCTGTACTGCTATGAGCTTTCAGCCAGTTGTGTCTTGTTGACTTCACTTTTTCCTCCCGCACATAGTCATGCTGCACTGGCATCATAGGAAGGCCTTTTGAACGACCGTTCACCTCAAGGGAGGTAACATCATGCACACTCGATGCTGCTATCACCCCTGGTTTCCACTCACAGCTTAATGAGGCATCCTTAATCAGCTGTAAAATGGACTAAAGAGAGGAAAGTAAATGTCATTAGTCAAATACTATCTGTAATTACTCTCAGTTTCCATACATTTTCTACATTCCTACTTAATAATATATTCATGGATGAGCATGTATTATCTATCATGCACGCATTTTCTTTCCCTAACACACACACACACATGCGGTAACCAAGGAAGGTCGCTTATTCACTTGGTTTCAATCCCAAACATTTCTTTTAAATAATACATGGATGCACAAATATGCACTGACATATCCACATCTGCATGTGTGCACACACACATACATCTATATGACCCTCCCACAAAACTCACTGTACCTGTGCTGATGCATTGATCTTGTCAAAAGCTGCATAGACTTTGATGCATGGTGCGGTGGGAGACTGTGTGAAAGTGAGAAAATGGAACCACACTCGATGACCATGAATAAAACTGTTGATTTTCCATCCTTTTTGATATCCCACAGGAAAAGGCTGCACACATGGGCAAGAAAATTGCTTTAACTTTGTGCTGTTATTATTTAAGCTCATTCAATCTATCTCTTTTGATATTTTTCATACTTTCTTTTATCCCTGAATCATTTATCTTTTACCTTCTGTCCATTGCTCTGAAAAATCTATTTGAACATTTTCAAATATGACTTGGTTTGCTATTGTAACGTAACATATGGTCACATGATTTTTAGTTATTGTGCAGCAAAACAATGGAACTCTCTCCCTTTCAATATCCGCCACCTACCCACAATTGAACCCTTAAAATGTGCACTGAAAACACACCTCTTCCTGGAGCATTACTCGTAACAACAGTCCACAAATTGCTAGTCCTTTGTCACACCCTACCCCAGTTTCCGCTTATTGCTACTTCTCTACTCATCTTCCTTTACAAAATCACAATACTCCTTCCTTGTTACTAAGTTCCTCTTTGTGTTTTCTGTATTAGTTTTTTTTTTAGTCAGGATCAGTACTGATGTTTATCATTCCATCATTCATGTTGTTTGTTCTTCCGTCCCTCTATTGCTGCCCATGTCTCGTTCTTGGTCTTAAATGCTACGAGCAGCTAAAAATTATCATCAATGATGCATGGAGTATTCAAATGCTTCGCTGTGTGAATAATTTTGATTATTTTATTAATGACAACAAAATGATATATAAATTTATAACATAAATTTGTTAGTGTTGTATAGACTGACAAAATGCTAACTGTTCTAAACTGCACTGATGCGTAAATCTTGATTTCTTAGGTTATTTCTTGGCTGACACTTGGATGTGATTTATGTTTTGCTTTATTTACATCAAGTGAGAAGAGTGCACACACCCACAATGGCTGTTCATTGTCACTGATCATAGGTCCATTCTGCTACATCACTTATCTATATTTCTGCAAGTCATTTATCTCTAATACAAACTGTGCATCACCAAGCTAATGTTTAAGTAATCAGTTACATTTAATGTCTTAAAGGAGGTCATCTTGGATTATTAAATTAATTCATTCTTAACAAAAAAATTTACAATGCAAATCATTATACTTGTAACAAATTATGCCACTTGCATATTTAAAGACAAACCTTTGCATTTTTAAAGAGCTCAAGAACCTCTAGGACTGTGAAGCTCTCTTTTCTCTGTAACAAAAATTTAAAAAAACACACACACACCCACAAACAGATGATTTATCAGTATCAAGAAACAATATGTTTCCTGAACACCACTAAAACCCTCAACCCCTTATACAATAGATCTATTGTGTGCTGTGTGCCCCAATATTTCATGTGCAATGTCACTTGGCCACTAAACAAGTTCTTATTCTTATATCTTAGAGCTTGATCTACTCATTTATCCTATTTCACTTTGATTTGGTACAAAAAATGAGAAGAAACCTCATATTAACTGCATGTTCTGGCTTAAGGAATGTTTAGAGTTAATAATAGTTTGTACAGATGTGCTGAACGCATTCTTGGTAAACACTTAAGCTGTCTTTACAATGAGTTGTGTTTCCAATTATTTATCATACTCATCAGCTACAGTTATGCACATTACATTACATTAATTGACATGACATTAATTGATACAATCCTATCAGTAACGTTTTAAATAACTTCCCACACATTTCTTAATGAGATTAAATGTCAGTGCTGGATTTAAAAACAATGTATAATTACCTTGCTTAGAACATATGCTTGCCCACTAAACCATCGAAGCAACGACAGATAGCGTAGTGATAAGATCAACACGATGCACAAGACGCTTGCTGACAACGACAATGAAAATAAATCCATGACGGATTTGATTCGGCCATTAGTTGCTGACGTCCTTACCGATCGACATTTAACTTCATCAACATGCAAAGCTCTTATAAGGACTTTAAAATGTGAAGTCCAGTGACTCTTCTACTTTTAAGAGTGTGCGTACTTAAAATCCTTTCCTCTTGTGTTGATCCGTTAAGGCTGTAGGCAATCTATAATCCTGGCTTTGGACAACTCTCTCTAAAGCAACAGGTGAATTAGAGATGCGATCGCGAATCACGAAGCTATACGATCGTTATATAGATGTTATCTTCGATACCATGGAGTAATGAATAATTTCGGTGTCCCTTTTCTGATCCAGCTGCTATGAAAATAATAAAATCAGGATCAGATTAACACCAATCGTAAAAACGTCTTCTATCATGTACACTTTCACTTCTTTGACTCAAGTCTGTAGCCGAGATCTTCCCTTCTCTGGCGGAAGTGTGTGAGAGTTCAGTCCCTTCCACAAAATGGCGGCTTACTGATTCTTTAAATGTGGGAAAACCGTGTCTGTTGGAGTTATACATAAAACGTTGTGCTTTGGATTACATTTTAGAGGTAGTATGAAAGAAATAATTTTTATGTAATGAAGTTGTTTCTGGACGTGATATTCACCTTTTAAATCTTTTGCAAATTTTATTGTTGTAGCTTTGTCAGACTAGTGAATTTGCGGCCTTGTTTCGATGTACCACAGATTTTGTTGTTAGGTAGTTTCCATCTTTAACTCTTTCTCTCCTATAGGCTAAAGGCAGTCAGACCCCCTTCTATGCATGAATTTACCTCTTTTTCCAAGATTTAAAATTTATTTAAAAAAAAAAACAACTAAACAAGATAGAAGATCGAATTGAAAACGACACAAAATGTGTAGAACTAGTTCAGTCTTACCTGAATCTTGCTTGAGAACTCACTTTTATGATAATCCAACCAAAATTAGGTATATGAAGTAGAGTTTTGAAAAAGTTAATTTACACATTTCATTTTGGGAGCAGATGAAAAACCATTTTGAAACCATTCGTGGTCAAATTCTCCTTCATCTGAAGCAGGAATATCCTCTGGGATGTTCTTTCTGTTGTTATTCGATGTTACAGATGCATGATGTTCACCATCGTTGCGCATTTCAATATCGTCTTTGCCAGCCGCCTCACCATGTTTCCAATCGAGAAAAAAATCAAATGTACTTCCTTTGTAAAGGAGATAATTGTGTTCAGAAAGGCTTAAACTATCTTATTTATTAAGTTTTTCTTCTAGTTCTAAACCACGAGCTGTATAGGCCTAAAACAATTACAGCAAAGCTTGACGCGTAGTGTGACACGGAGACAAGTGAGCTTGGCGACTTCAGCCTACCTAATTTAATGCGGAGAGAAAGAGTTAAATTTTTTACATTGGAAGTAAACATGACATTGTTTGATTTTATAGGCTAATTTTAGTAACAGATTTATTGTTGTACACTGCCTTCTGCGAGCATCTGTTAAAGTGTATGTGAAATCTTTACACAGATCTCAATTCACAAGTGCACACAATTTCGCTAGTTTGGACATCATAAGCTTATTAATGCTGTTTCAAATGCGATTGTGAAAATGTGAAAAAAGGAAATGGTAAATTTTTAGGTAAAAGGAAAGGTGGCGGCAGCTAATCTGCCATGACTTCAATCATCAAAATGCATGTCTTCTCTGGGGCTCACGATGAGTCGCCTCCCTGCTACCTTCTCCAAGTGGATGAATTTCGCTTTCTCCTTGATTGTGGTTGGGATGAAGATTTCAATATGCATTTTATTAAAGAACTCAAGAGGTATCTATTATATATAAGCACACATGCATGTGTGGGTGAATGAATGGTTGATTTGTTGTTGTATGAAGTGTTTAGATTCTTCTCTAGATGATGACAATAATTAAAAAAAAAACATTTTACATTTTTGTATCTTAATATGATGATAAAATTTACTTTGTCGTAGCTATTATCATGTCTTGAACTTCATTCATTTCTTATAATTCTTAGTTATTTAATTATTGATGCACAATAAACTTAAAGGAGACTAGAAATGGATTACTTACAAACAAAAAAATCTTTGTATAAAAGGATAGTCTTGGTTAACATTCAGCGGTGCTGATATAGCTCTTTGCACCAGACATTTGAAAGTTAATAAACTGGAAACTTTTTTTTTTAAAAATAATTATTAATAGTATTATTATTAATAGTAAGAATAATGTTTATTTATAGAGCGCCCTACTCAACTAATTCTAAAGCTCAAAGTCTTTACATCCACAAAATTGCATGAACATACACTATTAGTGGTAATCAAATCACTTTCTCTTTGGGTCTCTTTCACACATACACACACTTGCACATAGACACAGAGAACAATGAAAGAGTCAAAAGATAAAGCAGGTTTTGGTTTAGGTGTTGATCATTTTTTCTTTCATTCATTCATGTAAAAAAAAAGTGCAGACCTAAACTAAACTTACAGAGGCGCTGTTAAAGTGCATTCAATGATGTGATAGAATTCAAAATAGCATTCTTCCGGTTGTTCTGTTTATTTTATCAACAGGTACTCTCATCAGATTGATGCAGTGCTCCTGTCTTATCCAGATCACTTGCATCTAGGTGCCTTGCCATACATGGTTGGCAAGGCAGAGCTGAACTGCCCTATTTATGCTACAGTTCCAGTCTATAAAATGGGGCAAATGTTTATGTATGATCTGTATCAGGTATGTTCCTGCAAATATGCAGCTTGCAGCGTGGCTCCTGTAGAGCTTTAAAATAACTCTGTTAACTTTTTATCATTTTCAGTGTTCTCCAAAATTAAGGGAGTTAAAAGGATCTTTAGTTAAAATCATTGAAAGTTTTTGGCGACTGGTCATGGTCAGCTGTTGAAAAAATTTATTTTATTTTAGCTGAGGAATTTTAATTTAATGTATTTATATCTTTTCTCAGTCTAGACACAATGCAGAAGATTTTGACATCTTTACACTTGATGATGTTGATGCTGCTTTTGACAAAATAATACAGCTGAAATATTCTCAGTCAGTTGCGCTTAAAGGTGAGTGGTCAGATTCAATATATTTTTTTTATCAAATTTTTTTATCCTTATATATCTAACACATTCCAATGACACTTGAGGAAAAACTTATGTTCCCTTTCTCTTAAAAGCAAATTTATTTAAAAAGTGCTGAAAAACATATCTCAAATTGTCTAACCAGTTTACTGTTCAATTTTTATTTTTAGTTGACTAGTGGATTCTGAAGTGGCTGGTTCAGAATCTCTTTAAAATCAGGGGTTTTTTTAACATCAGGGTTAGGGTTAGGGTTTAACGTTTGTTTGAACTTTTAGGAAAGGGTCATGGACTTCAGATCACACCCCTGCCAGCCGGCCACATGCTTGGAGGAACCATCTGGAAAATAGTAAAGGATGGAGAGGAGGAGGTTATCTATGCTGTGGATTACAATCACAAGAAAGAAAGGTGAAAGCATTGACAAGTGTTACCTGCAGTAGCATGATCTCTCCTTTTCTGTTTGCCTGCTAAGTGTATGGCCATCATGATTTTGACTCAAATGTTTATCAAGTTAAAAACACTAACCTGATCACATGACTGACAGCAATCAACACTTTCTTTTTGGATACAAGTCAGCTTTTTAAAAGTATGGACATCATTAGCAATGATCTGTTTGGCTCACTATATAATGAATGTTGATTATTTTTTATTAAGTTAGTGTTATGCAATACATGTATCACATTTTAATAAAAGCAGACCAGAATGTGTTTGCTAAAATTTCCAGATGTTACCAATTGCATTTAAGTAATAAATAGACCAATATGGCTTGACTAACATACAACTGAATGAGCAATAGTGTATGCAAGTGGTAGGTAGTGTTTTCCTGAGAGGGAGATAACTCAGACAATAGGGATAATTCTAGAGTTGTGCTTCTTTACACATGTTTCGTTTACTGTGGTGGATAAAACTTGCCCTTGCATGTTTTTTCATGAATGACATGAAAATTTTTCACAGGTAGCAGAAACTATTCCTGAGATATTTAAAGCCATAGTGAGTATATCGTAAGAAAACAAAAGAGAGGATGGTATCTGTGTACACTGCTGGGTGACATTTTTGCTTCTTACTGATGTTACAGTAATTGTTTTTTCGGATGGCAGGCATTTGAATGGCTGCGTGTTGGACTCCATTAGCAGACCCTCACTTTTAATCACAGATGCATTCAACGCCTTGTACAACCAGTCCAGGCGACGTCTGAGAGATGAGCAGCTATGAGTGAGCTTTTCTGGTTAATATGTGTGAATGTGTGCCAGAAGTCTTTGAAAAGTGTGCATTGGTATTAAAGTAAGAAAGAATTGGTCAGTCATGTTTAGCATGTGAAAGATTTGTTAAAAAAGTCTGACTCAGTGGTTAAATAGGAATGACTAATAATTTGAAAATTTGCACATTATTTAACAAGATAATCTTTTGTAGAGTGCAAGGATAATTAAATATCTTAGATTGTATTAAAAGTTATTTCCTTATAAACATTTTCTCTGTATTTCAGCATAACTTTGTCATAATTTCTGATAAATAACATTATTGGCCATCCACATTTTATACTTAAATTTGTCGTCTTCAGCAACCATCTTGCAGACAATGAGGAATGATGGCAATGTCCTCATTGCGACAGACACTGCAGGACGGATGCTGGAACTGGCTCAGCTTTTAGTGAGTACTGCTCTGGTAAACCTAAGAATTGTTGAATGTCATTACCACAGCCATTGAACTTGTGAACTTACCATACATTCCTAGCAGGCTTATGGAGTGAATGTAAAATTTCTTGTAGACAGTGCTGTGATTTTTAAGGATTACATCCTGGGAACAGGTAGACAATTGTTAAATTGATGAAGACCACCTGTTTATGCATGATACTCACCTCTAAGGCAAAGTAACACTGCATGCATACAGATATGTGGTGTGTGTGTGTATATGTATGGAACACATTGATTCAACATCATGTTAACATTACATGTATATATGTTTTTCATATGAAATGGTTGGTTGTCTTTCTTTTTCGCGCTCAGGACCAAATGTGGCGCAATACAGAGTCAGGCTTGACAACATATTCTTTAGCTCTTCTTAACAATGTCAGTTTCAATGTTGTGGAGTTCGCCAAGTCACAGGTTAGTTCAGGCAGTAGAAACACCAGAAGAATGAACAGTGGGGTTTCTTTTAAAAAATATTTTTCAAAGAGAAAATCAATAAGTAGACTCAATTCTAAACATTTTCATACTTATGAAGCTGTAGCTTCTTCTTCCTAATCACCCCTAGGGTAGCATAGTGCCGCAACTACATCACGCCATCAGACCCGGTTCTGGGCATCCATTTCCAGTTGGGACCATGTCATGCCAGCTGCCTCCCAGGCTTACGTTGTGCTTGTGTTGTATTTGCGGTTTCTGTAGCAGAGGTCATTTTATAGGGTGGGGTTCTAGCCCTATGCCCAACCCTCCTCTTTCATCCGGGCTTGGGACCAGCAGGTTACCTGGAGTTGAAGCTGTAGCTTAGTATTGGCCAAAAAAACAAAAAATTAGCAAAAACCTTCCCATGAAAAAAAAGCAGACAATGTCAGACAATTCTGTAGCTGCAAAATATTTTGTTTATGTCAAAATTTGCAAATCTCAGATTTTTCAAAATAAAATTAGAGGGTTTTTTTTTAATAATTTTTCTGTTATTTCATAATTATTTCAAGTCATTTTGAAATACGTTGTCAGTAGAAATATTTTAGTAAGCATCTAGAACAATTTAATTTGTTAAATTTGTTTAATTTAAATTTGTTGTTTAATTTGTTACTTTATTACACATCTTTGAGATAATGTGGTTCTAGACTCTCTCACAAGTATTGCGATGTGGTAAGAAGTAGGGTAGTCATATAGTCAGTCATGAGTATTTTATTGAAAGCTGAATTTTACAAGTGTGTGGGTGGTGGTTTTTTTTATATATTTTTTTTTAAAGTAGCATTGGGAAATTAGAGGAAGAAGAGCTTGCGGGATTTATAGCTGATGCTGAATTTTTATGAACTTGCCAGGTTGAGTGGATGAGTGACAAGATCATGCGAGCGTTTGAAGACAACAGGAACAACCCATTTCAGTTCAAACATCTTAAACTGTGTCACAATCTGGCAGAACTTGCTCGTGTTCCAGAACCAAAGGTAGGACTTTCTACCATCTCTTTTCAGTCAAGTGCAGATGCATGGGTGCATATATTTGTATAGTTAGGGCCTTTATAAATGTGACCTCACTGTAACATAAGTAGTTGTTCTTCCTCAAGTTGTATTAAGGATTTATAGTTTGTAATATATGTATCAGGCACCAACATGAGTGGTTTGTGAAATGGATGTTGTGTGTACAGAAAGCTGTAATGTTGGTAAAGAAAGGCTGCAAGAACTAGCATGTTATGATGAGGTGGTAAGGTGCTGCTGAAGTTAGTAGAAGAAAGGGTAATGAATTGCAACTATGAGAACAAGGGTGTGTTAAGCTATAAGAAATGGAATGTCACATGAGGTGCTGCGATGTGATGCAAGGCCTCATTTGTTGGGTAGGATATATAGAAGGAGCAAAACTATTCACATGAGATAAATACTTCAGTTCAAGGTGAACAGGGAATCATCTGCAATATTCACACTACTCAGCTTTGTAATTTTTGAATACTTATATTAATCCAGTTCTCAGAGTCTAACTTTATAACATTAATGTTGACACATCTATTTCTTTTTTATCTTCTTACATCTTTCTCATGCATGTGCGCACTCACACACACATACACACATTGCTGTATTAAATAAGCCTTCTCAGTTTTCATAGCTGTTGGCCTTCTACAGTTAGGCTCAATGGCTGTAAAACTGAATGTGCAATTTTTAGGATAGAACTTGCTGATCATTGCGGCAGGTGATTCTGGTAGTAAAAAATTAGAAATTCACTCTGATATTTCCAAAGAATTTTTTGCTCTGTACGTTTTACTTAAAATGAAGCTAGGATGTCCTCTGTTTTGTAAGTGTGCATCATGTAGCAGGTGTCAAGTCTGAATTACTTTCCTGTTGCAAAAACTCATTCATTGATTACAGTCCATTTCAAACAGAACATTTTTTTTTTTGTAATGTATTAGTTCTTGGCTGTCTTGCATACATCTGACACCAAATCCTGTCTGAGATGTGCCTTGTGGTAAAAACCTTTATTTTCATACATTGACATTAGACACTGTTTCTAATGTTTTTGTCATGGGAGTAAATTTCTTTTCTTTCAGAATCAAAGGAAGTACATAAAAGATGTAATTTTGAGGTGCTTTTATTTATAGTAATTTATGGGATTTTTTAATCCTATAAGTGGCATGAAGTGTTAATAACATGGTCAGATGATTGATGGCATGTGATTTATTTTTGCTCAGAAGGAACCATGCTGCAGATGTGTTCTTTCCCCTTAGGGCTCCCTTGCTATTGCCATCTACCCTTTAGATTGGACTGGTGTTCATTTCATAGTGGCATACTGTTAGATTGTCTCAGTAGTCCCAGAACATTACACCAAACTAAGACAGACCTAGCTTGACTGCCCTGGTCTGATGCTGCAGACATGGTACATCTCAGGGGAGTTGTCGTCTCTTCTCCCCACCAAGTCGGTGATGGGGTTCTGGAATTAAAGTATGAAAAGGCAGTGGAGTGTAAAAAAACCCTGCATGGTTCTGGTCTGGTCATTATTATGTAGCACACTTGATTGCTCTGGGTTCCCATTAGGGCAGAGAAGGATGAACCCAGGAGATACAGTAGGCCTTGCAGCTGTCCTAGCCAGAGATGGCTGCCTTTATAAACTTGTATCAGAAAAGTGTTCTTTAAGAGTTTGGGTATTTATCTCATTATCTCATGGGATGAAAGTAAGTGAAAACCTGCACTAATCACTAGGACAAGCAAAACAACTGCTTACAGTATAACCTCCAACATAATTTTTAAGAAGAGTTTGTACATATATCATCTAAATACAAAAAATACATTGTTCAGACATGAAGAAACGAACCAGTACATTAAAGTCATAAACTAGTTATTTATTAAAGGCTCTTACAATAATATAATTTGGTTTCTGTTATGGTAGAGCTGACTAAGAATATGATGTTCTTGAGTGAACATGGCTTTATTTAACTCCATCCCTCCTGTCCTATTCCTCTCCCTTGGAAAGAAAAGTATCAACGATAGTAGCAAGTGACAGAGCCAGACTCTTTAAGGCGTAAAGCAGGCTTAGTCATGCTTTGCTTTCATTAGTTTGCTTTCCTTTTGGTGCCCACAATCCAAAATTGTTACTTCAGCAAGAGCAGGCAGCTGTGAAAGTGATTTTGTCCACTCAGAATTTAGCTTTGATTTCAATGGCTCCTTAATCAGGTAAAATCATGAAATAATGTAGCTCAAAGTGAAAGACCACTTATCTGCTATACCACACACTTGCAGACTCTGGTTTGTGCACAGCACCATGAAAACTGCTAAATGTTGATCAGGTGAGGCCATAAATAAAATACCCTCATTACATAGTGATCCCCCTTCTTTGCAGCAGCAGTTTGCATATTCTGTCTTTCTCTGTAGGTTTGTCTGTCTGTAGGTTTGTCTTGTCCATCAGCAGCATCCAAGTAGGCTCTGAACGCCTTTGGTACTGTATGGCTTGTGCTGGAGGCAGGAGATTGGGTGGGCATTATCATTACTCCAAAGAGGGCTAGTTTGTGGCCTGTCAGCAACAAGACACCTGCTGCAGGTCTTGTCGAAAGATGTGGCAGACCTAGCACTGCATATGATCAGTCTTTAGCTCAGTAATATCGAGTGCAATGTCTACTCCAGTACCTGTTGTACAGTCTACTAGTTAAGTCAGGAACACTGACAAAGAAGCCAGGGGTACTTAATCTTCTTGTTCCTGTGATCTAGAGCAGAGGAACCCAGCTGGATGTTGCTTGTGCATGTCATTCTCGTACATTACTAGATATCGCTAGTGTCATCTTGCTGTAGATACTAGGTATGACTGATGTCATTCTGCCCTACCTACTACATGGCTGGTGTCATCGTCATATCCAGATGTCAGCTTGCCATCACTCTCCTCACTTCCTGTCTCAGTACTCCCCATGTTCTTACTTCTCCCACCCACATACTGACTTTGACTGGCCCTGCCCTGACTTCCCTGCTAATTAAAGATGACACGCCTCAGGTGTGCTAAGGTGTTGGAGGTGACAGTAGTATTGATTCTTTGGAAGTGTCCGGCACTGCCTCTCCGCACCAGGCAGCTGACAACCCCATCCCCGTTGGCCTGACCTCCGGTGCCTTTTGTCTCCATATTTATTCTTGTCTCCTTATATTTGCTTACTCTCTCAACCTGCTACAATAATTTTCACTCACATGTAAAACCCCTGTTGTAGAATACATGAATGACACTTTTTTTAAATTTTGTTTTACACGACAGTGTGGTCATCACAGATTTATTATCCTAATTTTCTTGGGGTCTTATGATTAATGTCTGTTCCTTCCTTATCCCGCCTCCTCCCAGTCTTACTCTGGCGAGCGTGGACTAAGCATCATTCAACCTGACGCTGATTACGAGCAACCAGTCCTGGCCCGGAGAAGGTCACGGTTGTTAACCCGCCTCTCGCGGACCTTTTGTTGCTTAGAAATCTCGCGGGGATGCAAGGCAATGTCTGGCTCTCCTCCTTCTCCCGTTCTTTGTCCTTGGAGCTTTAAACTAAGACGAGCATTTGAAACCGCAACAAGACTGCTTGTTCTTGGAGGACAACACTTACCTACAGTCAT
The DNA here is from genome assembly GCF_003073045.1 of Pomacea canaliculata. Taxonomy (NCBI): domain Eukaryota; kingdom Metazoa; phylum Mollusca; class Gastropoda; order Architaenioglossa; family Ampullariidae; genus Pomacea; species Pomacea canaliculata. The sequence continues at coordinate 3,938,018 of NC_037597.1, forward strand.
CTGCAGCCATCTTGTCATCAGACGTTGTGAGAGGCCTTCTCACGTGGCACCCGTTGTAATTGTAATTGTTAGCGAGGGCCTTCCGCACAGTTTCTTCAATGATGGCAGCCATCACCTAATGCTCCTTTCTCACGTGGCAGCTGGAAAAGAAATAATCTGCGGAAATCAGAGATTTAGATGAATGGATGAGACTTGATATTTTTGGCGCGCTCGCACGCTGGCGAGACCACACTTCTTCCCTTAAATGTAATTTCTGTGACTGAAGGAGATGACTAGGAGACATCTGATCGTCCAGCCGCCGGGCTGCGGTGCCTGTGAGCGGTTGCACCAGGCTGCACTTGTTCTGACAGGCCGACGTCGATACCTCCGTGGGACCCCCGGGCACTCTGGCAGCGCGCTGTCACCCTTTCACAGCACCTCTTTGTCTTCGACCTGTCGGCTGCGACGTGCGAAGACCAGAGACTTCCGCTGGTGCCGGAACTTGGCATGAACATCACGACTCAAACATGGCATAACGCTTGTAAAGCCTCTCTGGGGACAGGAGAGGTGAGCTTGGTGGTAGCGGGTGTCGTATATTGGAATGTTTTGCTAGGCACCAGCTAGGCTTCTTTTTTACGATAATCGAATAATTGTGGTGTATTTCTTTTACGTATAAGTAGCAAGTGTATCTGGCATTGCTTGACTAGTGTCCCATTCCTTGGGAGGCTGTCATTGCTCAGACAGGATCAGAAGGCAGCACGAAACGCTGCTCACCTCGTTTGTTGAAGGAGAGAGAAATATTGCGGTGCCGGTCACAGATCGTCTTACATATCTCACTTACATTCGCTTGCTTTCTTTGCTATTTTCTCTCTCTCACACAAACACACACAACCTTGTGCAATGAAAGTTGCTACGTGGACATTATTAATGACAGTAAACAGTATGATGAAGCATGTCTGGAGAAACTGGAGTTCTCCGGCCTGTGAGATAGATTGCGCTAAGTACTTATGAGTTTTTCTTGCAGGTGCATGTGTCATGTAGCCAAAAAAAAAAAAGGAATTATGTTCTAGTCTCTGATGTTTATAACAATACTGAAGAGAGTATTGCGAGTGTATGTGCGGATGGAGTGAAAAATGAAATACTGCTTCCATCTGCTCACATGCACATCATACACACGTGCACGCACGGACTCACATTTTAAATTTGATGTTTGCCGCTGCCCATGCTGCTTAATAGGACAATGACGTGCTTTTACCAGGAGGAATATCTGGGAAGCTGAGAACTTTATTAATCAAATTTTACGAGGAGGGATTGTTGGGCAGCTGGAGAGCTCCATAAATCAGCGCCTTGACACCAGAGGTCGTGTGCGCCGTTCTCAGCCTCGTCGTCATGCAGCCGTGATGCAGTCCGCTGGCATCATCATCGTGGAACCCTGGCTCCATAAACTTTCCTCATTTCGCTGGGAACCTTGCAGAAAAATACCGAGATGATGCCGTTTTGTTACAGCGCTTTCATTTTCTCCGCTAAAGCCCTGGCGTTCCGGGGTCTTTATTCCAGATCAGCAAACAATTAAGTGAAGCAGTTACACTGACGTCAGTTCCTGCATGTTAACTTTGTTGCTGTTTCTTGTTTCGAAATGAATTTTGCCCACCCACCCACTTTCTTTCCTCTCTTTCTTCTCTTGTCAACACAGTGGTATCCGGGAGGAGAGAGTGGTACGAGTGAAGTGTTCGGGGGGAGGTTGAAGCAGCACAAAAGGCATAAAAATTATCCAGGAGGGAAGAAACTGCTTCTGCAGTGTTTTATCAAGAAAATCTCTTTATTTTTGATGCTTGATTTCGCTGGCTGTAGGTCGTTTCATTGTCATTTTAAGAATTAATAATTCTTGAATCTGAGATGGGGGGTGTTCTTTAATAAAGCCTCCCAAATAAAATACAGTTTTTCCCTGGCATCATTATTATTATTGCGATTCACTGGCGAGATGAGATTTGTAGTTTTCCTTCATCATCTTGGCATGTCATCTTCAGTCGACGAGAAGGATTCCTTCACAATAAACTTGATGTGATGACAACCACGAAGTGACTGTGGGTCGTAACGGAGCCCATCCAGACAACTTAAGCTTGACGTGAGAAGCTGGAGAGATTTGTACTTGTCAGGATAAGTAAATAGAGCTGCTCGCGGCTTAACAGGATTCTAAAGAAACCTTTTGCAGAAGAATTCAGTAAAGATAGTGATAAATTTAAGTTCGACGTTAGGAAACGTTTGGGGTGGGGTAGGTGGTGAAGAACTACCACAGTGTAGCTTTCCTTGTATCTCTTGACTGGACCGAATCTACAGTGTTGGTCAATGGGAGGATAGAGATGATATTTTGTATGGTTTGCATGTTAATATTGTTTCAGAGTGTGTGTGTTTGTGTTGGTCTGTCCTGAGTGTACTAACACCATCAACCAACTTCATACAAGGACTGAGGCTTCACGACCTATTGCATGGCTCCTCAGCAATGACCTGTCTCCTGCTGACTCAGATGATGATTAAGAAGAGGTGCAACGATAACAGTTTTCGATGGCGCGTGCTGGAGGGAGAAATGGACTGTTCAAAATTTTGTTTGGAGGAGAGAGAGAAAAATGACAGTATTAGAAATTTCGCGATGTGCCTTGTCGGGGCTACTCATCATTTTTTCTTTCAGAAAAACTTGGAACGCAGTGGGAGGGTGGGTGGGTGGTACGGGTATTGTGTGGGGAGGGATGCCAGGTGTGTGCACGTGTCTCTTAATGTCTTGCATCGGCACTGCGCCAGCAGAAGAAATAATGGAATCACAAGACGGCGGCGTGTGAAAAAAAAAAATCAACCATGCTGTCTTCTTGCGAGGCGGTCTTGGGGAACACAAACCTAATTGTAGTTTTTCAGGCAGAAAGATTTTATTCCAAACTTCTGCTGCGTTTAATTTGTAAGGTTACCAGGGGTCACGAAAATTCGAAATCAACAGCAGCGAAAAAGAAGGCAGTTCGTTCCTTTTTTTCCCCCGGCTTCCTCCCTTTCAGTCTGATGTTTTTCTTAACGTCTCCATAATTTGTGATAAATGCATTTACTGCAAGTTTGCTTGTGAAGTCTGGGAAGGAAAAGAATGAATCACACTTGAAAAATCTTGCCTGGATGTTGGAGAGACAATGGAGGGTGTCGTGGTCAGAGCAGGGATTGGTCAGAGGCCGCGACTGGTTCCCTCCTGACCCTTTAATCAGACCACGTGACCACCACGCCTTCTTGTCCTTCAAAGTAGAGTCGACGATGAGAAGAGTTTCTTATCCATATATTAGGGAACGATAACGAACGCGTGAAGAACCTGTCTTTCTGTCGTGAATAACTCATCACACCGAGGAAGAGATAAACCAAAGTAAAAAAAAAAAAATAATAATAATCGACCGTATCGTTGTCTTATCTCACAAGGACTTAAAAATGTCGCAACTTTTTTATTCCGAAGCCATGGAACGTGCGAAGGTTGTTTGCACTTCTCTTTAATTATTAGGCGACACCGTCTTCCGCGTCTTTGTTCCGCGTTCTTGTGCCGCACGTGTACCGCCGTACCGCCGCCCGCAGCACCGCCGAGGAGCTCGGCGTGAAAAGACGACGTAATCACCAAGTGCAGATGGCGGAGACTGCATTTTTGTCTTGCATGTCATGTAATCAGGGCCACGATAAGGGCACAAGCCAGGCCTAAAACGAAATAAAACCAGCAGAAAGAACCAGAAAGCCTTCTGAAAGAAAAAAAAAAAAGAAAGAAAAGGGCATTCTTGCATCTCGTTTAATAGGCAACCCAGCGCATCATGTGGGAGGTGCGGAGGGAGTGAAGGAAGGGGAAAGGGGGTGAAAGAAGAGATTTGCTAACATGGATCCTGTGACTGGTGGCTGGAATTTGAATTTGCTTACGTGGAGGCCAAGATGGAGGCGGCGATGTTAGTGAGTCGTCAGAAGTCACCGCGTGTCGTCTTTTGTAGCGAATGGCCCTCGCCACGAGCAGGGTCAAGGCCCGAGAGTATCTTCCTTTCTCGCGACGATGAGAAGATCTGCTCGCAGAGGCGACTCTTTCAAGATTGTCTTGCAGGTCCAATGCTCGTACCTTGTCATGCCTCAGAAAGTGAGGTCTATGCTGAGGGACTCGAAATTAATATCAAAAGTTAATGTTTGATTTACAGAGCGTCCTCCTTTAAAAAATACTTTTTTTTCGTTTGTCTCAAATCTGTGATTCATTGATGATCATTGGTGATTCAGTGGTGGGTAGCTGTCCACCAACAGGGCTTTCTCAAGCAAGACTGTATCATTAACTGGCCGATCATACATGCTTACACTGATTACCGGAAGGCGAGCCCCGGTCCAAGATGCTGGCTCGTTCTTAGCCCCCGCGGGGGCCGAGGCAAAGGGCATGTGCGGGGCCCTCACGATCACACGGTTTTAGGATCTAAAGTCACTTTTTCCTCAGGGTCGTCGTCTGCATACACATTACAACAACGTCGTCAATAGTACAATCAAAAGCGCGGCCCCTCGCAGATAAGCACGGCCCTGCTCCGTGTAACTCCATAGCTGACGTGCCACGTGCGCTACGTTACTCAGGACCACAGACGATCCCTTTGACCCCCTGTAAGTGAACTACAGCCTCGACCTGAATTCTAGACCTATTAACATGTTCGTTTATGGTGTATGCATGCGCAATATACATGAGATTGTTAGCAATACATGCTCAGTTTGATTTAAATGGAATTTTTTAAATAAAGAAAACAAGTCAAAACTAAATAAATTAATTTTGGGCATAACAAGCATGACGCATGCGCAAGTAGTGGATCTGCCATATAAATAAAATATTAGCAGTTAATAACATGTATATAGCATGCATGTGTGTGTGTGTGGTCTATAGTAGGTTTAGATAAGTTTAACAGAAGCTATGGACAGAATTACACCGATGTTAGGTAGATCGCCAAATCGTGTGCAAGCGAAAAAGGCTGTACATGATTTCTTGGCACTTGCTGGGTCATGTGACCTCAGTGTACAGTGCCTGGAGATGCTACTTTTCCATCGCAGATAACAGTCTTCCGGACAGAATATTAATAAACTGTCTCTTTTCTTCTAGGCCTATCTCAGTGCGCCTTTCTTTAGATATACAAATATGTGTGTACATGTAGGCACAAGATGCAGACAGAAGACAGGGCTGGCAACGCTAGTTGTGCATTCTTCACACATCCCTTTCTTCTTCACGAGCCTCTCGAGTGGTGTGATGCTCGCGCTGGGGTATGGAGGAAATGGGGTTGGGGAACGAGATGAGGTGGTGGAGGCAGTTCCAAGCTCTCCCCCTCTTCTTGTCAGATGGTTCCACTTTTCAAAAGACCCATTGATATTTGAAAGCCTGGATCCTGTACAAGGCTGTGATCGCCAGGTTGGAGGCTTCCAGTTGGCACCAACTTGCCCACATCGCCGGCAGGGTTCCTGTCCCAGAAGTTGTTCCATTTAATTGGCGGTGGCTATGAGAAGGCCGTAGGCACGGGTTTTAGGTCTGCAGCTATCAACTCGGTGTCCTCAACACACTTTTCCACCTCCTCTCTTTCCAATCCTCCCACCTGCAGCAGAAGTGATTTCATTTTCATCGCGCGACGTCCCCTTCCCCGTCGCCCTCTTCCTCCCCACCTCACACCCCTCCCAGCTCTTAAATTTGAATGTCACGAGGCTTGGGGCACTCGGCTAGCACGAATGATGCCAAGGCTGGCAGAGGAAAAAAAATGTGACTATCGACAAGTTAAATGTTCGGCTTGATGTCTGGTGTAACAGAACAGATGGTGACTCCATCGACAGGTCTAAGTGTTGAAATGTCTGACTAAGACAGAACATATGGCGTCTGATAGGACAAGTTAAATTGTTCGGCTTGATGTCTGGTCTAACAAAAAACAGGTGTTGTGGTGTTAAAATGTCTGACAAAGAACATATAGTGACCGTCCATCGACAACTTAAAGTCTGTTGCTTAATTAATGCTTGCTTTAACGAACCCACGGAAGACACGCCCTTGCGGGCTTTGTGCTTTCGCGCGCATCGGTTGTCTCTCATTGCTGCCTTAATTTCAGTGTAATATTTCAGTGTTATCGCAGATGCATTCGAAATCATTTATTTTGCTTCTTTGCTTGCTTGATTGATTGACTGACTACGAGTTTGCGTGAGAGCTGGAGAGCAGGTTCAGGGAGTGTGGGATGAAAGTCATAAATCGTCGTTTGTGAGTTCCCAGATATTAATACGGGGCCTTCACGTGATGATCACGTCGCCGTTTATGGACAAAATTCGAGATGAACACAGACCGGACACATCTTGTTGGGGCTAGGGGGTGGGTGTGTGGGGTAGAGGCGGGGGCGGGATGGATGAAACAGAAAGGAGGGCATCGTCTCGCATCACTTGAAAATGTGACACTTGGATCCCGGGTCTTGTGATTCCATTTCTGCCTTTGTCAGCCGCTTGTGTCTTGAACAGTCTTTTGACTGGGCTAAGTTTCCACGGTACTGCGAATAAACACGTCTGCAGATGACACAAAAAGTTGTAAATATTTTAGTGATCCTGTAATGGCATCGGAATAGAGCACTTCTATTTTAGGAGCTTGAAGTGTGTGACTGTATATGTGTGTGTATGTTGTAGGTGTGTATGTGGAGTATGTATGTGTGTGTATGTATGGTCGGGTTTTTAACATGATGCTAGTTACCCATCATTCCCTTCCTTTGTCCAGGTTCTCCCTGTGTAGATGTTGTAGATGTTACTATTTTAGGCGTCTCAGGTGTCTACGTTTCTATGCGCTGGCATGCAAAAACTCAGATGAGATTGCTCCGGTTTTTTTCCCACACAGGTTTTCTTCTGTTGTTTTTGTTTCTGAAGTTATTCACCTGCTGCTGGTGGTCAGGTGTAAGGTGTCACCACTTACGACTAGTCTGGATTGTGGGGGCATAGGCTATCTTGATTTTGAACATTTCGTAACATTCATATATCACGATATCACAAGAGTGTAGTCAGCACTCTGATTACATTTAATGAGATAAAATATTTCATAGAACAGGCGCGAAATCAGACTGGAATATGTGTACAAGGGAGAAGAAAATCACAGATTCAAGTCAACAATGTGAAAAAAAAAGGTTTCCAAAGAAACACAAAGATCCACTACATGCTCTCAGAACCATGAATTATTAGGACATCCACAGTGCGATGTTAAGTTAATGGCTTTTCTCAATTCGTGGCTCCATCTGTGTAAAGTGTTCTGCTTTCAAGTGCTAGAAGAACTTTCTAGCAAAGTGCACATGAATAGCCAGGTTATGAAATCGGATGAAGTGGCAGTGTAGGCGTATGCGAAATCTGCTTCAGCACCAGTTTTTGTTTGTCTGTCTGTCTGTCTGTGTCTGTCTGTCTGTCTGTCTGTCTGTTTGTTTGTTTGTTTGTTTGTTTGTTTGTTTGTTTGTTTGTTTGTTTGATTGTGAAGAATTCAAATTTTACGGCGTGCTGTCTGATTGGCTGCTGCATGGAGGATAGGCCACATTGAGACATGGACATCACGGAAGCGTATCAGAGACGTCCGCAACTCACTTGTCGCACTATCGGGTTTGGTGACCAGTGAATAACGGTCACAGCGGGACCAACGATTTTGATGATTTGCGAAAATGACCGCACGCAGCACACAAGACTCACGTCCACGAAACTTCACTAAACACGTGTGCTGTGGGAGCGACCGCATAGCAAAGAAAACAAAGAAACAAACAATTCCATAACTGGAAAGTGTCCACGTGTATGGCTGGCTGGACCTGCCAGGGATCTCCGAGGACAACCAGTAACGCAACACTGCAGCTTGGCATGTTTTAAGGTACGATATATTGCAGTGTATTGCCCCACACCCTGTAAAGTGCCTCTGTGGCTCACTGGCTTTGCCAAGGGTCTTAATGATGACCACTTGTAACAAAGCTTCCAGTATGATGACATGCATGAACAGACACAACTGCAATCAACTTCAAAACGCCGAGCTCACCCAGCTAGGGTCTTGGGTGGGAAGCCCACTGTTCTGTAAGACGTGTGTAGGGTTTGGGTGCGTACCCTTCACCCCTGCGTCCCAGTCTTCGAATTGGCAGACTGTAAAGGCAATAGCTTGGTAATACGCGATCAACATTTTTCTCAGAGAGCAGAAAATAATGCACATGTTCGCCTTATCTTGTCAAATATCTACCTTTGTCACGTAGAAATCGTTGACAAGAAGTGTCAGAACAGCCGTCGCAATGGAAGGGGTGGGTTGGAGGGGAGAGTGAAGGAGCGAGGCTCACAAAGTCTTTATCCTGCCGTTTTCGCCATTGTAAGGTTCACATACCTTCGTCAACACCTGTAATTACACGTGATCCAGGTCAGATACGCAGTTTTACAAACACCTGCTAGCCACGGGACTTGGCTCGGATGTTAGGTGTTTACATCCTTGTCGAACACCCTGTATCTTGCTGGCAGAGTATACCGTACACCCCACCTGACGAACACCTAGAGCTTGGCTGAAGACTGTTGGTCTGTCGCGGGGCAGACGCCAGACGCGGGGCCAGGAGGCTGGTAACAAGACTGGTTGGCGACATTCGTCGTCTTTGAGAAGTACCCCATGGAGATGGACTCCCCCTGCGTGCGCCCAGGGCGCTTCCAGCACAAGGTGTAGCCAAAGAACTTGCCCAGCTCCTTCTTGAAGTTGTCGTTGAGCCAGCCGTACAGGAAAGGGTTGACGCAGGCGCTGCCCATGGCGAAGATCTTAAGCAGGAGGTCGACGAGGCGGAAGTACTTGCCCTTGACCAGCAGCTGGTTGAACTCGGACGTGAGGCTAAAGAGGTTCCAGGGCAGCCAGCACAGGGTAAAGGTCAGGACGACGGTGATGAGGATGCGGTTGGTGCGCAAGTTCCGGCGCGTCTCGTTCCGCTTGAGCGGGCGGTTGCGGAGGACCGTGCAGAGGCGGCGGTAGAAGACCGAGGTGAAGACGAGCGGCAGGACGAACTGCAAGAGGATGACGATGACCGAGTAGGTCTGCTTCTGCGGCAGCGACGGCCAGGCCTCCACGCAGTACACCTTGTGCGTGTCGATGAAATGGTCGATGATAACGGCGCGGGTGTAGACCATCATCGGCACGGACAGCGCCACGGTGAAGACGACGATGGCGCTGGCGATGAGGATGGCGCTGCGCACGGTCATGCGGCGCTTGAAGGGGTAGACGATGAGCATGTAGCGGTCAATGGCGATCATCAGGATGAAGAGGGAGGAGGCGAACATGGGCACGGCGAAGGTGGTCATGGCGATGTGGCACAGCGGCCGCCCGAAGGCCCAGTTGTCTGTCAGCTGGTAGTGCAGCTGCAGCGGCAGGTTGAACACGCACAGCGCCACGTCGGCCAGCCCCAGCGCCACGATGAAGACGTTGGTGACGGTGTGCAGCTGGCGGTAGCGGATGATGACCACCACCACCAGCACGTTGGCCATGCAACCGAACACAATGACTATGACGTAGAGGGCGATGACCGCCGCCTGCAAACACACACACACATACGGTCAGATCATAGCATAAATAATAAAGACTGCATCATGTGTTGGTATTAAATACATGAGTGTATACTTTCCACCTTGCTTATCTATCGAGTAACGTGTCCCCAGTATTACCTTCCATCGCTGATCGTGTAGAACCTCCCACTCCTTTCTCCAGTCGTAGTAGACGTCCAGGAAGGTGATGTTTGTGATGTTATCGTACATTCCAAAGAGAAGCGGGAGTTCAATCTGTCCGTAGGCAGTCATAAAGTCGCCGGCACCGCGTCTCAATGAGTTCATCCTTGACTTGCACCCACACCCGCACAGACACCCTCGTCTGCACGAACTTGACCTGCACCTCCCCCGGCGCTGGTTGTTGACCTGCCCTCACGACCTCAACAAGTTCATTGACTCCTTCACTTGTACGTAGACATACTCTCTTACAAAGTTTATCATTGAGTTGAGTTCACTCTTCCGCGAAGTTCGGGTAGTTGTCACTTGGGTGGCGGTCGGGTGCCAGGGGGCTGTGTGATCTGTCCGCGCCTGTCTCATTCCTGACATAGGAGTCAGGTTTCCCTGGCAACGTGTGAACTGATGATAGCATTCGATGATGCAGAGTTTATGTTCAGAAATTAGCACCGGCTTCTGAACCATTCACGAATTGTGAGTGAAATTTCTTGGCCTCGTTTCATCCAACTTTCAGCTTATTAATATACGTTGTACATGCTTTGATGAAGCGCACTTGTACTTTATTCTTTTGTCTTTTCCTTTTCCCACAGCGAAAGAACATCCGCAGGAGAGGTCTTTCACCACTCAGAGTTCACTTTAATTATCTTCGTTTTGCCACCAAGAATATTTGTCATCAAACGAAAAATTCGACGTTTGGCTTAAAAGTAAATAGATAAATTATGGAATGGCCAGTGACCAGGCTGTCTGTAGAAAGGGGAGAAATGACTTTGTGACTTTGCTGAAAGCTTCTCATGACATATGGTTATACAGAATACCTTTTTTCAGCCAGAACCAGCAGTGCTATGATCTCTGTAAACAACACGCTTCCTTTTTGGGTTGGTAGTAGCTGTCCAGCTCCACATTATCACATTCTCCAACGACTGACATGTCCACTCAGTGGGTGGGTGTCACGTGATCAACTTCTTTCCTATTCCGGAATCCGTACAACAGAATGAAACAACAATAATTTGCGCTGACACTTTTTTACATCCTAGCTTGTGACTAGACTGCACTTTAGTCATGGGAAATACGGTGGGTTCTTTCCAAGCACGAAGATAAAAAGTAAATAAATAAAATAACAGCGGGTTATTATTCGTCGTTCTTAACACTGTCGAGGGCTCGATGTATGTAGTAGACGAAGAGACTCAATTAGAGGGACCTTTTGGTCAAAAACTTTTAAACAAAAGTTTGGATAAGTCTATGGCCACGAGGGAATTTGTTTCGGAGGTGAAAGTTAACTTGCGTGGAACATCGACTGATTGTTAGTCGCGATGTCTTGTCTCTCGTTTTCATCGCAGACGACTTGAAGAGTTGTGTCCTCCTGCATGCGGGTGATCACCCACACTGAAATCCATTTTGAAATTTGAATATCGAGCCTACACAAAATATCGCTCTCAACACATTAAAAAGAATACAATTCCTGGTCTTTTAGTGCAGCGGCGATGCTTGCCTGAAGGTGATGGCAGCGTTGCGAGGGCAACGTTAGACACAGTCACGTGATGGATAGTCACGTGTGGACTGGCATGACGCCGACGTCCTGTCAGCTGCAGTTCCTTTTGACAGCGAGCTAAGTTGTGTCCAAAGCCGACAAGACAAGAGATGGACAAGAAGACTTTGATGGCCCGCTGGAAGTGACCTCCCCTGGGAGATGTGTGCTAGCAGGGGGCGCTGCGAGTTGTCCGAGTGGACCACGTCGCCGCGCTTTCGTGGTGTCGTCGCCACGTCGTCCGCGATGCGCCCTTCGTCACGACCTCGTAGCGGGAAATGAATGGCATTCAGGATGACCGCGTCTGAAGGAAAGGAAAAGAAAAAAGGGAAAGACGTTGGATGGGGAAAAAGATTAAAGTTACTCGAACCATTAAAACATCAAAAGAGAATGAAAGTCGTCAGCATTTTCATTTAAAGCTACGTCTCCCCACCGCGTCCCTTTCGCTTTAGATTTCCTACGCTTGGTGCAATCCACTTCCGCACGTCACTGTCAACTTTAACCCAAAGAATGGTCTCCCTTTGTTCTTGGCGTCCATTCGTCTCTCTTGGCGCCAGCTAACTGTTGCATTCGTGTTGATTGTCTATTCAAAGACCATACTCACATCCTGTAAAGGTTCTCTTTGAAGTTTTAAAAAACCAACACAGAGTTCCAAAATAAACTGTTATTTCCAGTTACGTCCTGAAGTAAGCAGGTATAAGACGTAAAACATTATGAAGACACAAAGGTCTTATAGTATTATAGCTACAAAACGTATTTGCTGGGCAAAGTAGTTCCATGAAATGTAGCATGACAGGTCTTAGAGCAGAACCATAACTGTCTCTGAAGCTGAAGGCTACCCATGGGGTCAGGGTAAATGTATAGACGACCCACATTTACTGGGGGTCACACACTTTAGAAGCGTGAGCTTTCGGCGGCAGTTTTAGTACAACTTTGTTTGGGTGCGCAGGCTGCTTTCTGCTGGAACGGGACAAAATAAATCCACAGCCTTCCTAAACTTTCTGCTGCTCAACTTATTGTATTTTTGTCATTAGGTATTGCCAGCCTGTCACCGGAGTTTTTCTGTTTGTCCGTTTATGGACATGTTACTGCAATGCATCTGGCTTTACGAACGGGACTCTTGCGCAATCATATGGGGTCTATGTCTTTCTATCGTCCTCCTGTGATTATTTTACCACCTCGTGTCTCCATCTACTAGGTTCCTTTGCGAACTTCCGCCCGAGAGACACGAGCCCACGACTGGCAAAGCCTCATTGTTGTCGTGTTCCTGTAGGACTTTGCGAAACAACTTACTGTCCGCCGCTAGGCTAGAGCTTGTGATGGTCCATCTGTCATCACCAGAGTTGATAGTTGAGTGGACGTGTGTGTGTGAGAGAGAGAGACTGAGACCGTGTGTTTGTAGTAGAGAAAGATGGGGCGAGGGTAGATCGCGCGGCAGACCAGATGTGTCTGTCTAGAGATTGAATGAGTGAAGAAGGCAAACATACAAAAGCGATAATATTCCGCAATCATGACAAGAATTAGTTGGAGTCCACGAGTCCTTTTCCCAAGGCAATGGCGCCTGGACGTAGTAGACCACAGAGAACTATGGTAGCAATGACTACAAGCGCGATGCCCTGTTAATAGCGAGGTGGAACTGGAGGTGGGAATCGTTCTTACAACTTTCATTTGTGCCTCCGCTGGGAATTACTGCTTCGGAGCTCGATGGCGGTGGGAGGAGGAAGGGAGAATTAGGGAAGAGGAGGAAGGGGAAGACTGCGGAGATGAGAGGGCGTGGACGGAGGGACACTTGTGACATGAGGTTCTGTGCTTGTCTTCGCCGGTGGAACTCAGAATGTGGGCCGCAATTTTGAGTTTTTCATTTCGCTCGGCTTCAAGAGTTCCGGGAGAGATTTTGTATGCGCGCTAACCATTTTCTTGTTCGGCATATTGATTCGATTGTGTATCTTTGTGTGTTCGCTTCCATTCTGTTCCGCGCTGCTTCCTCCAGCAGGCAGTTTGCAAGAGGTCTTGGCTGGTGGACTGTATTAGGAGGCACTGCCATGAATATTCATGAGCATTCTCACCTCGCCACTGAAGGAGAGCTTGCAGGACTGTTGATTGTGTCTCCAGGATTATTACCGTTGCGGAATATTCATTGCAATTTTTTTTCATTTGATTTTTATGAATATTTTTATGAGAGCGAGGGGAGGTATTTAAAAAAAATAATATGTGTTCGATTTCAGTCGAAAGTGTTGAGTGTATATAAATATAGAGAGAGATTTTGAAATCCGCTTTATTTGTCGCATTTTTGCTTCAGGATTGTTCTTTGCTTGCACAACAGTGAACAGTTGAAAAATCTCATTTGAAGGAGGGCAATGAGAGAATAGGAGATCGTGACATCCAGCAGCGTGGATAGAGATCGTGACGCTAAATGACTGAGGTCAGAGTTCGTTAAATTAGCGGCGACCGTTAACTAACGGCGCTAAGTAAATGGAGACACCTGACCGAGGTATCGAGAGATCGTGACTTGATGGCAAGAGATCGTGACAATATCAACAGATCGTGCATAAAAAAAAAGTCAGCGAAGGAAAGGGTCCATTGAGACCAGTTGAGAAGAATATCGTTGAAAGAACGCCATTATCTTTGGCCGACGAGTTGTTTCTCTTCGCGCATGCATGCTTTAACATTCGAACGCGTGTCCATCTTCTTTTTTTTTTTTTTAATTTTTGACGCCCGACGAAAACAAAAAATTCTGTGATTATTGCACTGTGGACCAGCATTAAAATTTTAATTGCTTCTGTAATTTACACGTGCCCTAGAGGTTCTCCTAAATCTCCACACTCCCCGCGCTCACTTTCACAGCCTCTCTGTTATTTTTTTTTTCCTGTTTAGGGAAAACGGTATTCTTAAGTGGTGTTGACTTTGCTAAATGGTCGCAGAATTATTTAGCACGCCATTTTTCATTCACGTGTTTCTTTCCTTCGAGTCTGAAGAGTTCTTACAACGCTCACCCGCTCTCCCTCCCAACCCCTGGTGATCTTTCATCACCTCTCAGAAGCGTCCCCATCCTCATCATCTTGTCTTTCTCTCCTCCCGCGGCTTTCACACTCAACCTCGCCTCCACCAGCGAGACTCGTGCGGGTAAAAAATATAAGTACAATGTGGACATCAGAGGCGGATCGCTGAGGATATTATTGTGGCAGCGACGATGACGACTGATGCAGCTAACTGATAAAACTGCTGAGACTATGGCTACGAAGACTGGCACTAAGAGGACTTGCGAATAAAGGGGCAGATACCCCACACCTCCCCACCCCACCCTGTAATGACAGGAAAGAACTGCAGACGTGAATAATGGTGATTGGACACCAGACTGACTGTAGGTGGGAGAGTGGTGGTGGTGATGTGGTAGGAGGTGGGGGAGAAAATGACAGGCAATTAAAAAGCTGCGGTGGAAGGTGCTGAGCGAGTGTTGGCCGGAAGAAGAAACGTTTTTGTTTGACGAAACTGAAGTAACGATTTTTTTATGGTTATTTATTTATTGTAGCGAAGGGAAGTGGTTACAACAATTATTCATTCACATCAGACAGTTGGATTGGAGTGCAATCCACGGTTTGTCCAAGCAGAACGATCACACCCCAGCCCACGCAGTGATACTTGCCATGTTGTCCTGACGACAATTTACATCGTGTGCAGAGTGCAAGGACAAGAAATCACCATTAACGACCGCAGGAAAAAAAATGTGTGAGAGTGAGAGAGAGAGAGAATAAAGTGTTTGCAAAGATTTCTGCAAAGCAAATTGTAATTAAATATACTCAACGGCTAGCACGCAAGGTTCATACGTACGTGACCTGGGGAGACTGCTGCGAAGTATAAGCAACAGTGAAGTACAGACAGAGATTACACGCTAAGGGGCGTGAATAAAGTCACTTTAGTTATCAGTGATTCCTCCCATTGAAACACTTCTTCACCAAAAAGTGAGACAAAAGTAAGTAGAACAAAGGACTAACCTAAGAAAAGAGCAGAGAGACTGAAACTGGAAGTGTTGCTGTAACGAAAATAGAAGCGGACAAAATAGACAAAGTACACCGGAAAGGTAGAAAGTGGGGCTGAGTACAGCGAGGTGAAACGGAACCCAAGGCAATTGACAAGAACTAAGAAACATCAAAGTAGAAGCCTGGGAGATCAATAAAATACTCAGTAAACACAGGATGAAAGTGATGGACAGGTACATCACAGAGAATGAGGGAGGAACGGGAACACATAATGTGAAAATGACAAGCATCCCAATAGTAATTAACGGTCCTTGATTGGAACATATTGCTTGAACATGCAGATGATAATCATCGTAACGGCAATAAATTAGAAAACAAAAACTATCGGAATAATAAAGTTCAGAACCTGCGTTCAAAATGGAATGGTGGACGGTGCACCTGTAGGGTTTTCTCAACTGAAAATTATTGCCACTCTTTATTTATGGAATTGGGATGTAAAAGCGTGGCTGCAGGAAGCCGATTTCTTTGTCTGCTTTACGATGAAAAAATGGTTCGTGACCCACTTATGGCTGACCCCTCCTCCTACTCCTCCTCCTGCTCCTGAGAAGGGAAAGCTCGTATCTTGACCGTCCGGCACTGTGCTTTGTTCTCGACAGTCGTCCAGCGCGTTGTCCCGGAAACGGAGAAGCAGCTTGACACAGGAAACGCCATCAGGATGGAAAAGCAAGGTGCCATCCCTAGAAGTGGAGTTCACCCGGCAGTGCCCTATTGATTCTGCCCGTGTCTGAAAGCACCCAGCGGTATTCTCAGCCGCCATCGTCTCCGTGCTGCACGCTGAACCACTCCTCAGGGCACCGTAACGCTACCCCCGGGTGGGGAGGGGTATCCACAGAAAGCAGAGAGGAGGCTGTAAGCCCATTGTACATGTGTAATAACATATTATGCCCACCTTGGGTTTGGCACATACCCAAGAGGTTTGCGTGAACGCAGCCGCCTCCCTTCCCTCATCCGGGTCTTAGCTTCTTTGGCCAGACCTGAAACGCAGTCACCTGACAAATAGTTCTTATCTCACAGTCCTGCGCTTTGAAGATTGGGAAAGTCGTGAACTGGACGCTGGGCATCACTCAGGAGATTGTGAAAAACAAAAAAATTAAAAATTAAAAAGTCTTGAAAGGAACAGCTCTCTTCTTTGTCTTGAGTTGGTCAGGCAGAAGGGAAGGTATGGGGGCCGAACCAAACTCGGGAAAAGGCAATAGCTGTCATTAATATGATACATGGGGCGCAAATAGCTGTCTTTAATATTTCCGATGAAGCACTGGAACTAGTCGCTTGTGACAGATGCTCACGCGCCTGCGCATGCTCGGTGGTAGGGACAGTTTGGGATGAGGGGATGAGGAGGACAAGACGAGGGGGTCAAAGACTGGTCATGCCTAAAGCGGGTCGTTCTTGATTGGCCGTGTGAAATTAATGCTCGCTAATACTTCACGAATTTGGGCCCCCTTAAAAAAAAAAAAAAAAAAAAAAAATCGTGCATCTTCCGTTTCGTCGATTGGTTTTGCCGTTGCCGGGCATGTTTCTGAGCCAGCACATTCTTTGTGCAATTTTCCGCTAAGAGGGTGAGCGCGGTGTTTGGTGGCAAGCGGCGTGTAACTCAAGCTGCTTTCTTTTTGAACTCATTCATCCATCGAGGGATCGAAGGCGGTACCCCTCTAGTGCGTGTAACTCCGTAAATTACTGCTTTCAGAAAACTATTTCTGTTCGTCGTTGTCTTCGTCATCGTCATCGTCGTCGTCGCCGTCGCTTCTTGCCTCTCTTTTTTGTTCACTGCACGCGGTCTACACCATTAAGTCGCTTTCAAGAAACTTTTTGTTTGTCAAGTGATTTCATCATTTTTTTTATATTTTTTTTTTTTTTTTTTTTTTTTTTTTTTGGTCTCTTTGCCAGGAACATCTATGTTATTGTCTTCATCATTTCTTCAGATTCTTGTCTCTGTTTCATTCGCCTCGTTGGCTGCTTGTCAGAAACAAGAGTTCTTCACATTTCCCGTCCTGTGGCAGGGCTGGATGCTGCATGCCGGCAATTTGTAACCAACTCTCTTTAAGCAATAGCAGAGCAATTACTTCAAGTGCACCACTTGAGCACAGGGGCTGGCAGCATGACAGTGCCATTACCTCCATGTTGAGCAGGGTGCACCCCGCGGTGAAAAATCATGCAATAGCGAACTTGCTTGTTTGTATTTGTTTCGTTTTTTTATGGGTACTAATTTGTATCAATTGCTGTGTAGTCATTCTTGCATGGTACCCCGCCTCCACCTACCCGTCATTCCTTCATAGTACCCCTCGCTCCCACTCCCACCTCCACTTACCCGTGTTCCGCGCTGAATTATGACTGGTCATTGGATGTTGAGAAAAATCGAAACTCAAAGCTTGCAGTGATCAGAAAGAAGGCACTCTCTGAAATATCTTTGATCTCCAGAAAATTCTAGACGTTTCTTTTTGATGCCGCCCCACTCACCATCTCCCAGCCCCGTCCATTACTCCCACAAGCTCTCTCTTGTCCAGCGCTTCTTTGGGTCAGTCAGCTTGTCCTGTAAGTCAGCGCACTGTCAGACATGTTTAACTGGTTTAAC
Source organism: Pomacea canaliculata (assembly GCF_003073045.1). Taxonomy (NCBI): domain Eukaryota; kingdom Metazoa; phylum Mollusca; class Gastropoda; order Architaenioglossa; family Ampullariidae; genus Pomacea; species Pomacea canaliculata. The sequence continues at coordinate 3,955,854 of NC_037597.1, forward strand.
GGTCATGTTGACTACTTGTGACTGTTTTGTGAAATTTAAAATTGTTAGCAATCGTAAATGAATGGCTGTGAACGCCAGGCCGGACTAACATATCCGTTATAGTAGCAGTCTAGACTCTAGACATCTCTCTTGTTGCCAGTTCCCATGTCAACTCATTCCGGGTGGATGCGAGACGATGTCACGTGACAATCTCTCCCTGCCCTCGTTTGTGACTCTCATGAATTCGTCACCTGCGTTGGGCCATCAAATCCTTCAATCCGCTACAGAATTAGAATGCTAAATCGTAAGTTCTGTTCATCCCCACCGTGTTGTGATCGCTTCGATCACTAGAAGCAGCAGGTAAAATCTCTTGACTGTAGGAGGGTGGGCAGCTGTCACTTCCTTGGCATCGTTTGCAGGCTGCAGGTGACGCCGGTGAGAAAAACAAAAACTAAGCAGTCTTGGCACTCGCAGCCTGCCAGAAAAATAAGCAGAAAAAATAAACACACCGACAAGAACGGAAATGCACATCGCCATATCGGGAGAACGGGTGAGATGACGGTGTTGATTAGTGTGGGAGGAGCGGGATATGTTCGGGTGGTCTACACGTCACGTGAGGCTGGGTACTTCAGAAACGAAAAATATCTGAAGGCCGCAGACGCAGGGACGACTGATTAAAGGGTCACGGGTACTTTTACCCGACTTAATCTCTCAGGTAGGAGGAGAAAAAACATGCAAAGACGATGTTTACTTTTGTCAAAACTTGAAGTACCTGGACTCAGCAGGTCAGAGCGAACTGCAAACTCACATTGCTCTCCTGAGAGAGAGAGAAGGGTCGCTATCTTTCCCGTCTTACCTTATCTCAATCATGCTGGAACTAACGAGGCAGCACAGAGTACAAGAGCGAAGTCTCTAGCTGATAATATTTGTCACAAGAGTTATTCAGCGAATTGTACAGACGCATGATGAGGAAAACACACACAACAGAGAGAGAGAGCAGAAGAAAAAAAACCACTCTCGCATTCGTCACACATAAAAGTATCACGTGACCCAGGATCTGACAGCTTCATCACAGGTCATAGCGACCGCAGAAAGCTGAAACTGCCGGCGGGTAGAAGCTTGTCCTGGAGGGGAGGGTTGTCGAGGCCAGAATGCAACGGCATCGGACCCCAGGGTTATCAACGGGAGCCTTCTACTGAGATAGAGCCTCAAGAATAATGACACAAATATTGTGGAAACTTGTGAATAACAAAACTGCCTTTAGAGCATCTCGACCTTTCAGCAGAGCGCGGGGGAAAAAGGTTTTAACAAACATTCATTAAAGCGACAAATATTCATTAAAGCATGTATCCTTTCTCCTAAATATTTTACCTTGCAAGTCAGTAACCTCGGAGTAACTTACTTTGAACTGTTCAGTGGATGTGTGTTACTGGGTCACCCTGTTTTACTTTAGGAGAATATTTTTAGAGGTTTTTTTTGTTTGTTTGTTTTTTTAATATTGCATTCGTGACAAATCATGGACGAAGAGCAGTCATTTAAAATTGAGCGAGCAGTCACATGTGTGATTTGTGTAGTCTTGACATTGCAGGGAAGCTGAGTTTTAGAATTAATGTGCTTGAGCAGAGTATCGGGTGCAATCCCATTGAGCAGAGGAGTTGTGTGCCGCTGATGAACTACCCTGGAGACAGCGGGTGATGGAGATATTTCATCTTTTATTCAACATCAAGGCACGGCTGATGTGACTGAATCTGAAGTTCCTCCCAGCTTTGGTGTGGCTCTTTAGTCCATTACTGAACCCACCCACCAATATGCTCCGATATGTTTGGTTTTTGTTTTTGTTTTTTGTTGTTGTTTTTTTTTTTGTTGTGTTTTTTTTTTTTTGTTTCTTTTTTTGTTTTGTTTTTTTGTTTTGTTTTGTTTTGTTTTGTTGATGAGGTCGTTTTTAGTTTCTGAGCCAAGGACAAGTTGTTTACGCTTACAGAGCTTTTTTTTAATTTGGGGAACTATATTTCTTTTGTCTGTCATGGGCTAATAGACGGAATTGGCTCACAAACCTTGAATATTTTGGCAAGGAGGCCAGTTACAGTGTCGTTTCACTATATCCTCCCACTCCTGAAGATTTTACCTACCAGTTACGAACTGAGGTACAATCGCTGCCCAGCCTTGTAGACAAGCAAGGAACTCAAGTTCTTGTCTCGCAGACCTCGCAACCATTGCTTTATGTTTTGTACCTAGCAGCACATTCATCTCTGCTTTATAACCACAGCCCCAGGGTTGAAGCAACATCTTACCCTTGATTTCTTCCGTGTTGCCCCGGAGTAGGGACTTATTCTTTCTGCTTGTCTCGGCATGACACATCAGTCTTCCCATCCCCTCCATCACCCACCTAGGTGTCCTCAAGTGCGACAATTAACCATTAAGGTGTAGTCATGGTAACCGAGACTTCCGTGTCCAACTGTCAAAGTCGGGGGAACAAGGTTTTGAAATGAGCTCTTGAGACGAAGATGAATGGAGTGTTGCGAGTGTAATTCACAGAGGCTTACAAAGTCGCAACCGCTTGCTTTTCGGAAAACTAATTTGTTCAAGAAAGATTCTCGTTTTCTGACCTTAAAGGTCACTGTGGTGCAGTGCATCTCTTTGTGGACACAATTCTTCTGCTAGAAGGATGCACCACACCAAGAGTTATTTTAAGCATAGCGGCGATTTGTTTACTAGAGAAGGCAATCAGAAAGATAAAAGGGATGTAATGTTTACTTAAAATGAAGTTTTTCTCTCTCGTGACCAGGAGTAGCCTAAAACAGATTCAAAGCAACACAATAAATAGTTCAGCCGCCGCTTTCATGAAATTTTATTGTAGAAATAAATGTTTGCTACAGCTTTTGACCCGTGCCAGTTGACGAACGACAGACTAGCATACCAGTCTAAGACAACCTACATAAAAGTTATTTCAACTGCAATACTTAGTTAAAATGGCGGCTGAACGTGTAGTATCATGCTAGAATGTTTTGCTTCCTTTTGCGAATTACAATGGTAGTTAAAATGGTTTTACAATTTACAATGCCGCAATTGTAAGTTTTGGAGGTTTGAGGAATCCGTAATTGTATATAACCAAAATGAATTCAACAACTATTGGACAAAGTATCGTCAGAATTAAAGACAATCTCGAGTGCTCATATGCTCTCCCTCACTGCCTTACCTTTGTCATCCTAAGGAGCCAGCTACCCAGCACTTGTCTGCACCACACGGGTAGTTCCACTGCGCGCTTCACACCCTGTCTAACCACCGGCCACCTGCTTCTCCCAGTCTGCACCTGACTTCAATGTGCTTGGTTACAATGTATTCCTCTAGAATGTACTCCACACGTGCAAGTGTTGCTGCATTTATAGAGCGGCTTTCACAGCCACTTGCTTGTTTCAAGGAACAGGAGTCAATGGAAATTAACAGTTAATTAAGGCGCCGAGCCTACTTGTCTCAGTCAGCATCCCCGGGGTGGTGAGCGCTGGTTCACACACCTTTCGTGACATCGGTGATGAGTCGCACCGTTGGTGACTTTGGTGATCAGGTCCCAGGCAGCGATGAGTGCAGAGATCCAATCGCAGGAAATCGCTTTCTTGGAAACACTTGCAGCATCTGTATCAGGCTCTCCGGGGATCTGTTGACATCCAGGTTGCCACCCCGAGTTGTTTTTGCCGCTCTTCACTCGAGTCAAGCAAATGGGGGATGTACCCTCCCTAACTTGACATATCATCTTCGGCAACGGGCTTTCTCTCTTCCTCCCCTCGCTGAGTCACAGTCTCTCTCTTCTCTGTCACACGCACTCTCTAACTCGCACACTATCTGTATTTGTATAATTACCATTTACATGTTTGTTTGTTTTAATTAGATAGCCCGCAATGGCTAGTTGAAAGGAGTTGAATGCTTTATTGACCGCTCTGTAAACAAACCGTTGTTTACTGACAGCCACATTTCTCTCTGTGAAGCGCGGCGCAGGATGTTTGGGGGATGTGGCAGCATTTTCGTGTTCGATTCCATGTTTGCTTCTCTAGTCATTAGGCTGATGACAGAGTAAAAGTCAAAGGCAGTATTCGTATAAATTTGCTCGGCACTAATCGAAGAAGCCATTGCTGAGGTAGTCTTTAATAAAAAGTCTTGTCAGGTCTCCTGCCAGTAAAAAATGTTTGTTCTGCAACGTTTTTGTGCGAGACATTTTTTTTTACGGGTGGGGGAGGCGAGGAAAGAAGAAAAATGCTCGTCGGAAAAGTTCTTTATAGAAGAAGAAGAAAAGGGCAACACAGCAGAGGTCTAGCGATAAGAAAGAAAATATGTCCAGTGAGCTATACTCAGCTTTCCTTTTCTGCTGTGTATGTGTGTGGGTGTGTTTTAAGAGAGAAAGAATTGAATATTCGTATAAAAATAAGGTAGCAAACAAAAATAAAACAGCAACAAACGATACTTGAGGAAAAAGGTTGTCGAGCCACCTCATCGAACTTTTAAATCAGAATCTGAGACAGCACCTGCGGTCCGTCTGGACCACATCTTCATTCCGCTTTGTGCATGTGCGTGTTCTTATATCTATCTGGCCCGCAGTTTTTGTTAGTTTTATCACTTTCTTAACGATCTCAGGAGTGTGTAACAAATCGCAGAGAGCTTTAATGAGTGACTTACATGCACATATTAACCGTCGCATTGGAGGCCATTGCCTTCGACCTTTGGCACTTGTCGTTCTGGAACTGCAGCCTGTGGCGCAAGAGGTCTTGTGAACCTTGAGAAGAATGTCGGGATCTTGCGAGGGAAAGGGGAGGGGCACTTGCGGAGGCCGGGGGAGGAGAGCTCTCTTGCCGCCTTGGCTTCCAGCAGCACGTCGAGTGCTGTTATTATCTCCCTTGCCTGCCCATTTAACTGTAGCGCTAAGAGTGCTGTTATTATCTCCCTTGCCTTCCCAGTTGGCGCCAGTGGCTGCGATGCCAGGGCGGAGCCCTTGCCCGCGTCTGCGGCGATTCCACGCATCGTTAGTTGCGAACGATAGAGAAGGGCAGGAATAGAAAGTGGCTGTCTTCACGCCTGTCCCACCACGTTGTCTAGACCGATGGACAGATCCATCAAAATTTGCCCGCTCGCATCACGCCTCCGTCCTGCCGCCCTACCCTCCATACCCTCCCTCCCACCGTCACTCAACATCCTACCTACCTACTTCAGTATTACTTGGCAGCAAACGATATGGCTGGTGTGGGAGACCTTGCGGTGCTGTCGTTGTAACTCCTACCGGCGAGGAACCATTGTAGCAGGTCACCGGCGAAAGACGACCTGGTGACTATCTTAGAATTTCATTAAACATTAGCAGCTTAATGAGGACAGAATTTAGCTTCTGTGGGGGTGGGCAAGGGTGTTGGGTGGCTTAACGGTTTGCTGATAGGGAGAAGTGGGAGAGTGGCTGGACCATGTAAACGGTTGGCAGTCTAGTCCTGTGGCACTGTCCCCGTCACACTCGCTTCTCTACCCTGGTGCAGTTGAAAAAGGAACCTGAGAGGAACGAGGGTCCATCACAGAAGGTGATTATTATGATTGCATAGCTTTATGTCAGCGAAAGATGCCAGTGCTAGCTGTCCGTGCATTTACAAAAGGAAGAGCGGCTTTTTATGGCGGGAAAAGGGAGCGGCGATAGGTGGCGCTGGCATTCGAGGGCCGCTTACTCCTCCGGCGTCTTGATTACCTCCTTAAATGCTTGGTATTTTTCTTCACGAAAGGCGAGAGGTAGCAGCCAAATGTGGCGGAAGTCGGTCGATCAACCGAAAAGAAATCTTAGGAGCATCTTTTGGGGTTTGTCTTGCGTCTGAAAAATCCTTTACACGAAACATTATTTAATTGAATTATATAAACAAGTGAATTATACGGCGGCTGTGGTGTTTCTTTTACAAATAACCATACGTATAAAGTGTCGGTTAATAGGTATAATTTACAATAAAATACTTTTTTTTTCGAAATTGTCCTTTGCAGATGAATCGTTAGAGCTTCAAGCACCTGCTAATAACGCGGTGACCAATGAGCTAGCTGACATTTGTAGAGTAAATGAAACCCGTGCAACCCATGCCAGAAGGCCAAAGTTCAAAGGCTTAGTGCTAGATTTCGCTTAGATGTGCGGAATAATTATCTTTTAATTAACTAAACCCACTCACTTGAAAATCATCACGCATTCGAGCGAGCAGCAACACCTCAGGGTGTGGAACATCACGGAAGACTGAAACGGACGACTGTCTTGTTGACGACGGCGATGGTGGTGCGATAACCGTTGTATACTGGGCACGGACACCATTAGTTGCGACTCCACCCGATCTGACGACAGATTTGTGTCGGCACAACGCAATACATTGTCATATCCGTCAAAGGAATCACTCAACGGCTTGATGATGTTGCGTCTGCGCGCACCGCCACGTGAGACCCTTCCACACGAGGGCAGGAAGTGAGCGTTTGGCGGCTAAGCCATCCGAGAGGACTACCTCGATTGGGGAAGATTGTCAAGATGGGAGACAGCTTAAGTACAGACTTGCTGGCATCAGTCCGTCCCTAGACAGCCTGCCTAATGACTTGGCACGATGGACCTCGATGGGCGTTTGATGTCGTAAAGCATGACATTGATTGGGGAGGAGGACAGAAGGTCAAGGTTGTCAGGTTAGGTAGGATTTGTTTTTGTGATGTAGGTCAACCACAGTAGTTTTGGTTTCACTTTTCGACCGAAGCTGCTATGAACGGCATGGGGTTGGTGGCAGTCAACACTGAACGCTCAAACTCACTGGACTGCTTCGTCTCGCTTCGTTGCCCACGTCCTGGGAAACGCGTGTATATCAGACGATTCACAGATCTCGGATTGGATGTGCCAAAAACTTTTAAGAAGGTCGATTTGCAGCTTCAAATAAATAAAATCTGTTTCTCCAATATCTGCTGTATGAAGAAGTTATTTGAGTTATCTCCCTTCTGACAGTAGTCACGCCATGATGAATCAACGCTCGTCTGTTGTCGTAAAAACTCCCACCAATCCCTCCCCTGTATTTTTATTTACCCTGTCATGCGAGTGTCTCTGCTTTTCGAACTCGTCCCTTCCCTCCATCACTCCGCCTCCGTGTTGTGTTTGTGTTGTCTCGCGCTAGACTTGGGGTTAAAAGAGGTCGCGCAGTGTTTGCGGGTGTTGTAGAAGTAATTGGAGTGAATACGAGGACGGAAAGGGCAGAGAATTCGAGAAATGGACATTTGGCAAATTACTCTGCAAGAAATAGCTCCATCAACCTTTTTTCCACTTTTTAAAAAAAATTCCTTAACCATTTTAATGTCAGGGATTGCCCCTTTCCAAAAAAACCCATTTTTCCCCTTGTGTTGATTTCTTTCATTTTCTTTTAGACTTACTTTTCCAGTTCCCTGTCACACTTTAGGGTGGAGTAAACACGACATGGAAATGCACTTATCTTTATGTCATGGCTCAGGATTTTTTTTTTTTTAATCAAAACTTGCTACATGACAATCCGCTTGTAAACATTGGTACAGCCCAGCATGATGCCGAGCGAGCAAACGAAATCACATCACCACCGAGGCAGCGAGGTCTGTCTCGACAATAAAAGGAGGAGAGGCCCATTCGGGTGTAAATTAGTTTCGAAAATTGTTGTGTCCTCAAAAGGGACAATGTCTACGAGGGAGGAGAGAGAGGGAGGGAAGAAGTGACGGAGTGTGAAGCCGTCTGACAGCACGGCACTGCAGTCACCGGGTGGTGTCCGTGGTTGTCGTCGTCGCAGGAAAGTTGCTCGCTTCGCCTGGCAGGAGCCGACACCAGGGAAATTGGCTTCTCCGGCAATTTGCAGGCGCCGGCACCTGCGTCGTGTGACAAGACCGAGGCGATGCTTCGATTCAGGGAGGAGAGAGAAATAACAGTGAGGAAATAGCTTGCGGGTTTTGAGGAAAATCTTTTCAGATGGCTCGTAAAACATTGGGGGTGATGCAGTACGTAAATAGACAAAATGGATGCCAATCAGTCGGAGTTTCGATTTCCCCCGCCTCCCTTCTTTTTTTTTTTTTTTTGCGGTCATCCTGAGCGAACGATTACTTAAGCTCTTTTTACACGATCCGACTTAGTAAAATGAAACAGCTTTTTGAAAACTACTTTCGATGTCTGCAGCAAACAGGTTTTAAGTTTATTTCGCTCGAGTTCTAATCCTCGCAGTAGGCGTTGTCCTCATGGCTTCTGGGGGACGAGGACGAGGTTGAAATATTGTGAAACCGATGTTGTATTCAATTCCACGAGCTGTCATCGTTTATCGCTTTCTGCGTTGTTGTCAGAATGTCAGATTTTTCTTCCCTCGTGTCCAGTTCACGAGAATATAAAACACTTTGTCGGAATAATGAGGATGCAATTGCTGTCAACATTAGAGCGATAGAGTGTCCTGACAGAACTGGTCAAGAGTTCGGGCTTTGTTGAAACATTTCCAGCTTTTCTCTTGTCTGGCTATGACACTTATGCTTCCATAGATATCTGGTCTTTGCATGTCTGTGCTGCTGTAAGATATGTGGCTGTCACATGTTTGTGATTCTGTTCAATATCTGGACTCGATACCTTTGCGCTTCTGTTGGGTATTTGGAGATGACTTTTTTTTTTTTGGAGGTGGGGAGGAGGAGTTGTTTACGCTGACTACCTGTCTCATGCATGAACGTCACCGTTGCTCCCTCTCGCGTTTTGTCCATCTGTCCGACTGTCTGTCTCTCTGTCTGACGCGCCTCCTGTATTCACCTGTTCCCTCACCTCCCCCATCTTGTAGATTGACACAAGGGTTTCCTACAAACAGGTGACAAGAGTACAGAGAGCTTCCAGCCCCAGAAGTAAGCTCCTCGAAGCTTGTTAGCAGCTACTACTCTGGCGGGTCGTGCGTGTCAAAGAGGTCTGTCTGGGTCGCACTTTGCTCGAAATTCTACGCGACTTTCAAGAACACTTCAATGCCTGATCATTGCCGAAAGAAAAAAAAAATAGAAGAAGAAGGAAAAAAAAATCCCCACACGCTTCATTATGGAGAGGATGCGTGTAATAGCAGCTGTGTTGATTAATTGCGAATTTGCAATCATCCGCAATGCCACTTATTTTTCGGCTGGCGTTGCCTGTCTGGGGAGCGGAGGAAGATGGCGGCCTTCTCGCCATCTTGAATGTGATCACGGGGGTTTGTTTAAGCACGAGATCGATCAGGCCATTATTCGCTCGCCTGCACTATGACAGGGGGATGCGCGGCTGATTGGTCAACACAGTCGGCACGACAGTCTGTCTTGTAAAGGCATCCACACACGCCGCGACAATAAATCGTCTTAGTGATCGCGACACTTGGGACCGGAACCGGACATAGACACCAACAGACTGGCATCGTCAACCTTCGTGGGTCACACGCAGCTCGGGGTGTGAGTGTGTGCGAGAGAGACAGAGATTGTAGTTGAAGATCTTAAGAACTGTAGTTATATGTAAGACAACTTTAAAGCTCTTGCTTTTTTTGTTTTGTTGGTTTCAATTATTACCTGACTGGCTTCGCTCAAGCATTCGTTGAGGCGTGCATCACTGCCGGCAATGAACATCACCAACAAGAATGATAAACTGTTAATAATCGTTGCCTGACCGACATCCCTGAAGTTTGTAGGACGCTGATGTCACGTGCGCGACAGGTGACTATTAGACTTTCACGGCCAACGCTTTCATGTCGGCATCCGGGTCTTCCACCACAATGCGCTTCAGCAGCAAGCTTGGATAGAGGTGATGGAGAAGTTTCCAGATTGAGAGCTTACTCCTACATATGATTTTGCTCAGTCTGCACAGCACAAACCTTTTTCTTCGTGGGCGACACCCACTAGCAATTTTTAGCATCACACGAGCAAGAAAGCTCGTGGACTGCACATCGATATGTCAGTAATTTGTTTTTACAGAAAAATCTGACTTCAAGCAGTATATTTTCCTTAGATTACAAGCAAAAGAAAGCGCGAAAGACAGAAAATGAAGGGTGGGGGAACAACAACATAGAAACGAAAGACAGGGTTCTGGAGCTTGCATGAGAAGTAACCTGTAGCGCATGTAGAACGAACCCTGACACAAAAGAGTTTTTTTAAACAAGAACATAGACTTAATAGATTCTTTTGAAGTGATACACAGGGAGTGGTGTGGTAGTCACCTGACATCCGGGTTGGCTTTGTGAAGAAGCTGTGTGGGACAGTGGACATCAGCCGAGTACACGGATATCTATTCCCTAGCCCTAAACATTTAGCCACCCACTGTACAACTGGTCCCACCGTGGACAGTTGACTGAAAAGACTAAAGATTCCTCTTTCTCGTCAGTCGATCCAACTTTCATTGTAATCCTTCGTGTATCACACCCCACCCCCAACTCTCCAGAAAATTGTTTGGCCCTGCATTTTATATTATGCATGTCTTGTATGAACATTCTGTATTCAATAGAAATTGCTTCAGAACCGTTGTAAAATCTCAGAAAATACCTAACACGGATCATGTTTACAGCTAGTCTCTATTTACAAAGCAGCAATAAAATCGTATCTGGCGGCACTGAGCAACGTGTGTTGACAAACTTGTGTAGAACCCACGAAACTCGGCTAATGAGGATCATTTCGAAGCTGGCCTCTTATCAAAAAGCAGTAGATACATGTGCTGATGGGGGAGACTTGTCGCTGGGAGGGTTAAAATAAACTTGACGTACGTTTTCTGCGAGCGGCGGGGTGGAAACGGTTGGCCTTCAAATTCGCCTAATTCTGCCACCGGCACGTGATCTCCGGACACCGGGGCACGCAGTTCGCCGCGCAGTTTTCATCGAACCTACCTCCCATTCGCATCGGCTCCTAAGTTATGAGAGACCCTCAACTCCGTCATACTTTTTATCCGCTGAAGAGCACTTAAAGGTGCCTTTAAAATGCATCGAGCGTCTGTAGTGGTCCGAGACAGCCTCGCGCTGGTCAGGTCCGGACTAAGTCGTCTTTACAGACGATGCTGAATAGAGTCTGGTCTGTGTAATAACTCTTCAGTCGTCGCTGGGCTGGATTTAGCTCCCCTTTCCTCCTCCCCATCCCACCCCACACACACCCCTTTGCCCCGTTGCCTACGTACCCCGCCGCTTCTCCATCCCTCAAGTCCAGCCGAGAGAAGCTGCCAAGTCGCCGGACTTCAGCAGGAGCAGCGATGGATGTTGTAGGTACAAAGGTCTGCAAGACCGAGTCCCTCGCTGCCATCTTTTAACTTGTCGTAACGGAGGTAGTGCCAAAGATATTTGACGTCTGCGACTGTCCGAACTAATGGGGGGCGGGAAACCGTTCGTAACGGCCGCTGAAAGATGACCGGGGGATTGGTCGCCGCACGGAGCGCGATGATTGGACTAATCACCATCACGCTGCTCCACAATGTCTTGCAGGCGGGAGGAGCAGGAAGCTGCCTGGCTTATTTTCAAAACATACATTAATATTATCCCTGCCAAACGGATGCGAGATGATTCTAATCGTTTCGCAGTACATCATAGGTTTTTTTTTTTCTTTCTGTCTTTCTTTCTTCCTCTTTCTCTCTATCGATTTCACGGCGAAGCCTAGCTTGAGATTGCTTATTACGCAGGCTTTAGCGATGGAGTGAAGCGGTATTTAATAACGGTCATTTGCAGATCGATTTTTTAAAATAAAATTATTTTTTTTCAATCCAAGTATTTTAATTATTGGGGTATATAGTTTGGGTTCTCGTGGTTGATGAAAGTAGTGCTGGTGATAAAAAGTAAGAAAGAGAAATGTTTCTCGTGTGAACAGGCTTCCTTCCCTTCCGGAAACATCCACGTTCGCAGATAGTGCACTTCTCGTCTCGTGGCATTCCGGAGTCGCAAAGATTGTTTACGGGACAATGTGAAAGTTATGTACGACATAAAAGGAACCTCAATTTCTTTAAAATGTTCGATCGATTCAGGCGATCACAGAAACTGTCGCCAAACAAAAAACCGCCTGGCAACCTAGCAACAGCAGGGGTCGGTGAAAAACAGGTCCATCCTCCCTCTGGCCACAGTGTACTAAGTATGGTGCTGAGTATAATGTGAAGTATAGTTTGAGCATCATCATCATCATCATCATCATCATCATCATCATCATCATCATCGGCGTCGTCGTAGTCGTCGTCGTCGCTTAGCAAAAGCTGTGAGCAGCAATGCGTTTAGTTTACAAGTATCCTTCAGTGGGCTGATCGAAACCTGCGGGTATAGCCAAACCTTAAGGGACAACACGAGCGCTCAGTGAAAATCGCTGGAAATAGAATGTAAAATATCACAAAACATATTCCGCTGGTATTTTATGATCAAGAGACACGAGAAATGGTATATTAATGGATATTTTATTTAATCGCACCTCCATTTGTCGGGAAAACAGGAAGTGACGCACGGATAGTATTTCTAAAAATATCACCCTCTGCGTCAGTTGAATTTGAAGAGGAAAGATGAAATTCTCGGTAGAAGAAAACAGACCAGGACACAATGTGTTGTTGGTCATGTTCTCTTAGATACTCAGATGAGGTTAGTTCCTAAAGATGATGGCTACAGACGCCAGTGGATTAACTTTCTCCAGGAATCTCTGTAATTATACACATCTCTGCTTTGTTCATACGTGCCGTGTGAACTTCGTCCCCACACCTTACTCAAGAATTTGCTCAAAGCATATCAAAAGTGATTGTTATCCAGTCACAGGCAAGCCTTGAACTTTCAGTAAAATAATGAGATGTATATATGGCACGAGCTGTTAAAACCGACTACGACTGCTGGTAGCAGGATCAAGTTCCAGACATTCAACATCAGAACAGCTATAAAATAATTGAAGGTGACAGATATTAAGGAGCTTAAACGGAAAAAGTGCGAGTAAGTAAGCAGTAAATTTTGCAAGCAGCTGAATGAAGAAGAAATAAGTTTTTATATCGATAAATGTGTATAATTTTTAATGTTATTTTATTTTTAATGGTTAAAGGTCATTAACAGTTGTAACTATACGATAAATTCACAATTTGGAAATTAACCATTTAGCGAAAAAAATTCCAGACGTTTATCATGGACACATGCGCATTTGAAATGTTTATATTTTATAAAAAAAATAACTTAAATGCGCAAACTGAATAACAGTCAGTAATAACACAACATAGACTGCAATGACTGTGATCGTTGAAGAATACATTTTTATCTGGAGAAGATTGAATTACCAATCTGTCGAGTGAACTTCGTTCAGGCCTTTTTTTATATTTTCAGTCGAAGGTTGTAAATAAAGTTTACATCTGTAGACCTGATTCCACGATCACTCGTTTCATTTTCTGGACAAAAATTTAAATAATCGCTTCTTGAAGGCGACAATGTAAGCGATGTTTTTTTATCTGACTAGATGTACAATGATTTGTTGGACTGTCTGTTACAAATGCTACTTATACCCAGTGGAACTCTTTAGATGTAGGAAAGTCATTTTCTTCTGCTTTTCTATGGCGGATCAGAATGCTGATGCTTGAAAATTAAATGTAACTATGTACTCATGTTGGAATTATTATTGTTTAGTGAACTGAACCCGATCATAAAGGATTAATGTTGGCGTTGAAGTATCTTGTAATGGTGTTACATTGTGTTACATAGTCCATGCTAGTCATAGACTGCTTTATTTATTTTAATTAAATCAACACAGGGTCGACAGGTCAGCGACCTCTGCGTTGTGTGAGGTGATGAGCCGCCATGTGTCGAGGTATCATTAATTTTGTTTTTTTTAAGAAGCACTCTGGCTGATTACAGGTCCAATATCAGTCAATGTTTACGTACTTGTGTCCGTTGGATAACGAACACGAGATACTTTGCAAGTTCCATTTCTCTTCTCCTTTCTACTCCTCTCCCTACTCCCCCTCTCCCATCTTATTTTTCTCTTCTCGTTTTCCCAATCATCTCGAAAACAACAGATTAACAAAATGTGACAGCTAATTACAATTAAAGGCAGAGTGCAGGTAGAGAAAGAAATATGTATGGATGTTCCTGCTGCCATCCATGGTGATACAAGAGAAAGAGATATTGTTTATGAAAGTCCTGATGCCAGAGGGCCAGTAGACCTCCCATCGCTGGCTGCATGGCTAAGAGGCGGTTGTCTTTGTTATCACTAGATGCCGCTACACGCAATTCTTCAGTAGACGACCAGCTCCGTCCAGCGGACAAGGAAGCGCAGTCTAATGCCAAGGCATTTCTTCATCTAGTTTTTCTTTCTTTCTTTTTTTCTTTCTTTCTTTCTTTCTTTCTTTCTTTCTTTTTTTTTTAATCTAGGGAGTATTTGAATATTGCAATGCCTTGTTATTATTAAACCAGGTGCAGTTCAAAGATTCTTTGTAGAAAGCATCGTGTTTATTGTGTTCTCTAGCAGAACCAGCGACGTGCCTAGAAAAGCGGAAATCTGACTTTTTTTTAAAGTTTAAAGTTTATAACGTATGTGATATTTGAACAGTGTCAACAAACGATGTCAATACACGTGACCAGTCTAATCGTTCAGTCACGAGGAGTAAAAGTTCTGTCTCAAGCGGACTGCATGAAAGTACCCGGCTACTTGAACAAGTAGTAAAAAGGGGAGACCACTTACCTCACAGATGGCGCAGCTAGTCGCCGTCAAGCTGAGGACTACGACAGTCTTACCTGGAGACACCACCAGCAGCGACCAGACAATAGCCAGTGCCCGAGTCGCACACGTCGTCGTGCCGGTGCGACTGTGGCGGCGACTGGCGGGCTAGAACTCAGCGCGGGGCGCACCGCCAGTCCCCCCCACGTGCTGAAAGGGTTCGGGAGGGATGAGGTGAGGGAGGGGCTGGGTGCGTACGGTGCTCCGGCCCTCCACGTGCAGCAGTTCGCTCCTCACGCGCACACGCCGGCAACCGCCGAAATTGTCGTCTGTCCAGGGAGCGTTGGGACGTCAGCGCTGGCAAGACGTGTTGCGTAAGCAGTTGTCTCCTCCTCCCTCTCCATCCTTTTTTTAAGAAAGGAGAAGCAGGAAGCATGGCCGTGCTCCTATAGTGGCCGCAGATCGTCTACACGATTAAGCTAATCACTAAGCCGTGACTGCGGTCCTGCTGTGAGTAGATTACGGTCATCTGTTGCTGATGGAATTACTGCGCGGTCTCTTTTATTCTCCCGCCTCGCCAAACGTTTTCCTTCTCCCTTCCTCCTTTTACCCGCGTTCGCAGTTTCGACCCGCGCCCTTTGAAGACGGTGTGCAGTAGATCGTTGCGACGAGGCTTTAGTTACCACTTTGGTCGGGAATATCTCGCAAGGTTTTTCCACGATTTCTGGAACTTTTTCTTTATTTTGCGGCCATTACCGCTAACTGTTAACGCGCGTATTCTCGAAAATTGAAGGAAAACATTATTAGTTGGCGACAATTATTTTAATGTTCGTTTAAACATTTTGTTTTTTGTTCAGTCTCTTCTCCGTCTTCCGTTCAGTTTTCTGATTTAAAAAAAAAAACCCATCGGATGAATGGACAAACTGCTGAATAAAATGTACTTTTTCCAGAATAACACGAGCAAACGATTGTGTGAGTGAATAATTGGTCTCTTAAGCATCTTGTATTTTTTATTTTATTATTTTGCTTCATCACAGCTGACTTACTAAAATATACACGAAAACACCCAGTGGGTTTGTCAGGACAGGGTTAATAATACACAAACGCCTACACAGTTGGGGAAAGGGTTAATTGTATACAAACAAATGTGCCCTTGGTAACCCTCTTCTTTCCTTTGTCCAGCCATCTCGGCTTGCTTAGCTGAATTATGTCTTATAATCATGGACATCTTCGCCAGCAGATCAAAAGGGTCTGGGCCGAGCATTTCCTAAACGAAGTCTCTGCACTTCGCTCACAATAATGGAGTATTGATGTGCACCAGCTCTTTCTAGTCGCCGATGACTAATAATGTTTGTGACGAGGTTTCAGCCGCTGTTAGCGGCGAGCACGCGAGTACCTACCCGCCAGCATGCAGGAGGACATGGAGGGGGCGTGACGAGCATCCCTGTCCTCGTCGGCGCTCGTTGGCCTCAGCGACTCGGTGTGAAGGTGGTGTTGGCGGCGCCGACGATGGTTGACGGGCGGGCCCCGCCGCAACACCTCAACAGCGAAACCAAATGTTTGTTTGTCAGGTCGTCTCCGTGCTTCCATGACAGGTTAAGAAAAGGTTGGGCATCCCTGGCTTACACGACGACCCCAAGTCTGACTTGCAGGAAGTCAGTGTTGAACAAAACTGAAGCCCTCGCTTACCGAGGCCAGTTGCACAACACATTTTTAATTTTAAACACGGTTAGGCCTTAAATCAATTTAGATAATATAGAAGCAAAGGGTACAACACTATTTTGTAAACTAAAACCGTTTTAAATAAGATAAAACTGTTTAAGCAGTACTTTTGTTCCGGTTAGCACTATTTTCCACGTGCGCTTTTAACGATTTAAAGAAGTTTCTAAATCTGATTTTTAGAATAGTTTTAAGTTTTAGAAACATCCATTTGATCCGTGGCTGTCTAGGAGGGGACCTGCCAGCTTGAGAGGGAGTATCGGTGCCTATCTGACTGGGACCGCTACGACCGAGTGTCGTAAAACTTCAGATTTTCGGCATGCGGGTGTGACAAATCTTGATTTTGCTGTCGATGTCTTTGCAACTGCTCTTGCTCTTGGCTGTTAAAACCGTAAAATAAAGGCGTAGTCGAGGTGATAAACTCAGCATTGTTTATTAGTGTAAGCAGCTAAGACGCCAGCATCACACAATCAACATGGAGCTCACGTGCTTACGATGTGGACACCATGTAAAAATAATTATTTACCACAAGTCTTGAGGATGTCACGGACGTGCTCTGTGTGAGTGTGTGAGAGAGAGAGAGAGATGGGGGGTATTTTCTATCGTTTCCTCGTTATTTATCGCTGTGCCATTTGCATGATGGTTATGTTGTCCGCTCAGTGTAAGCCATGCTGGAAATTGTCGCCCTCGGTAATGACGGGTCTGGCGTCTGCTGCCCATCACCGCGGCCTTGGGGAGGAAGCAGGAAGCATTTGGGATGCTCCGTCAGCAGGACTCGCAGATCAGTAGCAATTAGCGGTGGTTTTTTTTTTAACACACAGCATCATATTGTTGTTATTTTTCCTTTTGCTTAGTCTGACAATTTGCCAGGGAGGATCTCATCTTTGTCGTGACTTGTAGGATGCTGCGAGCGGCTGTGTGTTTATCCTGTCTCTGCAAGTCGCCTCCTTGCGATCACATGAAGAAGAAAAGCCTTTTGATGAAAGCACACTAAAGCTTCTCGTTTGGGTTGCGAGGCATAGGTATTCTACCAATAGTTTCTAGGAGAAAGACAGCGGGGAAAACAAGGTGACATGAGGAGGTTTTACGATGATGTACAAGTCAAAGAAACCGCAGTGTTGATATAACGGTTTTCTCCTTCTTTCCTGCTGTCTGATGTGTGCTAAGAGGTTTGAGGTGTTTATCATCACAACAAAAGCAAGACTGTCATCCGTGTTTTCTGCATTACATTCTTGTCCCATTGCTATGTTTGAGGCCTGTTTGTTTACAATGTTTACGTGTCGGTGTGATCGGTTGCTGCATATCTAAATATCCTGTCAGCATTATCAATATCATCCTCACCTCCTTGACAAGGATTAACTGTTGCGCAAACGCCATCTTATTGCCTGATTCTCGTTACTTCTTCCTACCAGAAAGGCTAATGAGGACTGGCAAACCAAGCAGATGTAAGGAGAAACGATTGTCCATGGATGGTCTGTACCAGGGAATGGGGTCGAGATGCCACAGCGAGGGAGGGAAGCGGGAGGATACACAGCGCCACGGACAATCTCTGGCCGCGTCAGGGACAATCTGAGGCATCTAAGGGGCTTACCATCGCAGACTCATCTGCTAGAAAAATAATTCCAGAGATTTGCTTCCTAGCACGATCGAGTTGTCGGCAGCTTGTTTCTAGCCTCGTCCGGCTTCAGCATGTCGTGTTCTCAATACCAAGACATGAAACGGTGGATGATGCACTTTCCCTATCTTGTGGTGGCTCCGTGGGTTAGTGTAGGATATGTAGGCAATGCGATGTTTATACCAGACCCCAACCTTGCAGTAGGCGAGTCACCATGGCATAGTTTAAGTACAGAAAGGCAATCTTATTTTAAATTAAAAAAACAAAACAAACACACTGCAGAGACAGGGAGATACGTGGTGTAAAGTTGTCCTGTGAAACACGAGCAGGTGTAAGCCAGAGGCAAGGGTTCGAGAGATAGAACGACTAAAGTGCAATTTCTCAGAGCTGGTTGAGCCACCAATAAAAAGAAGCTCGTGATCTGAATACGATGCGAGACTAGGGGTGGGTGGGTTTGACTGATTGATATACGGGGTGTAAAAGTACCAAGGGAGGTGAATTACGATGACAAAATTAGGTCGGTGTAGATACTGGAATGTTTTTAAGTGTTGATGTCGAAGACTTGCGGGAAGAATTTAGAGCTGAGGTAGAATGCACAAGTAGTGAAGTTAACTGGGTGTGATTGAAATTATAAAATTGTACTTCAAGGAAAGATGTGATTCCATCAAAATTTTACCTGCTGTAGTATTTATATTTTAAGATGGAGACATTTAAGACATCCAAGGCACAGTAATAAAGTATGTTGTGGATATAGCCACTTAGTTTACACCTCAAACATGATCTGTCCAGGCGAAACATTGTTGTATTGTCAGAACCCCCAGGGTACGGGAGGTTTCTTGTTACCGTGCTTTCCAGCGACGACTGGTCAGAGGAGTACCACTACTATATTAGCATTAATTTATGGGACTTTTGTTTGAAAAGAAAGCGAATCGGAAAGAGGTAGAAACTTGTGTGCATCCGTTATTAGAAGGCGCACGATGGACGATGTTACGGTACGACCGTTATACACTGCACACCGACATCATTCAGACATGCGCAAAGTGTTTACACTAAAAACCAGTTGATCGGGGCCGACTACTACGCAGATGAGATGAAGTGGGGTGTGTCCAACCGTGACTGGAAGAAGTATCGAGTGTGAGTGAATAAAGAGAAATGGAACAAATCTTTTCGATACGCGGAAATGTACAGGATAGTTAAAGGTACAGAATAGTTTTGATACTGTCAGCAGACCTGTCCATATTTGAACACACACGCGCGCACACACAATACCCACCCCCCACACACACACACACATGAAAGGATGGATGCACCATGGTAAGAATGCGGTGCTGTAGGTGTTCATTTATTTCCCCTGTAAACGTTCAACTACAGTCTTATCGTCGTGAAGGGTACATCACTGACCCTCCATCATTCCAAGGTACATCAAAGATACGTTACCCTATGTCATCTAGGGTACTTCACTTTCCACATTATCCAGGACACGTCACTGGTCACACACACACACATCCAGGATACGTCACTGGTTTCATCCAGAGGACGTCACTGGCCCCACGTTGACGCTCGAGAAGCCAACTCGCCAGGCCTTGCGCCTTCCCGCTGTTTCTTTTTTCTTTCAAGAAATGCCAACCGTGCCTGTCCGCCCCGCTGGCGAAACTAAAGAGACATTTTTGTGAAGTAAACGAGCGGAAAAGGTAACAGCACGAAATAAAGATTGTAGTACCAAGGGCAGAGAAGCCGAAGTCCTTGACAAGACCCGCCTTTACGATGGAATTCTCCAAAAACTCTTGGCACGTTCGTGATAGCAGTTCTCGTGTCTTGTTAGTTGTCGTGGTGCCAGACCCACCATAGCGCCGCTAGGGTTCAGCAGACTGGTAATTGCAGAAATGGCCCTGAAAGCTGCAGGTTTGACTCAGCAAATCGGTCTCTTAAGCAAATTAACACTTATTCGTATGTAGAGAAAGTACTCTGTCACCTTAAAGGAGGATTTCCCCTCCGTCTCCCTCTCTCCTCTCTCTCTGTCTCTCTCCATCGATTTGACTGTCTGAGAAGAAGGCTGCGATTAGTAATCCATTCCATTTCATTTTTCCTTGCTTGTGCTCCATTCATTCACTCCTTGACTGATAGCAGTTGTCGGATGGTTAAGCTGGTCCTCCAGTCCTGGTCACTGAGGGCAACAACTGGATGAAGACAGTGGGTGACGAGGGTCTTACTTAGGTCTGTCGTGAGCGGTGGCAGCAGGTCCTACATCATCGACCAGACCACTCATTGACATCTGCAAGTCACTTCTTCACCTGTTTACCTCGGGTCGATTTCCCTCCAAGACACCGTGAAAGACGGGCTTAGAGTCTCGTTCCGGGTCAAAGGGATCAATCACACGCTCAAACATGTTTGCGCTGTTGCACTTTTGCGAGAAAAAAAATATTTTAATGATCAACTTGGATGGCAACCACGCTCCGTACAGTCATTGGTTTGATGTTCTATGCTTGAGATCCGAAGCAGCCTCCTCCAGCATTTTGTCCCCAATACCAGGATCCTCCTCTTCATCTTAGGTAAGCCTTTAGAGAGGGTGACCCCCGCGTACTTAAACTGTTTACCTCTCCGTTTATGTAGATCTTTTCTGTGCTGTTGCCATAACCATGACCGTGCTCTTGTTATTGCTGGTCTCCATTCCAACTGTCAGTCTTACAGTTTGCTGTTGGTGTCTGCTATCATATTGATGTCGTCTGCAGGCATTGCAGCTATGGAAATGTGAGTGTGGTGGCCGGGAAGGATTTCTCGCACATTTGTTTTTAAGTTGACCAGCACGGGCGATAGGGGGCGCCCTTGATGGACGCCCTCAGCTGTGTGAAGGAAAATTCCTATTCCGTTTTATTTTTAAGACTTGTTCACACGAAAAGCTGATAACACTGTTTGTATTTCTTTTGGTCAGATCTTTCAGAGCACACACACACACACACGGACACAGAGAAAGAGAGGGGTCGGGTAAAAAATCGGTTGGCTATCGCGCTGTATCTGCTAAATTCACTGGTGTCAAAAGAGCAAACATTGATCGCAGACCTGCCGTCTCTCATTTTCAAGCAGCCCGGGAGATGCGGAATTTGATCAGAAGGATTATCCTGCCACCAGAGAGCGCATGTCCTGCATGCTTGCTTCCTCAAGTGTGAGTCGTCCACAACAAGTTGATGGAGGCTGTTAGCACTGCTACTCTCAGGGGAGACCACTCGCACTCACATGTAACCACAGGAAGTGACGCAATGATGGTGACAGTGATGGCGGGGGAGGGTGATTGTACCGTTGATGATGACAGCGACGCTTAAAGCAATAAACACACGCACAAGAGCATAAATAAAAGCAAAAAGACGAGAGTACAAGTGTGTTATGTTAGCGAAATATTTAAGACTCGCAGTCAGCTCTGGCTTTCATTCTCCATTCTACTGAAAAGGTCGATGAGGAAATGAGCGCACTCCTTCGAGAAACTTCCGGGAACACTCCTGTGATGCAAGGAGCTGTCTCCTGCTACTCTTGGTTTCGAGCTGACAGGTTGTAGTGGGTGTTAGCATGTTGACATTGAGAGAAAAATAAGAAAAATGTCTTCTTTGGCTGCATGCCAGGGACGACTGTATTGCCTTCAACGCTTTTTGTTGTTGTTTTGATGTCATATAAATAGTAACACTAAAATCAGTTTGACAGAACCGTGGGTCTGCAGCAAGCATGCATGCGCAGAAAAGGGAAAGATGTTCTTCCATTTCTGAGGCTTAAGTGCGAACAGGTTAAATAACGGTATTATTATGTATGGTGTGGGACCGCCCCAACTACCCATTAAAGCGAGAATGCTTGCAGCTCGGCTCTGTCGTAAAAACAGAAATTCATTGTTTCTGCGACGATAACAACTCACAAATACCAAATTTATCCCGGAGAGAGGCTGCTGAAAGTTTTACGTTTGCACTATCGCAGAAATAATCCCGGGTCTTCCTTGAGTAACAAGTGTCGAGTATTTTTCCTACTTTGTTTTCCAAAGATTTAGCAGTCGAGGGCGAAATAAGAAAATAATCAGTGTTGTCTAAAGACTCATGTTTAATTCATCTTTCTGTCTCCTCCTCTCTCCCCTGGCTCGATTGCGGGCGATAGCGTGATTAGTGGATTTGAGTTAGTGAAGACCAAACTGATAAAACAATAACAAATCTTGATTGAACAGCCAGGAAGCCTAAAAAGGGGGAGAGGTTGGGTATTGAGGCAGAATCCTATCGACGCTCCTCCACAGAGATTAAGGATAATATAATTAAAAACATCGCGATTAAAAAAGCTTTGCTCTCGTTTATTTTTCTTACCTTTGGGTGAGCTTTTCAGAAGAGGTCGCTGTTGGAGGTCCAAACCTCAGTGGAGATGGTGAGTGGGAGGGTGGCGGAGAGGCGGGAGGATGATGATGGACAGGCGCGGCAAGCCTACTGTCATCTAGGTGAGCCTTGATGACAGATTTAAGACAAAGAAATCCGAGAACAGAAGGAAATCTGAGACAGCTTCTCAGTGGCTGTTCAGATTCTAATTCCGGGAAAGTTACACAGAGAGGAGGAAGAGAAGGTGGGTGGGGAATGTGGGAGGGAGATTGCTCGCCCTTTTCACCACTTAGCAGCTTAAGTTAAATATAAAGTCCGAAAACCGTGTCCAGCCTTCGCGTTTTGTTATGTTGTTGTTGTTGTTGTTTACTTAGGGACCCGTTTCGTAAACCATTTTTCCTGGCTGAGCGTGTCATTTCGGGAGATTCAGTTTGAAGATAATCTCGGCGAGGCTCATACTAATGATTAGGTTGATGATAATGATGTTCATTGTTGCTGTCGACGATAATGATTATTGTTGCTACTATTGGCGATGATAAGAATATTTTGGCTGCTACTTACCCAGAAGAGGCAGTAAAGGTAAGGTAAAAGACATCCGCCCACCTCCTCTCTTTTGCTGCCTTACCTTGCTCAACCCTCCATGGAGTCAGGTACTCATTTCCGCCAGCTCGGTCGACTGCGCTAAACGGGTATTGAACCGGCATGCTCTCAGCTCGAACGCCGGTGCTCTAATCGAAGAGACAGTGCTGTTGCTCGTCCCACACTGCTTGAACTGCACCCAGTGACAGCACTGCCCACCAGGGAGTTGTTGCTGCTGTGGACGCCGAGAAAGGTCGTGACCCAGCTGACCAGCTGTACTGACAAGGGGCTGCTAATGGCGCCGGCTGATGCCAGCTCACGCATGAACGAGACCGTTCTTCATGCGGTACCACCGAGGACGTGGATTGTCTTCGCTGGGTCTGGGCGCCCTCTTCGTTGATGTTGCACGCTAGGTGGCGTTAGGGAGAGAGGGTAATGGATGCCATTGTGCAGGCGGCACATTTGTACGGGAAGAGTGGCACGCAAGGTGTCTTACAATGAAATTAACGGTTGGTCGGAAACTGTCTTTATCTATATTTATGTAGATTTGAGGACGTTACATCAGTGCCTGGGCTACTTTCTAATGTTTACTCCACTCAGCGCCTGCAGTTCAAACACGCTTCATTGACGTGTTTGACGTTGACGTCACTCAGCGCCTGCAGTTTAATCACGCGTCATTGACGTGTTTGATGTTGACGTCACCCAGCGCCTGCAGTTTAAACACGCTTCATTGACGTGTTTGATGTTGACGTCACTCAGCGCCTGCAGTTTAATCATTTTTTCTACCGGTTCGGCAAGGAGGTTGTTTTTCAATTTGTTGTTTGTTTATGCTTTGTTGTATTTATTACTTTTGCTTGGTTGTTATTTGCAATGCACGCCGGGAGCAGGTGAATAAAAGCCAGACTGGTCAAGCAAATCTGATCAGACGTTCTGAAAACATCAAAGAGTGGACCTTTGTAGATGCCAACAACCGTGCTGCGTGTGGTGGAGGACAGCCTGTCAGATGTGTAGTCTCTACCATCACGTGAGGTCAAAGGAATGAACTGCTCAAAGCTCGTGCTGCTGGCAGCAAGCAAATTGGTGCGCGCGATGTCGCAGCTGGTTGTTGGGCTCACTTATCCTGTCAGCTGCCTCTGGCATTGCATTTAGTAAATTGTAGAGAATAATAAAACCAAAGACAACCTGGCTCACAGTTTTTACTACACAATTGTAGTGCTTTGTGTGCAGCTCTCACAGTTCACATCGACACGGGAAAATGCGCTTTACAAGTTCGGTTCTTATTATTATAGCATTCAGTAAGCTTGGACATAAGCCCTCGTGTGATCTCTCTCTCCATCGGTAATCAGCCTGTAAATGTGGACACCGTTTGATCAGATCGCTTTCCCTGTGACAGGTATATTCGTAGCTTATCTCCTTCATTGACAAGCCTGTAATACCTTTTTTTCCCGTAATACTTCATTGGCTCTGTACTTCCTAGTCATATTATCATCACAAACGATTTCGTTAACGAGATATGCGATTTCTTGGAAGTTTTTCTGTAAAGTAGCTTACAAATGACAGAATCTCTGACGTGTTTGGAGCATGTTATGTTGGATATAAAGTGAAATGAAAGAAAATCGACCTTCTCAATTTTACCGCATACATGACTGGAACACTTTATTTTTAGACATTCAAGATATTTGTTGTTTTGTGTGTACGTGGCCGCGAGAAGGGCACTAGAAATTGGATCCGGGAATACACAGTATCATAAGCACAGTTCTTATCGCTGGGTTCATTTAATCAACAGGGCAGTTGTAACAAAAATATCTTTTTTAAAATGCAGTCGCACTGTCGCATGTCTGCACCACAAGTTGATAACACCACACCTGATCTTATGATGTCGCCAGCAGCCGTTGTAAAGAATGTAGCGACACGTACACGTGTCATATAGACAATCAAAAGGAACAAGAATTAAAACATAGACTAAGATTTACGACCAACCCTGAAGCACAGGGAGGAATAGGAGAGTACTCCAAACTTCGAGCTCTAGGGTTTTTCATTTAAAGTTGGAATTGGCAATATGTAGGCAATAATAGTATGCAAGCGCGGTTGTGGCAATGATTACAACTCTAGCTTATATTTATTGAATTGTGTGTGTCTGTGAGAGAGAGAGAGCTTGAGTAGATGTGTGTTTCTCTCTCTTTCTTGATGCTAAATAAAATCGGGATTAGAAAAAAAAACAACCGAGCCAGCAATCGTCAATGGCTTCCGAAAAATGCAGGAGGCAAAGACACTGGAAAGATGTCGGGCACTGCATGTAGCGGCCTCAGCGTGTCTCTACAGGTAGATATTAAAGTCTTGGGTAAATAGCCATTGCAATCTGCCAGATGCTTGCAGAAGAAGCTGTGCATCAGCAGTTCCGCCTTTTCCACGGACGGGACGGGATATAATTTCTGACAAGATATTATTTCAGGGTAAAGTGTCGTGTCTGCACATACATGCTGTCCAATGTGGATGTCAGAGGAAGATTTCGGGGTCTGGAAATGCTACTTTATAGGAACTTACTGCCCTGCTGCCACACATTTAGGGCTAGCTCAAGAGCTGTTATTTATATTTTCAATATACCGCTGATTTAGGTCACGTGACCCAGCAGCTCTCCCCTCTGTGTCATCTGTGTGTTTGCTGTGGCTTATCTGATCCATGTTGAATTTTTAGTAACTGTAAAAACTATTGACTTGCTGGCTGATCTACATTATTATACCAGACTGTAAGGTTTGATGTTCTTCCTTTCCATTACCTTACCCATGGAGGTGTATGGGTGGACTGCTGTCTGTCTGCCAAGACCAATGCTTAGCCTCTAGTTCTCCGCTGTTAGTCTCGGCGAGCCTAAACAAAGAATGTGACTAAACCGGAAGCTTTGCTGTAGCGTGCCTCGATTTAGTAGTTAATCTGAAATGTGGATAAACCGGAAGCTTTGCTGTAGCGTGCCTCGATTTAGTTAGTAATCTGAAATGTGGATAAACCGGAAGCTTTGTAGTCTCATTCTTCGTTTTAGTAGTCCAATAATACAAGTTCGTGCCTTACCCCACTTCTTGGGCGTCAGCCACACCTAAGGGTCAGTCTGTAGAGGATGTGCGTCCACCTCGCTCGCCGTCTGTCAGATTTTACATTATTCACCTCCTCCCACCGACACACACTCAAGCAAGCAAACGCACACACACACACTTCTGTTCGCGTCCGACTGTAATGAGGGTTGTGCCACCCAACCCACGCATGCGCATTAATTTGGTTAGAAATAATATCTGTTCCGGCATTGTCTGTGGGTGGAAGATGGCCGGGGTTGTCGCCTTTAGATAGCTGCCAGTACACGGTGATGGCTGGTCATTAATAGTTCCGCTTGTCACACACCCAGTGCCGCCACTCCTCCTACTTGCAGGACGGGATTATTGTGGAAGCGGCTCGCAGCTGTCAAGATTGGCAAGACAGTATTTGTGCTTTGCAGCGGCTTAATTTTAATTTTAATTTCGATTTGGATTTTTTGCCTTTATTTTATCAATCTTTTCCCTCTCTTTTTGAAAATGTTAACGTTTCCCGATGAGAAATAATGTATTTTACGACCGGGTCCATGGTAACTAGGACAAGAGGAAATTACTCCGGTTTCTGGGATAACAAAAGCCGTGTCATCTAAAGGGGAAAAAAGTTACCTCCAGAGCGCACGTGGAGAGTTGTTGAAGAGTTTGAGGATAAAAACAACTTCTTTATTTAGGAAATAAATGAAGAACTCTGATGGAAAAAAAAAGAAATGGAAGAATCCTACAGGAAGGATTTTTTAAACTCCATCTGTCACATAAGACCAAGATGTATTTCGAGCGATAACCTGAGTTGAGAGATGAAAGATCCAGGCGTGTAGTAGTTTTTGTTTTCAAACATTCGTGCTGTAGAGAAAGTGTAGGAGAAGCTTTGTAAGCCAACAGGAAGTGCTAGCTATTTAGCAAACATTTATAGTTATTTTCTCAGTAGTCTCCATGATTACCTAAAACTTTGCCGTTACCAACAACATCAGTGATGCTGCCAGCTCCGTAACCATGGGCTACCTCTGTTAAACAAGTAGATTACTGTTGAGGAAAGAAACTAGCAGAGAAAAAAAAGAAAGAAAGAAAGGAGCAAAACAAGATAAAAAAAAAATAGTTTCCCAAAAGATCATTAGAAAGCTGTTACCGTGTTTCAACCAGAGACATTTCCAAGGACGTGGGAGCCACTGTTGGCACATAAACATATTTGTGGCTTAATGATGGTGTTTTCTGTGAAACAATGACAAGTCAGTGTAGAAATAATTCAAAACCGGTTTCTTCACAGACCTAGTTAATTGTCCCTTGTGGCTGTCAGGCGAGTACGACAATAGTAAATAATATTCGGGCCTGTCCCTCGGTCTGACCTGTCTGCTACAGTGCTGTCATCTTCCTACACGAAAAGGAAAAATGAATATCCTCCAAGACTTGCCACCTTCAGCAAAACAGAGAACTTAATACCTCAAAGCAAAGAGAAAAGTATATAAAGACTGCAAGATTTGCCAATACAATGGGAAATAACAAGAAATGATATATAGTCCGTCACTGGGGAAGTTTCGTCCCTAAAAGAAAAGATATGCACGGTTCTTACACAGTTAGGGAACGGATTTTGTTACAGAAAATGAGTTGGATGGGGTGGCGTGGGGTAATGTGGTCTTTGTTTGCCGCTAGTGGACCTCCTAATCGCGTGATATATGGAGATGATGGCAGACACCTCTGACTTGCTAACAGTCCTGCATGGACAATAAAACAGCAAGAAAGCCCTGACATCTGACCCCCGGCTGAAATATACTCACGTGACGGCGTCTGGAATGGAGGTGGCGAGGTTCCATAGAGACATGGGAGGACGGCGGCTGCTTGACATACAAATGGGATGATGGAGGTGGCCCGCCAGACGCTAGGATGATGGAGGTGGCCTGCCAGAAACGAAGGATGCTGGAGACAGCCCCGCACAAAGATTTGGGAAGTGGATGGACCGATAGAGATGTTGGTTAGAGATGGTACGACAGACAGGTGGACTGATGGAGGTGGCCCGACAGACACACGACTCAGAAAACGAGGGGGAAAACCGTAACACCAGATTGTCGTTCTTGATCTGTGTTGGAAATGATGGAGTGCAGGGCTTGGAGTGCAGGTCCTCCATGTGGGTGGCGTTTGTCAGCTATACAAAATGTCGAGAAATGTGGACAGGACTGACTTTAACGCCTGTCTCTTGTGAGTGTGTCTTGTCCTCTACCCTCTCTCTCTCCTGGTTGTGGGTTGTTGTTTGTTTTTAGTACTGCAATGAATTGTGCTTCTCTTCCTGTCCTGCTCTCTCTCTACCTCCATCTGTATCTGGGAGTGGGTGGTTGTCTGCTCACCTTACACGTGTCTTAATTGGCTTCGGATATGGCGGCAGGGGAGGTAATGGGTCAGCTACGGCAAGCTTCATTTCGCTGAACACCATTGTAAACAAAAATACAGTTAAAGCATCATGTTATTTGTAATCGTCTTGGCCATCATCGTCACGTAAACCATTACCTGCTTTTTTGTTCTTCTTCTTCATTCCGACATGGTATTGAGAACGCTTAGCTGTCAGACGGGTGAGAGTAGCGAGGTGACAAACGGGAAAGTCATCCCTAGGAACAAAACACACACCAACAACTGCCCCGCTCTATTTCAGACGGAAGTTAAATGGCGCCTGCAGCAAACGCGCGCATGCGCGGAGGAGGGGTAGAGAGCGTGAACGGAAGGAGGCAGCGGAAGCCGGAGAGCAAGCTTCACCAGCGGTTTGAGTAAACACCCTGAGTGTTAACTGAATGCCATTTTACTGGCCTGATTGCCTCTGCCTCTCAAATTATGCCGAGAAGGAGGGAGCGAAGTGGTTGGGGTTAGGGGTGCAGTCGGAGGTGCAGTCGGAGGTGCAGGCTTGCTGGCTTAAAGACACACCCACGTGCACAAGTCTATTTTAATTTCCCGTAATGGCCGAGGTTTAAATATTGGGATGTGACCACGATTCTTGTTTGTCTTGCTTTTAATCATTGTGGTGTCCCAGGGTTCATGCATTCGAACTCTCTAGAATAAATGAGAACCTAGGTGTTTGACAGTGTGTAGCTCGTGACCTGAAGGGGTCATTCGATTAGATTAGGGAAGTTAATATCTTGAATGGAAATAAACTGAGCTGGAAAGAAAGTTTGTGTTCTAGCGAGAAATCAGGTGTGTGTGAACTCCAAAGGCCGTTGTCGAAAGGAGGATAACAGGAAAGGACAAAAAATGAAACAATAACAGAATTGTTAGACTAGCAGCGGAACGGTTAGTTAATAGAAGAAAGAAAAGATAATTAATGAGAATTGTCTGAAGTTTACAGGAGACGCATTGAGCTACAGAACCACACTGAGGCTTTGTGATGCTCCGATTTTTCTCCTCTCATGTAGAGAAAGAGGCCGTGGTGCTAAGGCCAGGAGGACCAGTTGCCACCGACTGCCTGAAGGACGAAGAAAGCGCCATCTCGGGGCTGCTTCCGGTCTATTTTGGTTCTCTGACAGGCACATCACTGTGGTTGGTCTCCGTCATCCGCCAGACGATAAGATCGGGCTATTACTATTTTAAGAAAATTCGCAGGGATGATAATAACTGTCAGAAAAAAAGGAGTTAATGATGAGAAATACATTTTTGTTCACCCAAAATAGTACAGGCTAACCATGCCGGAGAGGAAGTGTTTAAAAATTAAATTATACTGCAGTCCCTGCGCTGTATTTTGTTGTAGTTGTCAGCCTGTCATCGGGCTGCAGCCTGACTCCATACACGCTTCATGTCTAGGGTCATGGGTCATGCAAGGTCATGGGTCAGAGGAAGTTTAGGGTGGTGATCGGCGGCTTCATTCTTCTTGTTCCTAATCACCTCCAGTGGAGCATGGGACAAGGCGGGTTCATTACATATCCGGAATATTATATTTGAAAATGTGTAGGTTTTTAATGCCCTGAAGAATCCGGTTCGGATTGTTGGAACAGCGGAGTAATATCAACAGCGCCACAAAGAAGTTCTTTTCCGCAGATCCATTATCCAAGGAGGTTGGATTTGCGCTTGTGTTTTTCTCTGGCCTGAAAGTGTTACAGACCTCATTAGGGATGTCTGCCACACACGGTCTGTGTGTGCGGAGCTGTTATGGTTCCAGGTTTGTGGTGACAAGGCAGAAGGCACTGTCATTTATCAGCAGGTCTGACCAACGGTTGCAAGAACCGCTTCTGCACTCTTCCCCACCCCCACTCGCCTTCTCTCCGTCTCCCCCTTTATTTTTATCACCTCTGTCACTCTTTCCCTCCTTATTTTATCCCTCCCCCATATTTTTCCTTCCTTTTTCTTTTGCTTGCCTTATCCTGTTTTAGTTCTCCCACTCTCCCTCTTTGTTATCCTGTCTCCTCCACCCCCTTCTCTTTTTTCTCCATCTATCCCTTCTAGAGAGAGACTGTAGATTGTAGTGATATCAGCTTCGCCATGTTTGACAAAAGCCCATCAGCAGCACGTGCAGCAACCTGTCCCCCTTTCGTGTGGCGTCCTGCGTGTGCAACCCACGTCTCAGGTCACATGATCCACACAGTCCCATCACTTAACGAGAGACCGGCCGCTTTTATTTGCGCATGCGCTGTTGTCAATATGTCCAGCATCGATCTTTAGCAGTAGACATACATTTACGTTCTGTTTAGATTGTTTTCTCTTATTTTCTAATGAAAACAAAATGTTTGTTCAACTCTTGACTTGTAGTATAGAGCATGGTGATTGGCTAGTGGACAACCACCACACGCACGTGACCCCCGCACCGAGCCCATGGGGTGGGAGATGGATGGGATGGAGGACAGCGATGCTACCCCTGAACATCCGTGTTTCTTGAGACAGATAATAGTCACAAGATAAGTGCCGTGTGGTTAGTACCCAGGACTTCGGTTATCTTTTGTGGCTGGGACTAGTAACTGAAAAATATTTTCTCCCTCCAGCAATAAGTGAGAATTCTAGATGATAATGAATGGTAGAAGGAGAAGCTGATGTTTCACTTTACAATTCCCGCTCCGTTGTGCGCAGTAGTCGTCGTCGTCGTCGTCGTCGTCGTTGTTGTTGTTGTTGTTGTTGTTGTTGTTGTTGTTGTTGTTGTTGTTGTTGTTGCGGCACGTTGCCTTCAAGACTTTGTCCTAACCATCTTAGTAAGCGCATTCGTCGGTTGACGAAGGAAATTCGCCGAGGACTGGAAAGTCTGGCTCGCCGCAGCATGCCTGGTGTCGCCCTGGCCACCCAGCTCCCCACGGTTGTCTCGCTTGACGTCCGTCGCTGAGTGGCGCTGTGGGCGAGTGGTCTACAGGGACACCGAGATGTGATTGCGATCGGTCTGTACACCAGGGAGGGCGCCATGCTGGCAAAGCGTGGAACGTCTGGCTCAGTAATTTGTTCTCTGGTTTTCAGTCCTTTGCGCCTCAGACTTTTTTCTTTTTTTTTTTTCTTTGTCGTTCTTTCAGACAGGAGGCGCGAGGTGAGAGCTGAGTGTTTGCTGATCGGCTTTCTATACACCGGAGGTGCTTGGAGGAAGTGTTTGCTTCCCCGATCTTCCGCTTTTAAATAAAATCGTTTGATGGCGTCGTCGGCGGGCTCGTTAACACCGAAAGCATGCGTCTTCTGGTCAATTCTCTGCCATCTAGTCTACATACTTACTCTTAAGCTTCTTTCTTTTCTCTCTCTCTCGTCGCCTGGGGCAGCGCGGTGGCGCAACGGTTAGCGCCTGTCGCCAACACAAGGAAGGTTGGGTGTCTTGGGTTCAGGTATCGTCTCGGGCACACTGTTTTTTCTCTGTATGTGGCATCTGTTTACAGGGCTGGCTGGCTGGCTTAGTTGCTGGCTCGGCGTAAAACACAAATCATCCTCCCTTTCTCTTGCTAACCCTCTCACACAATTTCTCTCTCTCGCGCGTAGCGTCCTCCCTCGACACGTGTTAATATTTTCATATTTTTTCTGTTCTTTGCGCTAGGGGATGTCTGTCTTTCAACCTGTTGTATTTACGCGGCTGGCATTATACAATGAAGGTTTGGCTGAAACTTGACACATGCTGTGAGAAACTTGGAAACATTTGTCCCTAACAAACAAAAAGCAAATGAAATATACTGCTGTTTAGAACTGACTGTGTCACCTGTCCGCCAAGGACCATTAAGAGCCTGGGATAAAGGGGAACTCGGTGACCCTTTGTAATTTCATTGACTCTCTCGCTATAAAAACTGTTTTAGCCATCATCGGAGACGAACCGAGCGTTTTCCTGTTAAAGGCCACGACTTGCTCTAATCTTTGCAGCGAAGGGTGGTGTAAAAACTGCCGGGTAGATCCTGTCTAGTGTGATAAAACCTACTGGAGCTGCCACCCAGATTCTTTACTACTCGCAATCCCATAAAGACCAGCATGGAATTTCAACAGATCGACACTTATTTCTCGGATTTACAAAGCGAAAAACAAGGACAGTTAAAAAAAAAAACCAACCAACCAAACAAACAAACAAACAGCGTGCAACGATGACAGTTTGTGGAAAATACGAAGTGCGGACTACAGATTCCGAATATCGCCTTCCAAGTTGTAAAAATGGCGATTTGTCAGCTCCAGGCAGAGTTGGCCAGCCTCTGTTCGCTAGTTTCACATGCTGAACACGTGTTGATGCCATGTGGCATTCCCAGTGCTTAAAAACAGTGGTTTCTGTGTGAACCTTCCAGTGAAATATTGTCAGTTGTTCAACAATTTTGTCCTGGTAACCAAAACTCTAAAATAATAAAGCAGCAAAGTCATTTCACGACATTGTTTGACAACATCTCCAGGCAATAAAAGATAGTGAGTCAGAAATGCTCTCCCGTACGATATTTCTTTAAATACTATGAACACTTGTTGAACTCTTAGTAAACTACAAATTTTGGGCGAGAGTGATTTTTCTTTTGTTGTTGTCTTCCATTTCGTTCCTTACCCGCTCATTGTTTTCTATCCACAATTTTTACCTGTCCACTATTTCCAGTTCGTAGTTTTCGTGTAACCATGTAACCCAAGACTGTTGCCAAGAGACCTTCGTTCCCAGTACTGATGCTCCCTCTGGCGCTCAAAATTGAAAGCAGACCTTACCGAAAGCTTACACAGATGACTTTTGTACACTGAACCCAGCAAATAAAAGGGGGATGAGGAGACAACGATGTGATGTGACATCGACACGTCACACGCCGGTCACGTGACATTCTTTGCCCAAAACATGCCGTCACTCACAAGGCCATAGCTGAGAGGCTTTCGCTAATTTTCTATGAAATAAATCGGGAAAAATGATGCATGAAAATTCAGCAGAAATTATTTGATATTCGTTTATAATCTCGTAGACTTATTTTCTTAGAGTTTTGTCACACAAGACGGAAAATGGCGTCCTGAGACAGGAATTCTTTCTGGAAAGCGTGAGCTCAGGTCAGCTTGAATGATTGGCCCGTGTTGAAACGGCCAGGTAGTCTGATTTGTGTGCATGGAATAATGATGTTAACATTTCCTGCGCGTGAGCACTGAGGCAGATCGTGAATGTTTAGTGACCCACAGGCTGACCTCTTGGGTTGTGAACCAGAGATGCTCTGCGCTCGACAAGCCGAGCCTCGTTTTCTTACTTAGTCCAGTGATTGATGCAAGCTCAGGACCTCCCCCGAGTGAACAAAATACAGGCCTTCTGTCGTATCCTGCGGTTGGTTTTGTTTTTTTCAAGCCAACAAAGTTCGATCCATTCGGCCAGCACTTCGATTTGTAACCAAAAATAGGACACGTGATACCGTGCAGCCGAGCTTGTGGATTGGCTGACGAGAGTGAACACGTCTTGTTTCCCTTTCTTTCTCCCGCCGCCTCCTTCCTTCCTGGTCAATGCCTTGTCACCGCTGCTGGCCGGCCACCCGTGTGCGTGACTGCTCATGCCCGTCCCTGTTCTTGCCACAAGCACCGTGAGTGTCATCATGTGATGACTGCCGCTAGCTGCTGCGCTTATCGTTGCCGGAAACCACGTGATGTGATCAGCAGCTGCACGTGCGACACTTGGAAACGTGGGTAATTTTGGTAGAAGGGTGGAGGGGATGAAAACATGTTTTAGCGTCCCCTCGGAGCAAACTTCCTCTCTAATTTTGTTTAGACAGAATTAAAGCTATGCGTTTGGCCGTTTTTGTACTTGACCGTTGTACAAGGGGAGACAATCCTGCCTTGCTATGTTCTTTTTAAGCAACATGATGGTCTGTGGTAATCTAAGACCACGACTTTCTGATTCGTGTCAGGGATCATCCTTCTGGTTGCCTTGGTAATCATCTTTCGCGACTTGTTTGGAAAAATTGTTGCGGTTATATATTTTTTTAAGATAACAAATTGTTCTGTACTTTAGCAACCAAAGAGGACAAGGATCTTTGTGGGATGTAACAAGTGTTATCACATAAAAAACATTGATTGACAAGTTAGGCTCAGTATGATTTAATAACATACGGTAAACATTACGATTGGTCAGTTTGTGGATAATCTATAAATAACACATGGTCCAGACTTTTAACCTTTGAACTTTGAAGTCGACAGTACTCAAGGTCTGTTAGAAATGGTTGAGGAGAGAAGCCATTTGCTGATTAATGTACAAAGCATCAACTGGTAGATAAAAGTTATGCGGCTCCACAGCCTGTTGGTCAAAGAGCATCGAATTGTGAGTGGTTCACGGGACGAGGCACCGCCGTTTGCCTCCCCTGCTAACTCGCCTCAATCACTGCTGTGTAGACGATACAAGTTTTCACTCATGGACGAGCTTGAACAGGAGACCTGATCCAAACACAACCGTACTTTCGCAAGGTTGTGGCCCCTGACATAGAGAGATGACATGGCATCCAAAGTGAGTTTTGTATTGGTTTTTTTTATGCTGATATTTCTGTTTGAAAGGTTTGGTCTGTCAAACTGCTGAAATCTGATGGCTAGTGGAATCTTGAAATAACACTACAGCCATTGTATTTGCCTATTTTTAACCTCAGAGTATGGATGTGTATAGGTGGACTGCTGTCTGTCAAGACCAACGCTTAGCCTCTTGCGAAGTTCTCCGCTGTTAGTCTCGGCGAGCCTAAAGCACAGAATGTGATTAAACCGGAAGTTTTGTAGTATGCCTTGTTTTAATAGTTAACTGGAAAAAATCGTCTACCTGCAGTCCAATAATACAAGTTCGTGGTCAGAGTGCGGGGAAAGGGGGAATGCGGCAAGCACAGTACCCTCCCCTCCCTCACTCGTCATCACACGATGAGTTGCGGCCGTAACTCAAAAACACTAAAAAGCCTCTTGGCGAAACTGTCGGGAGATCGGTGACCTAAACGATCCTTTGGGAGTCATTGACTGGAAACTTCGAGATCGCTGAACCCAGACCGGTGGGCTGGAAGGCAGCAGAAAAACAAAATTACGATGTATTTTGGGAATATTTCACTCGAATGACGATTTTCATCTGGTTGGCAAAGGAAAGCAAACAGAATTTTTTTTAAGTTAATTACCCATACTGTCAATAGACATAAATGGCTCAGTAGCCGTTTTTTGTAATACGTGCGCAATAAAATATAACGGAAAATAGCTGTGAACTGATTTAAAAGTATAAATAAGACAAGAAAAAAAAGATGATCGAGTGCATGGTTAAAAATGTCTGCGTGAGAAAGTTTCGAATTCCTTTTATGCTCGTGCGTGTCACGTGCTACGCGCAGTGGAAGCAGCAGTTGTGCACTAGCCCCTTGTATCAGTTTCGGGGCAGAGGTTGGCCAGAAAATCAAGAAACTGGACATCCTTCACCTTTCAGCTTCATAAGTGTTCTGTAGAAGACCAGTCCTCAAGAAGGCTTCATGCATCCAGTGGCAACGAGGGATGTTTTGCCGTGCGTGTGCGGTGTGTGTGTGTGTGGCAACAGGTTTACTGCAGCGTAAAATGGCAACGAATGTGGGTAGCAGGGTTTTGTCGGGAGAGCTGTTTTCTAATCTGTAATTTCACTGGTTTTATCACATTTATAGTCGTGAGGAGTCCGCCACAAACCGGGTTTTAATGTTCTTCGTGCACTTTGCGGTCAGGCAAGCCTCCTTGCAATTTGTGGTTATTGCAAGTTTTATACAACATTTGATCGTGAAAGGACTTTGGTAATTAGCCGGTCGTGCCAGATCCTGCCTAATCTGTGACTGAAAAGCTACAGTTAACCCCTCGTGAAGATACCCAGCAACCGCTGGGGTGACCTCAGACAACTTGCAGACCTCGCGGACTGAATGTATCAAGTAAAATGCTGATTGATTTTGTGTCGCCCAGGTTGGTACGAGATGGTTTATCTTGTCACAGTCTGCACGGACAGCTGGGTCCCGCCGAAGTCCAAAAGGAAATTGGAGAGCTGCGAGGCGTTGCTAGCATCGGTTGCATGGCGAAGCAAAGATCGTGCAAGCGCACTTCTCACCCCGTAAAGGCCACCCGGCAGCACGCTGATTCCAGCCTTTCTCGCTTTCATTCCTCTGGAGAATTGGCGTATTAGCTGCAGTTCGTACATCTGCTGTTTGTCTTGGTAGCCCGAGTCGTTTATAAACCGGAAGTCCATGCATCTTGCGCCGCAGTATCTTGTATTTCTATCAATCCGTCAATGTTGTCACGAACAGGCGACTAAAATACATTAATCTATTGTCCGCTGGGCCGAGCTGGAGCCTGGACAAAAAGGTAGGATGTACGCAGATGTCGGTATTTTAATACACTTTCCTATCTGCACGCAGGATCGATAACTCCATCACAGAGAGAGAGAGGGGAAGAAGGCGGGTGGACAAGTGGGGTGTGTTTTTGCAGACGGGGACAACTGTTTTCTTGTTAAGACCAGCAAAGTTCCTCACAGGAAATACTCATTGACGAACCTCTGTACAAATTTACTGGCGTTGATACATCGCAGGGGAGATGACTCGCTATGACTAGACCTCCCTCGGTGGTCGCATGCTGCATTGACGTAACAAGATGCCCGACAGAAGGAAGGCCGGAAATGCAGCGACATCACCCGGAACTCCCTGGGGGCAGAGAGGAGCAAGGGAGAGAACGGGGGAGTCTTCAAATTGATAGAATGAAGGAATCGGAAAATAGTTTGATGATCTGGGGGCAACGTGGAATGAAATATTCGCCGACCTTTTGGCGGCCCCTTGTCCTCCGGTGCTCTGCTGATTATGTAGGTTGACTGATTGTCATGAGATGACATGGTCGCCGACTGGTGGGCTGCGACAGTGAACAGTGCGGGTAAAATAAAGAGACAGGCAAAGTAAGTCATCTTTATTTGTGACAGTTTGTAAATTCTGATGACATGTTTTAATTACGATTGTTAAAGGCGAAAATTTGCCCGTGGGACTTGAAGTGATTTCTTGAACATGTTTTTAGCTAAAGTTTGAGAATAAGCAGACCACCATAGAAATGGGATGATAGAAGGTCTGCTTTTATTAGAACCGGAAGGGAAGGGTTTTGCTTTAGTTTTGGTTCTACAAGAAAGTGGAGATTGGACATATGGACACGTCATTAGTGTTCTGTCCTTTATAAAAGCGGAGTGACTGTCAAAATGCTTACGTGGCTCGGCTGTGGGAGTAGACATTTGTCACTTGTTATTTGTTTGTTTTTTAATGCTGACCAAGAGGAACTCTCTGGGACCAAGCTTCGGCACATCGTGGGTGATTATTCCGCTTCAGTTTGCAGGCCTTGTGTGTGTGTGTGCGCGCGAGAGAGAGAAAGGTAGGTAGTTGGATGTTGACCTGTAAGACGATGTCATAACTTTGAGGTCATTTTTTTGGAGATTCGAACCTCCGACTCTATGTTCTCAGTGTTTCTCTTTCTATAGCACACTGTTTAAACAGTCGGTCGTTTGTTCTTGCGTTTCGCCAGAAAAGTCCCATGAGGAGCTTATCTTCCTAGCTCAAGAATTGGTCCTCGACATAATCCTCGTATGTCGAGTTGTTGTCCGATGGGAAATGACTTCTGGCTGTGATTGGCCTTCTGGAAGTTAGAAAAGCTCTCTTTTCTCTCTCTCTTTCTCTCTTTGTCTCTATGGCCTGCCATGTTGCTGCATTTATAAACGAGAGTTAATTCCTGTCCCCTGGTTTGTTTTACTTCTGCTGAATACTTAGCCCTCTGAAGCCATATCTGCGGATCGAACACACGACGGAGACCTCGACTACCAGCCGATCTCCTAAGGCGGTGTCTTCTCCATTTATAGTCCATAAGTCTATAGGTAACCCTGATGTAAGCCATTACTTCATCTTCATAACTATGACCCCAGACTAGCAGCCTGCTCTTCCTGCAAGAGTCTTTTTTTAGTGTTATACTCTTCCTACCAACCTGCTGGAACACCCTTGTATCGCGAGGTCCCTGGTAGTATCGCGCTGTCCATTGGAAGAAGGTTGTTCATGATGTCCAGTTTGCCGAAACTAGTCCCGAACCGCAGGCTGCTGATTGTCTCCGTGGGTTCCGTTTGGTCAGAAGCTTGGGTCTCTGGAGAAACGTTAATACCAGAAACGTTAAACCTCAGGTCAGAGGTCTTGGGAGGGATGTCTGGGTATGCGCGAGGCCACCTGACTGATGACGTCACCCTCGTGGGAGTCGTGCTGAGGTGTTTGCAATGTCGGACAAGGCTTGTGTGAAGAAAACCGAGTGAAAGTGTGTCTCCAGATTAAAGCCAGTACATTAAAGAGACCTGAGGAGGACAATGGACACTTTTATTTTTGCAAATGATTATTTACTTTTTAAATTTATATCTTCTCTAGACTGATAATGCTGTTTGGCAGGAATAAAATAAAAATACTCTCCAGATTTTTTTAAAAGTTCCGTCTGGTATTTGTTCTTGCACTTTGCTTTTTCGTGGAGTAAAGCCTCCATTTGTGATCCGGTGTTTGTACGAGCTGACTGCAGTTGTTTTTCTCCAGAGATCAGCTTTGCCGACAAGGTATCGGTGTACAAGCGATGCTGAAGACAGAGCGGAGAGACAGTAGAGATATAGGACGGGAGGGAGGAGGAATCGGCGGCACGAGCAGACCCGATTAAAGTGTCTAATGTGGTATTAGGCCCATCAGTCACGTGGCCAGACGTTGGTGGCAGAGAATGTGGTTTAACATGACCAAGCTAACGAGCTGGATGTGTGCTCTCATTAGTCCTTTCTTCTCCTCCACCCTTCCTCCACACCCCGCCATTCTCGTCATGTCTGCCCATTGTCTTCTTTTCATTTGTCTGTATTGTAGCGTTGGCTCAAATTATCCGTGCGATCGTGTGTGTGTGTGTGTGCATATACATATGTTTATGCGTGCGACAATTTGAATGGCGGTCGCCCCATCGGTTTTGATTAACACGCGGATTGCGTGCTATCGCCATTATTATCGGCGACACGCCATCCGTCATTGCAGAAAGGAATTAAAGAATTTGAGAAAACAGGGGCGTAAACCTGTGTTGTAAGATAAAGATGAAACGGTTAAATTAAATTGATTGATATTGCTGTTAGAGTTGCAGTAAAATATTCGAACGCTATATTTAAGTAGATTTGGGATTTATTTGTTTTGTTTGTTTGTTTGTTTGTTTGTTTGTTGTTGTTTTTTTTTTTGTTTTTTGTTTTCTCTAATTCGTGTTTTCGTTCGTTTGTTACCTCATTGTTTTTTGTGGGATTATTAAAATTTGTGTGTTTGGATTTGTTTTTTGTTTTTTGTTTTGTTTTGTTTGTTTGTTGTTTGCTCTGATTTGTGTTTTCGTTCGTTCGTTACCTCTTTGCTTTTTGGTGGATTTTTAAAATTTGTTTGTTTGTTTTGTACGAAGGGAACAACCACTTTCAATGCATTTGTGTGTCGTTTGCAAGTATGCACGCCATGGCCGTAGTTCTGAAGCCAGGGCAAGTCGTTACCATGGGTAACATGGGGAAACTCCATGACAAACGTGTTTCCGTAGGTATAAAGCGGTAGCCGGACAAGCACACGTTGCACTCCAGCACGGTGGCACAGGTGTCTGGGGTCAAGACACATGAAGTAGTGGCCGGGCCGCGAGCTAAAAACAAAAACAAAAAAACAAAAAAAAACCGCAAACCATTCAGGTTGGTCTTTAAGTTTGCGACTTTGCCTTGAGGAGAACCACTTACTCTCGCTTGGTACCCAGGGTAGGTGGTGTGTGCCGCCGCTAAGATTCAGTCAGCCTCGTACAATGCGCGCAATGATCAGCGCTTAGCCCAGACGACGGCGGGTTAGAAGGCGTTACCACGAGGGTTAGACCACTTTAGCTCGAGCTTACAGGGCCACGGGCGTGCGTGCACACTGACTGACTGACTTGCGGGGAAAGTTGGAGATCGTGTATGGAAGTAATTTATTCTGGCAGCGTGGAAAGGTCGGTGAGTCGATAAAGTACGGGGGATGCCAGAAGCTGGAAGACAAATTGAAGCATTTCGCTTCGTGCATTTTTTTTGGGGGGAGGGAGTGGCGGCGGGGGGAGAAATTAACTTTGATTTGGAAGCGTCGAGCCGTAGAAAGTTTGTGTGAGGTTCACAAAGTACGGTGGCTATTACCATTCGCTCTGAAGTTGAAAATTGAAATCAGAAAACTGTCTTTGAACTGGGATTAAGATCTTCGCTGCCTTCACCTTTGCTCCTATCAATGTGGATTACTCCCCCTTCCATTCATAGGAACGTATGACGTCATCTGGAGGGGGTGGTTAGAGGAGGTCCTTGGAGAAAATATTTTTTTGAAAAAGCTCTATGCAGCTTTGAGTCAGAAGAATGTTGGTGTCGTGAACAAATGTCAGGAGCTGATTTTTTTCTGGCCAAACTCGAAAAAAACGAAGAAGAGGTGGAGGAGTTCGACGACGACGAAAAGAAAGTCTTTTAAAAAAAGCAAAGGTCATCCCGTGGCCTTTAAGTTGCTGGAGAAGGAGGACTTACTTTTCCCGGAGCCACCTTTTTGTAAGGGCGGCGTCCGTCTCCTCCCCACTCGCTGCCTTGGCTTTTCCAACTCAGTATAGAATTAGGTACATACATTCTCGACATTGGATCGATTGAAGAAAATTTACCGCACCGCACGGGTATCGAACCGGAACGCTTCCAGTTTCGGACGTCAGTGCTGCAACAACTCGGCTACTCACTTTCCCAGGAAGTGGTAGGAGAAGGGAAGACAAGGGAAGAGAAGACAAGCAGGAGACGGTGATACTGAACAGACTAATCATTCCCAACCGTCAGCTGCGTTCTACTTAATCATTGACTAGAAAAATCAAGTGTTCACTCTTGAAATTCAGTCGCGGAGATGATGGCAATAACTGGTTGCATCTTTCTGAGCTTAGTGCTCTTATTTTAAGATTTAGCTAATTAGTGGCTCGCTGAGGCACTAATCTCATTGTTCGGATGAGTTTAGTCTTTTGTCTTGCTAAGGACAAGCTGTGCTTGAGTGTGCGTGCGTCTGTGTAATGAGCTTCCAATGAGTTGCTTGAGACACACGTGGGTTTAAATACTGATCTCTGTCTCTCACACACAGAATGTTGTAGTTCTCTGTGAAGCTGTGTACATCTCTTGATGCAGCGTACACGTGTCCTGTGATGACAGTTCCCATCATGCTTATCTTCTTGACAAAGAGTGTACACGTCTGTTCTCCTCGCCTTTTATCCAAATTGTCGGGGGAGGGGTGAGGGTGGGCGGTCCCCTGACGGGTGGACAAAATCGAATTGATCAGTTGAAGGGTTCAAAGTCAGGGTGCTGGAAAGCGTGCAGCTAATCTCGGCAACATCTCAGTTGAAAATGGCGCGTATCCACGTAATTTCTCGCGAGATTTCCCTAGCCCAAACTTTTCAGGTCTGAACTGCACAGGCGCACCCTCTCCACGCTCTGAAATCGCTTTCCGCTCTTTCAAGTTTGTCGCTAGTGCTGCACTTCAGTCTCAGAAAAAATCGCATACATTGATTCCTTTTTTTTATTTGCCCGATAATAATCAGCCAGTCTCGGCGCCTCCAGTCGACTTTCTGTGGGAGACCGAAGAGAGTTTACCTGTTATTATTAATGGCTTACTTTTGAAACAATTAGCGGACTAGATTTGCACAACACAAAGATACTGGACTAAATACCAAATATGGTGGAGTCGGTGTTTAAAGCTGTCAACAACTAAGATTATATCATAGCAAAGCTGCCATCCCTGTAAACAGATGTCACACCCAGTTAGGAAGAAAAAGAAGTCTTGAACTTTCATCAAAATAAAGAGATGTTGCTAAAGCAGTGCCAACTAAACAAAAACCACGAGATGTTAAAACCAAAAATCGCTTCTTGAACACGACAACCTGAGCGATGTTTCTTCATTTATCTTGAAGACATGCAGAGGTTTGCTGAGCTGAGCCACACTCACTGTTACAAACACTACTTGCGTGCAACTGAACTCTGCAGTATAAGAGAGTAATTGTCTTCTGCTTTTTTAGTGGCAGGTGAGAATGACGATGTTTTAAAATTAAGTATAATAATGTGTTCATATTATGGAAATTATTATTTTAAAAATAAACTTAAAAAATGACGAAAAAAATGTTGCGCTCGTGTTGCCCTTTAAAGGGCCGCAGAAGAAAAGGATAGAACTTTCCTTTCACATGCTGACACGGTGAACCACTTTACTGCTCCAGTATTGGGCTACAGTACCTTTACCCTTTTTTTCTTCTTTGTAGTCTCTACCCTTTTCACCTTTTTTATGGTCACTAGCGATATTCAATAATGATGGTATGCCGGCGCGCGACGCTGTTCTAAACCATGCCAGTCTCAAGAGGGCCGCGAATTAAAGCCCGACGCTCGGGATGGCGAGGAAGAAGCGTACCAACTGCCGAGGAAGCGACCTTGGGTGAGTGTTGATGAAATTGAGATGTCGACCACTTGCTTCAGCAGAGAAAAATCTTCCTTGCTTTGCTCTTCCCTGCGCTGCGTGCTGACGGTGGGAGTCGGGGAGTAGGAGTGCTGATTGCCATCCATTATTCGCCCCCATTGAGAGCCCATTCTGGATCAGCTGGCGAGCACGCGGGCTTGTGGCGAGTAAGCTTGTCCACACTTCATGACTGCCAGCATGTCTGCGAGGTCCATCTCGCTGCAACCATAAACAGGAGGAGGCCGTCCGCGTGGACAACGCGGGTCCTCACGCCTGGCATTACTGCTGATATCGACCTCCAAGGGGAAATAAATCGAGGAGTGCGGGAGGACGTGACGTCATGGCTGTTTTGTGAGATCTGCACGAGGCGAGCACATTTTATCCACGGGGTATTTCGCCAGTTGACCTGTGGACAACGTGGTTATCCTGGCCTGTGGGGTAAGCGAGCGCTGGAGTCCTGTAACTGAAGGATGTCAAGATCCCGCCCACCCATCACACGACTACCACCAGTGTACACACCGGGTGTCCAGAGAGATGACTTTTTGATGAAGCACACCCGCGAATGTTGCCCTCTCACATGACCTACCGACTCTCGCCTGCAGGCGTTGATGCATGCATTAACCAAAGATGCCAAATGATTACAATTTTTTTTTAATTAAAAGACCGGTTGGTGTGGAGCAAGGTTCAAATCTGGATGGTGAAGACCTGGGCAAGCCACAACCTTCTTGGTCTCATCAGGGTCTCGTAGTGGCTAACCTCCGAGATCGATTCATTACATTGGACCACCTGGCAAGTGGTCTGGGCCCACATCCCTGGCAGGCCGACTGACCGACTGCAGTGCTGTTTCCTTCACCCTTGACCCCGCTGACGTCCCCATGATGTGATGAGCTGGTTCTTTGTGCAGAAATCGTTTTAGACGGATTACTTTGATATGATTACAAACCATTTTATCTTATTTGTATATGCATAGAATGTGTGTGAAGGAAAATACTTTGATTCCTTAAGTCCTCCTTTCGTTGTACCTTCTTTTTATACGAAAGCTTTAAATATAATTATTCCCGGGCGCAATGACAGTTTAAAAATGCAAATGCACCGAATTCTGCAAGTCAGATATAAACGAGCTTATTCTTGTATTCCTCAACTTCAAGCAAAATAAAATCGAAGAGCATTCCCAGAGAATATAAATAGATGTAGACGTTTTCCTTTCGTTTCTTTCTTTCTGTATTGGGTACATCTAGCAGGAGAACTCCATGGGAGGTAATCTAGGGCAGGTTCAGGCAAAATAAATTGCAAATATATGTGTTAGAGATGAGAAGATAGATGCGTTTTCAATAAAAGTCAGCCGGGTACGTGATTTGGCAGCGGACTCCGGCCTTCCCCGGTGCTTGATCGTTCCTTGACCCCGGCGGACCGCAGAGACTCGACGCAAAGCTCGGCCCCGCGGCTTCCGTTCACGTGTTCGCCAGAAGCCGGACTTTTGGCCGAGATCTCGCGAGATCCTGGAGCGAAGTGTCCAC
Organism: Pomacea canaliculata; assembly: GCF_003073045.1. Lineage (NCBI taxonomy): Eukaryota > Metazoa > Mollusca > Gastropoda > Architaenioglossa > Ampullariidae > Pomacea > Pomacea canaliculata. The sequence continues at coordinate 4,000,095 of NC_037597.1, forward strand.
GTCCTCTTTGTCAGTTGCGGTCGGTGCTTGGCCATTTGAAGACCCGCGTCTAGTGACGGCGGCCGCCACGGTGAGAGCGGAACAGAGAGGATGGTGAATGGAGCTGCAGCACTCAGCGCCCATAATTAGCTTTTCATCTGCCGCAGCATCGGAGATGTAGTAGAGACTGCAGACCGCCGTCGCGTCTCGGGTTGCCTATCCCCTGTAGAAAGGGTCCGAAGAAGTGAGAAGGCTTCAAAGGGTCCGGGAAAAAAAGAATAAGTACTATTAGTGTTGTCGGCGAGGTGACCCGCACCGCCACGCCTTCGTAAAAGATGGCTGCTGGCAAAATTAAAGGTCTAGTGACGTGGAATTCGTTTCCAACGACACGGTAGAGCTCGGTGTAAAATACTATTCCCAAACTCTGAGTAAATAAATCTTACCTTTTTGAATTGAAACATTTTCAAACATCCTCACGCTCAGAAAGATGTCCAAAATGCAGATATCAGAAATATGCATGGATACTTGTCAAGGGCACACAACCAGTAGGCAAGCCGGGACCAGTTTTAATTAGGCATGTCACGTGGACATTGAAGTCGTTTGCTTGCCTCGTTCTCTGCCTGCCGACATTTGTAGGCGTGCGCCTCGAGAAATTACGGAAATTTTGATCGGACATTCGGAAAGGTCAGCACTTATTATTTAAGCCGAGCTTACTGTTTGACTTGCTTGTCCCTTTAAGCGCGGGCGAATGCGTTTTGTTCGTGGAGGGAGAGGATGACGGAGGCGAGGACCGTGAGGGTGATGACAATGGAGAAAGAGTTTTTTGTCGCTAGTGATGTATGGCAAGTTACTATTTTGATCTTGAATTTTAGTAAACTTTTTTTACTAAATGAAAAATTTCTGCCTCGATTAGGACTTTAATCTTTGGTCTCTGATCATGTTTTTTAGTTCATTTCCCTTTCTAACGGTCATCCGATGTTTGCAGACGGCGGCGCAGTTTCCTGTTTGTCGTAGTTTCCTTATTCTTGGTGTTTTTAATTAAGATTTTCTAGTACCATCGGTAATTAGTTCTGGTGTTTGTTGTTTGTTTATTTTTGTTTTGATTTATCTGCAGAACGATTACAAGAGGACAGGATGTCATTTTGCGGAGGCCTTTAACCTCTAATGTCCACATTTAGCAAACTTACAACACAACAGCTTTGTCTTGTAGTTGTACACCAGTTCTTATCGTTTGCAGACCTACTTTGTTCGGATATGTCGTGCTCAGGCTCATCGACTTGTTTACATTTTGACGAAAGAAGGAAAGTAACATCCGTGCAAAAGTCAACATCACCGCCATCTTCAGAAGAAACGTCCTTACAATCATCACTCCCTTCTCTAACAAAGCCTCAGACCACCAGATCCTGCTGCCACAGTGTGGTGGATGTGTAAAGGTGGTCATGTCTGCAAATGTAAATACTCCCAAAGAGCAGCTGCTTGTCTCAAAACGGGAGTGAACATTCTGGAATGGTTGCTGTTTTCAAAAGATTGTTTTCCCAACAGCATGGCATCCCTGCTATCGGAGGATCAGTGACCGACAGTGAAATGCGCATAATCGTTGGCCGAGACCACAGCGGCAGCTAGTTTTTTCTTTCTTTTTTTCTTTTTCTGATGCCGTTGACATCAAACAGAAGAAGAAAGGAGGAATAGATTGAGGCAGTTCTAGCGTGAAAATACAACAGTGTGCTGAGTCCCGGGGAAATGCCAGCCGTCCATCCGCGCAGTTAAAAGCGTTTAGCGGGCGCGAGATGTTCGTTTTCAAATGACGAGATTACAAGCGCCGACTGGTGGCCGGGATCTCGCGGCAAACGCGAGAGTTTGTCATTTGCCGAGAAGTCAGCACAGACCTTCAATGAAGGTCTTGGCGAACTCTGAGACTGCCCAGGTGCTGTGCTTACATTCGCGCGTGCCAATTCGAAATCTTGGGGTTTTTGTTTGTATTGTTTTGTTTTGTTTTTAATAACTATACTATTAAACGGAAAATAAGAAGTATACAGAGTTACCACAAGCCGAACAGGGTCTGTCGGCGGAGAGGCCAGACTAACTTTTTGACCCTGCTCCTCCTGGTTGAGGGGTTTGCTTTGGGCTAAGGAGGTAAAGATCTCCCCCGACCTTTCGATTTTTGGGGACATAAATGATAGAGACCGTATTTTTCTAAGGACTAGCAGTTTGTGTCAGCAGTGCCTGTCTTCTCTCCCTCTAATCATCCCCAAGTCTGTTTGTCCGTGCGTGTGTGTGTGAGAGAGAGAGAGAGAGAGAGAGAAGCAATAAGAAAACTAAGCGATAAGTTTATATTTGCGGTCTGGTACCGAGAGCTAAAGACGGATGCTTGTAGTGGACTGTCTCTATTACCTCTGTGTTGTGTTTGTGTGTGTGTGCAGGTGGTGCTGGCCAGTACACCGGACCTGCAGTCAGGCTACTCGCGGGACCTCTTCGTGGCCTGGTGCGGCAACAGCAAGAACAGCATCATACTGACCTCCCGCACCTCGCCCGGCACCCTCACCCGATGGCTCATCGAGAACCAGGAGGCCAAGACTGTCACACTTGAGGTGAGTTGCGCTCAGACCACTGCACTAGCCCTTTGTTTCATTGCCGCCATCAATGTACATTAAACAGTCTTCAAAACTCTTCTTCTCTCCGTTCTTCCTCTTCTTTCTTCGCGAGTTTTTTATTCTTCTGGTAGCCCGGATTCCTAATTCTGTTCAAATAATTTTGAGTTAAAAGAGAGGGACGAACAAAAGATATCAATCGATGATGAAGACAAGCAGAATTAAATCTTTTTTAAGAAACAGGAATTTGGATTTGCGCGCAGATCCTTGAGCAGTAGGTTGGTGAACCGTGGTAATCAATTTTTTTTTAAAGCTCAAATCATCACATTTGTTATTTCGCACCTTTTTTTATTGAAAGAAGCAATTACGTGATTATGAGAGCTTGGCTCCCACGTGCCTACCTTTGACAGTTATATTGCTGTGTAACTCGTTACCTAGGCAACATAATAAAAATAAAGGTAAGACTGGAAAACTAATCTAACTTACATCAAGGTTCTTGCTGAGTTTGTTGTACTGTCAACATTCAAGTCTTCGCTAACAGAGTGGATGACACGAAGAAGTCCTCGCAAAGCCGAATAGGAATCGACGCCATGGCGAGGTTCAGGAGCTAATCTAGTCACAGAAGCAGGACTATATATCGAAGGAGAGGTTATGTAAAGGAGAAGGGGAAAGGAGATTGAGGCATCGTGACGGAGCAAGACTCTTACCATAAACGATAATCAAGTCGCAAGATTTACACGGACCAGAAGGCATTGCGCACACGGCGGCCAAGCCGTTACATTTGCCATCCCACGTGAGCTCCAGACTTGAGGTCGATGGTAGACGACAAGAAGGAAGACAATCCAGGTTTCACATACAGGGTGGGTCGTGTGTGGAAGTCATTCCCATTCATCCAGGCTGCTAGTTTTCTAACGGACTAACCGTAATAAACGCTGAAATTAATCGAAAATAATGGGTCCGGGGTTGGCGCTGGGTCTGGTGCTGGAGCGGCGTAGATGGGAAAGTTTGTAGGCAAGAGTGACCATGCATATGTTCACATTCGGTTAGCGGCTTGGTCGTGGAATGTCTGTCCGACAAGCAGACTGTTAAAGTGCTGGTCTTTATTCTGTACTTCCACTGACTGTCTGTACTTGTTCACGTCTATGCTGTAGGAGTACTTAGTTACTGGCAGCTTGTGTTTGTCTGAACCTGGTGAAAATATGGTTGGCAGAATTATATTTATTTTCCCAGTGTTTTTTTTTTTTTTTACCGGGGAATGTTTCCTGAGCAGGAAAGGTTATCTTGGAAAAACTAACAAGACTTTTTTTTTTTACTACTCTGAAGGATGAAAAAGCAGATCGCTTGAAACTGTTTAAAATATGCAGATCGGAACTGTTTCTTTCCAACCTTCTCTCGTATTTGTATAATATTATCTTGTAGTTTATGTTCTCCACAAATATCCGACTTCTTTCCCAGTGTATACTTATATAGATTATGGCCTGCATACACAAAATTACACCTCGTGAGTCTCAATAAAAATAATAAAAAGATGGCGCGTGAGTCGGGGTCAGGACAGACCGCCAGACCTTGCGATGACCAGCTAGGATAGTCGCTGGCCCATGCACAGCTTACATTCGTGTTCAGAGCTCGGAATAATTCGTCGGAAGATGGAGAATAATAAAACTGCGAGCTGGAAGCAGGTTACTGGAAGTGTCGTAAGATGGCGCCACTTTCGTAGAGTTATCGCCCTTTCTGTGCGGCGAGGCGGCAACTCTACGCCAAGTGCGCAGCTTACGAGCCATTAGTAAGTAAATGGCGAAAAAATGAGTGGGCGAGCCTCAGAACTTATTGAAACGTATATTTCTCGTCCGCCCTTTTACCGTTTTTATTTACATTAATATTAGATTTATTGTCTTGCTTTTCTAGGGCTTTCTGTAGAATTTAAATGGAAGTGATTGGGAAAACTGTAGCAGTAACACTTTTTGTTAGTAAGAGGACATCAGGATCTGAAGTCCTTAATTATTAGTCAGTTTATGTCAGGCTTAGCCTGGCCCTGAAATGTGGGGCCATATAATTGGACACGGGTTCAGACCTTCAGGCTGATTGTCTGACAGTTTTCCCTGTACCATGCGGTTTGTGTGGCTCTTAAATATTGAAAAGATGCGAATCAACACCCTGGGGTGTGGATGTACATCTTTATAACAACGGATGATTCGAGGGAAGGAGCTGGATGAGGGTAGATGGGCGCTGATGGCATGGTTCTCTGACCTGGACATGTCCACATCATTTCCTTCAAGCAGTTGAGCGTGTAGATGATATGTAGTGTTTGCACGGATTCAGGGAAGGGACATGGCTTCGTCCACCACAGAAATCGCCCCCAGCGTGTCGGAGGACCTACGATGGTGGCCATTGCACTGCTATCGTCCTTGTGTGATTTTATATCCCCATTCGATAATTAATAAACTGTTCTTTGGCGACATTTTTACCGGATATTGGACCTTTCAGTCACCGGTCCTTCTCACCCAGACACAAAAAAGGAATAGTGTTAATGACTCTGTCAATTACAGAGGATTTTTTCCTTCTCGTGCGATTAGCAGATGTTTCACGTCCGTGGACCGGCAACAGATCGTACAATTGGGCAAAACAGCAAAACATCCCGTTGACAGGCAGGCTGCCTTCCTAAAGAGCTGTCCTGTCTATAACCAGATACTGGACGCAGTGGTCTGAAACTCTTTCCTTCCCGCGAGAAACTATATGCTGCATGTGTTATAGCTGATGGAGTAATAGTAGTAGAAGCAGGAAATGACATCCAGCAGCAGCAGCAGCAGGATTACATCGATGGAAATAAGAAAAACTGCATACATCTGACGCGGTGTTTATGAAGTCGTTGCCCTGGGGGCAACAGGGGGAACTTCAGGACAACCGTCTTGTTTCCAGAATTGTAAAGCAGTGTCCAGACCCCGCAGATGTTGTTTTACCCCTGGAGCCGATGGCAACGCCTTGTAACGGTCTCAAGCTGCCAGTAGTCCCATCTTTGCAACAAAGAAGCCGCTTCTTTCTCCAGCAAAAGCAAGTAAATGTCTGGCTGCGCGCTTGGAGGAAGGATCCGTTGTTCAGTAGAAGTGACTGCACCTTCCAAGAAGTCTGATGGCTGCTCTGAGACTGAACCATCTGTTCAATAATAAGAGTATCAACACTCAGTACAAGGTGGTAACACAGAGAGGTCTGACAAAATCTCTTAGGCGTGTGAACATGTCTTTGTACACGAACACGCATGCATACCCAACCCACACAAACACAAACGCGCGTGCAAACGCACAGGCAGAGCAACAGGTAGAGAAATAATTAGGGTTGTTAAAATAAATATCGCGCATAACGATTTTAAAATTGACTTTCTCTGAGCGGAGAATGTGTTTGAGAAGTCGTTTTATTTTAATAAAATCACATTAAATTTCTTAATGGCAGAGGTGAATCGACGAATTTCTTTGTTAATGATGAGTGCGGCTGCAAGGACATCGTGACAGAGAGAAAGAAGGGGAGCAGGATAAAGAAACACAAAGCCTCGCTGGAAGATTTCCTGTTGTTTCATCTCGTTTCTGCATGGAACAAGCAAGCAGAAAGGCACAGCTGGCGAGAGGAACTCCTCTGCAAACCGAATCGAAATGCAATTGTTTTTTTAACATCACGCAAGTCCACGACTTTGTATCACAGGGTCAGCAAGACGGCCACTGGAGGATCTGAACCACTGTGATATTTGTTCTTGCAGTGGAGCTTGGAGTGATTGTCGATGGCCATGTTAGAGTAAAACTGTCGGGGAAGTCGTTGTTTTAACGGCACCTGCTCACACTGAAGACCATTTCTTGTCTCTCTTTGTTACGAGAGCAGGAACTGTGCGGCGTGAAGCTTGGTGACAACTAATCCCAGTTTGCCAGTGTACTCTCCGTGTTAAAGCTCTTCCCAAGAGATGGCACACATTGCAGATGGTTCCTATCATATCAGTTATCACCTGGAACACGAAATTGCAGGAGAAACACGAATCTCGAGATATTATGGACACAAATCTTTGTATGACATTATGTTATCACCAGTTTTGTATACCTTTAAGGAGAGAGATGCCTAGCAGCTGTCCAGTCACTAATTGGCATTTTTGCCTTGCCCGTCCAGCTGTACCCGTCTGCTCTGGTTTTTAGACCAAGTGGACAGTGCTTCAAGTGTGTTCGTGAGTGCGTTCGTGCGTCGATGAGAGGGGAAAGGGAGGGACCCCGGTGTGTTCTTCTGTGGGTCGAGGAAAGAGGAGACAGAGATACTCAGTTTCGACGAGTATTCTTCAGTCACAAAACCTACCTATCCCGACTGTTCTCGCATTTGTCATGACATATCACACAACGGAAATGTCAGGACACCAAAGACACCAACGACCGCGGACACAGTGGCAGGATGGCAGACAGGATAGAATATCTTTATGTAGAAGTCTTATGCTCGCAGAGCGATAATAGAGAAGCAGACTACATAGTGATATTCACAAAAGAAGGTGGAGTTGTAATAATATTTACTTTCTTTATTACCCAAGGGTGATTACGCGTCTCGCCTGAGATAATTCCCAGCGTTAGCTCCCTTGTTAGACTCTCCTCCGTTGGTGTGGAAACAAAATTCCCCTGTAGCCACTGACGGACCAGAGGTCACTAATTACATGGTTTTCAAAGCCAGGTCTAGTCGCTTATCAATCCTTTAGTACGAGAACCGGAAAGGGCTGTCATGATAAAGGCCATAACTAAAGATGCTCCGTGAAGCTGGTGATAGACCGAGAAGGCATACTCCACAAGCTTTTGGAAGAATAAAACATTTCTGCGGTGTTTTTTCTGCCATGCTGTACGTGTCCGGAAGACCTAATCTTTCCATTGCACTAGTCGCACTTATTTTTTTATATTTATTTTGTAAGGTGATGAGCGACCAGCTCAGAAAACGGATGGGTTGTTATTGTAGTTTATTTTTTCTTGGATATATTTATGTACATGGGAATGTGTGGGGGTGACGCAGTGTATAGGAGCATCGAGTGTACCACGTGCATAATATGGAAACCCATAGACAGGTAATCACCTTTGATTTTTTTTTTTCCCCTTGGCGAAGTTTTTAAATGCTACATAAACGACTTCTTTTAATTACTGCATAGTAAATCGGCAGAAAGTCTGATAAAAAGACCTCGATAGGTAGTGTCAGTGGAAAGATATAAAGGTATATCTGAAGGAGGTAAGAACTGGAGATAGGGGAAGGAGGAGGGAGAGATCATAATTTGTAAGGTATTAGCACAAAAAAAAAAAAAAAAGAAGTGCGAGAAAGGAACGAAAGAGAAGGAAAAGCTTTGAAGGCCTGGAGATCACTAACAGAGTACAAAAATCTCATTTTTGAAATTTTTAGGAAAGCCATTCTTCTCCAACAAATGTCAAAGCTGAACAGCAGCGCGTGGAACGTGCGCGTTTTGCCCTCTGACGCCATCGTTGAGCCTGAAAAATTAGTTCTTGGCCTGCTTTTGATATTTAGCGAGGTGGGGAAAGGGCCTGCAAACATGTGGTGATAAATGTGGGGGGCGTCCTTGGCTTCACGGGGTTCTGGGAACTCTTGCGTGATCGATGCGCCCTCTATCTCGTGCCAGCATCCCGCTGTAACCAGAACCTTTGAGATGAGGAGGAGGCACAGCGCAGGAACTGGAAGGATAGGTAGGTGGAGGCGCATGTGGACAGAAATCAGCTGAAAGAGGAGAGGAGGATCAACAGACGAGTTTTCTAAAGATGGAGATTTGTTACAATTTTGCTTGTCGCCGAAGCTTGCTAGCCGCCGAGGCGCTTGTTCAGTATGTCAGCTCCATTGACCTGTCAGCCAAGATGGACGACCGGCATCCGAGGTCGAATCGAAAACGAGGTTGCCTGCGCTGGGATTGGGTCACATACTCTTAAACCCTGGATTCTTTGGCTCCGGCGAGACAAACGCATGACAAGGTGGTCGTAGAAGACAGGTGTCACGTTTGGACAGAAAACAGACAAAGTTTGAAGACTTGAGACCACAAAGAGATGTGCGTGAGAAAGAGAGAGAGACGGTTTAGAAGACTTCCATTCAGGCGTTAATGTCAACTGTAATACCTACTTAGCGTCTAGACCCTCCGCCAGACGTCATAAGAAAAGTGAGAAGCCGACAGAGTTAAGCTCAAGCGAACAACTTGCGACAGTTTGATCACACCCGCCAGTCAGGGGCACGTGATTGTATCAGGAGGGGTGGGCAAGATGGGAGACTGCAACAAGTCAGGCGGTTGTGTCCAGCAAACTTGCGAAGCTGTATGTCAGCTGGGAGCTGTTTGAGACAAACCTGATTCTCACAGGAGGGGTGAGAAGACATCAGGCACGACATGTCAGTTAGAAACAGTTTGGAGACCTCGTCTCAGGCTGGTCGAGCGGAACTCACACGAGTGGCAAAATCAGGGATATATGGGAAAAAAAAGAGTAGAATATTTTGATGCCTTAGGTTTGAAGTGCGAGCCGAATAATTATATTTTGTGTAGCGGAAGAATAAAGAGAAAACAATTTATAGACACACATAGTATTACTATTACTATTTCACCACCTTTTAGTGAGAGAGGGGGGTGTCTAGTTTTTTTTGTTTTTTTTTTTTTTTTTTTTTAACGAGAAAGGCAGTCTAGATGACTTAACTATCTAGCGGTCACAGTTATGAAGCGATGGTAGGTGCAGTGACTAACAGGCAGTCCATGTACACGGTTACAAGTTGGGCTGAGTAAAGCCATTTTTATGTCAGAATGTCTAGCCACCCTTACATGAGAATATTTGAAGCCACCTTTATATCAGAATGTTGTAAGCCAAAGACGTATGGAAGATTAGCGCTGTGTTTATACAGGGAGGTAGAATGTCCAAGTGTTTTGTGTGTCTGATGGTGTGAACTTTTCAAAGCAGTCTTTTAACTTTGGGATGTCTTCGAGCACCTTCCTTCTCCAACCCAAAAAGCAGTTTAAAAAAAAAGTCAAAAAATAAATGATAAGAAAGCAACATTTCAATCCAACTCGCCATTACACTTTTTCATTTTCTTGCTATGTACAATGAGCATCATCGTGTTGAACATCTGCGCGTAGTAAGTCATCATCATCATCATCATCATCATCATCATCATCATCATCTCTCTCTCTGTCTTCTGTCTTCTCTGTCTTCTGTCCATCCAACACAAAATATGTCAAGGCGGCAAAATGTTTTTGCAGATTCGCCGGCGCATCAAGCTGGACGGCGCGGAGCTGGAGGAGTACGTGAAGAGGAAGCAAGATCAGGAACAGGAGGACATCAGGCGAAAGGTGGAGCTGGCCCTCAAGTACGTACACCTCCTTGCAACCCGTCTACCCCAGCTCCCACCCCATCCACACCACCATGACGACCGACATAAAATCTCTCTCTCCCCTCTCTCTTTCCCCGACTTCCCCCTTTCCTCCCTCACCCACTTGTGCCATCCTTTCTACTTGCCTGATATGGAAACTGATTGAAAGGCAGATTAGTCAGGAGCGGAGAGCGAAAGTGTGGGGACCACTGTTTGTCTGTTTGTCGCGAGACGGTCTGTCCACACAATTCTCATCGCTAGGGGCGAATCAAAGGCTCGTTTTACTGTCAAGCAACATGACGAGAAAACAGAAGCAAAATTCTTATAAAATGTCCGGTTTGGAAGCCGTCTGCCTTTCAGCGCCGACAGAACTGCTTGATTAGGCTTTTCCCCAGGGAGGTACCGCCAGACGCTCTACATTTCTTAGCTTATCGCACTTCTCCTTTTTCTTTCTTTTGTCCTCCCAAATTTTAAAGCGGCGTCTCCAAAATGACTGGTGGTTTTCGGACTAGAAGACTGCAGTGTTTGAAAGACAATCCTTTTTCTCTCTTGCCATAAATTAGGAAGGCGAGGTGGGACAGGGCATTACAGCAATGGTGACTGAAAGGGCTCCAGTGTCGTGTAGAGAGCTTCCCGCTGTTGATTAGAAAAAGTAAAGGAAAAGAAAATGAGAACCACCCTCAAAGAAAGCGAGTCCCAAGAAAAGTGAGTTCTCTAAAAACGACCGAAAGGTTAGAAGACGACCATCACATCCTGTTGACAGCGATCACGTGGTTCACGCACGTCACTGACATTCTTCATCAGTAACCCGAAACATAGTTGATATTACTACCCGCTCTAGCATCACATTACAGGATCAGTTTTCACCTTCTCTCGTGGGTGTCTTTACCCTTACCCACACAGAAAAGTAGGAGCAGCCCTAGGCTTTTACCCACAGAGAAGTACGAGTGACATGAGATTGTCATCCACAGAGGAATATGATGATCCCGAGATTCTTTGCAACAGGTCTTAGAGTCCCGGGTAGTTCACAGTTGACCACCCTGCTTGAAAAAGCTTGTCTGATGGAGGTCAGAATGTCAAGACATTGTCCTCATTCCAAGATAAAGTGCACTTATGACACTTTAAAAAGAGCAAAATTCTAGTTCTGTGGGAGAAGGCGCCAAGAAAGACAAAAAATGATATTAAATTAAAGAGCGCCGTTTTGTCGAAATGGGAAAAGGAAGATGTTGCATATGGATGAAGTCTTTGTGTCAGCTGAGGGCCTCGCGGGTCAAAAAATCAGTTATACGGTTACCACGTTGTATGGTGGAGACATTGGCCGCACGAGCCACTCACACAGAAAAGGGAAATAATTCTAGTGGGCATAGCATAGGGCGAATTGTTCTGCCAATCCCAACACATCGTCAAAATGTGAACTGTTGTCCCCGTAGGACTGGTTTTCGACATCGGTCCAGAACAAGCTCATCTGATCCGTCGGTGTCATAGTTAAGATTTGACCCTCTCACCTTTCCTTGCCGGACTCGTCCAAAAGGTAAAGTCCGGTGTCGAAATGGTTCAGTGCATGTCCCCAGCACAGTGAGCATCGACTATCATTCCATCCTCACCATCTAAGAAGAGAAAATAGTTCAGGTAGCTGAGGTATCACTCACACAGCCAACCCGCCGTAGATTTGCGAGTCTGTAATTTTGTTGGCACCGAGTGCGATGTCTCCGAGGTTTTGTGCTTATCCCTGGCAGACACCTGCTTGCTGCTGCCATGTTGGCCGAGCGTGGCGAGGGCTGAGGAGCGTGGAGGCGCCGTTCCCCTGGAAGCTAATCTAACTTAGCGCCTGTCACCCGCCATGAGACGCCATGTCACACCCGTGAACACCCGTCTGCGGCAGACAGGCTGCAATTGCCCGGCTTTCAGACACCGACACTGGCGGGGACTTAACACATGCTCGGGACTAAACTTTCCCCAGGGAAAATGGAATTAGCGGAGCGAGCTACGACAGCCTGCAGTCTGGCAGCAGATGGTTGCCAGCAGATACAGCGCCGGGTGTTCGCTCTGCCGCCTCGCCTGGGGGTCCTTCCTGGCCTGGGCTGTAGGTAACCACACTTACTTCTATGGCCAAAGCCGGAAAGACTCAAAGTGGGATTCGTTATCTACAACTTTTACATGCCCCCACTCACACTTACACACCTACCACCCCACCCACCCCCACCAGCTACATTACTGGAAATATAAAAAGACATTTTAAAAATGGGCGACAATCACGGCGGACACAGAATTTATAGTGTGGGAGAAGATTGTCAATGCTTCATGTTAAGAAACTGCCAGAGGCAGCGACGACGATGATGACAATGACTACGACGACATAGACGTGAGCACAACTTGATGGCATGAGAGGAAGAGGAGGGAGGGGCCAAGACAGAATGTGACATACCTAATCAATTTTCCAGCACAAGGGAAGCAACGGTGGCCGCAATGTGTTTACCAAGAGTCCACTAATACTCCCAAAGTCTTGCCGGCTACATCCTCCCAGGCCACGAAACTTGAGCGGATACCAAAAATTTCTGCTGCCGAGATGTGTACATGACCTATTCGGCGACAGGAAGTCGATACAACCTGCCAGACAGGGGCTGTGCCAGGGAGGAGAGGAAGCACCCCATGTCGTATCACCTACAGCCTCCCCTCCGTCTGAAGACGACCAGAAGCTGTTCTCGGAGAGACTGTAGGAATCAGGGATGTTGCATCGTTATCCTGACAATGTTTTGGACATGATACTATGACAAATGTTTATCTGCAATGTTTAAAAAGTATAAATATAGTCACATGTAGGACATAGTGTGTACACTAACACCTCCACGAGTTTTACAGTCTTGGGGTGGGTAGTAAGTAGAGGAAGCCATTCAGTCCTCAGCTGAGGGCCTTCAGTTCAGATGTTGGCAATATCGCTCTTTTTTTTTCTTTCCCTCTCTCTCTCGACCGCACGTTCATCTACTAAATGTCCGAGGGCTGAGGTTCTTGCTACAGGTCGGGGCTTTCAACACAGGCAGCTGGAGAGACATAGACGGAGGATAAGAGTGTAAGAAAAAGCTTTCATGGAAAGGCATCGCTCGGTTATTCTGGGGACGAGAAATCGTCAGGTTAATGCCGGAGATATTGCCGAGAGCACACAACATTAGGAAAACTCTAATTAAGCGAAGTGGGAATGCAGCAGGATCTGGGATAAACCTTTTTGAAGATGACGACTTCCTCCCGGCCCAGGAAGTAAAAATTGCTGTCAAAGGACTGGAGGTGGCGATTTGTATATTAAGAAACACCAAGCTGCGATAAGTCTTTCTAATCTGCAACCTTGTCCAGCGGCGATTGATTGGCAGGGGGCCCTATTATTATCTCTTGTAATCTCGTTGTGTGTCAGGATGGGTGGGGAGAGAGAGAGGGTGATACCTCCTGCTGACGTGGTCCTGAAGGCCGTTTCCCCATGACCATCCTCTCCGTCTTTGGCTCCTCCTTTCTGCTCTGCCTCCTCCCCTCCAACTCCTCTTTTCCTCCCTCTCTCTCTCTGTTCGAAAATTTCGTGTCGTGTCGAGGAATGAATGACCAGCTATTTTAAATCAGTGTGAACAGCCTCGCATGCTTCTCTCTTCTTGTCTTCCTCACTCTTATATTCATTTAAGGCTGCGTTTAAAGAGAGCTGTCTTAAACCCTTCCTAATTTCCAATTCGTCAGCAAATATCATTATTTGTCCATCTGCCTGGAGCGCCCCTCCCCCCTTGCTTGGCTTGGGGTAACTCTGTTCCAAAAATTGAAGTAGTTTGTTGGGTTTATCGGGTACAAATTTCCTGTGGCGGCGTTGGTGATGATTTATGCTTGCTGTGGTGTGGGTGACCTGCCTACCATCCATATCTCAACTATTTGGAGCATGTAGATCAATCACAGTATGTGTGTTCGCACTTCTGCATACTTGTTTATGCTTACTGTCGTGTGTGTGCAGGGGCGATGTGGACTCCAGCGATGAGAGCGAAACAGAGATGGAGGTGGACAGCTTCTACACCTCTGGGGTGAAAGGGAAACACGACTTGATGAGGAAAGCTGAGGTAAGCCATCGCTTTGAAAGAATATTATCTCCTTTTTATATTCGCCCGAAAGAATATATCACCTAGCAGACATTAGCTCTGCAGTCTGCTAAGGTTTTGTTGAGAGTCTTTCTTGAAGGAAACCGAAATCCTTTGTCAAAGATAACATTTTCCAAGGTTTTGTTAAATCTTTCTTGAAGGAAAACGAAATCCTCCGTCAGAGATATAATTTTCGCCTTCTTTTATCCTGTCGTGAACTTTCTTTCCTGTAGCAAGTATTTTTTCTGGCGTGTTCGTTTGCACGTTTCATGTTATTGTTGGCTTTTTTTTTTCGAAGTAACGATTATACGAAAGTCCAGCGGATATAAATGGAGGACGTCACACTTCCATAGTGCTGAGAGGTGGTTAGAGGTGAAGAAAAAAAAGAAAGTATCAAGTCAAGAACGATTACTCTCTCGGCGATGCGGTTTATTTCTGCTATCATTTCTCGCCACAGACGTCGAGAGCGAAAGTCCGTGACAAGAATTAATCCCACAGAAAAAAAAAAGGTGGAGGGAGTGAAGGTGGGAGAAACCACGAAGAGAGCATCAGCCATCCATTAAATTCTGCTGACAAAAAAAAAAAAAAATCTTTTGGAGTGAAGTTAATGGAAGCTGCAAGTAAAAGGAACAACAAGGCTGATCCGTCTGAAGTTTCGCTGACTGGATCAGCTCTCCTCAGCGCCATGAGGATGAAGAATAAAGTTCTGATTTTTGTCAGGATGTAGATTACATCCTGATTGCTACGTGGCAGTACCACAAAGAAATTTTATCTCAGGAGTTGACTAAAATTCGTCGTTTAGCTGACATCTTGCTGGTCTAAGTCGTAAACTTAGAAAAAGTTTCTCGTGGGAGGAAAGCTGGGTTTAAAAGGAAAAGGGAGGAAGTAGCGAGACGATGGCTTTGCGGGGGACCACGTGGTGCTGGAGTGGAATGCCTGTGGAATGTCTATTGCCATTTTTCCTGCGCCGTTTCCAGCAATGATTGTCGGTGCGGACGTGTCCAGCGTTTTTTGAGTCGCCCTCTCCAGCCTCGCTCTGAATGAGCTGACAGGAAATTACAATATGGCGGAGACGCACACTGCTCCTTGCAGGATTCTGCTAGCAGATAGAGGTTGCGAAGTTATGAACTTTTCAATTTTTTTTTAACTTTCGTTTTCGTTTCTCCTGTCCTCTCGCAGAACAAGAGCCGGACTGGGTTCTTCAAGCAGGCCAAGAAGGCCTACCCCATGTTCCTGTTCCAGGAGGAGAAACTCAAGTGGGACGAGTATGGTGAGGTCATCAGGTGCGTTGTAGTCGCTTCTGTTCTCTCTTTGTTTTCTCGTCTTTTCTGTCTCTGTTCTCTCCTTTCTTTTGTTCCCTTTTTGTTATCTCTTTTGTCTGTTATTGTGTTTCTTCTTTATTCTCTGTTACCTCCCGTCTTGTGTTCTCTCTTTGTTCTTTGTTTTGTCCTGTCTTTGTTTTCTTTTTCGTTTTTTTGTTGGTTTTTTTTTTTTTTTTTTTTTTTTTTTTTTGTTTGTTTGTTTGTTTGTTTGTTTTTGTTTTTTTTTGTGTGCTAATGTCTGTTCCTTTCTGTCGTGTGTTCCCTCTTTGTTCTACCCTCCCTACTGTCCATCGTTTCCTTCCTTTGCCTCTGATTTCTCCGTTTCCTTCCTTCTTTTCCCCCTTTCCCCTACTTTTATTCTCTTTGTTCTGTTCTTATTTCCTCCCGTCCTACTTTTCCCTCTGTTCTGTCTGCTGTTTGTTCATAACCCAAGAAGCCTGGCTGGAGTGATTTCGAAATAATTGATCAAACACAGACAGGGTGGCTACAGACGAATGTATCATTCTGACAAAAACGTAAATGTGCGGGTCTCGTCGAGTGTGAAAACCGAGTGCTGTCAGGCCGGACACTGTAGATGAAAACTGAAGTCACACTCAGTCATAAAATTTCAGTTGAAAAACCCCACACCAGTCCAGTTTTGATTGCTAGAAAAATTCCCCTTAAAGATTTATCTTCGCAAGCACCTGCATATTCATATACATTGATGAAAATATTCGGGAAGTAAATGGTATCCAACTGACTTTTGTTTCTAGGAAGGAAATGGTACCTGACTAATGTCATTTTATTGTTGACACTTTTGTAACACCTTTATATTCAAATTCAAGCACCAGAAGCAGGTAGCATTGTTGATGTTGGCAGGGTACAGAAGACGTGGGTATCCCAGAAAACGGGTGTCGGTTATATTATAACTGATCTCAGCTCTAGCGACAGATAGTAGAAGTGCCTTTGTTTGGAGTTGCAAACATTCTCTTGCCCGACAAACATGTTTGTTTTCGCCACCAACATTCCTGGGAATACATATCTACAGCCATGTTTATCTAGGCAGGGATGTACAGTAGGTTCACTTGCTGAAAACTTCTTTCTGCCTTCTCTGCAATATCCTTTCTTGCTTGTCGCTGAAACTTCTTGATTTGCGACACTTCTTCTCTCGGAGGACACTGAATCCGTGAGCAGTACATTGTTTATGGCTGTGGGTTTTACATCCATGCTGAACTTCTTGGTGAGCTTGATACCCAGTCTGCGTGGTTAGTGTGTTTTTATGTTGCTTGATTCAGTGCAAAGGCAGGTTTATTGTTTGTTGTAGGGAAGAAACGAGTGTTGTGTGCATTGTATCCTGTTGGCATCCCTTCCATCAAGGCATTCACGATATATGGACTCACAAATGCTTTCATTGCAGAGAAGCTGGTGGATTTTTTTTCTATCGCAAAACAGTTTGAGCGGTTTAATACAACTTTTAGAGGGACTTGTTAAAGGCCTACTGTCCTCTGTTGTGTTGTTAAAGCTTACTCGAATTCAAATTTGTTTTGAACAATGACTGAACTGAGCTTCGTTCAAGATAGAATCGCCCTGTATGTGAGTGAATACCTTGCTGATCCATCATGGCGATACAAGCGAGCACTCTTCCCTAAACCGGGAGAATGGAATATCCTCAGATAGTCATAATTAAAATGAATTGTCCCAGTCCTCTCTCTCCCAACACACACGCACCATATCCTGAAGTATATTCGGGACCTTAGAGTTTTCACATTTTGCGAGCTTTTAGCTCGAGAATGAAAAGGGCTTTGAGAAATAAAGTCTCTTAGTGAGCTCACCTCAGTCTTGAGAAATGCGAGAACTCGTTGGTTGATGTTTAAAGACCGACCTGAATGGTTTGCATTTTTTGCAGATAATGGTAGATGTAGACGATATAAACCTAACCTGTAAATATCAGGTTCCAAACCCCATCTTTAACTTACTAGTAGCCGGAAGCTGTCATTGTACCTCATGGTCTTTGCTCGGTGAGCCACTCACGTTACACATTTTTAGCCCTGTCCAATCGTAATCCGTTCTCAGATATTTGTAACTTTCAAAAATCACCTGAAAGCTCGCTTTATCAAGAGCAATTTCCAGCTTAGCTTTTTCTCGATAAACAACTACAGTTTCTTGCTATGTAACGGGCACCCATCTGGTTTTTGTTTGTTTGGTTGTTTTTTTTGTTTGTTTGTTTGTTTTTTTGTTTTTTGTTTATTTTTTATTTTGTGTCTTTCTGCTAGGTTAGTGTGACTGGTCATTGATTTGTTATTTGAACATTTTTCCGAAGCATCCTCTTCAGAATTTGATGTCTGATTCATGGTTATTATTTTTGTGTGCTTTGCTTTAGTCTGTAGTATTTTTAAACTTCAATGTCTTTAAGGGATTTGGTTTTCCGGATTGCTTAGGATTTATAGTTGTTGTTGTTTTTTTTTTTTAATTCTTTAGCAAACGTAGAACAGATCCTTGCGAAAAGTTGATAACAGGTGGGCAAGGTGCGACTGTAGTAATAGGTCTTGAAGTGTGTGGTCTCAGGTGCAAAGACTGTCAGGTACCACAGTAAAGGCGCGGTAAAGCTTTCAAAGTCTCCCTGAGTTGTGACAGTTGTCGACATTTTATTTGTTTTTATTTTAGTGAGGACGTCGACTTGTGAGTAAACGATTACAGTTAGGGTTCTGTGCGAGGTGTCTCTCATCTAGACCACTGGCCAGTAAACAGGAAATAGGTGGCGCTAGGCGAGAAGGGAGATAATGTTAAACCACGTGGATGGGCAATGAATTTCTAGAAAATTAAGTGCAGATTATTTCCGTTCTTCCTTTCTTTTCTTCTTTTTTTTTTTTTTTTTTTTTCTTCGCCAGGATATGTAACAGGCTGAGTTTTAATTTGGGGAAAAGATTAAGTGGGTGATCGAAGGCCGTCAGGGGGAGAAGAAAAAGCGGAGCTGTTTAGCACTTGGGTAATGTGCATCTGTGTCGAGGGATTTCATCAGTTTGAACAAGGCAATACCGGATGACTTGAACTCGTAATTTCCAGCCGCGATGCAGTGTTGAGACAGGGAGACAGCATCATTGTTCCCGCCTTCCGTGGACGAGTCCTGTCCTCCTTTCAAACATTCCGCCGCTCTGTCAGCCCGGATGGTGAGGGCAGCTGGTTGTATAGTCATGAGATTGAGGACGAACAAGAGACAACAGCAGTTGCACACCAGCATTCCCGTGAGCGGAACTCTACAGCTTGTGATGTCACGTGATTCGCCCCTCGTGACTGTCCACCTTGTTGCTACGAGTGTTTGTCACACAAAACAGCATTGTGTCTCAGCCCCTTAATGACTTGGACAGGCAGATAGAGTGGTTAGACCAGCAGGCAAACATCATCAGTTAAAGGTTTAGTAACGGCGGTGACGAGGCTGTGGCGGGCTGTGTGACGTCAGCGAGGGACAGGAAGTGTCGGCCATTGTTAGGATTTGAATTCAAGTAATCGGTGGTGTGTCGTTAGCTGGGTTAGTGATAACAATCAAGATGTCTATGAGCAATGACCAACGAGCAAGTCATAATTGTGTGAAGATCACTACTGTCCCTTGAACCCCGTGACCTCAGCGTCCTGTGTGATTGCTTTTCACCTTTGTGTGATGGTGCTAGGGTACAGACGAGCGAGGTTGTGACCTCCCCCTCCCCCTCTTATGACTTCTGTTGGTCTGGGCAAAGTCTTCGCACTGCACCCAGTCCTCTATCCTTGGCACCGTACACTGTGGTGAGGTCAGGGGTCATCCACTCTAGTGCTGATGCGTCGGTCGGAGAGCACCGGACTGCCCCCGACCTATTGACTCGTCCTCACATTCGCTCAGTTTATTTCTCCTGAAGTTTCCTGTACTTCCTTCTGATTGATGTCCTCCCTCAAAGCTGTTTACGCCTTCGCCTCATCATCACCAGACCGCAGAACTCTAAATACTAACAGCATTGTATTGTCGTGATATAAATAAAAAGTTATACAAAGATTACCGTGGTATAGTACGACAGTGAGATAAGTATTTTCGTGATATTTTAGTACATCAGCACAGAACCACAAGTGTTCGCTTGGTATTGAATACAAACATGTCGTGGTATAGTAACAGTAATACAAGTATTGCTGTATAATAATTCAGTAATACAAGTTTTGGCATCTAGAATTAATGATTACAGTGGAATATCGTTTTAGCTGTTGTTGCCATACCAAGTCCAAAGCTGGCCGCAGGAATGAACTTGATGAAGTACAACTGTGACCTGTCGAGGGGCGATGTCACGGAGACGATCCCGTCTCCAAATGTTTTGACTACCCTGGGAATTTTCCGGCGATGTTGTCTTAGCAAAGGGAGATTATAAAGGCTTCCGTTGATAAACGGTGGGGCAGGGGAGTTAAGAAGTGGATGATGGTGGGAGGAGATGACAAACAACCATGGCTACGCTAGTGGCAGCCGCCGTCTCTCACAGCTAACAGGTCTTGTCAGTGAAAGAAAGGGAAGAATAAAAAGAAATGAAAGATTGGTAGAGTGAATACTCACAGCCGTAAGGAGTTAAAACAAGAACGAAAACATGTCAAATGAATTTAATTTAAAAAATTGTGTGAATGAAGTCAGTGCGCCCACATTATTTGTCTGATCCTCGCCAATTTTGACAGCAATGTTCCTGTTGTCTCTATCATACACTGTTTCGTCGAAGTCCGTTGCCCCGGAATGTATTTATTTTCACTTTTTTACCTGCTCGAAGGTGTGACTTGTGGCTCAAGAAGAAATTGCGGCATACCTATACTATCCATCGCAGAGTTGGACAATGTTTGATACAGTATTCACATAAATACAGCATTCCGTACCATCCACCCGGGGGAGGAGATAGAGAGCGAGACTCATATTGTCACAGCATACATAACTAGTGAATACTTTTTCTATTACTAGAACATTCTCAAACTTCCAGCCCTTGTGTTAAGAAGGGCATCTGAGTAGTCAGCTGTGTCCACGTCTTCAATTTTGTGAACTTGTTATAAAGTAGTTTCCCTGTATTCTATTGTTCGTCAACTACATAAAGAGAAAAATACAGAAACTGACAAAGTGTTTTTGTTTCAACAGCATTTTCATGTCTGAAGGGCCCTTTTTCTGTGAAGGAAGCCATTGAACCACTGTTTCTGAAATCCTTGTTCTCGCCTGTAACTGTTTATTCCAGTAAACTTTTTTTTTTTTTATTATTTTTCTTTGTGAAACATCCATTTTCGTGTCTAATGCCATCTAGCGCAGTGAAAAGCAAACGCAGTTTCTGTTTAAAAAAACATTTCGTTGGATAATCCAGGAAAACAACAATACATTTTAATAATTTCATTAAAAGTTATAATTAGTGTTGGTATTTTGACTTTGTTTTGATCATTCTAAAATTGGGTTTTGATTGCTGTGTAGATGTTTTGCGGTTAAAAAAAAAACAACTAGATATTTGGAAAACGTTTTGCTTTCGGGTGGCCTGAGGCCGCATTAGTTTTTAATTTGACAAATAATGGGAAATAGATTTTCGGTGTAGAAAAATGTAGTATCAGCGCCGTGGTCAGAAATGAATGAGTTGTAGACATGAGGCAGGAAAGAAACGCTTACAGGTGTGTCGGCAGTCGTGTCTTCTCTTCCATTTATTCTTTCGTTTTCTTTCATTTTGTTTTCTCTTTGTTTTTATTTATTTAGTTTGCTTTTACTCTTTTTTGTTTGTTTTATATTTTGTCGTTTTTTTCTTTTAGTTTTTTCTTTGCTTGTTTGAGTCTTTTGTTCTTTCTATTTTTCTTTCTTTTATTTATTGACTCGTTTGTTTTATCTTCGTTCACTTCTTTTTTCAGTCACAGAATTTATTGTAATTTTGCAAATTGTTATTTTCTCGATTGTTTATTACGTAGTCTTCGATCTTCCAAGCCTTGTTTTTCATCCAAAATAATGTATATAGCCACGACAATCGCACTTACATTGCTCAATACAATTATCATGCCATTCACTCAAAGTCATGCAATTTTCTGCAGTTCTTCAGGTAAGTTGCACTTCCCTAGAGAGTGTGTCGTTTGTGAAGCATTGATTGAATGCTAATGTAAGCGTCTGAGGTCATTGTGCAGAGACTTTCATTGGCTGCGTCATTGGTCACGTTGTAATCACGTTGTAATCACGTTTTCTGTTTCTGTGCACAGGCCAGAGGACTACATCATCGCAGACCCAGTACCAGCCGATGAAGAAAAGTCCAAAGAGGTCTGGTCCCCTTTGACTTGTTTTTGTCTCTTCGTTAATATTTCGCTCTTAGTATAGTTAGGTCCGACTGTGTCCGTTCTCTCCCCTTTCCAACCCCCTCACACATCTACTCACCTTTACTACTTGACATGCGCAGACAGCTTGAGAAGTTGTAGTCACTTTATTATTCCAGTCATAAGCTCGCATGTCTAGAGAGTTGAAAGTCTCGCACTCTGAGGTTGTCTGGGGCAAGATGTGTACTGGGTGCAGACGAAATCTTTTAGTGTTAGGTACCATCCACTGATGAGATAGACTGTTGCACATCTACGGCTGGCTGTTACATACAAAGTAAGGTTTTTTTTTTCTCTCTCTGTCTGAACGTTGATTTAAGACAGAAGACAGGATACAGCTAGGGACTACTTATTACCCTGGTGGTGTATTTAGAATGAATCAAATGCGCAATAAGAAAGGAGCAACACAGACTAGATACATCGAGAAAATTCGTAAATAAAAGCTAAATAGCCATTGAGTCAAGAAATGTGACTCGTTTGGGTTTCTAGGAAAAAGTTATGTTCAGATTACTGGTAAGGTGATCGTTAGGAACATGGCTGACCACATGAACAGCGGTATTTTTAGCAAGAATGATTTATTTGGAAAACTGAGCAAATCCCTTTCTTTGTGTGTGGCCACAGCTGCCTCCCTCCCTCGTCCACAGACTTCGTGCCCAGCTCCTCCCCTTCACCCCGAGCTGTTTGTGTACAGCGACGCAGACACGTGAAATGCACTAACTGCACTTTTCTATCCCCACCCCTGTACTCACCCACTCACCCACCCACAAATCCCTGCGAGTCGTACATACCCGCCTTGAAACCCTGTCCTGCGTTGACGTCAGCGCTGCACGTGCTAGGGGAGGGCGAGGCACGTAATGCAGGATTACATTACTTGTAACGACAGCAAACGTCTACCTTGTTTTTTTCTTTACCTCCTCAAGCGAGTTTTTAATTGGTAAATCCTAAAATGTTCCTCGGACAGGTCAGCACGGACGTGAGCATCGTCCACAAAGTATATTAATATCATCCTGAGATGATCATCTAGGGACGGAAGTTCCTGGTTAATACTGAGAGGGTCATACAGACCTGCTAAACATCTTTGTAGAGGCTTTATTACCAGGCTGTTCGGGTTCCACGTACATGTTCTTTTTTCAGTCACATTAGTTTTTCTTGTGCTTTATTTCTCTGTTGTCAGTCTCGTTAATTACTTTTGTGATTTTCTCCTTTGTGTAGGCTGAAGCTGTGTCAGAGGATGACATGATGCAAGGTAAGCTGCTTTTATTTTTTGCTTTGTTTATTGCTCTCTTCTGTTGGGTCGAGCAAGTGGGTGTGTTGAGGGATATCAGCCTGTTTCTTTGTACGGAGGTCGTTCATCTTGTGGGATGCCATGTCCGCCGAAGATGGGAAGCTTTTAGTGTACAAGGCTCTCTCACGTAGGCGATCACGTAGTGAATCACGTGACGAATCAAGTTGTGAATCGACAGAAGGAAGCGCGCAAGTATCGCCAGACGTCAGCAGCAAACGGTGTCCTCGGGGAGGAAACTCGTCTGTAAACAAACATCAGACCGAGAGAGAGTTGACCTGAGTCGTGACACTCAGGTGTAAGTCAGTGTCAGACTGAAAGAACCGTTTGTTGACAGTGACCTTTAACTAGCACACGTCACGTGACACACAGTTATTATTATTTGCTCGATTGGTTGCAAATGTCACAAACCTGTCTGCCCTTCACACTCAGTCCTCCTTCAGTTAGCATCGCCCTACATCTGTCTAACTCCGTCGTTGCCTTGCCCTTCGCATGTTTGTGTTTGTTTCAAATCTTCTAATAACTTGTAACTAGGAAGTGACCCAGTGACCCGCACCTCTCCCACCCTTCAACACACCCACGTGGGCACTGGCAGACACCCGCCACGTGCAGCAGGAGAAATGAGAGAAAAAAAAAATAGTTTTCCAACTCAAACTTTTATTTCGCAGAAACAAGATGTTTTGGGGGGCAGTCGAGAGGTCCCTCTTGTCGATCCCTGATCTGCCATCTTGTGGTAGTGATGAGTTTGTGAGAGATCTCGCAGGCGATGTTTCTAGAGGTTGTGCAGGGGTTGGCAAAGAGATGTGATAGTAGAGTTTCTAGACCAGGGGTGGGCAATTAATTTTGGCAAAGAGAAACTGGGAGTGAGTTTCTAAGAGTTCAGGCCGGACTAATATAGTTTCAGTGTTCAATACTGTAACATAGTATATGCTGGTTGGCGGCCGGTCAGAGACAGGAGGCGTTGGCAAAGAGATGGTGATAGTAGAGTTTCTAGAGGATGTGTCTGGGGTGTGAACGTGGAATGCGGTCACCATGCGTTCTCTTCGTCTCAGCAAAATATGTTGGGGCTTGTATGAAGGAGATGGTAATTTGTTAATGGCTTGAACAAAAAATCTCTAGATGCACTCCCTTACCCTCATCACTAAACCTTGTTCCTTTTGAAAACCTCCACTCCCACCCTGCCACCGCCCTCCCCTACAAACAAACTCTACATGTCCCGCAAACATTGTGACATGCTACACCAGCCACTGCGCATGCCCGCCGGCGGTTGTAAGCAGGCAGAACGAAGCCCTTTATCAGCTTGGAGTATTTGGAATCCCCGGATGGCGGTGGAGGGCATTTGTGTTTTGCGATGGTACTTTTTGCGGCTTCCTCCCCAACCTCCCTTTGCCCCTTCTCCTGTTTGCTGTGTTGGTGTTGGAGAGATGAAGTGCCGTCCCCCTGGAACTGCGAGCGAAAGAGTTTCATTTTACACTGGCGGAGGGCGATACTCAGCTTTGGGGGGAAATGGAGGGGGACAAACACATGCTGACAATGAAGGACGTTCACATTCTTGCCTCCTCAATACCTTTTTTTTTTTAAATGGGGAGCTGCCCATCCTCTTCCCCTCCAGTTTGTGCGCCACTGTCTTAGCCACAAAATTACTTTCTTTATCGAGGAAAGCTGATCGTTGTGATTTTGACGAGGTGATTTTTCATTAGCAATAAGTTGAGGGTTTGAAATAAAAAGCATCGCAGAGCTGTTTTCGCCCCTGCTCATGCCAGTGTTGCAGATGCCGAGACACGGGTCAGGGTGCGCAAGGGGGAGACAATTCGAACCGGTGAAAAATGGTTTTGTCGGGGGGCCGTGGCAGTGCCCGGATGAGGAGCTACGGATGCGCAGCCTGCGATAAGTCTGGCCGAGCAGTTGGCGCGTAAATCAACTGCCAGAGGTGTCTCTACAGCCACACAGCCATCAGAGCTTGACGGACGGTCACCCGCACGGCCGGCCCTTGCCCGTGCTCGTCGCCGTAATGTCATTAAGGAAACTCTTCGTGCCTGCCCGCCTGCTGCTGCAGCTAAGCAGGTGAAGATGCTGGGATATTTATGGCAAGGTCTGGCCGAAGGAAACAATGATTGAAGCCATTTGCTCACCTGACACACAGTAATTGAATAGACCCTGAACGCTTGCTTCCGAGAAGGACCTGGGAGGGAGATGGGGGGACGAGAGGGCAGGAGGTTGGGTGGTTTGTCGTTAATGCTGACTTCTTTTATCTGCGACCTGACCTGTGGACTGAGAAGGTCACTGTTCTGGTGCAGTGGGGTGATGCCTGCAGAGTCCGGCGTAATGTCACGTGATTGAATGAGTGAGAGGAGAAACTGGCAGATCACCTACAACTGATTATCATTACGATGTCTGTAGAGTCTGTCTAATGCACGTGTAATCTGCTGCTACAGCTTCTGGCCTGTGTAAGACTGGATGCTGCCTTCATGCTTAACTGTCATTTATACAGACAGTAGACTCTGCTTTGTAAGCACTTTTGTGTCTTGCAGCTTGTGGGCAACAAACTTTTTTAATATAGCCATCAACCCTCCCCCTCCTCTATACTCGCTGGCACACACACACACAAACAAACAGCTGAAAGTGAAGGTCGCTGTGTGTATTTTCAGGTCCATTAAGCTCCCTAATTGAAGCCTGTAATCTTATCGTCGGAGAGGAGGGTCCCTTATCTTGGGGGCACTTTCTGTCAGCAGAGTTCGTACAGGAAAAGCCTGAAAAATCACTACATTTCAATTTTTTTCCAGTCTCTGGAAAAGTCAGTATCTGAAGGAATTTTAAAAAATCAAGAAAAGAAATTTATTATAAATAATATTTTTTTTTTTAAAAACGTCGAAGTTTAAAATAGAGGAAAGAAATATTCGTCTTCGTTGTTCTAAATGAGATGGACAACTGGGTGCGGTAAAGTTCCGCTACTTGATTTGAATATCGCTGTAAACCCTATCACGTGATCATTTTATTTGCACATTGATGATGCTGTTGGCCAGATATTTCAATCAGCTGGGGCTCACAAAATGTTTTAAAATGTGGCCATGGCTGCAAGAAGTGCAGAATGACAGGCTTTAGGGTACTCTTTGTGGCAAGGGGCGAAAATAACCAAATCGGGTATTGATTCCAAGCACAGTCTTGCTGAAAATAAAAAGCAAAAATTACTTTAGGGTCTCAAGGGATCACTTCAAAATTTCGCCGAAGGGCATAAAGTTTACTAGAGCATGTATTTAGACAGGTAGCACTGAAGTGAAATACTGTTGGTCCATGTTCTTCCAACTGGTACAAAATGACCATCAAGAACGATAAAAGTCAAATAGCTTTCACAGTTTTCAAAGCAGCTTCTCTCCACCAACCAGCTCTAAATTTTAAAATTGGGGAAGCACTAGCACAGGTTACTGTGACATTTTGCAAAAAAAAAAAAAAAAAAAAAAAAACAGGAGGAAGGTGGTGTTCCCCTCGGACTACAGATGCTCTCAAGTCTGCCGGCTGAGTAGGTGGAGAGTATCTCTAGGTGCGCTCTTAACAAGACAAGATCAAAGACCGATGATGCATGGAGGGCCCAGACAGTTGACAGGTGGGAGGGAAGAAGGGTAGATGGGAAGTTGGGGCTACATTAGAGACAGTCGCCATCATATATCTGCGAGCGAGGCCGGTGGTGTTAGTTAAAAAAGAAGGTCAGAAATCCATCATACAGTGTGCGACAGGCGAATCGATGATGCCAACATAATTTTTTTAAAGTTAATATTGTTTGATGTTTTGATGAAACCAAAAACCAGTTCTTTGAGAACAGCAGGTGATCTTAACAATCAAACGTGGAAAGAGTAGTAAGTACAGCAAGGTAATGTATCACCTGTACATCAAAGCTGGTGACAGGTAAAAACAGTGAAGGGTTCTGACAGGAGCTTGGCTGTCAAAGATTGGCATGGAATGAAAATGAACAAACAGTTGACAAATTAACAAATCTGCGTTTGGCCGCCCAGTGCAAGTTCGTGGGAGTGATTAGTCATGGAGGATGAGGGCATATCAGTGAATAAGAAGAAAGAGATCCGCGTATTAATTTCGTTTACATATTCAGTTACTTTGAGATGATTGTCTCCACTGTATTCTGCTGTACTTATTAACTATACAGAAACAGAGAAATAAACAAAAAGGGTGTCGTTTGGAAATCCTGCAATAATCGCTGAAGAAGACTCCCTGTTTCACTAAGATCATGGGCGACCATGCGGACTGGAAGAATGAAGCTCCTCCTAGAAAAGTCAGGAATGTATTTCTTTGATAGTATTACGGACTTCATCAACGTGCACACCTTCTGGTCGGGATACACGTGCTGTAGGCTGAGCTGTCCACCCTCACAAATGAGCTCAAGGACCCGAGAAGTCTGACAAAGGTCGGGGTAGAGTAGGGGGGAGGGCCATAGTCTCATCGCGTCGACATTTTCCTGATCGCTAAACTCCAACGGCCCGAGAGCTGGCCGGCCGCTAGGCGAGCGCCATGCGTGCGAAAAATGTCGCCCGTGTAACCGCACTTCAGCAATCGGGCCGTCGACACCGTGACCTTGAGGGAATACCTAGGGAACTCCACGTGTGCGCATGCGCGAACCAACGTTTAGCGAGAACAATGGAAGAAAAACATGAAGCAGACAGCATATCGCCATATAAGAAGCCGAGAAAGGCGAACTGCCTGACAAACAAGGAAATCTGGATCTTGTTAGAAGACTGAAGTAGTGTTCGTTATCTTCTCTTTTTATATATCTTGACTGTGCTTTTGTTGTTGTTGTTGGGTTGTGTTTTTTTTTTGTGTTTTTTTTTTTTGTCAGGTAAGGTTGGAAAAGGTGTGCTTAATGAGTTCGTTGACAAATGAAATAATTAATAGAAAGAAGAGCGCAATATGGCAGCGAATTGCAAAATTGCCGCCTCTTGTGGCGTAGAACATCGCAGTCTTGTAAGTTGGTTCAAGACTTGATACAAAAAAAAAAAGCGACCGCTCGGGACTCACTGACAATACGGAAGAGAATCTTCTTCTCCCTGCTCCCATCAAGTAAAAACACTCAGTCACACAACAACATTCAAATCAACACAGCTTTCTTTCCTTTGTTCTTCCAACAAAACAACCTATCAACACCAATTGCTTTAAAAAAAAAAAGACCGGCCGGCCATCCCAGCATTGTGCGGCACGCCTCAGACTGTCCACACTGACAGCCCCATTAACTGGGGTCTTTCACACCTCCCCCTTCCACCTAATTTTCCCAGGCCCTTTCCAGGCTAACAAAGCATTTAAAATAAAAATAGTACAGCACGTGGTCAGCACACACATTTTGAAAGGTACCTGTCGTATAGAAACGAAGGGCAAGACATACTTGCAATGTCGGTGTGACACTGCCCTCGATTCGCAAAATGTTAAAGCCTCCTGAATGTCGTCGACGATCTCCAGATGTCAACTCTTCGAAATTTTAAACGTTTGTATATCGTTATGTCATCCCATGAATCGATGGGATTACTTTGATCCCGAAATATCCTGTTTCTGTGAAGATTCGGTCCGCGTCGTACAGCAAAACACCACGCGGCCATGTTTAACGAGCCCTTCGCGAGTTACAGGCGCCAGCGGCGTCTCTACACTTACAGCCGAATCAGCGCCAGCGGAGTCAAAAGATGCGACATATTTCGGCCTCTAAACCACTTAGAGGGTGGTCGGACCTTTGATGGCCTCTAAGTGGCTTAGCGACCCGATGAGACTACGGCCCTCGACACTACAGGTTAAAGGGCAACACGAGCGCTCAGCGAAAATCGCTGGAGATAGAGCAAAAGCATCACAAAAACATATTTTGATGGTTTTTATGGACGAAAAGGAACGAGAAATATAATCACACCTGGATTAGTCGAGAAAACAGAGATGACTAAGGGTAGTATTTCTAAAAATGGCGTCGTCTGTATGAGTTCACTTACCAGTCTTTCAAGTAAATTCGATTCTGACCATTAATTTTTTTTAACCAGTCAAAGCTTCTAAATAAAGTTCATATTCTTAGGGCTGTAGTTCAAAATCAACTGTTCCATTTTCTGCGGGGGATGGAAATCCCTTTTTGAACACGACATCCTGAGCGACATTTCTTCGTTTGACTTGAAGACATGCAGAGATTTGCTGAATGAGAAAAACTCACTGTTACAAACACTACTTGCGTGCAACTGAAGTCTACAGTTAAGAAGAGTAATTGTCTTCTGCTTTTTTAGTGGCAGGTAAGAATGCCTATGTTCGAAGGCTGATATCTTGAAGATTACAGATAATTATTTTGGGAATTATTATTTTAAATGAACTTAACTCGATCATGAAGAAAAAATGTTTTACTTGCGTTGACCTTTAAGAACCGGATCTTGCGAGAGAGTGGGGGGATTAAAAGAGAGAGAGAATTAGGAATCGATCGAAGACGAAAGTTCCAAAATTTTGAAAACAAAAACTTTCGGCTTTAGGTTTGGTTTTGAAGAATGCGAAAGCTTGTCAAAGATCTATTGCTGCTGCGTGAATTTTGTGTTTTGTTTAATCCTCACGTGCTTTCCTGATTTTCGCCTCTTTTTATCGGTGAAGGAAGTGTATTGGAGGCGTATCTGCTGGCGGGGGGCGCTGTTGATTACAGACCAGGGTAGGACCAAGTCAGTCCCTGGGCAAGCAGACGGCCATTTGAAGGGCAGACTACTCTCGAGAGCCAGCGCCGTCTCGTGGGAAGCAGTATGGCTGGCAGCTTTTCAAAGGGACGTTGCAATCGAGCTGTGTCGGCTGATGGAGTAGGGTGGGGCAGGTTGCGGATGATGGTATCACTGAATACAGTTCAATTTAAGCCGAGCGCTCTGGGTCCGCGCTGTCAGAGTCGGTGGCCGCGATGCCGCGCTGACATCAAAGACAAGGTTTTTGTCTATTAAGCGCACAAGCGACCTCATTTCCGTCGAGATCAATAGCTGATGCCCCTTGCATTTGATGCGTGGCTAAGGGACAGAAGGGAGTCAGACAATGTGTGTTTGGTTTTTATATATATATATCATCCTCTGTTGTTGTTTTTTTTTCTCTCTCCCTGACTCTCTATATCTAACCTCGTATGAACTTGCGAGTGTGCAAGATGTCAGCATGCTTTAATCCAGGCAAGGAGAAGCCAAATGCATTTTCTATAGAAATCTGAGCCAGGAGTCGAGTCCTCTGGGAGGACGCTGACGACGACAGACCGGACTGTGTTGTATCTGTGGACGTCGGTGACAACCCTTTGCTCCCTGCGCACTGAGCTAACCGTTGTCTATTGACTGCAGTGTGCTAAACCGTTGATAGCCGTTCTCTAGACCGTTGTTTGTTGACAGAGAGCATAGCTCGAGAAAAAAACCACCTGATGAGTCGTTAGCTTTGTATTTTTATGAACTTATGAACCTCATCTTGCGCACTTAGGATTTCATTGGCTTCTGAATCCTGTGAACTTCACTGGCTGTCACGTGGTTAGTCCAAGAGGACAACGGTGTGGCGGCTGGTGACGCTGCCTTGTGGCTGGGTGGACAAATCGACTCTTGCCATGTCCAGCAGCGCCATCAAGCGGAACACCTCGGTACCAGCGACCTGCTGCAGATGTCTGCGGAACGAGTCACCGCCAGACAATGGGGAGCTGGCGGTCAGCGGGAGGAATAGGGCAGTGCCCCGAGCCAAGAGGCGAACACCGGACCGAGATTGTCAAGCGCCAGTCAATGCCAGGTCGTGCGACCCCACCCGTTGTCTACCATCCACCCCGTGTACTACAGCACACATGTATTATTTTTACAGAGAGTGGGTGGAGAGAGCGCATCAGATGTCATGGGGTCGTAGTTATGAAGCAGAGGTATGTCTGCCTCGGGGTTGGCCGCGGACTGAAAGGCAAGCAGGATCGAACAGCTGGAAACGGGCGCGGAGGTTCTCACACTGTGACTGATACACACTGAAAGCGGTGGAGATGATGAAGGGGGGACGTATATTCCACAGGGTCGAAGGTCAGAATTTCTAACGTTTTACACGAGAGTCAATTACAAAAGTGTGTGTGTGTGTGGCCACCCCATCTCCTGCTTCTGGGGTCAGTAGGACGGCGTGCGAATCTCAGGAGTGGTACCCTGCCTCCATGTTTGTCTGTTGTCTGCAAAAACAGGAAAGACACCGAGCTAGCTGTAGAGGGCGCAAGGAACTGCGCGGCAAAGAAAACTGAACAGCTGACTTAGGGGCACTATAATGGCAGCAGCAGGTCTGTGAAGACAGAGGAGAATCTGGTCAGGGGATGCAAACAGAAACTCTACAGGTCAAGGGAGGTCATTCCCAAGTGACGAGGATGTTATTCAGCTTGGCGAGAGAGAGAGAGCGTGGCAGGAATATTTTTTGTGTGAGGTGTTTACTGTCTGCGTATTGTGTGCAGTAGATGAGCAAAATATAGAATGAGGTCGTGGAGGTGGGTTTTTTTTAAAGTAGTTGCTAGGTTTGTTTTGTTTATTTGTATGTATGTTGTTTTTTATTAGGTGGTGTAAGAAAAGTCACGTAAAGTGTGACATGAGGCTCTTACGGACGGAGGGTGTGACCATTAACCAAACGACAGCCATGAACACCACAGACGACAGTTGGGGTTGGGGGAAGTGAAGGGTGGAAGGGTGTTGATATGTGTTGATCTATTAGCCAACACCCTAGCACTGTACTTGTGAATTATGGAGACGAGCTGAAATGCGCGTACGAGTCATGGAAAAGTCACTCCCCTGTATGTTGCTTTGCTGAGGAAAGAATAAAGATGTCGCCCATCGTACAACTTCCGACAGAGACTAGCGAGAACTGCGGGGATGGACATGGATACAGACCCAGTGCCCTAGTGGGTTGGTTAGTGCTCGGGCATCCGCTTATTCTTTGCCCCTGGGCAGGGAGAATATATAGTTGTGTTTGTTACACAGCCGCCGGTAGGTTAAAGTCTCGTGCAACCTTGGCCTTTTCTTGGCAAAGAGTCCCCGCGGCTGTGGGATCGTCTTCAACACGCGTGTGGGTCACGTGCGCGTCTGGCCGTCCTTCGGCCCATCTGATTCGCCAGCCTCGTTTGTGCGTTTGAGGGAAGTGACGTGTGGTGACGCCAAGCGACGGATCGGTTTATCCTCGCCCGTCCACACCCCTTTTCATTTGATGGTTTTCTCCCCTTTCTTTACGATTTTACTCCAGAAGTTACTCAGAAGCTTGGTCAACCTTTCTAGGGGTCGGCACACCGCTGACCATAAACTGTTTTTCACTCAACTTTTAGTCGCCGCTGTGTAGTGCTCTCAGACACAGACGCCATTTTTTAGGCGGCCAAACTGTCTTGTTTCCAGCTGCTGTTGCTCTTACTGGCGCCAGAGTGCGTGAACTTGGTAAATCTGATTAATAGTGATCCGCTCCGAGTCTGCCTTTCGTAAATCTTTAGTCCTCCCAACCTTTGCAATCTGAAAGGGTTTTTTTTGTTGTTTTTTTTTCGGGGGAAGGAGTGGTTGTCCCCTCCCCAGTTTGCTTCTTTGGCTTCGATAGAATTCGATTTATTAAAACACGAATAAAAGTGTTTAAAAGAAAAATAATCGTAAGTGTTTCGTTTTATCTTAGGGTAGGTCATACAACAACGAACCTTTGCGTTTTAGAAGTCACGTGACTTGCTTTTTTTTAATTTGTTGTAAAATTAAAGCTGGGCGTTTTTATCGTGAAAGCTTAGGTGGTGAC
Source organism: Pomacea canaliculata (assembly GCF_003073045.1). Taxonomy (NCBI): domain Eukaryota; kingdom Metazoa; phylum Mollusca; class Gastropoda; order Architaenioglossa; family Ampullariidae; genus Pomacea; species Pomacea canaliculata. Next base: position 4,032,736 of record NC_037597.1, read on the forward strand.
CACTTTGCACTCTGCTGGGCGTTGTTGGAAATTCAAATCCGATTTAAAGGTAATTATAAAAGCTTCCCTCCTACTTATTCCTTCTATATTGGTTTAACCTCAAGACCCACAACTCCCTAAATCCCGGATTTATTTATCTTCGCTTTGCGATTGTTTTAGTTTCGGGCCCAGCTTGCAAGTAAAGAAACATCTGAAGTCATGTAGCTGGACTGGAAATAGACTCCGCCTTGCAGCAGCAGAGAGTTAATCTTATTTGCCATTAACCACCAGCCTCCCTCAGTTATCTGCCGACAAACCGTCGGGCGTCTGCGAGTGGTGGCGATCTTTTTACCATTAATTTGCGGAATGGCTGCCGACGAATGTCTTCGCTTATCCTCACACCCCCATTGACCGTTTGCGAAAGCGATCCTGGGAGTAACATACACAAGCAGATTCGATCCGGGAACAGTTTGTGAGCGGCAAGGCGGGGGAAGGGGAGGGCGCTGGTCAGTAGTTCTCACAGGGTCTTGTCTGAAGATTGAATGGCGCCTTGCGACCAATGGTTGGGACTCCACTGGATTGTGGATCGGAATGGTGGATTAAAGAGGTGGACTGGATCGAGAGCCTCTGCCGCGAAGTGTACCCAGAGGAGGGGTAGGGTTAAGGGTGGGGTTGGGTCGGAGAGAGGGAACGTGCTGCTCCCCAGGGAACTCCTCCCTCTTTTGATCTTGCCGTCATAGTCTCTTTCTCTTTTTTGTCCCTCATTGTTTCCTGGTCAACCAGCTGTTCTTCCGTCTTGCTGTCGAGCAGACAGTTCAATTCAATGCCACGTTTAAATCACCTGAGATCAGCGGGAAAGGGGGAATGAGGGAACTAAATGGTTACTCTGTGGATTGAAAGCTGCATACACGGGAAGTTTGGTCACTGCAGTCTTAGTAAGGAACTGTATATAAATTTTGCATTTCCCTTGCTGTCTTTGACTAAAGGAAACAGCAAGCCGAAGATGAGGGTGGCGATGACAACTTCCTCTATTGGATCTCATCTTACAGGATGTTACTGGCATTGTGACTCCGAAACCGAATTGCGCACCTATCGAGCCGATTTTTTTTTTCTTTTCAGACATTGTATGACATTCTTTTTATGAAGACAAAAATCTTTTGGTAAAAGAGAAAAAACGGATGTCTGGCTTTGAACAAGTTTTCTTTTTTATTCAAATTTTGCTCGCTATATTTTTTGTATTCTTGCTAGTACAAGTAGGTTAATGTTCCTGTTGTCTGCCGTTCTTACGCGCGTGTCGTCCAGAATCTCAGTGTGAGAGAGGAAAGGTTGATGAAAACAAAGGACATGAGATGACCACGCTAGTCATCACTTTTCACCCCTCGTCCTCCTCCAGGTTGTCGTCTGCAAGCCCAGACTCTTAGACTAGTAGATGTTCCGAGTTAACCTGAGTTTTATGGTCGCTGGTGTTTCCTCCAGAACGCCGTACGTTAGTGTTTTCCTAGACAGCGACTGTTTGTATTTCTTGTAAGAGGCTTCCTTGATCTTAGCCAAACCCAAATAATGCGCAGAGAGAGAGAGAAGGAAGAGGAAAACACGCCAGAGCAGAGAATGTAACTGTCCGCTACTCCTGTGTAAAAACTGTCGCCTTTTCAGTTTTCCCACTGAGCCAGCGGGCGCGTCGTCTCTGCTTGACTTATCGCCCTTGTCGGCCTAACCAAGCGTTGGTTACCTCCCTTGCCTACCCACCGATCAGTGCGTCCGGGTCACGTGGTCTGGCGATTGATCTCACAACACTGCGGTGTATGCTTTGTAACATGGCGGGTCTTTTGTGAGTTTCTTTTGATGGAGAGAGTTTCACTCTTGTTACAGGTAAACACGCCGCGCGAGCTGTTTGTTGTCTTTTTACCTTGTTTGTTTATCTTTGTTTGGTACAAGGCCGGGGAGAGAGGGTAGGATTGACATTGCATTCACAGAAAAGTAAACTTGCAAAACGACTAAATTTTCCTCCGTGCTTAAGATGCGTTTGTGAGGGTTCGGACAATTAAAACCGTCAAAGCAGGTTTTTACTTTTATAAAATACAGCGATTGTATGCTCGGGGTTCTCAAATTCTCAAAGTGTTTGCGGTGGGAGGGTTAACCCACTTCCCTGCCTCGATACAAATAGTGATGGTCCTACCGATCAGCAGCAGAAACAAAAGCAAGCACATAATAATGTTTATTTTCATGATCTCGTGTTTCTGTGTATGAAATATGTCGCCGGCGTTTGATGGAAGTATTGACTATATTATTGACTAGATATCAGTTTCATGCCCCTTGTATCGCCAAATGTCTGATACCATGCGATCGCCAAACTCTTTTATGCTGTCGCACACACCAACCGCATCACTTTCGTTCTCAGACCACAAATTTTCTGTGTTTGATTAGGAGCCTGACATAATTTATTCACGTTTGTACCCGACGGGAAATACCGGTTAAAGGCTTGGACTCTGCGTTCCGTTTAATGAATATTTCATTAAGAATGTTGATTTTTGTAATTGAAAACAAGAAAAAGGGAACTGACGGTGGCCAGGCAAACTGACAGATTCCAACATTTTGTTTGTTGTATAATTAACTACAATCAGTTAATATCTGTTGGGAAGAACATGTCAGAATTTTCTCGCAGAATGTTTAGGGACCATTGCAGATTTTCGGACGGTGTGTTGGGGATGGCGGGGGCAGGGGAGGTGATGGTTGTCTTTGCTGAAAGATGGAGAGCATGCGAGGTGCAGTTAAAAGCATTTTTCGCTGAAAACTAGTTTTGCTGGAGACAAAGCTCAGAATTTTGTCATGCACTTTTTTTCTTCTTTTCTTTGCAACTGCATTTCCGTGTTAATGGATAGCTTGGTTCTGTGGCGGAGCAATATTTGTTATCCACGACCAGTGTCTTGAAGCAAAACATCTGACAAATGAGCTCGAGTGTCCTTGCTGACAGAGCAGAGAAGTTCTAAAACTTATCATTATCCCCCCCACACACACAGCAGAAACAGCCCCACAGACCACCATCCATCAACATGCAATAAATAAATAAACCCGAGTAGACTTGTGCAGGATGAGGATGATAGTGAAGGTGTGGGAGGTCTGGAGCTGTGGGCTGGTTGAGGAACTCTTTCTGGATACGGACCCTGTAGGCTTCAATTTATCACCGTCGCTTTTTATATCATTGTTGTGGTGGGAAAGGGATAAGATTTTCAGAATATGCTCCCTGTACCTCTGAGATGTTAGGGGAGGGTGTGTGGAAGAATAATCATCTGCATTACGAAAAAAAACGGTCCTTGTCGCCGATACTTTTCTCTGTCTCTGTGTTAGGGGAGAGGGCAGGAGAGTGTGTGTGTGTTGGGGGACTTGAGAGAGAGTGTGTTAGGGTGTGTGTATGTGTGTTTTTAGGTCTGTGAGTGCGTATCATCGTAACAAATACCCATGTAACCTTTGTTCCTTGACAACCACGATTAATGTCTTTACACGTAGCTACCCGGCTCGCTGTTTTTCTACTTGATTTGTTTAGCCGGTAAAACCTGTTTAGACTTTACTTTGTCCCAAGGATCCTCGCCGAACTATAGTCTTTTCCTACCTCCCTTGATGGCGTGGAGCCATTGTATGCTTTCAAGGGCGGTAATCAATCGAGGGGACAGCACTCTGTGATGAATTATTACCGCGCATGGACGTGCACGTTGCATCGTCCTCTCACGCGCGCCTAAACGCACCTTCACGTAATATACGAGGAGAAACCTTCAAGTGGGAAGGAGGGAGTTGGGGGAAGGAGTAGAAGGGAGGGAGGGGGTTCATAGCTCGAGATGTTGTTGTGCACGAGACAACAACGAAAAAAAAAACAGATGCTCTTCCTACAGCGAGAGGTTTGCGGCGCTTGTGAAGGGAGGATGTTTGTCCTGACGATCGACCTGGCCTCGGGTATCGTGGGGTGAAGCTATGAAAGCTGACGGAGGGAGCAGGCTGGTAACACCCGGCGTCGGGTTCCCGCCCCGGGGCCTCTGTTGACCAATTACAACATGGACCCTCACTTTGGCGCGCGCGGCACGTGCCCTGATCACCAGGGAAGAGGTCTGAGGCCGCACACTCGCCCCTCCCGTGGATTGCTTGCAGACTCCGCGGCATTCCTCCATCATCACCGTCATCCTCTTTGTCGATGACGATACGTTGCGTAACATCGCCGTCGTGTGGACATCGTGACACCGGGTGGTCTGTCCGGGTGGCTTACTTGAGCTTTGCCGTTCATGTACTTCAAATGGCGGGGCTTCCTCCCTTGAAAATACTTCTCGTACCAGCCAGACTGTTTGAATCTTTCTTAATCAGGGCTGAGTCTCTGGCATTGTCGACCATTCCCCAGAACGCATCTGCATGCGAAAAGATCGGTTTAAATCAGATGAAAATGGAATCAGTTTGCAACATTCCAAACATGCAAAACGCAGTAACACACATGTACACTCATGGTGAGGCCGTGACGTCATTGGTCTAACGTGTGGCCCTCTGGTGGTCAACACCAGCCCAACCTTACACCCAGTGTTGCTCGTGAAGGAGGATGGTACCATGGTCCACATTTCCACTTCGAAAGACAATAGGAGCGACAAGTCTGAAGGTCCCGATAATTTTGTTCCTGTGCAATTTCCTTAGTTACACATCTGAGGCTTCAGAGCCGCCCCTCCACTCTCCCTCCCCCGATAGATTATTGGTTATAAGTTTTAGATGGCGTAGGTTTTTTCAACAGAAAAAATGTTCCGAAGAAAAGATCTGACGAGTTTTATCTGAGAATAATTTCTCGCGCTTCACGTGAGCCTAAAAAGTTCCAGATGAACGTGAGAATGTTCTGGAAACTTTGAGTTGCGGAAGAGCCCGTCTGGCACTCAACAGGTTTCAGTGAAAATCGTGCAATTTTTTCCTCCCGTTTCAGTGCAAGTGGGCTAGTACGGTAATGATCATTAATTTTTGTGTCTGCGGTAGGCGTACACTTTTTCACATCCACCCTGAACTGGTATTTAAACTTTTGTTTCCTTCGGCCTGCTTTTTTGTGTTGTTGATCTGTCTAGGTTTTGCACTGGATTCAACATTTATTATCTTTTAATCATTTACAGTACCTAACACTAATATTATCTTTTGATGGTGATCAGGAAAGACAATAAATAAATGAACAGTAGCTGCTTGATGGTAAAGGTTGTCTTCCCCTCTCCTCGTGATGTGAAAAGTTTGTCTCCTCTTGAAGAACTGCCATGTAACATTTCTGCAAAACTGTTAGCATCCAACATACCTGCCCCCTAGGGGTGGCAAGTATTTATTGAGAAGGTATCTCAGAAAAATAAAATTAGGTTGAGGTTTAACAGAGAATTATTTTACCTGTTGTTGATTCAAAAAGACGATTTTGTTTTGTCCCTTTGTTACATTTCCTTACAGCGTGGGCGGTCGTTTTTATTCCCTGAATAGAAAGACTTGTTGTGATTGTGTACCAACAGGCCCTCATTTGCCGTGTTATCTGTTGCACCATCGACCAGTGGTGGCCCACAGGATGACTTCAGTCAGGAAGAAAGACTGGACCTCCCCAGATTGTCATTTCATCCCATGTTGCGCCCTGGTGGCCAAGCGGCTGTGGTCACAAGACAGTCATTGACGGGATACCCTTGCAGGGAGCTTCACGGGGTATGTGGGAGGGGATAACTCGCCAGACAGATTGTTCACCAACCACAAAACATTGGTCAGTGCTGTCAGTGGTAATGAGGCGACTTCCGAGACTTGGATGCCGAGGTGGATCCAGGTCCTGGATCGTCCGAGGACATTAATTGTGGCTTCTTTATCTCGTGTGACAGTTCTTTATTTTTCTTCTGACTGTATGAATCCGTCACGTCCTCGCTCAGGGCTAGGACAAATATAACTTCCGGTTGTGGAGAGTTGAAGGTTGCTAACGATGTTTTGGGGGGACACTAGGGACCTTTTTGTCAGCAGATGGCAAGAGAGAGACGCCAGGCGAATATGTAACCAGCGAGGCCTGTCACCACCATTAACTTAATAACTTCACCATTTGTGTAGTTTTTCTCACTTCCCCCATCCTACCATCTTCTCGCTCTCTCTCGTCTCTCTCTCTCTAGCTTCTCTCAAAGAATCACTTCAATCCTGTTGCCGACTGTTATTTTGCTTCAAAAAATTCTCTAAATTTGCCCGTAGGAGCACTTAGCGAGATTGCTGCAGTTACAAACGTTAGAGGAAGGCTTCGCTAGGAATAAACAAATAAACTATCCCCCGATAGGAGAAGATTACTTTATGGGTTTGCCCATCTGAACTTTAGGCACCTCAAAGATTTGAGAGCTTGTTTGCCCTAACCCTGGGTATTTCCAAGATGGTACGTGATCGGAGTTTCCAAGGCTCCTACCCTGTCCCCCAACCTGTGTTTTCGTCCTTTCATGGTTGTGTTTCCAAGACACATTACGATCGCACGTTGTATTGCCGTGTAAGGACAGAAATTCGTTAATGTCTGCGTCACGTGATCCAGTGGCTTTCGCGCCTCTCGCAGGTTCGAGGGTTTTCGGGTTAAATAGAAGTTTTCCTGGTACAGAGAAGGATTAGTTAATAACACCAATAACATACGAATGCTTCATGAACTGTGGGCGGAGCAAGTCCGCGGCACATTCCTTGATGTAGTTCGATGTCCTCGTGGCCTCGCTGTGCAGTGTTGTAAATGTGGGAAACTGCAGTATTGGCAAGAAATGAAATATTAATGTAGTCTTGAAAACCTTCTCTTTTTCTTTCTCATTATCTCGCTTGATCACTTACAAGTGGGTGATATTTTTTGGCGGGGAAGATGAAGTGCAAATTGCAGTCCGTCTGAGCACTGTAATCACCTGGAGTGGAAGGTACGAAAGGCCACAGAGGCGCTGGGTGGCTTCAATGCATCAAGCACCCTCGTCGCCGAGGAAGTGGCAGCTGGTGGAAGGCAACTGCAGACGTGACAGGTGCCGAGACACACCATCGCACAGAGACAGGCAAAAGCATGTTTCGGATGTTGGCCAAAACTCACAGGAGTTGGAGGTAATAGTACAAGCGAACACAAAACCTCCAATAAATGTCCTAGGAAAGCATCCTATAGACTATAGACTACCATCCAGTATCCAGAGTTGCTGACAAGATGTGACTAACGCTACCAGACCATCCGGTAGTCGAAGTGGCTGGCAAGAGATGATGGGCAGAAGGGGCTGATGTTGCTTTAGTCGCATTCCTGACACCCTCGTTCCCTGGTCTGCGATGCTACGCATGTTGTGTTTACTAACAATGATTCTTACAAGTGTGTTCATCTGGACAACACACCCACGTGGTCTGTTGTGATGACACACAAGCTTAATTAAGAGGAACACATGTGCTGTATTAATTAGGATGATCCACCTCTGGTTTGTTCAGTAGGATGATACACAATGTGTCGTACTGTTAGAACGACACACTGACAGTGATCTGTGCTCATGTTGTCAGTGTTAGGACTGCCTTATAGCTGGTTTCATTATTGTAATACCCTCGGTGACACATAATTTGTTTATTAAACAGCCCTGCGGCTACACTGGTATTAAAAAGAAATTAATTCGCACAGAGAGGCCGGATAGAAGTAGGGTGACGGCGAGATTCGGAATTAAAAATAATCCCTTCACAAACTCATTGATGGCCTCGGGTGCCAGTGCCAACAGAATTCTGACAAGACTGTGTGCGTGCATGCTTGCGCGTGAAGACGTGACGTTCTCACAAACTGTGTGCGTGTCTGTTGCAGACGTCACGCGAGGTGCCGACCAAGTGCGTGTCGTCCACCGTCACGCTGGACATCAACGCCAACGTCCTGTACATCGACTTCGAGGGTCGCTCTGACGGCGACTCCATCCGCCGCTACCTGACGCAGATCAAGCCCCGGCAGTTGGTGAGTGACGCCCCCTGCCCCTCTCTCTCTCTCACACACACACGCAACTCACTCACACGCTCAAACACTCACACACACCTTTTTGTGTTTTCACGTGAGATCTTATTTCATTGGTCAAAGGTTATCAACGTAATTTCAAGAGAAAAAAACTGCCATGTCCGTGCGTGTTTTTAAAGTGTGTGCACGTTCCTGATCACGTGGTCAAGGCTTTTTTGTTTGTGGCAAGAATGACAACTCTATCAGCATCTGACAAAATAAAACGTCGAAGTTATTTCCCATAGTTCCTTTATTGCTCCTGTTGCTGATGGCAGTCGGAACTCGGGTAACACGCATGTTGTTTCCTCGCACCCGCCCATCCATCCACCCACCCGGTCTCCTTGTCTCGACCAGACGTGATAGTCGTGCCTGCTGGCTCCCATCTTGCATTAAGATAATTGCCATCGTAATTGCTAGAGGCAGCGGCGCTCACACGTGTCGAAATTTCTTGCCGGCGCTTGCTCAAGTGGACACGACTTTCGTCGCAAGAAAAACAACTCCGTTGACAAAATGAGACGACGTCCAGGTTATCTCCCCTAATTTTTCATTTCTCGTGTGCGCGATGGTTCCAGCAGTAGAAATGCAACTGAATAGTTTCCTTGCATAGACACTATAGGATATCTGCTTTGTGAATGCAAAATACCAAGATTGAGGCAGATCATGTCCTTTGAGAGCACAAGATTATTATCGTGGGTAACGAAAGAACATTTTGTTTTGGTTCCAAAATATTTAAGCTCTTGAAAAATGTTTTGTGTGTGTGTGTTTTTTTGTTTTTTTTTTTGTTTTTGTTTTTTTTTTTCAAACTGACATTTATGGAAGCGGTAGAATATGTGTTGATGCATGGTTCGTTCTTGTTGCAGGTGCTAATTCACGGCCCAGAGGAGGCGACCAGCTCGCTGGCTGACTACTGCCACACCGCCAACGCCGTTCAGGGGAGAGTATTCTGCCCGTCAGTAGGGGACGTAATCGATGCTACCACAGAGCGCCACATCTACCAGGTACAGTCGGGTTCTCACTTGTCGGTGTGTGTGTGTGTGGAGAACAACTGGAGGCTGTAAATAGAAAAGTGTCATAACGCTTCGCTGTTCTTGTCCAGGTGCGGCTGCGTGACCAGCTCGCCAGTTCCCTCAACTTTGCCAAAGCACGTGACATCGAACTGGCGTGGATCGACGGCCAGATTGACATGTCCGCTGGCCGCACAGACACCAGCGCCATGTCGGAAGGCAAAGGTCAAGAATCGATGGACACCAAAGACAATAAGGAAGAAGGTTATAATTTTGCGGTTAAATTCTTTGTGCGTCGTTTAAACACGATTTTGATTTGTTTGCCTACACTTGTCTACATTTTATTCATCATTAATTTGTTTTTTTTAATCAAAATGGACACAGTTGTATTCAATTCTCCCTCTCCGATAACTTGCTGCTGCCGCCATTTTCTTGCTGTTATCACTTTTCTGTTTTTCTGTTTATGGCATCAGAGGAGGAACCAGTAGCTGAATTGGTCCCCACTCTCTACCCCTTACCACCATCTCAGGTAAGACAAAAGGCTACGGAGTGACTACTGTTTTTTGTTTGGTTGGTTGTTTTGTTTTTTGTTTTTTTTTGTATGTGTGTTGTATTACAAACTCGATCAACTGTAGACATTTATTCCATAAACATATAAACATATTCAAACAATGCCAGTTAGCTGTAGGGCAGAACATTTGTTGAGAATGGCATAATGATTTTCTGTGACTGGGAGGTTACGTTGTTGATGTCCGGGTCAGCGGGGTATTTTTGTGCAGCAGTGGTGTATAGAAGAAGACCATCCAGAGTGCTTTATGTTACAGGTGCAGCCCCACACGGCCGTGTTCGTCAACGAGCCCAAACTGTCCGACTTCAAGCTCGTCCTCATCAACGCCGGCATCCCCTGCGAGTTCGTGGCCGGCGTGCTCATCTGCAACAACGTGGTAGCCGTCAGAAGGGTGAGCTTACCTTTCTATTTCATTGGCATAGAGCCATAGACAATAACAAACGAGAGAATTCCTTCCCACAACCACTCACCCCTGCCTCTGTGTGTGTAGTGGGGATGGATTGTTTTCAATCCGTCTGTCAGTTTTTGAGAGCTGTACACCAGCGCTGGATAGTATGTCTTATCACTAGTCTTGCCGTCAGAGTATTTTAGATTTTTTTTTTCTTTCACCCTATTTCGTTTTCAAAAGTTTATTAAAAAGCAGTGGAATAATACGATTAAAATGAGAACATTCAGACGACACGGATATAAACGGTATAGTTAGTTAGACAGCAGTATACCAGCTGACGACGAACATGTTTTCGTGTGTGTGTGTGTGGACACCAAAAATGATCGTTTGTTCACGAACAGGACATGGTTACAGCCTAGAGTTTCTGCAGATGGCGTTTGTGTTTCAGGAGTCTGGCAGAATACAGGTGGAAGGGACCCTGTGTCCAGACTACTTCAAGGTGCGAGAACTCCTGTACGAGCAGTACGCCATAGTGTAACGTTCCCGGGCGGGTTGCAGCAACGGAAGTGGTTGGAATCGTGGTGTAAAGTGACACTGGTTATCAAGTGCAAGCAAGCGCGCGTGTGAGAATTGTGTAATCTTGTGAAAGACGAGTTTGCGAGAAGAAACATTCCTTCAGCCTAGTTTCTTGGTGTAGTTGATCAGCTAGACAGGTGCACCTGGAGGAAAAGATGGCTGGGACCAGACTGTCTTATGTGAGGATGAATGTGACTTTACAAACTTTGTATGTGGATATTGTTGCGCGTTTGTTCATCTGGTCAAAATGATTAAAGTTGGGTTTTTTTATTGTGTGTTTTCAGTTATTGGGATACCCAGTATGGCTATGTTTATATCGTACGTTCATCATAATCGTTTATTACCGAACAGGACGAGCCTCAAACCAACTATTAGCTGTAAAATCGTACACAGTAACCACCATGTTACCTGACCCTTCCGCCTGGTGACACGCAGTGCGAAGTGAAATTACCTTGTTTGACCGATGGCTTGAGGGCGCCTCTCTCCAGCGTGGCCAAAGAGCTGCAAGGGAACCCGTTGGCTGGAACACAGAAGCTGTTACATAGCTGAGCCGACATTGGCACACCCCGGTGAGGTCAACATCGGTTGCCTTTTGTTTTCTCTTGGAGTGTCCTAGTGAGTGCAGCTCATCTGCGACCACCGTCAGAACAAGCGCGCCATCAGGTTCTTGCTGCATGACAGATGAATACACAAGCTTAAGTTTCGGGGTCTGCGTAATTAAAAGTTGTAGCTGATTATAATTGCAATCGATCTCTACACAAATATCCGGCAAAATATAGTAAGCTGTGTACACTGTGGCTAAAGACGAAGCTTTAGAAGCTGTGGAAATAAACTAACAAAAGTCAGAAAAGTCCTGAAGTAACTGTGGCTAGCTAACCAACTAACAGGAGGGAAGGCACGACTGGTCACACCAGTAATGGGGGGCGGGCTTTGTTTACTTGGAGGCGGGGTGGAAGGCCTAACGGAAGCTACTTGGCAGACAAACACCAATATCAAATAAGACACGCTAATCAAACTTTGCTTTTCAAATGCAGTTGCTCCATCGCTAGCCTATAATCCATTTTTTCTCGCAACAGCAAATTGTGCCAAACCTTTATTTCTGATTCTTGTTCAATAACCACGTTTCTATCTCTGCTTGTCACGACTTTGATGAATAGGAACCTGAGCACGTGCTCGTGCATTCAAAAACATAAAAACGTGTCAGTGGGACCCTCCTACCTTTAAGTTTAGCCAAGAAAAAGGTGATTATGTTATACTTGCCTTCATTTGTCCTTTTTCTTCTTTGGATCAGCGGAAGAAAAACTTCAATGGATGCTGAAGAATCGGGCAACAAATCTTGGTACTACACTGTCCGCAATATGAAAGTTTAGAATACGAAATACATAAATAATCTCCCTTTGAACACAACTAAGTTTGAAAAGATAAACATCGTGTGGTGAGCATGTCAGGCCAAGACTGACCTCTGACCCCACCTTACACACGCACTACGCAGGGAAGCTAGTACAACGGTCAGTGACATCACAGTTTCATGGTCACGTTTTCCACTCTTACCTCCCTTATTGCGATATTAATGCTTCCCCTTGCAAAAAGGTGAGTGGACATGACGTCAGACTGTGACCTTGACACTCGTGAGTGAGCGAGGTTAGAGACTGTGTGTGGCCTTCACCTTTCTGGACAAGGCACGACGAAGATGAACTGGGCCACACAGCGAGCGGCAGCAATGAACAGCCAGTCCTGGTCGTCCATCGACAGACAGTCCAGGGCCTCGCGCAGCCGCTCCACCTCCTCCGTCCTCCTTGATACTTCGTCCGTGACGTCAGGAACCAAGATGGCGGCATCAGCCCGCGTCTGGTCTTGGGCCGCCAATGACGTTAGCGCAGGCGAGTCACCTCTGACCTCCATTCCCAAACGAACGGACTGCCGCTGCGTTACTGCTGGTGTTGCCTCCCCTGTGAGGCCAGGAGTCGGAAGACACGTGGTAGGGAGATGATGGGTCTAGTGAGGCTGCCACCATCATTCCCCCAAACATGTCGTCCAACACGCACTGGTCGTCTGCTTGTATCTGTGTGTCAGTAATTCGCCCCATGTCTTCGTACAGGCGGCCCCCAGGCAGGAAAAAAACCACTTTCCGCTCCAGGCCGTGGGTACCCATGACGTCAGCCAGAATAATCTCGTCAGAGGAAGGAATTGCGATCTCCCTGGACGTGTTATCGACCACCAGCTTCACCGGAAGTCCTCGCTCCCTCAGTTCAGCAAGGATCGGGCTGGACAGGACATGGCGGCAGAACTTTTTAACGTCCTCTTTCCCCGCCTGGAAGAGTCCGCCGCTTACGGGTCTGTAGGCGTCGACAGGCATGCCCACCAGCAGCAGCACATCTCTAAAGGACAACGAGTCGCCTCGACGGCTGAGGGCTTAGACTTTCGTGTCGTCGTTATCATTGGCACGTGGCTATCATTGGCCCCGAGGCCAGGCCCAGCGTGTGCTGCAAATATCAGCCAGCTCGATGGCGCACTGGTGGCAGTGGAGGGGGCGGGTGGAAGGGTCGTGGAGGCGATGCTGAATGAGGATAATAGGAGGACCGTCGCACGGCAGGCCCCGAGCGGCACTGCGCGTGGTGTAAGCCTTGTGGTGGTAAGGGTTCAAGTCCAGCTGGCGGAGCAAGAGCTGCACGGATGGTGGAGACCGCAGCACGTCGCCTAACCGGAAGTGACGAAAGCCTTGAAGTGGGGAGTGGAGGAACATGGCCACGCACCACACAGGGCAGTCTGGGTACCTTCCAGCTAGCTGCAGTACGAAGTCGAAAGTCTGCTTTGTCAATTCGTCTAAGATGAAGCAAATGTCCTCCACCGACCCGCTCACTTGTAGTCTGGCCGCCAGCTGTTCCAAGCTTGTTTCAGCGATCGCCAGGTCGTGTCTCTCCACTGTCCCCGTGGAGGCGCTCTCACCATCCTGTCTAACAATAGCTTCTTCCAGGGCATAGCCGACGGCTCTCCCGCGGCCGCTTGTTCGCACGTTGAGGATCACTACCCTTCGGCCTTCCGCCAGCCACTGACGGCCTTTCAGCTGCAGCAGCAGTGTTTTGCCGGAGCCCATGGGGCCGGTCAGACAGACGCGGTTGCAGGAGGTGTCGGCCAACAAAGCGGCTTGTTCCGGCAGCAGCACGATGTCGGCCACCCGTCTCCCGACCTCGCTGACAGCCTGCCCAGTCGTCCTCACCTCCACCCGGGGTGTGGTTTGTGTCCACACTGACACGATCGACATCAAACCACAAATTCTGTACATTACAAGGGTAAAGTGTTTAAAGGTGTGTGTTTTAATATAGAAGCCTATAAAAGTATGTGTATTTTAATACAGAAATATTAATAAAGGCAAATATTCTAAATTCTTATTTATATTTCCTGTCTACTTGAGTATTTACTTATTGTGACGGGAAAAAATGCGACTGACGATGTGTGATCGTTTCAACACTTTTGCGAGGGATAGGGTGCGGAACAAACAGGTCTTTAAAATAAATGAACGGAAAATATATTTTGCAACACTACCTTCCGACAATACTCTTCACTTGATGAAGGGGGAGACAAGTACACTCCGTGATATTTTCATCCCACCACCGACACAAAGAGCATCCTAGACCCTCAGTTCCAGCTCCAGCATCACTTGAACACCAATCGTGGCCGACTGTTTCTCTCTGCTGCCTGCACGCCTCGTGTTTAGTGAACAACCCTGTCACCCACTTCCGGTTTTTCAAATCGCCTTTGCACAAGTAATGGAAGCTGTCACAAAATTCCCCTTTACCTTCCAATAAGATCTGCAAATCCACGAAAAATATTTGCAAAAAATGAGAGGATCAAGGAAAAATATTAATTTTGTCACCTGTCTCTTCAAAGAAAGAAAACACCGGTGGTCCGCCATGTCCGCACAATACTGAGCACGTGAACAAACAACAAACAAGAAAGAATTGCAGACCTCACCTGATGAAGCTGACGACGACTCATGAAGGGGACAGCAATGACGAGGGTGATGTCTGGAGGCGGAATGAGGTCAGGTGTGATGAAGCGGAACACGTGACTTGCACGGTTGAGCTGTTTTGCAGCCTTGAGGAGGACGCTGCGGTATGCGTCACGACTCGCCGCCTCGTTGTGAGCCCACGAGCTGCCACTCACGCCAGCGGCCTTGACCTGCACACCACGTGGCTCTTTAGTAGCCAATCACAAGGCAAGGGGCCACGCCCACTAACTCTATGTGTCGGTAGGACTAGAGTCTGCTTGGTTGGTTGGTTGTTGAATGTTTGTTAGAACTGACATGGTCAAAGAACGCTACACCCATCAACAGCCGACATCAATCTAGAAGTAGTCTACTATTAGGGATCACAAGATCACCTGCACGTATAATTCTCCAAAATCGTCGTCTATGTCCTGTCTATCCCGTCATGGTCGGTCCCTGGTTATTCCTCAAAATGTAGGGTCGTTTTTTTTTTTTAATAATTCACTTAATAGAAAGCTATGTTGCTACGAAAGTTAGTGAATTTAGCCTTAACCTTACAGTATGCAGATCCAGTGGTATTCCCTGTGCTTGCCATGTAGACCCACGCATGCATTTTTATATATGTTAATCTATCCAGTAAAGAATTTTCAAAAGATCCGTCCAGTGGCTGTACATTCTGCTAATGAAATACTTTCTCATGGGAGCTGCCATTTCCATGCGAGCAAGTGCTGACGGAAAGGATACATGACCGATACATTTTTGATGAAAACAATTCAAGTTGAAAACGATCTTAAATAGTATTTGATGCCTTCATAAATTGCTTTTAACTAAAATGAACTGTTTTAATTTAGAAACGCGTCTTGCATCCTGCTCCTCAAATTTTCTTCTCCGCATTAAAGTATTCGCGGAAGAGTTCACCGTTTCTGAAACTCTTTACAATAATATGGTCTTTCCTTCCTTCCTCTTTTTTTAAATGGATTTCAAATATACTTGTTACATCAAACTACGCATGCAAACAAGCACGCACACATGTTCGTATGACAAGACGCCATCAGCAAGGGCACCAACCTCGACCAGCACGACGCCATACTTCTGGCTGATGATGACGATGTCGATGTCTCCTCTCTGTGGACGCTGCCCCATCTCCTTGGGCCGAGGCGGGATAACTCTGTTTGCCGCTGCCTCCTCGCTACCCTCCTCGCCCTCTGACGTCATCTGCACGTGTCGTCACTTTCTCTCCTACATTCCCCTTCGTCCTCTCTGCTGCTGTCTCGCCACAACTTGTCATCGCTCTTCTCGTTTCCCTGCTCTCTGGTTAGTCGTCGTAATGTGGGCAAAGGCCGAATCATGAGCACCGTTCACAGCTTGTCCCGTGTTGTCACGAGCTCTCGGCCCGCCGCGCTCACCCTTGTCAGCTGAGGTGAAAGTCACGTGGTTTTCGGGCCTTTGTCCGATGCTTTTCTTGGCATCGTCTTTCAGTGTTTTCTCGTCTTCCTCTTTTCTGAAGTCTGCGCCTCTAGTTCCCTTCTTCTTTCTTTTATTCGCTTTCACAGGTGTCTTGAGCCTGGCCAGGTAGTTGTCGTAGTTGACGCTGCTGATGATGAAGAGAGGTCCGCTGCCTCTAGCTTGTAGTCTGTGGCCAACCTCCTCGAAGTATTCAAGCACAAGGGTGTGAGCTAGTTCCCCAAAGGATTTGCTTTGGTTCTATCACAGAGGAAATATAACACGACACGTTAATTTCCACCCCCCCCCCTCCTTAGCAAAATACTGTTAAAAGATATTAATTTAACGCTGTACTGATCATTCATGTTGCAGAAGCTTCATTTTGTATCATAGGTAATGTAAACATGGAACATCGTAAGCTAACTAAAATATGTTCCCTCATCAGTTCTGATACCTCCGTCATCATTACTCACATTGTAAACAAAATGGATAAACTTTATTCTCTACTACTGTATTTTTAATGATCAGCTATGCCTCTTCCCACCCCCACCCCTTTTTTTGTTTGGTTATTTTTTTTTTTTTTTTTTTTTTTTTTCGTAGTGCATTAAGCTCGCCTCCACAATTGAATGTTTAAAATTCTCTATAAGATGTAATGGATCAGTGTTTGGAAATGTTTACCTACAGGTACACCTAGTTTCATGCCTTTGAACATTTCGTCGGCAACGAGGTTCTGTTGATTGAAGTGCAGTGCCGGCACCCGGTAGCACTGGTCCCCCAGCCTCGGGTAGTAGGTGTCGGCGTAGTAGGCACTCCACTCAGCAAACGAGCGAGTGACTCCATCAACTTGTAGCTGCAGCTGACCGACATCCTGCAGAGCAACAGACAGATGACACCACGAACTTGTATTAACCATGGCTGTCCACACAGCTGGACATCTAAGGGAGATGACTCTTCCATCCTCTTAAAAGGTTTTATTTTCTTACTTCCCTTTGTTTTAAACCCAAGAAACCTCACACTCATCCAAAATAACACATTCGGGAGTAAAAATAAAACATTATTTGAATGTTTTGAATAATTTGAATGCTGAAAGGAAATTTGAAACATTGTCTTTGGATAGAGATAAATTATCAGTGAGAAATTTCAACCGAAAAGAAGAAAGAAAAAAAAAAAAAAGCAACGAGCGTTCATAAACTGAGTCCTGATAGCGGTTACGTAGCTGCATTGAAATTCGATCAGGATTAAAAAAAAAACTGCGATAGTCCACAAGAGAGACTTTGAGGTGAGGGGCGAAAAATTTATGTCAAAGCCCAGCTCTAATTCTTCCTGGAAATACGAGCTGAAATTCATTGTCAATTAATGGGGATCAAAAATGAAAGAAGTCCCACTTGCATCCATGCAGTTCGTTGGGAAACGTTTGTCATGTTGATCTTTCTTAGCTTGTGAGTTGTGACATGCAATTTTTTTTCATTTTTAGGAAGCAGGGGGAAAATGTTATCGCCCTATAGTGCGGTTTTTACGATGGCAACAGTTTCCTTTACAAGCCCGTGACCCTCACGTAAGGCGGCAATCACCGCATTTTTCCTACTCACGTGCTTAGACTGTTAATTGCGGCTGTGAGATGTGTGCGTGAGGGTCAGCATTGTACTACACCTCCCCACTCCCAGCAATGCAGATAATAATATTTTCAAGTCCACTCTTCCCAAGTGAATTAGGACCGAAAGATCCTCACATAACAAACACTTCAACTTTCTTCTCCTCCCTCGACTGACATGGCCAACAAGTGGAACGTGCAAGTGTGTACATAGTTATGCAAGCGTGCGAAGAGAAATATCTGTTGATATTGATGTGTCCGTGTGTCTGTTTACATGTGTATTGACGTGACCCTCACTTAAGTTTGTTTTTACTGGATGCTTCGTAGGACATGTTGCCTTTCCTTTTATAAAAATGTTAACTGCTTTTGTTTGTAAAGCTTGCTGTGCCCGACCTGAGCCAGGAAACCGCGCGGTGTATAAACTCACTGATTATTGTTATTACTAGTTAACTGACGTATTACACGCAGTACATACATACATACCATTTCGTGTTTATCCTCCTCAATCTGGCAGCAAGATCTGTGAGCGTTGCTTTGAGAAGCAACCTAAATAAACACAAGTGGCAGAAGTTCTCTGTTCTTGGCCATTTCTGTGAGCAGGTTCCTCCTGTGGAAGAGCACGTACCACGCGCTCGTGTGCACGTAGGATGCTTGGAAGGTTAGAGAAAGCTCCATGGCCGTGCTTCTTGCTAGGTATCCACTAGGACTCCCACCCCATACCCCATCAGCAACAGTCTCTCTGGGGGACAGTCAGCTAGTGACCTCCACGAGCTGGAAATGGTCTCCGGTGTTCGACATAAACATTACATATACATGTACTACACTATAGCTACCGACAATTTTACAGCCTTGTTATGAACGACTTTTACCTTGTTATGAACGACTGTGGTGAAACAATCTTTGTTCCTTCCTTCCTTGTGCCGAAGTTGTAGGTCAGAGGAAGTCGTTTACAACAGCTGTGCGCACTTTTTTTTAAAGTGACGCATTTTGAGGATCCTTAGTCATTTTTGTCCTCGTTCAAAAGAGCCGGATTTAACAGAGAATAGGCCGAACTTTAATATTTTTTAAACTCTTGACCTCTTTTCCTGATAGCATATAATTGGAATTTCCCTAAAGTAACAGTCAAGTGGATTCTGTCTTCCTATTTACGCAAAGCCATGGTACTGCACAACTTTGCTAAAATAAAAATGAGCATGGACAAAGACTGCCACAGAAAACAGGTAGACCATGCAGTCTGGTCCTTAAGCCTCGACCCACACACCCTCCCGCATCTTTAACATTACAGAGGGTTGGGCAGAATATTAAACACACAAGACCATGAGTGAAACACATGTTGTATGTTATCGTTTAATATCTTCTACTGTCAAAAACTGAATACCATCAGCTTTCAGTTACAGTACACATTGTCTAACAAAAAAAAGTTCAATCATGCAATAGTACAGGTGCTACTTGGAATGAACACTTGGAGGAAGAAACAACAAACAGCTCCAAGCAGATAACAACAAAAGCTTCATCATACAAGGTGAGAAACATTTGCGCAGAACAAGTATCACATGAAACCTGGTGAAGACTAAACATTTACTGAGGTAACACACCATTCTTTGTGCCTAATGCACACTGTGACTAGAAAATGGCTAATGACTGCTATTAGCAGAATGAATCAATGAGTGGTGTTTGACACTGCATCAGCAGCTTAGGCTGTACTGCCTACCTGTTTAAAGGTGAGGCAACTAAAAGCGCTGACATGGAGCATACCATTAAAACATGTCCATCAAAACCACATCATCATCTACTTATGAGCTTGTTGCCTGGTCCAGTGGGCATGAGGAATAACAATCACTGATGATTATGTTGTTAAAGATGATGTCACCAAAGTTTTCTGTCATACATTCCTCCAAACTACCAGACTGGTAGTAATTCCTTCCCTTACTCTGGGAGGAACGAGGTCATTTTGTATGCACCATACTGTAAGATGTCATAAAGTTATTAAACAAAAGACAAATTCATACCTTTTAAGTTTTATATACTAGTAATTGAGTTGGGCTTTAAAAAAAATGCTGGTATTACACGTTTTACAAACTTCAATGATGTTAAATGATGAATATAAAAAGAATCACAAATGCAAAGAAAAACAAGTCTATATTGTAGGTGTCATGTAATTAGAACTTTTAGACATTTCAAGACTGAAATTTCTATTTAAGTCAAAGGCAGCAACTCACATACAGTACATAATACTAGCCCTGCTCTAATCTCAGCTCATTTGGATTTTATCTACTCAGAAAATGTCTCATGTGAAGATGAACAACTTCATAATGAGACCAGACAGATCACACAAAATTGTACATAATGCTCTGAACAACAACAACAATAAAAAATTAAGAGAAAACTCTAGGAAGCTCTTACCTATATGACACAAATATAAAATCCTGATGCACAAGATTAAAACATAACTTTGAAAATTTTCTTTAGCTAAACAATTTTTGGTGCCTGTAATTTTGGTCCATAAAAATCATTTCATCTTGCCTCACAACCAATTTTACTCATGTAATCTACAGGCTGGTTTGCATATAAGCATGCAATGCACATATGCAGACACACACAACATTCCTATTACAGAATAACTCTGCAGGTACTACATAATTTATTTTGAAATTAAAAAAAAAAATTTCAGCAAACAAAAACTGAAGGCATGGCATCAAATTAATTACCAAAACTTTTTGATTCATGACAGTGCACCCACACCACCAGATCCATACAGACATTCCCTATAGTTTCTGCAGCCTGCATTATCACACAGCAACACTCATCTAATCTGACATGCCAACTATCATGGTGAGGGTTTATCTGTCATGTCACCCATAATACTTATCACTGTATCTGGATTATTAAATTTCACAGCCTTAATCATGCTCATTGCAGATCTACCTTCAAATGGTAATTTCAGGGAATTCGCCATTCTCCATCACTGCCTTCTAACTAATACCTTGGCTACTCTACAAGCAACAACTTATGAACAACAAGAAGCCATCCTGTTACCTGAAAGCTTCACTTTCACTCTGGCAATGAAATATGTATGCCCCAGATAATTATAAATCTACAATGTATCAAGATGGAATGGTGCCAGAATTTGAAAGAATACACAAACCTGAAAATAGAGCTGCAACAGCTGAAGGAGAAATGGTTATATGATTAAGGTAGGGAAGAGGGCCAAATACGTTATTGAAAGAAATTTCTTAGTAAAATAGTTATTAGAGATTAATAAAAAAAATATGATTAAAATACAAGAAAACAATAAACCTTAATAATAGGAAAGTTGAGGAATGACAAAAAAATAATCATCCCATCCAAGACATGAGGACCTTAGTAATACATGATATGCACTCTGGAAAATCAGTCAACAAACTAGATTCTTCAGTTTTAAAAAGTTACTAAGTGATCTTACCTTAAACAAAGTAAAAAGGAAAAATACTGACAAGTAAGAATATATAACAAAGTATACTGATGACTCTGAATACCAAAGAAAGGCTACAGAAACTTTTAATACTCATCAAAAAAAGGATGTCCAACAAATACAAAACTAGTGAGAATGCACAAACATTTCTCTCTCTCTTTCTCTCACACACAGACGTCCCCTGTAATCATCCTGTGTGTGCATATATCCTACAGACAATTTGGTAACAAACAAAAAAATACTTGGAGCAAACTTAATGGTTACATGTACAGTGGGTTGGTAGGAAAAACTATGTAGCTGTCAATACAATTACATCACATGAACAAAATTTGTTACTAGTTGAGTATTTTGATGTAAACTATGAAAGACACTAATGGTTCCCAAAGAACCAAAAGAGTAGTTGCTGAAATGCTTTCTGTGACTAGAAGTAAGAGAAAGAATAACTTTTCCTAAAGGTATGGCAGAAATAATAAGATTAAGCTTAAGACTAGAGCACTTCCTTATTTTTCCCAGGAATATAGAACGATACATTTATCTACTAAGGACAATGACCTTTTCTGGCCATATTCATAACAAATTTACAAAGTACCATTTAAAAAATAAAGACTGTATCTTTCTTGTCATAAATAAAAAGAATATTTACCTGATCTTTCCGTCTGCCATGAAGCCAAGGGCAAACTAAACCCACCCCTCCAAACCCTACAGTTTTTGTTTGTTCAAATATTTGTTCATTTTAACTGGTAGAAACAGCTTTGAGGACAGGTTAACTCTTGGGTTTAGTTTCTTGTTTATACATCCAGTAAATGTGAATTTTCCACTATGCATATTCAAGTAAAGCAAGAAGAATAAGGCCTTCCCCCAAATTACCTTATCACTTTGTAAATTTAAACTATTAGTATTTAATGCATCTAACTGCTGTTAGGCTTCAAAACAGCACTAAAAAAGATATTTCAACACGGAGACAATACCACTAGATGGTAGTCATTTCCAGTTCTTTCCAATGTCATGGCAACAATGTCAGTAAGTCTTTGCCACTAAGTCTTTGTAAATATGTTTGTCCCAAATGATAAACAGGATGTCTATCCAAATCTAAGGAAAGCAAAGCAAAATAAAGCAAATGACCACAATGAAGAAAACCCTGTTAGTTGAATGTTCACTCTTGTATCATGAGACAATCTTAAGAAAAAAGAAACAGAGAGTATAAAAATGTAAAAAGGGAGAAGAAATATCTCATTTTGATCTTTATGCAGTGAATTTGCCAACCACAAATAAAAAATACAGCAGATTTGATTACGTGCATTATTAATATGAGTAATGTGAAATTAATTCAATGGGTTTCAAGTGTTAGTTACTAAAATAACATTTTCATGTCAAAGACCATTTAAAACGAATCAATCAGAGGACTCACAACAAAATAGTCAGAAAACATATTATGTATCAGGTGACTTTACAAGAATCACAGAAAACAGTTGAGATGTGGTGTACCTGTCTTGGAATTTCAAGGTCTTTGGGACAACTTTAAAGAAAACCAAATCAGTTTTCACACAGCAACATGATGTGACCAAAGAATTTGCTGCTGCTATTTACACAAACTCAATCCTCCTTCTCAGCTAGCTCCAGGTAGTGCCACACATTTCTCACCTCAGTGAGTACATAACAATCAATCCAGTCACTGCATTTCATAATCTTGCTGTACCAAGTTAAAGAAGTGAGGAGGAAATAGCCCATGGTTTCAAAATGAAAGCATCAGCAAGACTGCATGAACAAGGGTCAGCACTGTGAAGAATAAAAATATAAAATTTCTAATTTCCTTCCTCTGTCATGGTGCTTCTAAAAAAAAACCAACAAACAAAAGAGAAAGTACACAGTTGCCAGCTCATACCATCATCTGCAAAAGTCTGTATACCAAAAAAACCAATGTGATCTCTGCTGCTTTGCTTTTTCCAATTGTTTATTATCAAACTTCATGCTTTTTCAAAATGTAGTTGTGACTCTACCCCCAACTGATCAATCAAATCTGTTGACTTTCAAAAAGCAAAGCTTTTCAAGTCAATTTTTTTCTTTTGATATTCTGGCTTTTGAGACTGCCATATTCTCATTATCTTTGACTCTCACAGAAAATGAATTATGTCAGCTATGTTCAGTAATTACACCTTTATTATGAGCACAATGCTGTATCCTTTCACCATGTCAGACACTAAATGCCAGACCTTAATATTTTGCTGAGGCTGATATGTACATTTTACATTATGATTATCAAGAGCACAACCAAGTAAAGGAAAGACATCCCCAGTTGGATGATGACAATCTGAAGATGTTAAGTACAGAATTCAAAACATTAACACAGATGTATATTTAACTTCTGAATGGCATAATATGCACCTAGATGATTATACCAGGCATGAAATGATTCACCATTTGCTGGAAAAAGTTTATGGTGTGCTGGTACTGGAAAGTTGTTAACACACAATTTTATCAGTCTTTCAATGTTTCCTGTTTTTGCAAATAACTTATATTAAGTTCTACATACACATATTTATTCTATAAATGTACATCTTGCACAGGGTTATTAAGTCATCTGCTAAACTATACTAGAATTCTACTCACAGCATATTCAGCAACTCAAAATCCAAATTGTCCACTACTGTCTTTTGTCATATTAAAATTTTCACTGCTTGCTTCTCTAAACAAGAGAGCTCTGTACATGTTCACCTCCACAGTCAGCAAATATTTTTGACAAAAACAGCTATAAACTTTTGATTTGGGGGGGGGGAAGGGATAACAAATGTATAATATTAAGGATTTAATAAATATGCATGGTTGTGAGCTTGTGTGCATGCCTGTGTATGTGTTTGCACATGTGTATATCTGCAGGTACACATGTGACTTGCTCACTGAAAAATGTCAGTTTTTTAAAAAAAGTGTTGCAATTTTAAGGCATTCTATTTCTCCATTACAAAACAATCTTAACATTGCATTCACAATCATCAAACCCTTTTGTAACCCCCATTGTTGCAGTGCAGTTGGGTATGGGCATTAAACATCTCTACAGCAACATGTACACTGAGACTCACTACACAAAGCAGCAGAAAGCCAATATAACATGTGGATGAAAATCCTTGGATTAGTACTAACATAAAAAGCAGTCAGACTCTTCTTACTTACCTTGAATCCAGCATCACTGATATAATATACAAAGACCTGTCCTCAAATGTTAGTATCTTAATTCTTATGAAGTAAAGATGGAATGAAACAAGTCAAAAACAGCAGACAATCATCTGCTTGCTTCCATATTATGGCAAACTACTAAATCAGCATCAAGGGGAACTATCACCTGCTGCTTGGTAAGAAATCTCACAAAGCATTCAGTCACTACCACCCTCCAGGTCTGACGTGGTCTCTACTCTGCACTCCATCTGTACCTTATATTCATACTTGGCTACATAGCGAACCCATTTCTCCGGTGGGTTGGGGTTCTCCACCGAGATAGAACGCACTTGTGTCTTGGACACTGTGGTTGCTGGCATGGTGAAACTAGCGGTGGCCCATTCCTCAAATGCCTCTGGAATCTCATCATGAGGACCAAGATCCAAGCGTAGAACAAACATGTGGTTCTTGTATGCTCCTAAAACAAAAGGAGGTGAAGTTATAATAAATAGTAACACGGCACCTCTAACCAAACAATCAAGGTGCATCTTCACACCAACGCCTTCTAGAAAATAATCAGCCAAGGATTTAATATATATATATGAACAGAACTGACAAGTACTGAAAATACTGGTGGAAGAAGTGTATTCTGAAGAATAATTGGAAGCAGAGATCAAGCGATAATATCCATCTAAAGATAACTTCCATAAACAGAGAATAATCTATAATCATGCAAGCGGTGTGAGAAGAGTTTTTTGTCAACGAGTACTTAAATCATATCAGTAGCAAAGAGTGGAAGAGAAAGTAAGAACTGAAATAAGTCCAAATTGAACCAAATATATATAAATATAGATAAAAAGATGATTTTAATGAAGTAATTTTAGACTTTTTGCCAACAAAATAACACACACACAGAGAATAATCAATCAAAAACTTAAATAGATGAATAAATAGATGAAAAATAGAAGAAACTGCATTTTTTCTAAGCTCATTACAATAAAACATCATTATCCTAAAAACCATAATCACTTAGCTAGAAAAACAATGACATTCACTAAAAACAAGGTTAAAATTAATTAAGACAGATTTTTCTGATACTTTAAAGTGGTGATACTGTAATTCAAAAATCTGTATGTAAAAGAAAAACTTGAAAAAAGTTTGTTTTCAGTTGACACCAGCACAATATTTGGCATCAGAAAAGTTTAAAGCTGTTATTTCTTTTTTTAAATGCAGGTCTACTGTGTCACAAATGCTACAAACTTACAACTTCTGTTACCCTTCTTATTGATTAAGCCCATCCTGCAATCGATGGTTTAATGCTTGGGATTTGCTAGCGACAGCATATTTTCAGCTGCAGTCAGCTGGGATCAATCGGACTACAGACGACTTAAACTGACACAAGTGCTGCAATGGCTCTGATTGTATCATAATTTATTTACACCATACTAACACAGAATATAAACTTGGGGAGACCACGCAAGCTAAGTAATGCACATTCTAACTTTCAAAAACAAAGGAGTAAGTATTTATCTAGTGCAGTGATATAGAAAACTGATTTTTTTACATTTTATTTTATTTTATTTTAATCTATGTGACTATTGTATGCTATCACACATGTTGCCTTCACCCAAGTCAAAGCCACCTCTCTGTATAACTAAACATCCACAACTGTGTTAGCAAAAATATTGTGTTTTATATAAAGTTGTAAGAATGGGAAAGAATCTGTACTGGTCAAGTTAAAAGAATTAAACAGGCAGAGAAAAACTCTTGAAGAAACTGGGTAAGTACAAGCACATGTGAGTCTGGCTGAGGCCCCTTCTACAAAAGGTTACGAAACCTAAGGGCTGTAGAGAGTGGAGAGAGTGTAAGTGATTGTCAACAACACTCCTTTTGTCACCTTTTAGTAAAAGATCAGGTACCAATCACTCCGACTTGTAGTAAAGATTATTGAAAGTTAAAAATATGTGTTGAAAGTTACAATAGATGTCAAGCTAAATCTGCAGCTATGCTACTGACCCGCTGTGTATCAAGTTTTGATATCAACTGTCTTGAGCTGATCTGCTCTGATCTCTCTTTCAGTTCATCTATTTCTATCAGTACAGTGTGCGTTTCTCAACTTCTTACTGGTCTCAAGATTGCCCTGTAGTATGGAAGCTGGGGATTGCTCTCAAATGACTGTGAACACTGAACATTGCCTTCTTCAAAACGCTGGTAAGGGAGAGCAAAGCAGTCTCCAGAGAGTAGACTTTACCCAACTATTGATTTCTCATACAGGCGTTGCTATGCATACACACAGTTCAGCCTTGGAGGTCATACTTTGTTCTGGTCTATATCTGGTCTCGTTATAAAATGTCACCGTACACAGTTATTTATAAAACAAAATCAGGCATAATTTGTAACTCGTTCTTCTAGCAAAAACAGATTCTGGCGACACACTTTTCTTTTACTCAGAAAAGACACAGATTAGCATATTTACACACATGCATTCACTGATACAAATGTACTTGTGTGCACGCGTGCACACACACACATGCTGTCTCTTACACCAGGGAACAGGAGACCAGATGCAATCATATTAGCTGAAAAAATAGAGGAATGGTCCTCTGCTATGTCTTCCTCCAGGATCAATTTTTGTCCTATTGATCTGCACCAGCAGGCTAGCACAGCCATCAAAAACTTCTGCTTGATGCTTTCGCTGGCAGTCTGGCACCACAGCGCTGGAAAGCACTCTTGCCTGGCAGCTCAGACACAAACTACTTCACTGTTGCTAAACTTGTTCTCTAATACGATTCACTTTCTAGCTTGAGTAACATTACTCGCCATGTTTTGAAATCGTTTTCATCTTATCCTCTAGCATAAAAAAATATTCTAGAAATATTACACTGAAAGTCAGAGCACTGTCTTCTCCTTCTGTCATCCTGTATATGCTTCTAATGTAACCAGAAATGCTGAGCCCTGAATGTTCTCTGTGAAATCATTCTCATCATGGTGAAAAGTTCAGGTAAAACAAGTTTTCAAATAATTAGCGCTCAACCCAATTTCAATAACTGCTTTAACAGTATTTAAAGCAGGTTCTTAATCTGAAATGTCTACAGTTTTGTACTTTCCAAATTAAAAAATTTCAAATTTCTCAAACACATTATTATGTTACAGAGCTAAGGAAGAGTCAAAGACCAATTGGTATTGATTACAATTAATCTGAGAAGTTATAAAATTTCATGACCTCACTAAAACATACTCTAGTCCTCATGACAAATTTTAATTACAAACTGAGTGTTTCAGACGAAATGCCAAGTACTTAGTTTAGGGTCTAAAATCCTCGTACTGTTAAATTTGAGAAGTCTTGGAATTCTCCAGACTACACCAATACTGATGTTTCACAGTTAAAAAATAAAGTTAAATACTGTAGATGATATCACTTATATAAGTCCTTTCTTAAGTCCTCACCTTGATTGCGTTCTGGAAGTCGTGGTATTCTCCAGACAACACTCCGATACAGATGCTCATACTTGGCAATGCCAACTGAGGCTTCCATCAGAGTAGGACTCATCAGACCCTGTGCCATCATGGTTATACGCTCCAGCCCTTTGATCTTGCCTGGCTTTCGCATCATGGATTTTATGGAGCCATACTTGAACTTCCGCTCATACCTAAAATAGTACACCCAGGGTTCAGGGATTTTGAAGCGAATCTCAATATCCTCGCAGGGAAACTGACCACACTTTTTGCTGAAAGCATGGTATCCAGTAACCAGCATGTCGCAGCGGATTTCAAAGTGCCTGTCTTTCATGATTTGTTGGGCACGCATCTGCAAGGGCAGTTCACGGTTTTCCCGAGGTCGTACCCGGAAACGAACCAGCTCAAACTGGCAGGCATCTAATGGATGGAAGCGAATGTTATGCGTGTTCTTGAAAGTCTCTAGATCTACCACACAATGAAACTCTGGATTCTCAATGCGGATCCAGTCTTCTGTCTTCACAGGAATGATATCATGTCGTCCAACAACTTCTTTTCCTTTGCGAGTTCTATCGTTGATGCCCAGCTCACAGTTGGGCATGCCAGTGAGAAAAGCCAAGACAAACACTCGTACACGAGCTTTCTGACTCAAGGTATGGCCGTCCTTGTTGATGACGGCCATATACTCATCCCATACCTCAGCTTGAATTTCATCTTTGGTGTATGACAATGTCTTCTCTCGAAAGGATTCCAACTTCATGAATGTGTCCTCCATTTCCCATATAAATGAAGACATTTCATCTTTATCAAGGCTGCCAAACTTCAGAAGCTCTGACACTTGAGGAGAATGATCCAGCACCATTGTAGGCTTGGGCTTCTTGACAAAAGATGGCGTGATGCGTTCTGGTTTGATGCCAACTCGTTCGCGATAGAAGATGTACTGCACCTTAGCAGTGTGAATTTTCCCAAACTGGTCAAACTGCTGCACTGACAGATCGGATACAGAGTAGCAAGGCTGCAGGGGTAGCTCCTGGAAAGAGTCACCTTCACAGTCTTCATTTTCAAACACCTTCAGCACAGGGCCCTCTTTCTGTTTGATTACCTTCACATAAACAGTTTTCCAGTATCTGTTGCCAGCCAACTTCTTCTTGATGGGCTGGCGCAGCATTAGCTTCCAGCTTGTTTTGGAGAAGACTGGTCTAAAAGGTTCCAAAGGCTCTGTAGACTCATCCTCTTCTGGGCTGCTGCTCTCAGAGGACGCAGACTTTAGCACACCCCTCTCCGCTGGGACTTCTTTGACCTTGATGCTCTCCTCATCCACTTGAAATTTGGCAAAATTTTCTTCTGGTGGGGAATCTCGATCAAAAGGGTTTTCTCTTGTGGGTATCTGAGGCGATTTTGGTGGCTTGGGAGGTGGCGGAAGAGTTGGAACTGCGCCACCTGCACCTTCATAATTGATTGGTTCAGCCTGGATTTTAACAGAGAAGCCTGACATATTTCTGCTATCTTGATTGTCTTCATCAACATTATCATAGGTTGACCTGCTAACATCCTCAAAATTCATACCAAGGGAATCAGGCTTTGGCACCTTTACAGGTGCACTGCTAAATGGATCAAAAGTGTCTCCTGTCTCATGGGAAGAAGCGACAGCAGAAGAGGCACCAAAGGAATCGGTTTCATCTGTTGAGGCCACGAAGAGCCTAAGAAAATCAGCCGACTGGGTAGGGTTGGCAGCAATGTTCTCAAAACTGGCAGTGAGAAAAGGGTTGATGGGCCGAATGGACAACTCTCCTGCTGCATCAGCAGTGTTGTCAGTGGAATGAGTAGGAATACTTTCTGCAGTAAACAGATCATCTTGAAAAGGATTAAATGCTTGTGAGGAGGCACCAGTTTCAGCTGTACCCCAAATGCTTTCTGCATCTTGTTTGGACCCTTTGCTCTGGACACCCTTTTTCTCAAAGAAGTCTTCATCAAAGACAGCCTGTGAAGATGTAGTGGTATTGCCTAGGAATGGGTTTTGTGTGCCTGCTTTGGTAATAGCCTCTGAAGAGGGTTCCCCATACAATGATCCTCGGGGAGATTCGTGGAATGTTTTCCCACTAGCTGCAAGACCTTGTGAATGTTGTGCTGATACTGCACATTCAAAATGGTCAAAAGGATCTGCGGAGTCTTTACCAAAACTTCTTCTATCTTTGCTGGTGAAAAAGAGACCAAAAGTTTTAGTATCTGTGGCACCAGAGGAAGGAGCCGCACTGCTTGGTGGAAATTCGCTGGATCCATCAGCATCATCAGACTCTACAATTGTAGCAAAAGGATTGAAGGCATCTGGCTTCACAGCTGTTAATGTCTGGAAGGAATCTGACTGAAAAGGATTTCTGGACAGAGGTTCTGCTGACTTTTTTTCAGCTTCTGCACCCCATTGAAGAAAATCATCCACAAGACTACGAGCAAGGTTAGACACTGCGGTGCTGTCTGAAGCAAACTGACTTTGTTCGGCAAGAAAGTCTGGGTCAAAGGAGATGGGACTTGAGCAGAGGGATGACTGTCCACTGCTATAGGTCGTGCCAGAACCCATAAACCAATCTGACATCAGGCTGTCATTGCCAGTTTGGTCAATGGCAGTTGGTGGACCACTAAGAAAGTCATCAAGACCAAGGAGGTCTTCGTTAACAATGATAGGCGCAGGTTGTGATCCCATGTCTCCTGAGTCAGTGACCAAGGACAGACCTAGAAGATCTACACTCTCCCCTTGTGGCTCAACAGGAGTTGAAGGTGGTACTGGCTTCTCAAAAGCTAGAAGATCCATTTTGTTTTCCTGTTCCATGCTTAGGCGTCTGCTTTTATACTGCTGATGCAACGAGACTGCAGGAGTCAACTGAAAGTGTGGCAAATCCTTCACACTTGTAATCAGCGTAGACAGCTCAGTATCATCATTATTGCTAAACTGCACTTCATCGTGGGGAAAATTCTCAGCACCATTCTCTTGCATGTCACTCTCTCCCAGAGGAGGAGCATCATCTGCTCCAAAGTTGGTCCACTGAACTGGGGATGTCTCCTCTTCTCGGAGATGTTCGTGCTGTTTTGCAGGAGAAATCCGGCCGGACGGTGAAATGCGCCCTGCTGAGAGTTTCCCAATGGTTGACTGTGTTTTCAGAACATTCTGCTTGATGCGATCTTGCATCTGAAAGAAGGCCTGCCATTGCTCAGACTTTTCTTTGATGTTTTCATCTACTGGCTCCCTATCTACCCAATCCTCAGTCAGATCATCTTTGGGGGGAGACTTTGCTGGAGACTTGGAGGGAGATTTGCTTCTGCGCTTTGACCCTTCTTTACTGGCTTTGATTAGAAATCCTAAACCCTTAGATGCTTTGGTCTTCTTGCTAAATAAACCATGTTTATGGGAAGGTGAAGCCTGCTTAATCCATCCAGAAGCACTCTGGCTGTCTACAGCCTCTTTGCTTGCTGCTGTCTCTGACTTGTCAAACACTTCGTCTGGCTCACAAGCTGCAGGTGGTGAAGGTAGGTCTTTGACTAAGTTGGACGATTCGTCCCATGAGCCAGTGGACATGTCGTTGCAATTATGTCAAGCTGCAAATAAACATAGCAAAATACACAGTGCATTTTATAGAAGAAATAATCCAGATCAGTTTCAGAGTATGCTTTCTTCAAAAAAACAGCCACTTTTCCCTATCCTTCTAAGGAGAGCAAAGATGGCTGTTTACAGTACTTTATCAGTTACTTTTCAATACCAATACAGGTGTATGTACACATATACAAGACAGCCACAAATATAAATAGATGATGTTTCTTTATTTGATCAAACTGCATGTGCAATAGGTCCTTCACCCTATAAAATTTCCATTTGAAATGGAGATCTAAACCTTCACAGAAGTGAGCCCACATTGTTTTATCCATGATCCATCTTAAGTGCCTCTTTTCCTAATATTTCTGTAATATAGACAAGAAGAAACTACCAAATGATTATGGAAGTGAAGGAACACCTGACAATAGGTTAAACTGATTCATCCTCATCCTGGTTCATGTTCATTTCTATGCCAAAAGCAGCAGATGGGATAAGTCATTTTGAAACACAAGGATAGTGATCTCAATTCTCAAACACCAGATTATTAGCATCCTCCTGTGCATGAAAGCATATATGCATATATGTATATATGTATGGATGTGCACGCATGCAAATGTGCATGTACATATCTCTTTATCACACACACAGCATGACTAAATGATGCCATTACATAAGCGAACCCATTACATGGGACTTACCCTCAATAGCTATGAACATCCGAGGTATTGATGCACACAGGGAACAATTAGAAATCGAGCTATACCTGTTAGTGATGGCGACTAGCTAGTCAAAGGGCGCATTACTGAAGTGTGCAGTTGAAGGGAAAGGAGAATGCACAAGCTGGTAGTACATTCCTGACGTCGACTGCAATCAATGGGCGCCACCTGTTGGTCTCGCGCTCGCACGCCAACAGAACAAGATGCCCAGATACCTTAATCCCACCGCCCACCTGTCGAAACTTGGGGCGGGGCGGGGACAGACCACTCATGAGCTGTGCCATCTGCATGCCTCTCACCACCGGACAATCTATCCTCCTTTCCTTAGCCTGTTTGGGTCGCGAAAACATCGCCGTGTCATGGGTGTCAATAATGAGGAATACACGGGCCTGTTTATTGCAAAACATCTCCAACTGAGGATAAAAAAAACCTGAGACGCCCTCTAAAACTGAAGGTTTTCTTTCTTCGGTACCTATAGCCATCAGCACAGCCAAAACGAAAGTTTTTAAAAAGTGACTAACCAATGACCGTTACCACGCTACACTAAAGTTGCAGAAGAGAATGGCAATGTATCAGGCACATGTGTGTTGTTTTGACGTGCGCTGCCATCCCGAAGTTTTGCTTTTCTAGACCTTTGATACACAGCCTCCCCACCACAACCTGGTGTGATGGCACTGGAGTTCAGTAGAAAACTGCCTCACAGATGCTAACTCAAGGTTTATAACAGATGTGAAGCTACACCAGATCTCAAGATTTATAACAGATGTGGATACCTCAAACAAATCCATCCCCACTCCCCCCACCCCTTAAGAAAAGCGCAGGGAGTGAAATCAATTCACACTTGCACACACACACACACACTTGCACACACACACACACGATTTCCAACCTCAAATCAACCCACAAAATCGATATCTCAGCAGACGGCAAACATCTTAATAACAAAGATACCCAAGCAAAGGATGCTACCCCGGGTGCCCAGAAAGCCGTGTTTGGCAGCCCGGCGAAAGGCAACACCTTACCTGTACAGGAACTAAACACTCAGCATGGTGGCTGCTGACCAGGCTCCTTCACCACTGCGCCCCGTGATGCTATCTCCAGCAGCACCAGGCAGTCCTGCAAGCCACCGCCGTCCTCTTTGATCGGCGACGCCGACAACACACGTGACTGCTACCAGCCGCCTTGCGTCACGGCCTGCACTAAGAATCATGCACGCGCGCATGCAAACACGAGCGCAAAAGCACTGCGATGGTCCTCTCTCCACCTTTATCGGTGATGCACGGAGTCGGGGAAGGACAGAGACCAGAAGTAGACACACCACAGGCAGAAGCGAGGCTTGCCATTCCACTTGGTGCTGAGACTGCGCGTGTAAGGCCAGGAACTGAACCCGCGGCGTTGGCCTCGATGTTAAACTATTGATTGGGACGGCGTATACGACGAGAGATGGAGGCTACACCACCGGCACCACCGACACTAGGATGGGTGGCCGCCTGCAAGTACCACTGCAGCACGGAGCTGAGGTCAGGCTTCTCATCGCGGCCCCCGGGCAGGTGGAGACTCTGTGAGTAGTCTTATTGCCGCTGTACCAGCACCAGACCTGTGACTACATCACATTTGCCGCCATTGGTAGGTGACCAAGTCACTGTCAACACTGTTTCCGGATATGGGTAAGAAAAAATAGGGGACTAAATGGAAACAAATGCCAGATCGTCATCTTGAAGACGTTAGCCGGAAAGCCCATTACTCTTTTAACTGGGGGAGCAGAATGGAGAGTAAGTACGCACATATATACAAACACACAATCGCACATTGACACGACCAAATAAAATTCTCTCTTTCTCTCTCTCTCACACACACACACACCCGAGCTAGACTGCTAGTAAGCTCCACACACTGGCATCCAATCGATGACCACAAATGCTGGACGTGAACTGTGTCTACCTCTTGAGGTCCCAGCATCCCCCTGCCCCTTCCTTCCCCAGCTCCTCCCACCCTCTTTCCAGAACTCAAGACTTGTTTACCGCACGAGCGAGCGGAACTGCCTACGTCACCACAAGCCGCCATCGAGCCGCCCACACCACCAATTTGGAAGCTAGCAAAACCGATAAGACCCCCGCATCGATGATGGACAGCGCATGTATTGTCCACCCTCCAGGTTTGCACAACTCGGTCTGCGTGTAACGATGTTGGAGAGACCCTGGTGGTGCAAACAAACAGTGGCAGCCAGGCGCCTGTGTCGTCTGCTCCGCTGGACGGACGAGTGTGAGAAGTACACGAAGCGTTAGTACAGTCCGCTCCGGCACCGCAGCCATGCAGCAGCAACACGTTGCCATTGATCAACCGCTTCTACCAGCCTTGCGCCGTGCAGCGCATCCGATAAACCGATTAGAAAATGTCATCGAACTCTTTTTCCGCCGTGTTTGTGTGTGGATGTGTGTGTGCAGATTATTTGGTCGAAAATGTTAAAGAAAACGGTTTTCGCAAGACGCTACACCATGAGCATCCAACTTACAGATAAAGCTGTTGTCAAGTGGTTGAATTTTGTTTCTGTAGCTCAAAAGTCATAAACGTATGAGAGCTTGTCAGAGAGGTTTGCAGCAAAGCGCGCAATTCAGTGACAATCACTCAAACATTTCCATCGCACCCAATTTACAACCAAGCCAATATATCAAAAAGAACCGAACATCTCAACCCCATCCTCCCCATCCCAGCAGCGAGGACGACTCCACGCTCAGAGAAAGCTCAACCTCGATGTGGGCATTTACCTGGGCAGTCCCATGATGCCACGGGACGTGGTGCTGAAGAAAAAATCGCCACTCGCTCTCCGCCTCACTTGTACTCCAACGTTCCGGCAAAACGAGAGACCGGCGGAACAGGAAGCCGGCCTCCAGAACCCATCCACCACCGCTCTCCTGGTCCAAGACGCCGACGACACCTCGTGATCACGCAGTTCCTCCCGGAGGCAGCTCTCAGGAGATGTGTTGTTGTTCTCGGGGTGGGGTTGGGGGGTGAAGAACACGCACACTGCATTCACCAAGCTCCCGGGCTGTGTCCAGGTTCATTCTACGCGTGCTGGAGGCCTGGGCACGCGCCGGCGATGTACACGGGGCTCTCTCAGGCACGCTCCTTCATATTTTAGCCTAAGCAGAAGTGGTACATGCAACTGTTGTGGCAAAAATCAATTCATTGATCATTGCTTCCGCCGAGCTCTAGCACTCTGGTCGTCATAGCAACGAGCCCCCTTGTAAACGTCAAATAAAAAAATACAATCAAAAGAAGAAAAAAAAAAAGAGCGAGGGTTGTACTCTTCCTGAATATCACTAGGTTTCTATAATGAATACAGAGGGAACAATTCAGACTTGCAATGATAGTGTGAGATTTCCTCTGTGGATGCTCTCCCTCTCTCCTCCCCACCCCTAACTCATTCATGCACGCGCGCTCCTACAGAGAGGAGTGGCGCGAGGCTATTTTCCGTAAGGACCGCAGGACTATGCGCGTTGCTGGCGTTACACACGACACACTGAGCAGCGTGCTGGTGGGTGACGTCACACGATGCCCTAGCCACGTGGTGCTGACGTCACGCATCGTGTCACTGGCCGCCTGCTAATACACACACGTCACACGCCATACACCATCACCGCGTTCGTGACGTCGCGCGCGAGTGACGTCTTCGCCCGATGAAAAAAAGTCACATGTGCGTGCCTGGCTCGATTACTGCTGCTCATCTTCCGAAGCGGAAGCCAGTGGAGAAAACAACAACAACAATAATAACGGCACAATTTCTAAAGCTCATTTTCCTCATGTCAAAGAGAGTTCAAGTGCTGTGCTTACCAGAGTACAGACAGACAGACGGACACACCATCAAGCACTCAACTGAAGTGGCATGTAAGACGGCAGCAATGGCAAAGACATGGAAGGGACATTTCCCCACCCACCGACCCACCCACCACTCCTCTGGCGCAGGACAAGGGCATTCAAGCGGTTTTGTTCACTCACACGGCGTGTGGACAGGGGCTAGTCCTGATGAATGTGTTTCCAACTCTTCCATTCCACAAGGATGACGAATGGTCAGAAGATCTTCCCCTCTGCAGACTGGCTGTTTGAAGACGAGACCTCAGTCCCCCTGACTGTGGGTCCTCCGTTCTCTCTTCCTTCCCTCATTTGCGTGTGTGAACAGGCAGACCGGCTTACCCTGTCTCACACCCGTGTTAAGAACGTACTCCCATTCTCACTTTCGATGTGTGTGAAATGGCTGTTTACACTTGGCATGAGCCAATGATACTTTCTTCCTTAACGTATGATGTGCACATTTTTGTCATTCCTCAATCATCATTTCAGAGTAACCCGCAAGCAAATAAACAAGAAAAATAACACGGAATCACTTGAAACTTTCTAACGCCGTACAATTCAGATACCAACAAATATTATCCACATTCTCAAACCGACTGCGCAAAGATTTGTACTGAATGACAGGATGACAGGCTGACAGGCGGGTTTCTGCAAGACGGTATCTGCTTGAGGAAAGGACTGAATATTCAAAGCATGTTTAATGATTATGAATCAGCTCCAGTCTGAAATTCAGGTCTTAACAAATATCTTTGGCAATTCTTGGGTTCTGTGTCACATTCCCTAGAACTCCGTTACCCTTCACCTCCATACTGCTTAATGACTTTAGTGGACAATAATATCAATGCAATTCTTATGCTTCATAACACCGTATTTTCTAAAGACATTTTAGCTTTTGTCACGAGTGTTATTGCATTTTATTTTCATTTACTTCTATATTTTTGTGGAGAAAGAGTGCTGGGGAAGTGTGCTTGAGAAAGATGCCACTTTTCACTCCTTTAAACAAGGCGTCTTAAAACTTCTGGAAGGTACTCTCTACTTTCCCAGAAGATTTTATCTTCGATTTCTGTGCCGTGCCGCGTGGATTTCGACCTTCTCCGCTACAGGTTTGAAAAATGCATGCGAAATCGGAACTCAAGGGAGCTCATTTCCAGCTGTACACGGGGTAGTTCCATACAGTTCAGACTTTGCCACCACAAGTGAATTCCCACGCGACGACTGAAGTCGCCCCACTAATGGTACCGTGCTGGAGGGCCGGGTCCTCTAATTAGCTTTTAGCGGACCTTTGCTCCTCACTAAAGGGATTTTTTCTTAGTTATAATCAAACCGCCATAAATGCGCCAGAAGCGAATCTCTGGCTTACCGCACTTTACACCTCCTCCTTTTTCTCCAGTCACCACCACCAATGAAAAAAAAAGGTTTAAATAACAAAGCTTTTGGTTTCTATTAATACCAATATGTAATGGAAAAATAAAATAAAAACGCACGCTGAATTTGTCGAATGTCGGTTTGAGACTAATAACACTTTCAATAACCGCGCCCAGTATTCTATTCTGAATATTTGTATTCAATGACTGACGGTCTTGTCATTAAAAAAACAAAACAAAACCCACGTGGCTACAAAAATGTCATCATCGTTAAATCTACAAAAAATGACAGAAGACCAACTACAGTAATCAGGACACCATCTGCCCACGCATTGCTTGAAAACGTCCCCAGTCACACTTACACTCCCAATAATGAAACTGGAAGGGCCAGTTCCCCAGGGAATTTATGGCTCGCCATTATTGATTCCCCCAGCACGGCTCGGGAGGCAGCGTTTCTCGGAGGCACACACGCCTCGTACTCCCCTCTTGGCTGCAGTCGCTGCATCCTCCCCCCCGTCACCGCGTGCAGTGCTGCGAGTGGCACTGGAAGCATCCACACGCCTGCAGTTGCTGAAGTGTGTCCAGTGCCAGAAGCGTCCGTGCCAAGACACTACAGAACAGCGAACACATCTACAACTACACCAGTGATGTGATCAACATCAACACCACCTAGCTGTCTGGAGGACGAACATCGGCACAATCGTCAAGCAAGCTCCTGTCTCTCCTTACCACCATTCCTGTCTTACCTTCATATACGCTGCAGTAGCAGTTTGCTTCTGGTATATTTGAATAAACAGTCAGTATCGTATTTTCGTAAATAAAAGACATCAGGCGCTTCTGATTCCGTTCGAGATCCAACGATATCACCTTTGGTGACAGCCAGCTCTAGTCCTTACTTTGGTTTTTGTTTGGGGTTTTTTTGGTTATTTATTTTTTTGTGTTTTTTTTTTGTTTTTTTACTTTGGCTTTTTAATTTTTATTTCATTTTTTATTTCTGCTCAACTTCGTCATCATTATATGGTAATATGACGAAAATAATTTTGTTTTCCACTTTTCCCCTGACAATTATCCCTGTGCTTAATACATGATGAAATAGCACAGGGTCGACTGGAACCATACACGAAATAGAACACACCACCTCATTTAAAGATAAATAATGGAAATCTCACCAATCTCGCCAAAACTTAATGCGTTCACAAACTTCTGTACATCTTAAAATATATGTTACTGTTATAACAAATAAATATTCTTCGCAAAGCAACCTTTAAAATTAAAATGTGTCTCGTATGAACAATAAATTTGTAATAAATGATAAAGTATGTTTACGATGAAAAGCCTTTTTCGGCAGCCTATACTATTTTGGAATCTCCAAATACTGTTTACAAGAAACAGGCTACTTCTAAAATCAAGTACATCTGCTCAGTGTCAACTGTCAACAATGAAGTAGTAGTGTGCACTTATTCGCAAAATTTACAGCGGTAGCTGTACATGACCTTACAAAAATAAAATACAGACGACAAATCATAAACAAAAGCCAGATATGGCAAATGGAATCCAGCTCTTGGTTTTGGTCTAATCTGACTGAAGGAGTAAAAAACGCGAAAATTCTATCTTTAAAAATGTGAGACCCGCGACTTCATTAATGAAAATAAAAACCGCATCTCAAGCTATACCTACTACAACAAGCTCCAAGAGGAAACCGCAAAAAGCGCAAAAGAAATACGTCGTAAGCATCCTTCTTACCTCCCTCTCATGCTCGTCAAATGATGTGGGCGACTGTTATCGATCAGCCCATGTAAATATGATCAGCATCAATAACCGCCATGATCTCAACCCTTTTTGTCAAAGGTGTACAGCTATTATCGGTACTACCCCTTCATCGGTCCACTCAATACAAAGCTCCCCCTTCTGTAATTTAAAGGCCCACCAGCGACTATTGTTCAACTGACTGGGGGGTGGGCTTAGCTCGGCGCTGCTATTATTGCCCCTGAACACCTCTCACTCCATGTTTGCGGTACACACCTGCAAACGTAAACATAAAAACAAATAACAGACACCAGGAATGTACAGGGCCTCTCTTGTGTTCCTGGGCTCATTCATTCCCTCAATCGGAAATTAATGGTTTATGCTGATCAGCCGGTAATGGTCGTCGGAGTGAAGGGTGGGCGTGAGGGCGATATTGACGGACGCAGCGGGGTCTACAGGGCCTTCTCTTGTGGGTCGGTACGCAAGTCCTGCAGGGAATCGTTAACGCCGTTTGGGTTAGGGAGTTAGACAAAAAAGCTGCAATGTATACAATTATAAAGTCAAATTATTAAACATAAATCAAAAAAAAAAAATAATGCATCGAAATATGCCGTTGTCTTTCTCGTCTTCCTCTTCTGCAAGTTCTCGACAGACTCGATTTTTCCCTCGCTCGCCTGTGTGCGTGGGTGTACGAGTACCACCTGTCCCTGCTTTTGTTTGAGCTCGCAAGTGGCATGCAAACATGATAACCCTGATTGTCAGACTCTGTTTGTCTGCGCATCACACAAATACGCGCGCACGCATGCAGACAAACGGGAACGCACAGTTTATGTTACCACTTTACAGACATTCAGACTAGAGACAACCACATGGACACACGCAAATACCCTGCAAAGTGTTGATAACAAAAACTTCAGTTATGGGACGGCCAAACTAGATGATTCATGTCGCTGTCCCGGGGAAGTCAGGGGCAAGCGTATTGTCTCCGTCGTTATAAAGTGGCGTTCACACTCCGCGAAGGTTGCTTTAACCCTGGGACCGTATTAGAAACAGTGGAAAAGATTTGCATAAACAGTATCTCCGGGTCTAGAAATTGCGTCGTAACTAAGAAGACAACAAGTTTATCTTTGATTTCCCAATTGTACCCCCTGGGCAACAACTTGTCCTCGCTTCATAAATACGGTCCCAGAGTAAAGGGCTAAGAAAAGAAAGCTAACCAGAAAAAAAGCCATGATAAGAAACCATGGTTAGGCCTGTGTTAGGTCGCGGCTACTTTCTATTCTTTTTTTGCTGGCAATGGGTGGCAAGTTCAGCTTCTATATCTTTAGTTTGGGGCACATATAAAACCTGCCTTATGTGCCTCTATCGTTTGTCCTTACAGCTCCATTAATGTAGTTAAAGTCATTTTATCGAAAGTCGTTTCGGAATTATCATTTCCTTAATTGTGGTACTACCCCGGAGCCCTTGGTGCTAATGGGAAATAACCTACCAGACGACCGAATACATCTTTATTTAACAACGAAGACCGCTTAGAAACTGTAAGAGGAAAACAACTACAACTTGTGCCAAACCAACCATATGACAGATACATATCAACAGGATTTATAAGGGTGGCACCGACCACACTAGGTCATAGCAGGACCTGTCAGAGGTCATTTTGAGTCCACCTGGCAGGACATGCTTTTTGACCTCTGACCTCTGACGTGTTCGCGGTGTCACCGGAGGCACTCGACTGAGGCACTGAATGTAAGATCGTGATATTTTGTCAATTAATCAATACCTTTAATCTGACTGCGATGACGCAACGCAATTATTGAGAAGAAACGAAAGAACTATGCTTGCCGCTAGAAAGGTGATTTTTGAGCAACTACTTCAGCCTGATAATCGCGGCATTCTAGTAGACTAGTAGACTAGTGGTAGCCTGATAGGAAGTCGTATCTCAATGTAATATTGCAGCGTGTACCACAAAATACATCCAGATGTTTATTTGATTCAAAAAGTTAAGTATTAAACAATTTCTAAAGGGAATAAGTCGCATTTATTAAAAAAAAAAAAAAAAGCAATAGTAACAGGCAGTGACGAAAGCAATCGACGCCAACGCCAATGGTGAAATCAGCAAACAAAAATGAAACGATGGGAGTAAATATGATTTCATGCAAAACAAAGCTGTCTGGCGACTGTACATATTATTTGTTTGTGGCTTTTACACCGAAATTCAGAAGATGTAGACACGGTTTGAAGGTACTGTGTATTTGTGTGTATATGTACACCCATTTCTCGAGTAATGTACGCAAACCTATAATACTACATAAATGCACGAACTAATAACCCTGGACTGCTGGCAGACGATTTTTCCCCCGTTAATTGCTAAAACGAGGCATGAACGACAAAGCTTCCGGTTTATTCACATTTCAGATTAACTACTAAAACGAGGCATGAGACGACAAAGCTTCCGGTTTAGTCACATTCTTTGTTACGGCTCGCTGAGACTAACAGCGGAGAACTTGGCAAGAGGCCAGACAACTTGGCAGACAGCAATCCACCTACTGTATATACATCCAAGATATATGGACCATCTCCATCCCAACTTCCACACTTGTTGCACGCATCCTCTCATTTCCTGCTTCCAACTGTCGCGAGTTCAAGCATGGTATGGCAGGGTCAGGACTGCGCCGGGGCGGGGTTAGGAGAGCGAGGAAATAAAAATTTTAAACAGATTTCTGTCCACTTTTCAAATCCGACACCCAGTGAAGGAAGCAAACGCACGCACGCGTGCACACACACACACAATGAGTATTCAACATCCTTTGAGTGGCAAGTGTCAACACTGCCAGCTGTGTTCTCCAGTTCCCTATATCCAGCAAACTCTGTGATGTACTTTGTCTGTAAAAAAGGTCACAACTAATATATGAATTCTAATCCAAAGCCCTATCAGCGCGTGCGTATGTGCTGTAGACATCGCGTGCCTATGGTGAGATCTTAACCTTGGACCTTGCACACCTCAATGTATGGTAACAAATCAGTCTTTTATCACCACGCGACCAGCCGGCCGACTATTTATTGCTTTCTAGCCGTTCTGGTTAATACAGATATACAAACAAACAAAATATATAGCTGTTGTGACATACATATAGTTTGTTTGGGTTTGGTTCTAGGTGAATGCAAACCACTCAAGATTGCCCCCTGCCTGCTCTAGGAGAATGGGACACCATTCTAGGGGGATGGGACACAGCTCTAGGTGAATGCAGACCACTAAAGATTATCCCCTGCCTGCTCTCTTACTGTACCGTGAAAGCCACGAAGAGGTTTCAGAGACAGGAGATGCCGAGCACAGAGTCAAGCCATCAATGCCTAAGATGTGGTTTGAAGAAGAGAACAAATACAGTGTGATTTGAGGACAAGATCAGAAATGACTGGAAAACGACAAATATTCAATCTTATTAGAAGTACCCATGTCAGTGATCCAGACAACAATAAGCTCACTGCTCTAAGAGCATTTAAAAGTAATGTGACTGATATAA
The DNA here is from genome assembly GCF_003073045.1 of Pomacea canaliculata. Classification (NCBI taxonomy): domain Eukaryota; kingdom Metazoa; phylum Mollusca; class Gastropoda; order Architaenioglossa; family Ampullariidae; genus Pomacea; species Pomacea canaliculata. Next base: position 4,075,072 of record NC_037597.1, read on the forward strand.
AAGGCTGAAAACAACTGCATAATACAGACAAAGCATCAGTCTGCAGTTCTGAATGTATGGTGTGTGTGTGTAATATTGTGAAGCTTGTAACATTAAATTAAAAAATGCTTAGGTCAACACCTTTCTCCTTTTAACACTTGTAAATTGCTGTTAACTGACAACACCGAAGACTACATTCAAAGATGGATATTAACAAGCCACTAAGATAATAACTCTGCATCTCCAAGTAGAAATCCATCATGCAGAAACAAGTACAAACTAGTGTGTTCCAAATCATGTAAGGAAAATTTGCATGGTAGGTCTGAAAATGTAAAAAGTGTAGGTTGGAATTCTCATCACCTGAGACATTGGAAAAAAAAAAGTTATAAAAGGTGTCAGTGACAGGCTTTTATGTGCATAAAATCTTGACATGGATTAAAGTTATGATAAAATGAACAACTGCACATTGCCGTCCATTTTTTTCTGTTACTTGATCTGGAAGACATTCAATACTTTTATTTCAGGAGACATTGGAGGAGGCCTAGAACACCTAACAATTTTAAGTGGGGTCTGAATCTCCCAACAGTTTTAATTGGGATTCTGAAAACTGCCTGCATTTTATGGATGGGAAATCCTGTTTTTGCAAGAAATAAGGTTCTGATTTAAAAGTGATAACAATAAGTCTTATTATGCTATTTTTCTAGTTAGCAGCTATTCACAGTGCACAAAACACATACAAACACACAGGCTAGTACACCTGTTAAGATTTCTTTGAACATAGCATAAGTGATAGCCAGGCAACAATTACAAAGCATCAAAGATCCACCAAAATGCAATGGGGTTTTTTGATGATTGTAATTTTTATTATAATATGCCAATTCCCAAACTCTCAGCAAATAATCCTTATCGCTATGAAAACAAGCTTTTACAACATCAACATTTGTGTACAGAATGAGGTAAAATCTACTCAAATGAAAATCTCAAAACTTGCTATGCTTTTATACAAAGGAAAAGGTCAACCTGTAAAGCACATTTTTCCGAATGCTGAAATTACAGCACGGTGCCTACCTAATGCCTTAGCTGTTTGTCAATTATAAAAATATATTTTCTGATGTTCTTTACACTGCAGTACCATGAGAGATTTATTTTACTATCTTTGATTCCCATTATTAGCCATATAAACATAAACAAAACAAACCTGAGCTTTATTGAAAACTCTCAATATCTTACAGAGAAATTTAAAAGTAAATAATTCCAGAATGTAACTTTTGATGTCTGAAGATCATCTGCATATTACTATATATATAAAGCTCAGTTGGCTCAACTACTTGACCTTTATTCTTTTTATCTTGGGTGTTGATTTTCCACATTTTCAGCACTGTTTCCTTTTTGTGATTTGGGATTTTCCTCAGATCAGCTTAACTGTATTATGTATATTGTGCACACCTCCTTAGCAGGAGGGGGGGATGCGCTAGATAAGGTGAGGATGTCAATGAGGATTATTATGAACAAATTACAAAAATAAGAACACATGAAAATGAAACTTACTTGTACATTCTACGAATCCAGGTTCACAAGAGCTGCAAACTCAGCAGATGGTGGTGTGAGGCAAATCTGTGGCATGGATTCAGTTGACAGTGACTGTGCTGATGAGTGACCTTCATCTCCCCTTCCATCACATATCAAGGTCACATGGTTGTCGCCTGCAGCATCTCCTCCACTTGGGCTTTTCTCTTCATCAGGCTGCAGGCTTTCAGGGCTTGAGTTGCTGCTGCTGCAGCTGCTAGGTGTTGACAGCAGCACTTCAATATTAGCAGGCTTGTTGGCACCTGCTGTCTGAATGTTGACAGTGAGGATCTCTTCGTGTTCAGGCAGATCAAACTCAAAAGGAGCATCTAGGCTGCTATCTTCTCTGCTTCCTGAATCTGTCTGGTCAGATTCTGTGAAAGCAGACTCAGTGAAAGTTGCCCAATTCTCTTGTGCCTGCTGCCCAGCCGGTTCTCCAAAAACCAACTCATTGTCTGTTTTCTCATTCTGTACATACAGTAGCTGGGTGGTATTCTCTCCTCCATTCCACCATCCTGCTGCCCGAGCTAGCTTTGGAGATGAAGATGGTGAAAGAGTAGGTGGAATGAGCACACGCCGCGGCGACAATGGCACCTGCCCAACTTGCTCCACCACCAGTGCCGAGCGTGTATGGCTGAAAAGGATTTCTTCGTGGAATGTGAAACATGAGTCATTTGCTGCCACTTCTGATTTATTCAGACGGTGGGGACTCCTGTTTAGTCTTGGTGAAAATTCTTCTCCTGGCAGGGTGATTTTTAATTTTTCTTGTCCAGGTGAAAGTGCAGGTGATATGTCAGGTGAATTGCATGCATACTCATCAAGGGTCACAACATTGATGGGTGTCGTGCTTCTAGGCCTAGTGATAGGGGAGGTTTTGACCTGAAGCCTTTGCAGACGCTTCTCAAATGCCTTTCTCTTTGAAGGGGAACTGATTTGACTTGGATCCAAATCCTCTGGATAAAAATTGAGGGGATACTCTCTATGTCTTTCTTTCAGCAAACGACGCTGTGTCCTTGGAGTTGCAGCTTCCAGTTCATCATCATCAAAAGCAGCTGGGGTAAAACCAGAACTTGGAACTACCCTAGAAGTAAAAATCTCACTACCAGATCCAGAGCTGGATGAGGAATCTGAATCTTGATGTCGAAGACATGGTACAGAGATTTTGCCAATCCTTGGTAATGCTGATATCGCCACATTATCTCCTGTTTTGTTTTGACAAGCTAGTGTTGAATCTTGTTTTAGATGAGTTGATGTGAGAGGCTGAACTGAGGTACACGATCCTAGATCTTTCACTGGGCTTTCATGGGGGCTCTGGTTGGTAGGTGTTGGTGCTTCCTCATCTTCAAGGTTTGTGCTGATCCCTTGTAGGGCCTCTTTATGCAAAATGTCTTGACCAGTATCATGACTATCTTGTTTCAAGTGAAGCTCATTGCTGGATTGTGGGCAGTGAGATTCACTACTCGGCTTTCGGGCAGGATCTCTGCCCTTAGATTGTGCCGCACCAATCTTTGAGGCAAAAGTGCAGAGCTCCCACAAAACTGAGTCATGAACAGGTTCTTTGTCAATGGGAGGTACCTGTGATGGTGTGCTGCTGCTTACTGATTGAATATCTTCATCCCCCAGGTCAACTGTGTCAAAGGTGGCAAGAGGTGCCTTTAAAGAACCTGGGACAAAAAATAGGTCTGGATGTTTCTCTGGCAGTCTCTGCATAGCCAGCTGTGCCCATGAGATCTACTGCAACAATAAGTCACAAGAAAAATAAACAAAAGTGTAAATAATAACACTGTAATGAAGTATATATGGTGCTAGTAATTTTTAAAAAAATTGCTTTGAGCTATTTCTTCTCCTATTATCAACAAATTTGGTTTAAGTGTCTATTTCACCAGTTTCACGCAACATTTATACCATATGTGCATCCTTCCCTTTGAAGCTTAAGGCTCCACTTGCATTTCCCACGATCAATAATTGATTCCCCTCTATCCTCATAGAAAGTCGTTTCCTTGCTGTCTAGAATTTAAAAAAACCACACACACACACACTCACAAAACAACGCGCAAAAAATATTCCAATGGAAGCTGTCGCGGAGCACATCAACTCTATGTTTGATGATTATAAATTTACAAAAAATAAGGAGTTTTATACATATATTCAACATAAATTTCATGTGGCTGAGCATAGTCATGCTCACTACGTCTGTACAGAAGCCTGACTTCAGGTGAGCTCACCGAGATGGGCTGCGGACAAAATAGTAACGTTTAAAAATATCGGTGAAACCATTTATTTTGAAAGGAGAAGCATGCTTGACATGGCGTGATGTGCCTCGATTTGGATTTCACCTACCATAAACATGAGAAAAATCCTTGAAGTAAAGGAGCTAGAAGCTCCTGCCGCCCCCACGAGTAGCGACAAGATCCATTATTGATCGCCTCAGCGGCTCCAGAGCGTTCGTCAGTTTGTCGGCCATATTGTTTACGGAAGTGACGTGACGGCAACTTGTCATGACGTGTACACATCCTTAAGCTTCACCAACGTGACCAATGTAAACAACACTATAATGGCTGTTTAGAGCACACAGTGCAGGTAGAGCTTCTACTTTTGAAGTGTAACTAGAGTCTTTAATAACGAGGAAGCGGAGAATATATTGTTTGATATGCCATGCGTATTCAGATGTTATTGTTATGTCCGCACATCCCGTACAAACGTTTTCACATAAATGTGAATAAGCCGCTATAATTCTTCCTATATAAAAAAATGTTTAAAATATTACTTCTAAATCATCCTTAACTAATAAACTTAATAACAAAAAGCAGCTTTAACTGAAGAAGTTACTTTGAGACAAAGTAAACTCAAAATCTACAAGCGCAGCAGCATGTATAAGAGGTTTACAAGATTATAGCTATGACATGCATAGCAAGCTGTCTGCGTTATCGCGTTCCGAACAATAAATATAGGGCTTATCACGTTTCTATACATCGCGAAAAAGAATCACGGAAAAGCCCGTATCTTTAAAGCTCCATTGTGAGACATAGAAACAAATTTAAGACCGTGGAAGTGCCTCCTAATCTAGGTGTTGGATAGACAGTTTTCATGCAGCCACTTGCTCAGACCCTCTAAACCACTCGTAACTGTAGTCCTTGAAATCTGTTAGAGTATGGTTGCAGCTTAAAACACTTCATAATTGTTTGACGTATCTAAGTTTCAGATATATCAGTTGTAGTGCTTTATACTGCAAACATCATAGGCAGTATAAGAAAAACTTCACTCAGCTGTGATGTTCTTAAAGTGTATTTCGTTTTTTTTCCATGCAGCAGTCACATCAAATATAGCATGAACAACTTCTTTCTTATGCTGAATATATTTTACCTACCTTTCTTTCTAGTAATTGGATCTTCTGTCTTTGGAAAGGAGCAGAACCCATGCGCACTCCATATACCTTTAACCTCTTTTTTAACATTCAATGCTTTTTCCTTGGAACATAACCATTTTTAGACAAGCAGTTTACAAGTAATACTAATTCAATTAAACTCAAGTACATCATAATATATTTGCATAATTTTAACACCATATTTTTCTGGATATTTACAGTTTTAGTGAAACATGATTGAAGCTGTTGAGTAAACCTGGAAGTTTTTGGTGTCTGTTTAGCATCAAACCTAGAGATTTTACTGCATAATACTGACTATTATTCTAGTGACCGGAGGTCATGTTAATGTCAATCAAAAGCCAGAGTTAGTGTTAAAAAAAAACCCTACAGATCTTTATACAATAACCATGCGGAAAGGGATGAAAAAGGATGTTTCATCCAGTAAACATAAAGCAGATCAAGGACAAGTAAGCCTGATAAATCATGATCAGACACTTGTCATACAAAAGACACTGGATAAAGTCACAAAAGAAAGAGATGATTTAAGCAAAAGACTTGAAGAAGCACACAAAGAAGTGGAAATTCTGAAATCCAAACTATGTGTGGTGACTGAAAAAGTAATAAACTCTGTCAAGCCCTGCAATTTTGCTGTGGACAAGGGCCAAGACTTAGCTAACATACCAGAGCAAGACATAGTTCATCTGATTGAGACCTTCTCCTTAAGGGAGAAAAATAGGCCTCTTGAAGAAAGGATAGAGGAGCTGGAAACACGAATCACATTGGTGGACACTGAGCTGGGGAAAATGCTGCACCTCAAGTCTAGCATAGAGGAGGCCTTGTACAATCTGAGCTCCTGCCGGGACCTGGAAGTCTTGCAACAAGGAGTGCGTCGTCTCTGGTTTCAAAGCTGTGAGTACAAATATAAATATAGGTTTAATTAACATGTTTTCATTGTCATTTGTGTACATTAATAATACTGTACAATATTCAGTCCTTGAGAGCACAAAGGCATAGATTGGAGTTTTAGTTGCATCAGTGGTGAGATTAAATTATAGGAAACATCAGGCAGACTTTTGTTTTACTTTTGTTTTTTTATGTATGTGTAAATGTTCATTTGTGTGTGTTTGTGTAAATTTTATTTTTAAATGATCTGCACTCACATTTCTAAGTTGTTTTTATTTATCATCACCTTAATCACAAGCTATTTTTAGAAAATAAAAATTACATATTTTTGCATTACTTTATTATATTTTTAAATGCCATGGGTATACATATACAAAGTAAACAGTATTTGTTTTCAGGCTCCACAAAGTTGTTTGTTGAAAGAAACAAAACACCAAGCAAAACAAGCTGTATAGGAGACTCGGAAATGAAGCATAGCCACAGCAATGGAGTGACAATGTCAGCCCACATCAATCTGGAAACTGTGGAAGTGCCTGAAGTGAGTTTGGCAGTGTATTTCCATCTGTTGGTGTTTACTGACCTACTCTTTACAAATGTGTTTCAGAACCTAATAAATTGATGCACTTTATAAAATGTTTTTATACACTCTGTATTCAAAAAACACAGAGTAAACATAATATGTGTGATCCTTTTCTATACAACAACTCAGGGCTTCTGATTACGCAAAAAATTGCGTACTGTACGCATTATAAGTTCGGAGGACCCCTTCAATTTTCGTCAATGGGGTCCCATGTAAATTCGGGCGAAGAACAGGCACCCCTTAAAAATCTGAAGAAGGGGTCCCTGGGACCCCAAAGAATTTAGCCTTAGCAGAAGCCCTGCAACTATTATTATTTCAAGAAAAAACATTAAAGATATTAGGGAAATACAAATTATATATCCTGCATCAATACCTTTCCAGAAGAATTAATTTTCTAGATGTTTGTGGCATACAACATACAGATTCTCAAGTTATACACCAGAGGAAAATCTGCTTGTTTTGTCTAGGCATATGTACCATGTAAAGGAAAAACCTGATTTCATGGTTAAACTCACACACACTCTCACACACATGCATGATTTAAGCAGTCAAAACCCTCACTTTCATCAAAATTGTTATGTATACTAACCTATACATCACCAGCAGATTTTAAAAAGTGTAACAGAACAACTTGACTTTCATGCATTTTTGTCAGTGTGTCTTCTTGAACACTGCTAATGATTCTATCACACCTAAGACATTGGCCAGATTTGATATCAGTCTTATCACCCATTGGTCAAGTCAGTAATCTCTCTGCTGTATGCCACAAGGCCAAGCCTGTCGTGGACACAAGCGTATTGACCCCAGTAGGCACACACCTTGTGGTAAGCAAAACAGAGGTTATCAGTTAATATGAAATTCCGCCACATGGTGACCAGCGAAGATAAGAGCAACTGGGATAACACAGGCTGTTGTTTATTTTGCAGCCTGCAAGGAAATTACCAGCAGATACCCACATCAAAGACATGCAGGTGGATCTGCGAGAGGTTATTGTCCGTGAACTCAGTCTGTTTAAAAGGAATGGTTAGTGTTTTGCCTTGTGTTGCTATGCATGTGCTAATGTTTCAAAATTGCACAAAACGTAGTACCTGAGCAGTTTGCATGTGTAGAAGTTTTTCACATTGTAATTTACCACAAAAATTGACCAGTTGATCAAATGAAAAAAGAAATGTAAAATTTTGATTAGATAAACCTGTTTGTGAAACATTTGAAGTCTAACATTTTGAAAACTTTTAAAACCAGTGGGAAATACTACTAATTTTGTTTGACATTTCAAATTTTTTATAAGAATTGTTCTGCCACCTGTTCAAATATTGAAAAAGTTTGTAATTACTTTCTGTTACTCCATGATACATATTTTTCCAAGAATGGATTAGATTTTTCTTTGGGCTCTTAACAATATACATTTCATCACGCTTTAATACTCAATCAAGGAGCAGACTGGCGCACGTTTGCTGTGCGAGTGGGCATACCTGAAACCCTCATTGTGCAATGGCAGCAAATGAAACAACTACAGCCCATGCGCAGTGTACTGGGAGTCTGGGCAGCTTCCCCTGGAGCTACTGTGCGGATGTTGCATCGACATCTGGTTTCACCACAGATGAGATGTGTTGTGCTAACCAAACGCATTAGTGACTATTATGAAGTAGACTGATTCAAATTATGGTTATGGTATGTGGCTTGTAATTTTTTTGTTTTGGTCTTTTACATCGGAAGGATATGTACTTTCAGTGTCCTGAAATTTTATGACATAATCTTATCATGATGCAACCTATCAAAACTGAGATGACCATTTGCAGTCACCATATTTGAATTTATGCAATACATATTTTGGGGCTATTTTTATTTTCCCAAGATGCAATAGCTTTCAACATGATATAACATACAAGATATTGCGTGATATGAAACGGGTACTGTTGTGGTATTATAATGACAAGGGATATGCATGTCATTTTATGTAGTCTATGTGCATTCAGATTCTTCCAGCAGTTCTGTCAGGTAGAATGTTAATTGCATTGTACTACATTGTGGTCATTTGTTTTTGAAAGCAGTCATTATATTTAATTATGTGAATGGTCCTTGTTCTGAAAAATAGCTTGAATAACAAGCATTTGGATAGCAAGTACCTAATTGTGATTACTCCAATGAGAATAAACCCTGTCTAGCTCTGGCACATCTAGCCAATCACATAGATTTTTCTTTTACATAACACTTACACAGATCCTTAAATAGGAGATGGTGAGTTTTTTAAATACTTATAAAGTACTAAACAATGAGAAATTGAACTGCTGCAGTTTGGATAGAGAAGTTTGACTGCTTATCCATATTTATAAAATGATGTTTATGGTATTGACCTCACGACTAAAGTTTATCAGCATTTTTGTTGTGCTAACCTTTCATTATGTGCATGAATACATCACATTTTGGTATGTACCATTATTTTCAGGGTGCATGCAGCACATTTGTAGTAATATAACCAAACTATATTAGGTAACATTCACAAAATATATTACTAAGGGTGTTTGGCAGGACTGTGACCAAAGGATGAATGCTTTAAACTGGTTGTTTACAAAACATTAACTATAGATATTATGTGAACCTTAATTTATTGAAATTTTATCATCATTCCACACATTCCAGAAGTTATAAAATTTTTGCTAGTAATAATAAAGAGGAATTAGCTGGAAAAAAGTTCCATTAAGTGCATACTGTATCCAGGTCAAGTGTTCACTAGTCATTAGAGGAGATCATGCATTTTCTCCTTTCCTGACATTTACACCTCAACATGTTAATGTACCCCAATCAAAATCAAGATGGGGGAGGTGTCCAGTCAGAGGGTTAATTCTTCGCAGATTAGAGCTTATTCTGGTTAATTTTTCAGCTTTGCACTTTTGACCGAGTTGCAAAAGTGTGAACCAGAAGGTAGAAGTTATACACAACCTAGCTGTAAGAGTCACCAAAAAAATATACAGAAATATTTTTCATATAGTGCTCTTTCTTGCAATAACTTTTTGATCATTCCTGCATAAAGGGAACATTTGAACTAATTTATTAAGATGGATTTTATGAGTAAAAGTCTGTAAATCTTTCTGACGCATTTTGTTTTTCTCTCCTCATCATATCGACATCAATTGACAAGGAAATCTTATGGATGTATTCAAACTCACTGCTTCTCCACTATATTTATGAGTATGCATGAACACCTTTAAACAAATTAATATTTGAATAATAATGATCATGGGATTTATGCAGTAGGTTCTATGAGCGTTAGAAAAACTGCTTGATGAGGGTGATGGTGGGGTGGGGAGAACACTACTACCATTCTTTCTCTGTCAGTGAAGCAGACAAACAAAAGAATGTGATAATTTTATAGCAAATATTGTTATAACACACATTTATCAGGCAACATTCACAAGGTGCCCAAATAACAGTCTGCTGAGATGTGAACATACACCAAAATGTTTTAGACATAAAAATAGGATAATATTCAAGTAGGATCTATCATATTATCCTTACTATCACATAGTGAGGTTAAAGAAAATCATAAGGTATAAAAATAAAACTTTTCCTGACACATTTAAAGTTCAAGTATTGATGTCACTGAGTATTACATTTTCACATGTTAAAAGACTTCAAAACATTTAGATGAACATATTTATACCAACAATTCCAAGACCTACTTGTGAATATTTATATAAGTGATTTCACAGTTTGTGGCACAGATTTGATTATATCAGTAGCCTGTGACTTGCATGCTTTCACAGCTGTGTGACAGGTGTCACCGATGTCACAGCTGTATGAAAGACATCACTGACCTTGCACCTGTAGAATTATCACACTTGTGCTTATGACCACTGAACCATATGAAAAGGTACAGTGGTCTAATCTGCAAGACAATTTCCTGAGCAAGATTGACTCCTTCAGAAGTATGACAAGGATATGGATGGTCTTATCTTGGTGACCTTGATTTCCACCATAAGCTTAATAAAGATTCTGAAGTAACAGCACAAACTGTACCACTCAACAACAGAATTCTAGTCTACTCTTTCTCCAAAACATTTTAAAAGGAAAAACTGTTGAATTAAAAAACAAAGCCATATACAAACGTTTTTTTGGCAGAAATAAATATTTCTTTGAAATTTTTGTCTTGTGACAAACCAAAGAAAAACATTTCATATCAAGAAAATGGGCTAATTTTTTACATGGGCACCACGGTGTACAGGGGGTAAAGACTTTTCAGCTGCTTTACAAGCAGTAAGGTATTGTTCTTATACTACAAAAGTAGATGTAAGAAATTTAAAGGAGTTGGATAAACACTCTTGCAGCAATAACAAAGCTCCCATTCTGAACATACAACTATATAATTTATTCACAAGGTAGCAATGTGCTAACTTTATTTATTGACTGCTGTAGAAAACCGACTTTTATGAGACTGTGTTCTTGATGCCACATTTTCTGGCATCTGGATTCTGAGAGAGGCTGAAAACAATCTGATATGATCCACAGAATCAATCCAGCCTTCAGATGCAATGCTTTCAGGGTTTGTTGACTGGAGACAATGTTTCAATCAAAATCCCAACAACTTGTCAGATTATCGCTTGTTTAATCGCTGTTGCTGCAACCTGAAATTGGGCACACAAAGTGATTAGTCATTGACCTGGCACAATAAGAGGGGTCCAACAGTAATGACTGGGTGGAATCAAATCACAACCTGCTGCTGTGGAGGTGACCAGGGCCTGGTGCACCTTACATAGCTAAACACTGGCTGGGTTGGTAATCCAGTGCATTCATCTGACTTCAATGTTTTAGCTAAGCAGCTATACATAACCATGTGAACCTGATCATAGGCTACATTTTCAGTCATTCAAGACAAAACCTGGTAATTATCTGTCTTCATAGAAGTATAAATGTAGCATCAGCTGTTTCAGACTTATGAAATGCTATATTTCATCCTGATAAAAGTTGAATAAAAAAGCTCTGCTCTATAATGCTTAAACCTGCACTAGACTCACCGAGCAATCTGCGCAATATATTCTGAAGTCTGGTTTGGAGCGATATGCCCAACAAAATGATAGCTGTTGCTGCTGCCACCTGTACGGCTGCTGTTGTTCTGTAAAGAACTATTGTTGCCTACTGCACTGTTAAGATTCTGGCATGTTACAGTGCGTGATATTTCAGATCGGGGCTGTACACGTCTTCGGCCAGCACCTGAGAAATCACGCAAATATAAAGAAAGTATCCTTTCGTTTAGGGTAACGTGTTATATGCCCTACTCTCCTACCAATGACTATAGAAGCAAAATAGGTTAAATTTGCAAATAAAGTGTAATCTACAACAAAGCATTTCTTATTTTTCAAAAATCTTTGTTGTGGTGGGGAAAGTAGACAGTAGAAATTTTAGAGAACCAGTATCAGAGGCCAAAGACATAAAAGCTAGCTGGTTCAATAACTGTGTAGCATGGAATACTTACCCCAGTCAACTCTGCTGTTGAGCATTACTTGATCCCTTTGAGATTTGGGGAAGGTAAAGCAACAAGAGAGAGGACTACAACCTCCACTAAAAAGATGGCCCTGATAAATATGCACTTTATCACCTCATTCCCCAATGCCCTCAAGGTTTACCTTTACCCTTCTTTTCTCCAAATATAAGAGCTCAGTACAAGACAAGTGCCTCCAACATTATGCTGTTAAGTTAAGCGTTTGCAACATACCAGCAGCAGTAAATTGTAAGAGAGATGTAAGGAGAGGTCCTGTGACAGAACTTTCAGTAGTGGTACACACCTCGCTGCATAACCTCATTATCATCAAAACAGTAAGGCGGCCACAAAGGTGATGAGCACAGCTGCACAGTTGTCACTTTGACAGGGACGGAGTTTTTGTATATGGGGTTGGGTGGAATTCCAGGTAGAGATGGCTCTGTCTGTGTGGCCTGTTTCAGACATAAATGACATGATGTAATGCAGTGTATAATGATCATCCCCCAAATGAACAAAAATAAAAAAGCTTTCTCCTGTAATTTTCTAATACTCAGAATTTCAAACAGCAGCAACACGGAATGTCTTTCATGTTGCCTGATCACTTCTTTTTCACTGCAAAAGTTATTTTTAATTTTATTTAGTTTAGTAAAAAAATGACCTTCACAGAAATGTTTGAACCATTAAATTTATGATATCTTTATCCAGCATGAATAAAATTTGCATACATTTATACCATAATATTTTAAAGATTTTATGATATAGATGCAAATTTATGATCTCTCAATTTTTTAAATTCCATTAAGCTATGCAACCCTGTTAATATATAGAACTTTCTTTCAAAGAAAGAAAAAAATAAAAATTGTATTCATTCAGCCAATACTTTCTGCTTATTAAAGATTTTGAAAGTACACCACTAGCTTTAATAAATTTCTTTTTATCTAACATAGGTAAAACACATATATTTTATATGATGAAGTTTTAAGATTTCAGGATAAAAATGGAAATTTATCGCTCAGTTGTTACTTTATTCCAATAAACTATACAACCTAGTTAACATATCAATTACAACTTTTTTAAAAGAAAAGAATATTCATGTGGATGAGAAAAAAAAACTGCAGAAGAAACAAAAATTAAAAAAAAAAACAAACCAGTAACACAACTTACTAATGACTGATCAGAATAGCATGTTTCTGTCCTGTATTGTTCATCCTCAGTGACAGTAATGCCGTCAATTACCAACAGATTTGGCAAGTGATGAATCAGCACTACCCTGTGCATCAATCGGCGTGTCACCTGTCTCAAGTATATGCATATGCACACATGCATTTATGTACAAACATGATGCTGTGGGCATCAACACATAAGCCTTTGAACATTTCTTAAAACCAAGAATATCCCCTAATGATTTTATCTTCCCTCTGAAGAATTCCTTTCATGTGTGGCATGTTCCTACAGTACAGAAAAAAATAATTCTCTAAAGCATATCCAATTAATGTGATTAGAAAAAGGCAAGCAAGACCACCTTTTACAGGCTTTTGTATCTCCTTTCCCTAGAATCAGTTCTAACTCACTTCATGGTTTGCTGCTTTTGAAAGCCTGGGTGTCAGGAGTAAGACAGTCTTGTTAGATGTAGTAAATGTATGACGACAAATAACAAGTCTGTGCTTTAGATCGTGCCATCAATAAAGGCTATATCATGGCAAGAGAGTCACACTTCTGAAATGCTGGAAAAAAACCCAACACTTCTGAATGATATAGTAATAAGGTCACTAAATGAACAAAATTAATAAGAAAAAGGAATAAGAATGGGCAAGTGTTTGTTTTAAAAGTATGTTGTGGCCTTCAAACTGGATATTACTAAAACAAAGATTGTAAATGAAATTAAAACCTGAAATCTGATGCAAGCGTTTTACAATCTTTAAAAATAGCAAAGTTTATGTAAACAAAAAAATAATGAGCTTGCTGAAAAAAACTTTTGGGAAACACTATGGATGCAAGGACAAGGAATTAAAAGATGTACAACAACAAAGTGTTGTTCACAAAACTGGTGGTGGTTTGCCTCATCAAGCTGGAAATGAATAATGTATGTCCCATCCTAAATCTACAAGTACTACCTCCTCTGGCTGCACAGAATGCCCAAAAAGCAGGTGGTCAGAAAGGGGAAAAATGACAAGTAATTTATTCTAGTCTAGTGTGTCCCAGTGGCATTGCCACGATGACTAAACATAGGTTGAGAGGATAGTCTTACAGTGAGATGACAACAGTGACTGCAATGGACCAAGTGAGTGGCAAGCAGCCTGGTCAGCTCAAACATTGCCAAGGACCCACATGAAGATGATGTTCTTTTTGTGATGAAGAAAAGCAATGGAATGAAGTTGAAACATGAAAAGGTGGTTAAATGATAGGGAAGAAGAGCTAAGAGAGCAGATGGTAAGTCTGAAATAATTAAGAAGTTGTGATCAAAAGACCAGCAAACATGCTGCAAGGCTAAGCAAGAAAGCATGAAATTTAGCAGAAAGGATGGAGCAATCATCCACAAGATGGACTGAGGATGTTGGTTAAGGATGGCAGTAGAGAAAGGTTGCTGCAGCTACATATAAGGAACTTTGGAGCCGTCTGTGAAGACAGAAGCCTGGATAGTCATAGTTTCCTAGACCACTGGAGAAAAATGAGGTGACTGCAGGTGTTGCCTTTTTTAAAATGTAAGATTAAGAAGAATCTCAAGAACAGGAAAAATCCAGAGGAGCTGGCAGGAAAAGCTCTATCTGTTGAATATCCACTCTAGCAACCTGTATATAAGGCATAACACAGAGGAATGGTCTTGACTCCTTAGCACAAATGTCATAAAGGGTAGCACGCTGAGTTCAAATTTCTGAGGCTTTCTGACACAAGTGGCATATAGATTGCTATTTGCTTTAATAGGAAGGAAGGATCCTTTATATTCATAGATAATCCAAAAAAAAGTCACTTCTGGGACCACTTTGAGTACTGTGCCATTTACAAAGAGAGATTGGTCTGGAATGCCTCACGGGTCACAAAAGTTGATGCACGCAGACTTCATGAGAGATAATTTGCAGCTGTTTTTTTTTTTAACGACTACTACACACCATGGATGCACATCTAAAGAAAGCATTCAAAGCATAGTAGGGATTTGCCTCATATATAGAAAGTAAAATGATCTATAAACAACATGTTTTCCACTCAGACTTTAGGATCGAATCCATTTTAATGTTGAAGAGACTGTCCTGAGAGATACCTATTTCCTGTTCCCAAGGATAGGAAAGAACAGACCAGACATGAACTTGAGACAGGCAATGCAAGAGAAAGTTTTAATGAAGAGTGGCATATGACTGTGGAAGCCAAGGCCTTAAAGTCCAACAGAATACCTTTCTTCCAGATAGTGTTGTATGCCTTCTCCACACTGAAAAACAGATGCTCTTTGCATACAAATGCATCTCCCATGAAAGTTCACAACAGGATTAGAATCTTCAAATGATACCAAACAGCTGCTCTTTGCAATTGGTGCCATTCTTAGTCAGGGAATTAACAAGAAGACTGCGGGTTTTGATCCTTCTCCAACCAAGGAGTCTGATAGTATTGCAGCTTTCAAGAAAAATCTTCAGACTCACTTGTTTAAACTTATTTGACTTGCATCACGCGCATTGAGCGCATCTAGCGCGCTACAAAACTACATCATCATCATCATACTTAGGATGATAAACTGAAATGGCTGAAACTTTAGACAATGTATTAAAGTTCAAACTTTTACTGTCCAGCAAGAAAATGGATTTCATCCGGTAGGGGAAGATGAGCGCACTTGTTGGGCCAGATGGAAGCAATCAGTGAAGTGTGACCATTTGCCAGTATTGTGTGTGCTCCTTACCTAACTCCCCCTCCCCCCCCCAACAAGTTGAACTATTCTTTCCTGCCATATGTTAAAAGTTCAGCCTTTAAAGAAGTGTAAGAAAAAAGCAAGTAAACTGTACATAAAACTGTTCATACCTTGGAATACTTTGTATAGTGCATTTGGGTGTGGATCTCACCATAGCCTTTCTCCCTATCAAGTCTTTTGCCAAATATTGTTATGGGTTATGATAAGTCTACACCCAAGTTTCTCTCGAAAGTTACAAAAGTAACTGTCACCACATAAAAATGTCACTGACATAAAACAAAAAATTTTGTCTGGATGGTCTCCTTCACAGAATGCAATTAATCTGATTATTACTCCTGCTGTTTCACAAGAATGTGATTAAAGCTTTATCATAGTGAACTAGCCTAGCACTGAAAACATGTAACCATTAGTTTCAAAAATAAAAAGTAAATATATGGATTCTTTTCAATTATCCATGAACTGAACTATCACTAAGCACTTGATAGGGTAAATAAATAAACAAAAAAATAATCAGACTCAAAAATATACATGATATTAATCTTCATTATAAAATAACAACAGACAGAAAAATAAACAAATGAACAACAAAATCCTAGACTAGAAGTAATATTTCCTTCTACACCCACAGGGTTGTTGATGAGTGATATATCTCTTAGGTTGTACAATGTTTCCAGTTTTTCCAGGTCAGCAGGATCCTGTGAAGAAAAAGATCAATATAAAATAAAAATATATTGTCATCAGCCATGTTTTTTGTCCATTATCATGCAACGAAAAAATATACTTATTTACGATAATTTTTCATCAGTTTCTATCCAATTGTTCTCCCCAACAACCAGTCCCAGTAGACCAGCATGACCATTCATCAACTGATACTAGCGGGATGTGGGGGAGGAAATGGGTGTTTTATGCCAAACCAACAACTAAGGCTATATCATGGCCAAGGCAGCCAGCTCTGTAAACAGATGCCACATACAGAGAAAGAATAGCATGCCCAAGATGAGAGCTGAACCCAGGACAGCTAACCTTCACTGTAAATGTGACAGGCACTAAATGAGAGGACAACATTTTTTTTCATGTTTAGTGCACTAGTCAGATACCTTTTGAAGCTTTCGTGGATGGAAAATTTTATTCAAATGAGCTAATTTAATAGACTTCATGGACCTTGAACATCTTGCCTTGCACATACAGGCATACATACATGGATTCGATTAGAACCAAGGTAAAGGCGCTTCAGATTCTCCAGCAAATTCAATCCTCCAACTTCTCGTAGACGATTTTCCTCTATGTGCAATTCTTGCAAGTTCCACTGACTGGCAAAAGAAAACTCTGACACTGCCTTGATCTTGTTGCGATCCAGTACAAGCTCTCTCAAGTCATGCAGCCTCTCCAGGCCCTCTACTTTGGTGATCTCATTGCCTTTTGGAATAAGAGTAAATATGGATAACTATACTTGTAAACTCTAATATTAACTAGAAAATACTGAATATGAGATAATAAATAACAACAATAGAGCACATTAAGAAACTCAAATTGTGTCCTTGCATACCTTGCAAGAAAAGGGCCTTGAGTGACGGTAGACGACCAAGCTGTAATGCAGCCATATCTTTTATGCCATTGTTCCTGGAGAAATGAAATTTCCATTGTGATTCTCTTTATTCAAGACTTCCCAGATGACATGAAAATAAGAGATAATAAGCTACATCACTGTTAACCATAGAAAGTTGACTGACAGTAAGCTAGCACACGCCTGATGTGTGGGGCACTCCACTGGTTAGGTGAAAGACAGTCCTCAGTTATAAAGGGTAGTACAAAACCAGAATAGGGTTTTGTTTTTTTAACCAACACTCAACTTACCAACAGCAGAAAGGTCACGTAGGCCTAAATGTCACATTATCTGGTAAGTCTCCAAAAAGATTTTACACTCAAAGTTTCATTTCTTCTTTGACTTTACTAGATGATATGACTAGACTAGAAATCAGATGGGAAATAAAACAACCTGCCTCTCCTGCACATTGTTGTGGGACCACTAAGATTGGTTGGTTGCTTGAGTTCTACGTTATGCCAGGAACTAAGGCTCACCAAGATTGTGCCCAAAAATGCCAGAGGTGTGGTGTGTGTAGAAAGGTATCTCTAGCAGAACTTTTCAAAGCTAGATTCGGAACTTCAGCTAACGGTGGACATAATGTCCAATAAAGCTGGAAAGATGGAAATCGCTCAGATATGGTGAGTGTGCACATGAAAGAAAAAGGAGGCTTGCAGAGAAACATTGTCATGAGCAACCTTTATCACTGCTTTAATCCAGGATGACAGGCCTTGTGGGAAAACCTTCTCATAATTAGCCCATAGAGGCAACCATGAATCAACTGTGAGTGGTGCAAACAGACATGGAAGGTACAGACCAGGTTGTCCTAACTCTTGAGTGATCGATTTCAATGCCAAAAAGTAGCACAGCCTTGACAGACTCTGCTCTTTGGCAAAAGAGGTTGGTTCACTCTGAAGGCACTTCACCTAAGAAGGGTAGGCATCGTCAGTGGGAGAGGTCTCTCTGCAATTACCTGTTTGCAGAGGGGAGAAATGGAACCTGCAAACAGAAAAGGGCATGATAATAAAGTAGAGTGCAAACTGCATGGTCAGCCTCCAACTATACAAAGCAGGAGTGGAGGTGGTTATATACATGGGAACAACCTATATTTTTTAATGAAAACAAAAAACATTTTCAGTTTCCACTGATTCACATGCACTGAAAGAACACAAGCCCTGGCATTTAGCCACCAAAGAGAAGTTAGGGGGAAAGATGTTGGGGTATAGAACTGAAGGATTTTAGGTAAGCTCATCGAACGCTGCACTTCAGACAAACCTCCATTGTTAGGACAAATGAATGTCATACTAAGTAAGGAACAACCTCTCCCTCACCCTTGGGTGTACCCACACATGAAACTGCAAACTCCAACCCAGCATTTAGACAGTTGTAGTTTCATGAGACAATAAGAATAAACAACTTACAAACATGTTTGGATGGGCAGGATTAGCTGAGGATCAGCAAGCACAAAGGGGAAAAGTCACGTCTTCTATTTGGGTCAAAGAAGAAATGTTCGTTGTAAATTCTCTTTCTTCAAGACTTACCAGATGGACTGAAGACCCTCTTGATTTTCCTGCTATTTGGTCGGAATGGGTGCTGGTCAAAGAGAACAAAAAACTGGTGTATTGGCTTTGCTATCCCCTTTATTGCTGTCAGTGGCTCTTGCCTACTGGATCAGCAGAGTGCCACACAAACCTGGCATGTGCTAGCTCACTGCTATGGAGTCAACTTTCGATGGTTAAAAGCAGATGTACCCTATTACCTCCTATGGCCATGTCGTCTGGTTATGTGATGGAAGAAATAAACAGATTTCCTCTCTAACACTAAGCAGCCAATTTGAAACCAAAATGGAGAAAAATTAAAAGAAAAGCACACAAGACAGAACCATTTATTTTACCTGCTTCTGAATGAAACAAGGTGACTCACATGATGACAATTTTAAATAAAAAACTTTGAAAAATGTTTTACCCTAAATGAAGCACCTCCAAACGTTCGAGAAGAGGTGTAAGTGTCTCAGCATTCAAATCAACAGCAACTTTGTTAGTGTTGCCTGGTGTGGGTCTTGATTTGATTGTGGTTGCTTTCATGCGCGGAACGATACACTCAATGTGGTTGTTATTCACACACAGCACCTTTAAACAAACCCATCAAAGTCAACATCACTAAGAGAAAAGATTCAAAATATTTTTCATGCTGTCTATACTAAGACATACCTCTCATCTATAACAATTAGTCAAAGAAAATCTATGGTGGTACCAATGGCGGTTATGATATATACATATGGCATTAAACATTATATTTCTCTCTCTCTCCTTCTCACACACACATTACTCACTCTGAGGTTGAGAAGGTTGGTCAAGCCATTAAAAGATGTTAAATTGTTGTTTTCAAGGTTGAGGCTGAAACAATTGTTGAAATAATTCAGGACAAACTCCAAAGAAGCATATTTTATTTATTGATTCTATAATACTGTCCAGACAACCAGCTCATAACACAAGGTATGAGAAAGAACATTACCATACTAAACAGTGACATCCCTTCACCTTACCTGCTGGAGGGAACTAACTCTCCCTTTCTTTTGTTTCTTGGAGTGCCTTTAAGCTTTTGTCAAGTTTTGTGTCTGCTGACTACTGTTAATCTGTGCTTCTCGATGCATTTTGCCTGACTGCTTCCTTAGCCTGCGCCCAATTTTTTTTTCTTTGTCGTCTAACAGTCTAAAATGCCTTATCTACATCATCTCAACTCCTGGATTTTCATTTGTTGATTTAACTACCCTGAAGGTGCTCAATGTTTTCTGCTCTACTTACTGTCAAATTTCCTTGCAACATTTTTCCCTGCTGCTTTAGATTCTGGATCTGTGAGTCAACAAGCACAGACTTGTTTCTCTGATTTCATGTCTACCATCTTGCCTCCTGCTTCATTTATTTTTTTCACTGTCACTGTGTTGATGTGACCTCTGTCATAGTCTTATATATGCCAACAATGACAGCTTCGTGTTATTAGTGCCACCTCCACCACTACTATTCCATTGCTACTACAGCTACAAGTCACAGCTGCAGCTGGTATACAACTGTAGTTACTGCTGACAGTATTCATCATGAAAACATAAGGAACTCTTTGTTTTGTGACCATTCTTATTCTTATGTCTCTGTGTTTATATTTTAAGTGCCTTGAGTCTGGCTGTTGCTGAAAAAAGGTTTCATGCAAATCTGCTATTCATTATTATTACTATTATTATTATTAAACAAATAAGTTCACTAACCTAGAGAGGAGTCCAAGACCAACCCCATCCAAAACACAAAAGGTAAGAAAGCAAACAATTAGGAATTAAAGAGAAGATGGAGAGAAAAGAACACCAGCCTTAACATGAAGAGAGACACCACCAGCTTGTGGAAACTAATTAGAGCTCTGAACAATGAAGAAATCAAAAGACAAATAATCAAGTTTGAAGAAGAAGGAAATACAGGATCAGGAAAATGGCTGCTAACACATGTACTCAAGCTTTCTTCACTAGAAAGTGATGTCAAAATCTCTCAAAGATTGTAAAAACAAAAATCAGAAAAGAAGAAAACTAAAGGATACCCTTAAACTGTGGTATTTAAGGAAAGAAGCAAGCAGACAGAATAGCAAAACTTTGGGCTGAAGACGGATGAAAAAAAGAGCAGCCTAGCAGAAATGAAGACCATCATTAAGGATCTTAACAGACAACCCACAACACTAGACAGTTACCATCATCTATCATGATCAGACTAGGTGATCATTTTCCACATTAGAACTGTCCACAGCAGGTTAATGCACCATCTACCAGATGCTAAACATTTTGTCATATATGACTATTTCATTTTCATACTGTTCAAGATGACATGACTATATTAATTATCCTGACTAGCTAAATTCCAGCTATCCACTCCTGATATGGGGAGAGGGGTAGGGGTTGGGAGGGGGTTGATGTGCTTGTGTTCACCTTCACTAACAGGCAGGTTTCCTTCACCTTCTGTGTGTGCATGCATGCTCATGTAAATGCATTTGTTGCCTACCCTTAAGACAGGTAAGGCTGGGGGCACTAGCAGCAAGCTGCGAGGGTATCTTCAGGCCATCTACATCCCACCATGCCCACACCTTATGCATTATGTCCCTCTGGGGTTGCAACTGCCTGGGACTGGCAACCCCTGCTCCATGCTGGCCAGAACCTGGTCTAAGATAGCACTCCTCCCTTTAAAGGGCCAGCGTGGAGGCTGTTGAGGTGTGTGTGGACACTGTTTGCTTGTGAGCTTTGTTGTTAACTCAAAGAAAGGAATTTTATCATCAAAATTTTTTTTATTTATATGCACTCTGTGTGCTTGCATGTGTGTACTCGTCTGCTTTGTTCAGTTTCATGACTACTTGGGTGTTGGAAGTGATACCCTCTCTCGTCCTTCCTCTGTAACCCTTGACTTAAACAACATTTTTGTGTGTACCTTCTCAGGTTCATAAACCGACCAGCAGGACCCAGATCAACTGCTCGAATC
The DNA here is from genome assembly GCF_003073045.1 of Pomacea canaliculata. Taxonomy (NCBI): domain Eukaryota; kingdom Metazoa; phylum Mollusca; class Gastropoda; order Architaenioglossa; family Ampullariidae; genus Pomacea; species Pomacea canaliculata. Next base: position 4,096,919 of record NC_037597.1, read on the forward strand.
CCAAAGTTTGGAAAATCCAGCTCTTGCACATCTTCAAATGTGGTGTGGCCCACCTTCTCAGCCACAAAATCTAATGTCAGACGTCCACCAAAAGCTTCCCTGGATGCAATGCCTTCATGGGCTTCCTGGAAAAGTACTGTAGAGGTAAGCATCTGGAAAAACTGGACTGACGTGATAATCTTTGAAATTAATGTCTTACTCATTCAACAGATGTGTCATCATTCTTGTTATGTTTAGTGAATAGTGTCAGTGACAAATTATGACCAAGTCTACACTGATGATACTATCTTGAAACTAAAATCCTTGGTCTATAGAGGTAATAAAATTCTATAAGGTGGTCATCGACCTCTTGGTCATTAGATTGTGAGTACTAGAGATGGCACTAAGGTCAAGGCCAACTTTTCTGTGAAGGTGGTGCTCATCTCCTCTCCTTCACTGTCTTATCTTGTCCACCCCATTTTAAAGAGCCATATTACAAATTAAATCATTGTGAAAGTGTGCCAACCAGTGGTAGGCAGCACTATAATGGGTATTTGACCCCACACCTGACCCGGCCGGTGTCCATTGCACTGCTTTGAGCCAGTTTGTCTAAGACCTTTCTAGCAGGTGTGTGAGCATGCATGACTGACACAGGCCTTCCTAACTAGAATATTTGGTGCAAGAGAGTGCATGTTTCACAAGTACATGCTAAATGTTTCTTGATACTTTTTACATTGTATTTAAGCTCTGAGAGTGAGTGACAAGTACAGCAGTAAAATGCCGACAAGACAGCAACAGAGTGTGTAAGCATCATCAGGCATGTGTCACCTTTGTTCATGCTGGCATGCACTGCCTTTAGTCAGTGTGTGTTGCTGCTAGCTTGTGCTTCAGCATGTGTCACCACTGCCAGTGTGTGTGGCTGTTGCAAGTGTTGTAAGGCATGTGTCACCATTTAGTCAGTGGATGTGGCTGCTAGGTTTAGTTCCAGAGTGTTATGTTAATCATGTTTCAGAAGATATCGCCGATTGTCAGTGTGTCTGCTATCCACAAGTTACGGAGGCCATTGTACAAAACTGTAAATAAATCATGTGAAACTATCTTCATCTACAGGGATTCAGTTTGTTGGAGGGGCTAATACCATAGATTAGGACCCACAACCCACTGATGGTGAAATAGGCACATGGATATCTGTATCCCACCTTTCATCTCAACAGGCCCAGATATTCATTCAATAACTAGGTGAAGTATGCTTTGGGACTTGAGAACTGAATAGGCCTTAGATGCTGGTTCTTTACTCTTAGAATGTGTCTATATCCTCTACTAATCCTGCCCATCCAAACATGTTTGTAAGTTGTTTATTCTTATTGTCTCATGAAACTGCAACTGTCTAAATGCTGGGTTGGAGTTTGCAGTTTCCTGTGTAGGTACACCCTCACCCAGGGGTGAGGGAGAGGTTGTTCCTTACTTAGTATGACATTCATTTGCATCAAGAAAATCTGCCAGGACAACACACACTTATCACTGGAAACGTAGGAACGTAGGTAGCAAGAAATGTCCAGGACACTTACTATTGCATCACCATCGAGGGCCTTCAACATTCTCAGGTGAAAAATGATAAACAAGCGGCAGTTCTCCATTTCTCTCGACACGGGGTTACCATACATATCCAGAATCACCAGCCTGACAAGGTTCTACGAGAGACACAAAAAGTAAATGTTAAAAGAAATCTCAAAACTTTTATCGACTAAACGCTAAGAAACCCTGCACTCCATATTCAAAGGTATAGGAATCTCAGAAATGACAAATTCAATTTTAGATAGTAATCAATAACTATTTCCCCTCTACCCCAGTTCTAAACCTGAAAGAAGCAAACAAGCTATTTAGGAAAAGGAAAAGATGTGTATTTTATAAAAAAAATATGAAAGACATTTACTAAAGCTAGCACAAGTCTTTTCTGGGATATGTAACTGAAAAGTTATAAATATAAATTTACATCAATTTTTTACAAAATTTGGCAAAACCACAATTCATGGTGACATATACTGACAGAAGTATTTTTTTAGGAAAATGTGGTGCATACTTTGAGTTTTAAGTGTGAATGAATACATTTAAACGGTTGTACTGGTCAAAATCAACACCTCTTCCAACAAAGGATTCTCCACATCATAACCACAACAAAATTGATAATGCTGACATTTTATCTAAATCCTACAATAGATCATAGCAAATACTGTAATTCCAAATGCCAACACTGACATATCTTGCTACAAAAATAATCACTGCTCCTTGAAACAGCTTTGCAGTCAAAGGTGTTTCTGACCTTTAGAAAGAATATCTCATGTATGTTTTTTATGAGGTTGTTGCTGATGTAGAGCTCCACAAGGGACTGGGCATGCTGTAGACCAGCCATCAAGGTCAGGAAATTTTTGTCAAGTGCTAGAAAGGTTAGGTTGGGCAGACATGCCATGACCTCTGCATCCACTGAGCTCAACTCATTGTTGACTAGACTCAGACGGCAAAGCCTGGTTAACTTCAGCAGACCTCTGATTTCAACAATTCTGTTGTTGTCCAGTGACAGGTCTTCCAGCATTGTGCAGTTATCAAGTCCCTGAGGAAGACATGGTGACCTTCAGTACAGCTCAACAACTCTCTTTCAAGTCCTTGAACTTTAGTTATTAACTTCCTTGTGCTCTAGGTGTGTTTTTATTGTCTACAGCTTAATGATCTCAAAATACAGTAAACAAAAAAATTATTTCATTTTATGTTTACTGTGCAGTGTATATGCAAAAGCAAATAAACAAAAATCTTTGACAATGTAGGTTTTTTCTCACTAAACTACCATTTTCTGCTTTTCTTTAAATATTGTTTTTATGCAGCCATGAATAATAAGATTCACAGGCACCTTATTTTTTCAAAAAATTATTTCCAACAATAAGCAGTGCAGTTCTCTACCTCTATCTTCGTGAGGTCATTGTTATCAAAGGATGCCCATCTTAGGTTTTCCAAAAGATCCAAGTTACATAACTTGGTGATGTGCAGACCATCTAGCTTCAATGTGGTCACCTGTACACATACAAAATCTTACAAAAAGTGGTACAGAAATCATCATTCTCATTTTTTTTGTTTCCATTTCTGACTCGAAATCCAAACTTGCAGTCTGTCCTCTTATACCTATCCTGCTTTCAGACAACTAAATTTAATTCTAATATTTACCTTTAATAGCTTTAATTTTTACAATGCCAAATTGAATTATTCTTTACCGAACTTTGAAAAAAAATTGATCTTTTAAAATCTCTCTCTTGTACTTCTCATTTTGCCATAATTGATTATGCTACAATCAATACAAGCTTGCAAAACTCTATAAACAACCTTTTTTCAAACCATTCTTTGTAGACTAAAGAAGAACATTTTTGAAAGAATCATAAATATCTATGAAATTTCACACATAAGAACTGAACAAAATTTTTTGACAAAAGAATTTTCTCGACTACAGTGTCTCTATGTTGTTTTGTCCCATTCCAACTATCCCCACTCCACCTGTCCTGCTTTTTTAATGTTTTTGTTCAATTTGTTCCTGTCCTGCTTTGCAATGTTCCCACCCCAGCAAACTAGACCAAAAACAGTGCTGCATGTAATACCAATATAAAATATTTGCAGAAGTTCTAAACACACACCAAAAGATTTCAGCTTTCTGAGACAGCAATAAGGCTATCTACTTGAGTTTTCCATGTCAGTTGATCATGGATAATTATGCCTAATGTTGGTAATTCTCCATTCTCCTTACTCTCTCTGACATTAACTGGCTAGTATATAGTGCTGGCCCATGGTTAAGATGTGTTTTGGTGTTCAAGAGTGTATGTGTATGTTGTATTATTAGTTTTGGTTTGTTTTTTTTTGTAGGGTTTTTCGCATATGCTGTTGTTAGATGTGGTGGATGTATACCTAGGTGGAGTGGCTGCTTAAAGAAGCCATTTTGAATGGATTTGTGTATTGGTTAAATGTCTACAGCAAGTGTATCAAGTGTTGTAAAATGACTTTGATCAGTGGAGAAAGGTTCTTATACTAAAGTTTTAATGAATCAATCTCTCTCATCCTAGAAAAACATGAAGCAAATACAAGTGTTTGGGTACTTTAGCTGTGTACAAATTCTAATTAAGATCCATAAAAGTGACTTCTACATTATATTTACTTCTGTAGACAAACTGTAGGAGATCTAAAAACTTCTGGAATAGGGCTTGTAAGCATCTCGATCAGAACTAGCTTTTCAAAAACTTTCATCAAAGCAGTTAAAGTTAACAAAGGTTAAATCAACGGAATGGAAATCATTTAACTCTACCACAAGACTCTTTTTTTGGCACTGGCACAATGCAGGGTGTTTTCCAGAGTAAAAGTACAAAACTGTTAAAAAGAGACACATTTTGGAATTTTGGCAAGAACCTTAAGACAAAATGCTTCACTTTATCAGGACTGACTGCTTTGAGTGTGAACCTTATAAAGCTGTCAGCCCACCTCCTCCTCTGTAATTTTATTTTAAAAAATCTCCACTCTCTGACCCTCTTTTACAGAAGTAAGATCCTTCCACAGCTTGTGTCTTTCTTGTGTACAATCATAGTTTCCTAAATCTGATCTCTGAGCTGAAACAAAAATGAGGTGAACAAGAGGGGGGCTTACCAAAGAATACCAGCTGTTGTCAGCCTCTGAAACCTTCTCTGGCTTTAGACGGCTGACCTGCATGATGATGTGAGCTCCTGAGCCAAGGACAAGTGACCTGGGTAATGAAGTGTCAGCACGTGAGTTGCCCAGCACCAACAGCTGGGACAAGCACGATCCAGCAGATTGCCTCAAGGCTATATTCACTTCGTTCTCACCTACACTCTCCCCATTGAGCCACACCAGTTTTTTCAAGTTCCCGATGAGACGAAAATGCAAGGCTTCAGGCTGGGGACACCATAAAAAAAAAATCTTAAAATATGCTCAGCTATGAAAAATGTTGGCAGGAAAATTGCCAGTATAGACCTCTGCAAAAATTACAAGACAAACAAGTAATAGATTTAAAAGCAATATTATGAAATATTGAAACATGTCTGATGAACATCCATACACATGAAGTACACCAACACAAAAACCAAAACATGCACCCATACATGCAAGCATCCACACTCATTATCTAAAATTTTTACACACATACTTTTGGAAATAATAAAGTCCACAGATTGTGATGTTGTGATGATTACCTTTTTCCAGAGGTTATGACGTAAATCAAGATGACTCACAGCTGCTGAATTCCTAAAGAGAATTGTCAATGTCCTCTCTGAGTTCTGTAGTTTGTTCCAGCTTAAATCTAAGTGACTTAGAAGATTTACAGACTGCAACACAAAATTTATTTACGATGTGTGGTCTCATTTTTGACAAATTCATCTTTTACTGAAAATGTTTCTTATATTGGATGTATAGAGCATTTTTTTAAATATCTATGATATTAAAAGTTAGACTACCTACAATTTATATAAGACTGTAATCATTATTTTAAATTCAAACTTAATTTATATTCTGCAATTTGTTGCATCAACTGACTAGTCTGTCATAATTTGAATGCCACCAACAGAATACCGTTACAAAAAGAAGTCTCCAAAATACTAACCTTCATTCCCTCAAGTGTGACAATGTTATTGTAACTGGCATCCAAATATTCAAGATCCTGTAATAAAACCCACACAGTAAAATCAACACTCATTTAAAGAAATAAGATTAATCTACAATTTTTTCATAACACCAATCCTGCCATAAGGTAACACAGCCTCTCTTCATTAATTCTATTACTTAAGATTCACCAATTACATCTGTTATTATTTTATGTGCTCATGTATGTGTATAAGAGACATCCTTTATAGTATTATATTGTATGGTTTGCGTATGAGTGCTATGTTAAGTGGGCTATGTGTTATATTAACGTTTTAAGTGTTGTTGGTGAGCCAAAGAAAAATTTCTGTTCTTGTACCTTGAACAGACAATAAAGATTGACTGTGCACATGTGTATGCACTTGTGCATGTGTGTGAATATATATGCAAGCATTGATCTGAGTGCATGAAAAGTGTGCATGCATCAGCACTCATTAAATTTTTATGCCTGCGAATGTTTTTATCTATGAAGACAGGTAATCAGACCATAGATTTGTACTTCCATTGAAAACAATAAAATGAATGTCTAAATACTATACATTATATATACAGCTGAAGATGCAGAATTCAAATCCCTTCCCTGTCTCCTCACCATCTGAGAAATATCTTCCAGGGTAGTCAGTTCATTGAAGCTGACAATTAGCTTCTTCAGAGAGGTCAGGCTTTGAATACCCTTCATCTTTGACAGTCCATTGCCATGGAGATTCAGGTAAGTTATGGCACTTAAAATATGAGCTGGACCCATTTTCAGGAGCTGTTCTTCAGTCATAGATACAATTCTGGCATTTGGGGGCAAAAAGCTTCATGATTCACTTCTTGATAAGTGCATATATGCAAATACATGTATGTGCATAAAATGTTTTTAACCTATCAATTTCATACTGAATTAAAATTTTCTTGTGTGCAGATGTGATAAACTGAAGGAAAAACGTTTAAAAAATTACAATTTTGTAATTTAAAAAGTACAACATAAGGAGATTTAAAAAATACTATTAATTCTGGACAGCTATCTCCAATTAATATACTAATTAACTAAGTAGTGTATCTTATATAGTGTATCTTATAAAGTCAAATGGAGACTAATCATGAAAGCATGCACACCGATTTTGATGTGGCACTTCCGGTTCCATGTTTAGAACAACGCTGTCTGAAATGTCATCAACTGTTTTCGGAGACATGAGAAGAATATCTGACATCTTGTTTCCTGACAGTTTTTCTGGCAAGGAAATGAAAGGAAACTCAGGAGACTCCTGAAACACACACACACACACAAAGTCAGTAAGTACTGTACCTGACATAAAAAAAAAAAAATGTATTGTTTCCATTTGTAAACAAATGCATGCTTTACAAAGCTGCTCATCAAAATTTAAGATCACCTCAGAAATGACTTTTAGCATAGCACTTCATAACAGAAAAGTAATAACTAAGGGAAATTCATTTACCTAATGAGTCCGATGAACTACAGCTATAAATAATATAAATATAAAACAAGTATGCCTCCCTCATAAGGCATTTATGTCTGTAGGTACCTGCATGCCTTCTCGTCTTTAGCCAATAAATTTATATCACTCAAAAGAAAAATCAAATGGAGTTGCTTTAACATTTATTATATTTTTTGTCTGTCCGCCTTGTTTTATATTTTTATTTTGATCACTCATGCTTTGTGTTGTGAGGGTTAGGTTTAGGGTCTGCATTTCTTGGTCATAATTCATACCTTAGTGATATATTCAAACTCGATGATGTATTCTGGAAGGACAAACTCATGGTTGAAGACATACCACTCACATTGCCGTTGTCTGCACTCACAAAAGTTTTCTTCTTCTGAAGCGGGGAAAAAAAGGGTAGTGGGGGTGGGTGGGTTAAAGGGCTAAATAAAACACATCCAAAACAACATTCAAAACAACTGCAACAAAGAAATCTATAAGACCTGAGCTTTTCAGGAAAGAAGACATTGCTCCTAAACACAAACTCACAAAAAAATTTTGTTAGGCAGGAAAAGGTTTTCCAGTTGTTAAAGCATGGCCTACTCTTCATTCAGACAAGTGACTAGATAATCTCAGAAATGTGCCAGCTGCATGCACGCATCTGGAAGGATGTATCTGTGGTTGTGTCATCATATGTTACTATGATCTTTAACTGCAACTCTTTGTGTTTGCTTTGAGAGAAAGGACTTGAGGAGTTGAATGGGGTAATTACTAAGCTTGTAAAGTTCTAATTTTTTAATGAGCAGATTATGAACAATTACATCAAAGGCTTTTGCAATGTCTACAAATAAGGCTGCAGAATACTGCATGTACAATGTGTGTTGGACCACAGATTTCAAGTACCTGTTGACAACTGAGCAAACTGGAGAGTATTTAAGTCTAGGAATACACAGACATCCTAAATACATGCAATTCACCTTCCTGTCTACATGGAAAGGCCTGACACTGATCATTCTTTCATATGCTTGTGAATTGTATGCATGTAAATCTCAACCTCATCATTTGGTAATAATCTGTTGTGTAAAATTGTGTTTTTGAACTTCTTACCAAGAGTTTGTCTGCATGAGTGAGGAATAGATACCTATGTGAAAGCAAACAAAATGTATAAGGTAGAGCTGGAAGGGGGAAAATCAAATATGAGATAACCAGTTTGCTACACCTATTCTTCCCTGGTTTTGTTATAAAGGTTACATGTGTAAAGCTTAACCCAGTGGCGTAGGAACTAGGGGGACAAGGGGGATGCTATGGAAAGATACAGAGGGGACAAGAATGTGAATGTCCTTTACTGTCAGCATGGAGTTAGCCCCTCACTCCAAAGTCAAGCATCTTCCTACGCCACTGTAACCTTAAGACAAAACTCGAGCTGTTTCAAAGATCTTACTGTGAGGGAAGCAGGACAACCATGACTTGAAGATGGTGTCAATCGCTGGATAGTACTCTGTTGCAACCCTAATGATGAATTAAACCAAATGAAAGACAAATTGGGGATTATATCAAAAATTTGCAAAAAAAAGTACAATACTATACAAATGTTTTATACAATTTTGTTGGTAATGATAGCTCTGACAAACTTTTTTACTTTTTTTCAGTCTTCTGGCACCAAACTATTTTTATTGTCAGACCCGGTGGGCAAATTTTCTTTACTTCATTTGCAGCTCTCTTTCGTGATTTACATGTTTCTACCCAACGGGAAACACTGTAATTCTTTGTGCATCTGTGGCAGTGATAGACCATGCAACAGTCTTAGAAACAACATTTTAGAAAAAGAAATTGCGCAAGGAATACCAGGAGTCCTAACAAACCCAACCACTGCTTGCTGACCAGGTGACAGCTAACCAATGGCCATGCCCTTAAGAAAGAAGTGGTATCAACACTTTTGATCTCCCAGCAAATCTGTACCACAGACCCACCTAAGTATAAGTTATGCAAAGACTAGCAGTTGTTTCCAGAGGGTCAGTCAGTCAGCAGTCATAGAGAAAGTAAATCTTGCAGTCACTTCTGGTTGTCAGCAGAGTAGTCAAGGATAGTCGTGCTATACAAGCTCACTGATGATAATGATTATGATGATGATCTGTATATTTATTATTACTATTATTATTATCTGGAAATTTCCCACAAGTCAGCAAGCAAAGAAATGTTTGCTTAAATATACTTACGGCTTGTTGAGGAATTTCATACTTTTTCCAAGGTATGTTTTGGATACTACCATCTGACCTATAAAATGAAAGATACCCTTATAGTAGAAATAATTTTACATGAAAAAGCAAAAACCGACATATATTATTCTTTTTTCCATCCTCTCTCATACATACATACATGCCTCTCTCTATAACTATATAATTGAATGCATGTGCATGCGCACACACACACATATGTATGCCCATGAACTCATAGGGAGAGTAAGACACACAGTAATGAAGAAAAAAACTGATCATGCAACAAAACAATGGCAAGGGCTTTAAGAAGTAATCTATATCAGCCTGAGCCCAATAACTTTACCAAATCTAAAGGGGCAGGGGTCATTGTTGCCATGTTCCCGCTGATATTTTATTGTGGATGCAATTCTGTGGCGGTCAGCAAGGTACAAACTGTTGCTGAGAGGCACTGCTGCTGGACGTCCCAGCATCTGAAAACAGAACAAAAAGACTTGTCACAAGTTCTTCACATTTGTACATCTTGCCAATAAAAATGTCATAGTTGGTGCACTTAACTGATCCTAGATGTTCAAAAAATGGAAAGCTCTGAAAGGACAGACAGGCAAGTCTGTGTCAGGAAAATACAGTTCCTGCATAGAATTTAGCTTCTATCACACTAATAGGGAAGGAAAGACAAAAAAAAGGAAAACAAAAAGAAAAACTCAACTAACCTTGTAACTCTCAGCATCCATGAATCCTTCTTCAGGCACACGTGCAGGCTCATTCCATCCCCCTGGCATATCAGGATCCCATATCCAGAAAAGGTATTCCAAGAGTCTTTTGTAATTTGTGTTTCTAAACATTTAACCAATAACAACATGAAAACATTCTCTTTCTAATCTTTAATCCAAAATTTTCTTAACCTTCCCCAAAAGATTCACGTCACCTTCTGAAATGTTGTTTGCCAAAGCTGACTTCAGAACAAACAAGTCTACCAAGAAAATTGCATATTCATGAACAGTATAAAAAAAAATCATGTCACAGCACCTGCTAACTAAACCAAAAAATGTATCTCTGTTTATTTCTGCTCTGCTGTGCATTTTTCTTCAATGTTTGTGTATTCATGAAGATGCCTTCTTAAAAAGATGTTATTTGCACACCTCTCTAACTCTGGCTGATGCTGGAGAAAGGTGCTATATAAATGTGCTAATATTTCATAACAAAATTATGTATAAAACATCTATAAAATAAATGTAAACTGCAAACATTACTTACTTTTTACCACGGCAGTATTTTGCTAATTCATTAGTATTCCTTAAAAATTGCTTGTCAAAACGTTCCCGAAGAATACGATTTTGGATACGTATAATTTTGTGAATTGTCACCCCTATGATGTCATGTGACAGGAAATCCTTGGCACAAAACCGTGACATGACCAAGTCACGACATGATGTAAACCTGCAGGAAATTAAGTACATGTGATACAAAAATTGATGAACAAATTTTACACAGTTAAGAGATAATCATGCAAATGCTATGAGACTGATACTGTCACACACATTTAATTAAAGTAATAAATTTGGAAAATAATGTCCTCATATAAATATTTTCACTGTAACAAGTGCCATGTAAATGATGCCCTTATATAAATGTTTTCAATGTATTTTAAATTTAATTAAAATGTATCATGTTTTGCTCTTTCATTTATCTATTATTCACTGTTAAATGTGTCCATTCAGAATAACACCTGCCTTCTTGTGCACATGTGAACACATGCATGCACATACACTCCCTTCCCCCTCAATATTCAGACCCTCACCAAAGATCTTCTGGGGTTCCCTCTTCAAATCTGACATTACCACCTGTCTCAAGTTCTATTTCCAGCCTGTTTATGATAGTGTCAGCTTTTTGCTGGAGCCGCTGCTTTGCTTCCTTGAAAACTTCTTCCACTCTAGGAAAAGAAATGTATTTAATATATTCAATAAGTTCTTTGTGGCCATGATATCACTAAATTGTTATTCAACAAAGTCTTCAAGTAATCAATATCTCTAAATTGTTGCTTTTGATGCAGCATCATTGGTTGATTACTTGCTACCATAGCTTGATTAAAAGGAATTAAACAATATTCAACACAGAATAATTTTTTTCACTTCTGCTGTGATGTCTACATAATGTTTGCAATATATCTTTAATAGTAAGAACATAGGATACCTTTAAAAATTCATTATACACTATGATTCCCTTTGGTGAGCAGCAAGTTTTAGTTTAATAATCCTAGTTTAGTACTCATGTTTAACATTTCAGTAAAAAGAATGCATAGTTTTCACATTACTTCAAAATGCCTGCATAGCATTGATATATGTTTCTACATTTAAGTAAAAAGCCTACAAGCCTTTCGTAGTTCAGCAGAAGTTTCACCTGCTACATTGCACTTTCCTATTTTTTCAACCATCAAAATTTCAGCCAAATTCAATTTATCAAAAACGTACAAAAAAGATGCAGTTATCTCGTACAAATTCATCTTACTCTGAGCATTTCCGCTCCCAGTGTGCCTTTCTCTCATTCAGCAATGTCAGCTTGGTCTGAAATGCCCGTGACATGCTTCTATCACCAGTTTTCTGTAATATAACAGAAGAAAACCTATAATTCATTACCATACAAGGAAAGATTAATCTCTTATCATAGCCAATCATAGCATTGTGAAACAGAAGCCTTTATTAACATGCACAAAAGGGTATTGATAATACAAATATCACCAGATTGAAAAGAAGTCACATCAAGAATAGCTTTAATACTGAACACCACACATAATGTAACCTTTGGTGAAAATGCAGAATTGGCACAAAGTCAAGTAAAAATACAAATATTCAAATCAACAAATTGGGACAGGTAACAACAAATTTCAACATAAATCATGGATTTATATCCCTACAGAATCAGTTACAAATCATCTTGGTGGTGTACTCACAAACTGTTCATGAGCATCTCTCTCACTTTCTGTGTCACTGTCATGCACATCAGCAGTTTGACACAAGGTCCTTTCACATTCTTCTATTTCTCGTTCTATCTGAAAATATCATTCCCACCTCTAAAAGCCTATAATCAGCCCCAAATATAGATTATGCAAGACAAGGAATCTCAAGTAGTCTGTAGACAAGTGTCAAGAACATATAAATTTGGATCCCCCTGTTCACATTCTTTTTTTTTCTTTTTCAGCCTTTAAGCATTCTCTTCCCACTTAAAACACATCAGGATCAATCATAACCCCAAAGTCCCCCTCATTCATGCATACCACCATGTTCTTTGAATTGCCCCTGACCAAAAGCCTGAGTTCCATTTTTTTTCTAGAATGACTAGAAAAAAATTCATTTTCAAACATCTGAACAAATAAGCCACTATCCTCCAGAAAACATATGCCATCAGAACAATCTTGTCTAAAATAAAAACATCGAAAGAATGGCACCATTTTAAGACATAATTAACATATACCCTCCCATTTACCAATAGTGGCATCTGGATCTCACATCTTTGAAAGTGCTTTGTGTAAATATAAAGTTCTGAAGTTTTTTTTTAAATGAAAGATGGGTTATTTGTTCAGATTTGAGGAATAAGGTCTTGTATGTTTGCACTCAGTGTTGCTGTAACTACTAAAATGTGAAGCTGCCCGATACATGCTGCAGCCCTGCATGCAAGAACATTTGAAAAACAGCACTGACCTCTTTAATTGCATAGGTGAGTGTGCGGAGGCGCTGGTAAGGTATCATCAGGACATCCAGTTCTTTGTGCCTTTCCATCTTCTGCAGCAAGCTAGCCATGTTCCTCTTCACCGTCTTTGTACGCATGTTATAGTACATTTTCTTTTTCAGGACTGTGCTCTGAAGAGATATCAAGCCAGATTACGCCTACAGTGACATTATTCTTCCATACCCCTCTTACAGACATATTTCATTCCAGTTTATTCTGTACTGTATCTTATAGCCTTCAAAGGCTAGTCACAGATAGCTTCAGGATTTCTCATAGTTCCTTAATTTGTTAGAAACAAAGTTAATTTATGAGAACACACATTCTTGATAATTATTTCTGGTGTCCTTACAAAGAATTGATTGTAAGAAATAAGGGCAAATTAGGTGGGTCAAAAAGAAACTTGTACCTGTGCAAGATCTTTCAGGTTCTTGGAGGTTACATCGTATGTGTCAAGGCGACAAAGTGAGGGCAGGTGAAAGAGAATGTGAGCTGAGTAATTACACAAAGTTGCAACAGGGCTAGGCTGGTACAGTGGATCTTTAAAACTGAGACTTTTGAGATTGGGCAGCCGCATGAGATTTGTTACATCCTGAGACCAAAAAAAACAACAAAACTGCATATATGTGCCTGTATGCTCACACAAAATGTGTGCACGCATTTCCAAAAATTACTATGTTTAAGATAGCAAGTGAAAAATGTACTGCAATGCAATTTGTTCAGTCGTACAAACATTCTGTTCTTTTTTAGCATGCACACCTGTGTGACTTTCATGTACTCAGTAACAATAAGTATGCATGTTGACAGAAGCTTTATTGAAAAATATTTCTTTTCTTTAGTTAAGTTGAGCAGTAAAGTAAACATATATAGAGAGAGAGGATGAGAGAGTTAATTAGGTGTTAAGAATATTCATAACATTTAGTTACCCGCAAAGAAGAGATTGGATTCCCAGATAAGTTCAAGTCTTCAATGTAAATGTTTGAGTTCAAAGCATGACCTAAGAAAAACACCAAAAAAAAACTGAAGACTTCCAATAATCTTACTGTAGCAGTAATAATAATGATGATAATATTTACTGAATTTGTAGAGCTCATGTCCCAACGTGGAACTGAGCTCAATATACTGTGAATGAAAGACTACAGACTGACAGTCAACTCCACAATAAAGACACACAAGTCTCAGCAAACAGATGACACTATGGCAAACATGTACAAAGTGCAGGAATAAAGATGAACTACTCAAAAGTGAGCAAAAGAGTTCCCTTGACTACGAAAGAAATTTCTTAAAGAGGTGGATCTTGAGGCTGGACAGAATTCCAAATAGTGGATCTAGAAAAGAAGCCTTGGTCAAATTTCTCTTATCTGATTTGTGGCACAGGAATAAAGACAAAGCTTTAAAATATAAGTACCAAACATTTTTGTTCCTAGAGTTTCAAGCTGTCAGGAAAAATCTTTACCATCTGTAGTATGATATTAATTAGTGAAGTATAGTTGATGATAAGTGCACATATTCTTTCGATTACAGTTATAATTTATCATTTTTCCATGTAGGACAGTGCAGTTTTATCACTCTTTTGCTTCACTTATAATGAAATGTCTCCTTGAGCATTTGGTTCCAAGTCATGCATGTTCATCATGTCAAGAAAAATTCTTGGTGCATGATCACTTTACTTGGCTGTGAACTAATAGAATGTTGCTATTACTGTCAATGCTGTTAACTGAATTTTAAAATGCCTTTCTGTCTTTCATACATAATGCATTGCATAAACAGCACATGCCCTCTCCTCCATCTCCCCAGGTGCAGTCTCCTCCTTTGACCACCAATTCGGCCTCTCACCACAGAGCATGGCAGAATGGATTTCCCTCAAAGTTATCTCTAATTATGCACTATAAAGCTGATACCACCCTTGCCTTACACCAAATATTTTATGTTTTATAGATGATGGCAAGATCATAAACTGGTGATATAGCAACATGGCACACACACATAAAAACATATGTGCAAACACACATCCTCACAATGCAAATATTCCAAGTGAAACTATGCTTTACCAATTTTACTGATGATGTTTTCAGCCAGATTTAGCTCTCTTAGTTGTTGCAGATGTGATAGGTTCTGAAGCAAAAGATTTGGATTTTGTTTGGGTTTACAAGCTAGGGAAACCACCGAACATGTAAATAAAAATATCAAGCGCAAACTTCAATATGTGGTATGGATTAAAGTGTCACAAATACAGTAGTGTCCACATACACATAAAAAGAGAAATTCACATCATCATCTTACAAGAGGCATTTAAAATCTGTATTTTATAAGTGTATAAGTGCATTTTTTTGTAAATGTACCTGCTCTTCCATCACTGAACAGCACATAATATCCAGAATATCACTGAATTGGTCTCAGCAAATTAGCGATCTTTTCACAATGTCTTCTGCTCAGGTTTTTTGTGCATAAATAAAAATTATTAAAGACCAGAAATTTAGCAAGGGGAAGGGGTGTCTCCCTAGAATCCACTATTATTATTTGATCTGAAATTCACATCATTAAAGACTACAAATAAACAAGTTATATGATAAGAAATACAAATCGCACATTAATTATTATTATTGATCCTGAAAGAACTCAGGGCAGTGTTCTGCAGCCATATATCTGCAACACTTTTGCTTGTTTTTTCCAGATGGTAAATTTGACATTATTAAGATTATTGGACATTCCCTAATATGTCAGGTAACTTCAAGGAAAAATACTGGCTAATGGTGACCAAGAGCACAGCAGTAATTTACTCAAATGGTTAAACTCAAAAGGGCAGGATAAACCTGTGGCCAACTCCAGTTAAACATTTTTCTGCATTTTCATGCATATAACAACTACTGAACTAGTTTGTCAGTTCTGTAGCTGGTTCTAAATTTGCCTTTACGAGTTGTTCTGCTTTTGTTTATAAAAAATGTTTGACTCTCTTTTGCTTGGATCCTTAACATCTATAAACCACAAAGCAAAAGCTATGATCTACAAAGGAAAAAAAAAAGCTTTATACAATCTCAGAGTAAGTAGGAATGGTACCTCAATGTTTTTAATGGCATTGCCATTTAACCACAAAACCTCCAGAAGAAGATTATCCAAATTTTCAATGGCTTCAATCTTGTTGCCATAAAGGTAAAGCTTCTGCAACTTAGTACACTCTTCTAGACCTTCAATTTTCTGTAACATACAAACAAGTATAATCTCCTCCATTAAATGTGTTCACAGTGAAACCATAGATATGTTAGCAGCTAATATTTTAATGGTCTTTCCATGTCTCTCCTGTCTTCAGTCTCTCTTGCACACAAACATATGTGCATGCACACATACACATATGCAAAAACACACATATGCACTTGTATGAACAAACACACTTACTGACCTCTACCTGACATTCTGCTACCCACAGCTCCCTCAGCTTGGAAAGTGGAGTAAGTCCAACAATCTGTGAAATGCTCTGCCCTATGATGGTGAGTGTGTGAATATTAGGAAAGTGATGCATCCCAATAATGCGAGAAAAACCAGAGAAAAACATCTCAAGAACATCCACTGATGGCCCCTCCTCACTTATTTTGGTATATGTTACGCCATTGTTCAGACACTGCAAGTCAAAATCATCATGTATGGTTATTCTATGCAACAATACTCAAACAGAAGAAAAATCATTTTAAGAGGCATCAGATTTTAACTTGATGACAATGGACATGCTCCCTAAATTTCAGATACTTTTGTACAGTACACACAAACTTGCATGTGTAAGAATGGAGGGAACCTTTCTTTAAGCACTTACAAAAAGTAACAAAGAACATTATTTCTTTTGTTTATTTCCTTAACAAAATCTTTAACTTCATCAGTCCTGTAAAAAGCTGTTAGTTTCATGATGGATAGGTGATACCAACAAAACATTTTTAAGATCTCTTCCCTCCAACTACACTGTCTTCTGGCTGCATATGTGTACAAGTTCTGAATAATTGTTTATAACATCTAGCATTCTTTAAGCAGCCAAACAGTGATAGCTCACACCTCTCATCATCATATTAATTTTTTACATTAATTACATGTAAATATTTTATGTGTTGGGTCCTGTCATGCACTGAATTTTCTTCTCCACTGTGCCATCCCTGGAAAATGTAGATATAGGTTTATTGTCAATCTATAGTGCTTGTGCTGTATCTAGACATTGTTGCTATAGCATTAACAATAAAAAATGACAGTTGGATGATTGTAAATATTTTTTTTTTGATTCGTAAAATGAGACTCACAACTTCTTTCAGTATATCCTCGTCATTGCTTTTAGAAGACAACGGTGGGCTTGCTTCAGAAACATTTTCTCCTGAAAGTGCTGATAGTTGTGGCTCTTTTCTAAATGTAGACGGCGTGAGTGAAGACAGTGAGCTACTGGTGGTTGCTTCTGGCGAGGATGCAGCTGACATTTTGTGGATGTCTTGAGTAACTAGAATTATACCAGTTGTTAGTACTGTTTTAACACTGATTAAAGCTCTTTTGCCATCTTCAGCTCCCAAGACCTGATCGCGAAAACTTGTTGAAATCAAACAGCACAAAATATGCACATGTATCACTATACTTAGTCGTGAATTTTACTGTAAAATATTGTTGTCTAAGGTGAACTTTATGTAGTAGATATTCATATTTGCTGTTAAACAGCGCACTGTTGACATCAGAGTCGAGCTTTCCGGCATGACGTCGCATGCACAAACTAATTGAAATATATATTTCAAAGTTTCGTTCCTTGGAAAATTCAAAGACGTATGTGTTTTAACAGCCTTGAGTTTGTAAATAAATTCTCTAAAATAATGAAGAAAGTGATATAACAACAGCATAGTTGCGAAAATTACCAAAGAGTATCTATGTAGGAAGTAGAGTAGCCGCCATTTCAAAAGCTTGACGCTTGGATTTGTTTGTCACGTGGTGTAGGGCAACACTTAGCAACGAGGTCAAGGATCATCGCATATTTAAAAAAAATTCATGTATAAAACTTGTGTAAAAATGTGTGGCTACACTTACGAAATTTACAATAAAATTCGAGTTGCTTTGGATTGATGATAGATAAGAATGTAGTGATTGCTAGCCTGTATGTTGTTTTTTTTTTTCTCCCTCGTTAGATTACACGCCTTGCTCGAGTCTTTGTTTTTCCCTGACATACATAGAAAAGGTTTCAATACGTGTTAAATAACCTGAACACACAAATGGATGTAATATGTAATTTTATGACAGTCTTTCAATAATCTATTGCTTTTTAATCGTTTGATGCACAGCCACAGATCCGCCGGCATGACGTGTGTGCGTGGCTACTGCGTCAGGGGCCGTAACAGTTCACTTCCTGTAGAAGCCTCCGTAGACGCCTAAACAAAACAACAGTATAATGTTGCTGTGACCATTTTTTTCACACAAAGCCTAACGGATTGCTTTCATTGATACCTGTAAAATAAAACTGAAATAAAAAAGGCCTGAGGTATGTTGCTTAAACACAGATATATGTAGTCTTATATACATGTATATCAGAGTATCGACACAAGGCGTTGATTCATTCTGGTTGGTCTGTATAAGAGGGGGTGTGTGTTGTGTTACTCGTGTGCTGTATGTGTGTGTGTTTGTGTTTTAGATTGAAATGATTACAAATTGGCTATTTGATCGATGTCGCGAACTTTTGGGAACTGCACACGGTACATTGTAGTCACCAACAGTAATACGCATTGTAAAATGTTACTTGCTCACATTACCAAAAACAAGTTTTACTTTTTTCCCACAAAAGACAATATATAAGAACGGGGAGCTGGGTGTCAAAGAAAGTGTCATGCTAATGTCAGAGATATGACTTCAGCCGTAAAGAAACAATACTGTTTGATCATAAAATTAGTTATTAAATTGATGTAGATTGTAACATCTTATGTATCATGCTTTCTATGATGGATTGGCATTAATGTACCATTTATAAAACATAATTTTTTGTTGTCTGTACTGTTTCCAGAAACAACAATCTGTTACAATGACATGGAAGGATATTTCAAAGGGAATTCTTTTTGGTGCACTACTATATCTGACTTCCTTCTTTGGATCAATCGTTTTTCTGACCCCAATCATACCGATCTTTATTGTTTGGCCTTGTGTTGGTAGACACCTTAGTGACATCTTTTTGTGGCTATGGTACATCTTAGCTGTGGTATGTATGAATGGCATGTCTGTAATTTAAAACCTTATTAGAGTTAGTATAAGTACTACAGACACTAAATGTACAGTTTTAGTGTCAGGGCTGTTTACTATTGGTTTAGCTATGTTAATAGGTTAAAAATTTAAAAGGGTTGTATTGTATGTTCACAGGATTTACATCATATTACTGTAATGAGTAGCTTGCTATTTTATATTTAGATTAGCATGCTTGTGTAGCAGATTTATTTTTGGAATAACGTGCTCTAAATATCATTGTCTAATTTTATGTATTTGATTATGCAAAGCACCTTGAATCTCCTCTGATGGTTAGGTAAAGCGCTTTATAAATGTCGATGGCTGTTGTGATTTAACATCTTTAAAGGAAATGCATGCCTAGACTTGACTGTTATATCTTATAGTCTTGCCATTCATCATTTTTGATACAGTAAGGGCTGAGATTTGTTCCCCATACAATGTGCAGAACTGTTGCATTCACGTTATTTTTGGGTTGTTTTGTGTTGCAGTGGTAAAGCACTGTAAAACATTGATAATAGACAAACTTAGCATCCTCTAGTCAGGATGTAAAAAAAAAAATTTTCTTATTTGATCTCCTAATTTTTTCTACACCCACAACATAGATTCAGATTTAATAAACCATGTTTAATAATTTATATGTGCAAACATATTTTTAGAAATATAAACTTTTGTTCTCATTTTTGCATGATTATAGGCACTTTTTGAGCTTCTGCTTGGAGTGAAAATTGTAATCCATGGTAATCCAGCTCCACCTTTGGGCAGCACGCTTATCCTTTGCAATCATCGCACACGCCTGGAATGGCTTTTCCTGATGTCCTATCAGCTTCGCTGTGCTTCACTCAAAGATTTCCGGATTTCCCTAAAAGCTCCTTTAAAAAAAATACCTGGGCCTGGTAATGTCTCTGAGGGTGTGGTGATATGGTGTATATGTGTTTGAGTGTATGTATGCACAAAATGCACTCATGGATGGGAGTTCTTTGTCCAAAGGATGGACTTCCATCCTGGGAAAATAATCTCAGCTCAGAACTTGCGTAAAATAAAACTGTGACAAGGGGCGGGGTTAGAAATTGTAAGCATGAAAAGACTATTTATTGTATTGTGAACAATACAACATACCAAAAAGAATAGATGTTGCAGTTGCTATACACCTTACAGAAGGAAACAGACTTTTCTATTTGGGACCAAAAGGTGGGTTTAAGATGCCGTGTTTTTTCACAGGCTCACTTGTGGAAGGAATTTTTTATATTATGGATGAGATTGTTGAGAAGGACAAAACCTTAGAGCCATTATCCTTATTAAGTATGATCTGAAGGTCGGAGGTTTGAGAAGTATACAGGTCCCCACTGAAAAAAAATGGTCAGCCTCAACCAGTGATAGGGCAATCAGCACAGACTACCAAGAGAGAAGAAAAATCAATGCATACTGCCAAGAATCAGGTAGAATCAGCGCATCCTTTTTAGAAACAAGTAGAATTGGCACAGATGCCAAGATACAAGAAGAATCTGCAGAAAGTGTCTGCACAACAATAGATGCAGGACAGACTGACACCATTCTGACAAATTTCTGACAAAGTCTGCTGCAATCATCCCTAGACAGTGAGACCATTTATGGAAGCATTTATCAATGGATTTAAAAATATAAAACAGTTCTGGTAATGAAATGTAAACATGAAATGCATTAATACAATATTGTGAAACTATAAATGATTAATGGCATTTTATGACTGACAATAGTGTTATTTGTCTGAAAACAGTGACGTATATGCTTTGGTGACAAATGGCTTTAGTTCCCGGACAATTTCTGGCTCCCATCCATGTGCACATTAATAAACAAGAGGCATAGCTGTTTGCTTTATCGCTGATTTGGATTGGGTAGGATGGGCAATGCAAACACTTGAGTTTCTTTTTAGACATAAAGGAGTCAGTACAAATACTATATCACAAGCAATGAAATACTATGGCTAATTTGGACTGTGCAGGATGGGCAATGCAAACAGCTGGGTTTCTTTTCCTGCACAGAGTATGGAATCAGGACAAGCACCGTATCACACAAGCAATGAGGTACTTCGCTCGCTGTTATACTCGTCCTCAAGTAAGTGCATTAATATGAAATTTCTTTGTCATGTTCTTCTGCTCAGTGCATGTTTCTTTCCTTTAAATAAACTTCTTGATACAATACTTTTTGATGTGTTTTCTGTAAATAATGTAGCAATCTTTACAAAGTATAATTATTTATTAACAGTTTATAGCTATTAGAGATACATTTTAAAGATTGTTTAAGATTACAGCTGGTAATGTGGATGAAAAGAGATATGTGACAAAGAAAGATATCCCCTCCCTGTTTCTTGTTTGCAGTTTCTTCTCTTTCCTGAAGGAATAGACTTCTGTGCTAGAGGTTTGGCAAAGAGCAAATCTTTTGCTGAGAAGAATGGATTTCCCATGTATGAGTATGTTCTACACCCTAGAACAACAGGCTTTATTCATTTTGTCAGCGAAATGAGGAAAAGTAAGGCTACCTTCATTTAAGAGAGAAAAATAAGCTTGTGTATATCTTAAATGTCCAAGCTAATATTAGAAGGTTAGAGAGAGATGAAAGAGTTTAGCAAATATAGGAAAATAATTAGAAATTATGTTAATGTCGTTTACATGTTTATCATATTATTCCCCTATTGTCAGATAAATATTTTGGCATGCAAGATTTTTTAAAAATAAGTCATAAGTATATTAACATGATAAAGATTATATCACACACTTCAAGCACAAGTTGGAAAATATATATATTTTTTGTATCTTCACAGATAATATCCTGAATTTTGTGGTTGATGTGACTGTGGCTTATCCTAAAAACATTGTGCATGATGAGGTAGACCTCGTGAAGGGAATTGCTCCAGAAGAAGTTCACATATATGTGCAACATTTTCCTGTCAGTGACATCCCAGTTTCAGAAGAAAAACTAGAGGCATGGTGTCAAGACCTTTGGAAGCAGAAGGAGAATTATCTTGCCAGGTTTTACGAACACAAAACATTTTCAGTGATAAGTCCAAAAGCTGCAGTCTCCAAATCAAAAGAAAAAGAAATCTACTTGCTTCTTTGGGCTGTAGTGGTGTTCTGGAGCATGTTTCTGTTTGGGATTTTGTATTTATTGATCATGTACTCTTTATTTAAATGGTACTGTCTTTTGAGTATTTTTACGTTTGTTTACTTCCAAGCATACTATGGTGGGATTGATGATTTTCTGTATGCATCTGAAATTTAACATGAAATAATTAGATCTTCCTTATGCACTCCTAATTGCCATTTTACTGGTAGCTGTACAGTATGTCTCCTCTTGGGTGAGGTTATTCTGTTATGAGAAATTTTATGTCATGAAGCATTGTGGTAAACACATTGCTAAGTTTGTTGCCAGATCAAGTTTTATGTCTCCTGATATCTCTCCTTCAGTCTAGTTTGCTCCTACAAGTCTTATCCTCTTTATCAGCCATTGCATTCCTTTCATGCCAGATACACCTTTGGTTAAACCTCGTGCTGTCTTCAGCCCCGCAAATCAGTATGGACTAGAGACCAACAGATCAGTTAGGACTAGAGACTTTTCTTAGAATTTATCATTCTTTCACAGATTTTCTCTCTGCTTATTCATTCATTCTCTCTATTCTAGTTAACAAATGTTTTAGCAAATATTAATCATCATGTTAGCTAGCTGTGAGTCATGAGTCACATGAAACTGCTGCAATAACTCCAATGAAATTAGACATGACATCTGAGGAGTTGTGGGTGCTTGTCATCACTGCTAGGATGCTTACAATGGATTTTATTTTCTTTGAGAGGAACAAATAGGTCTTTATTAATAATTTACTTCAGGTTTGACAGTTGCTCTTGGTTACGGTTTAAGGTGAATGAACAACCAAGTGACAGGTTATTTATATGAGCTTAAAATTTTATGTGAGTGTAAAAATCCTTGGTAATTTCAAGGCATAGGGAAATCTGCAAGTGCTGACAAAAATGCTCCCCCCAACACACATAGCGCGCACGCACTAAAAAACAAAAATCAAGTGGCTGAATGGAGAGAAGGAGTGAGACTTAAAAGTCAATAAGAGGACAGAAAGACCAACTAACAGATTAGCTGTGCAAGTGCTACTGCCACAGATGGTCTTGAAAATGTGTTGCCAACTGACAGTCGCTGTAGTAACTGGCTGCTATGAATTTGATTTTAAAACTGTTTAAATGAATTTATCCTAATTTGAAACAGATGGGACGGTGTAGTTAGTGTAGGTAAGGGCACCCACACAGATACTCTTGTTTACTTGTAAGAACTTTTTTTAAAAAGATTTCTGCAACTCTTCCATAGTAGTATGCAGTAATAGCATTGTCCAGAATTTTCCCTTGAAATATACTTTTTTGGTCAGCTGTCATGTCATCTTTATTGCTATTTTTTGCATGGCTTTCTATTGATAAGACATATCATAAAGTGTGGCATGTATTAACTAGAAGATATATTTTGCAGCTTTATTTATTTGTGAAAGACAAGAATCAGTTGTTTATAGGCTGATTTGTACAACAGATTCTTGTAATTTCAGTGGTGGAAATACCCCCAAACAATAACAAAGCATATTTGGTTCTTTGCTTATACAGAAAATTTAACCAAAAGCTGACTTTGTGCAACTTTTTCTGGAAAGGGGACATTGCCTTGAAAAGTATAAAACATTTACCAGGTTCCTTATTCTAGAATGGTTTCTTCAGCCTACCTCTAGCAAACGTCTCCCTTCACTAGTCAATTATGGAAAAAGTTTGTTGGTAAACTTAATAAGGTACAGGCAACATAATTTTATAGAGCACAAAGTTATTTTGAGCTTTATATTTTAAGCCGTTCTCTTATCTGCTTCAAAACTGTCTCAAACAAGCAAAAACAAATGATATTGTTTCGAATATTTTGTTTTAGTGCAGTTTATGCTTGTTTCTGCAGATGAACAATGTCTACCATTTTTACGCCTGTGAAATATAGAGTGGACCATTGCCCTTCATCTCGTTCCTTCATATATGACACTTTCTTGACTTTGCGTATCTTGCATATCATATAGGTCAAGGGCATTTGACACAACATTTTATATGAGCAATTACTATGCCAAATATAGCACATTTGTTTATCAGTTTGATTTTTATGTTTATTGTTATAAGTTTTGACTTCATCTCCTTTTATTTTTTCTGCATAGTTTAAAATGTGGGAATTTTAAAACAAGTACCATAAAAGTATCATTCTTCTGACTATACTGAAATGGTAGAGATTTTTGGACTAAAAACTTTGGTTGTTAAAGAAGTGATTTATATGCTTTTTTTTCTATTGTTTTTGTGCAAAATATTGATTGGTCAGTTTGGTTGCTAAGGAAGCACATATACAGTTGATGCAGCATTGTTTACATTTCTAGAATAGTAGTGTGGGCATCTTGCTTGATTGCTCAATATTTAGGACCTTACTAGAATAGTAGTATGGGCATCTTGTTTAAGAGAAGAAATTTAAATGTGTAAAACTTCGGTACTAAATATTTTGGATGCATGGTTTACTGCTCCTTATATGTATTTCTGGTTATTTTCGCTTGCTGCAGGGGAATGATGATTACTATCACTGTTTAATGCTAAGGAACCACCTACCTTTATTTGGTTTATTTCATTAAACTTAATCAGTTGCATATTAACATCTTGCTAGATTTGAATATAAAAACTGCTGTCTTCATGACAAGCGTTAAACTGCTGCATTTCTGCACCACCCCAGGTTAAGAAGCCTCTTCAAAGAGAGCAAGTGTTAGCCTTTAAAAAGAGGACAAATTTTCTTTCTCATATGTAGATACCATATAAGAAAAGGTGCTTACAGTAGCAAAGCAAAAAAAAAAAAATATGGATTGAAAAACCTGTTGTTTGATTGCAAAGGGTTTCAGTCATACCACATCAGGCATGCTGCCAGTAGGTGTGGCCATCTCCTCAACTTGTCTTCCTATTAAGCCAGTACAACTGGAGATTTTCACAACTGATTCTGTATAAATTACTTACTAAAAGTTTTTTTTAAAAGCTTGTTTTCATATAAACAGTTCTGAAACTTATTTGGTTTTGGGAATAAGGTACCAGTTTGTAGTAATGAGTTGATTTTTTTTCACATGATAACTGGGACACTGGTTTTTGCTTTAATGTTATGTTCCACATACAAGATGGAAAGGAAGTGTTACAAGCTCAGTAGTACAGACATTTTGGAGCAGTAACTAAGATATATATAAATGGAGAAAGAAAAAAGTATACATATATGAAACAAAGATCACATGATATTATTGTTTATAAATTGTGTACTTCATAAATGCATATCCAGAGCATTGTGCATTTATTATAATTGCGTATGATGTTATATATCTTATTAATAAAAAATTGTGTGTGGTGATCATGTGTGTGCATGCATGTCAGAGATCAACTTGCTGACCCAGTTCCTGGGCGCAAAGAATGCATCGGGGTCAGGATTGGGCAGCAAAGGGCCTCAAGTAAAACACAAGATCCAAAAGTGAGAATATCAAGTATTGTCTTCTGTAGTTTATTTCTTGTTGCTACTTTGAGGAGTGTAGGGCCACAACAGTCGTCTGCTGTAATGAGAGAAAATGCACGGTTCTGTGAAAATAGTGGTAAGGAAGTGTCAGTCACAAGCGCATTTTTGTGGAATTAGGTTCTTCTGTGTTTTAGTCTGAACCATCCATATGTCATCCGTTTAAAGATGAAAAGATCAGAACTCTGCTAATAACAGATAAGATGTAAAACCTTTACTGCCTGTTTATAGTTATTACTGCCTGTTTATAGTTCCCTTCAATATAACACCGCTGCCAAAACTTACCTTAGAAATCTGCTTTCCAGGTGTCTGGCCAATTTTGGAATTATGCATTAAGTGCAACTTTTAAAGGGAAAGCTACATGAATTAGTAATGTTGCATTAGATTTATTATTGTAGCTGCAAAATATTTGTATGAAAGATAAGTTTATGAAAGCAGCTTGTTTTATGTGGTACATTTCACCAGAGCGCTGCTATAACAGACACGGCGCAGCTTGACATCCATTGAGCACAATTCGAGAAAGTGCAAAGTGCTTATTTTAGGGTTCTGTGATGGAGACTAAATAGTTCTTATAATTCAAAGCGTATCACAGCTAACAGAAACATAACTCAGACTGGAAAAAAATTGTAGCAGTTTCTCTAGTCATGATTTGCAACATATTCTGATTTTCTACTTTTTTCTGCTTTATGGCAGACTTAAGGGATGACTCCTGTGGCATCAATATTCCACAGTGTGTTATGATAAACAATTTTTCATGTCAAATAATGAATCTGTTTAACCACTTATTGTTAAATTTCAAATGAGCTCTCAAATATTGTTACCTGTCATGTTTAGTTTGATTAAAGGCACAATCATGAATTCTTTCGCTTTTCTGTTCTCAGTGTAGATTTTAACTCTTGAACGTAATCAGCAAAAGGACAACTACCTTGGAGGGACTGTGTGCATCTTTGCTCTGTGGCTGAGTTCTGTAGAAATGTCCATGCTAAGTTATACGGATTCAACAGCCACAACTGACTTATGAGATTTATCACTAGATTACAATAACCAAGGGTTTTCCAAATCTCATCCATGGCTATTTGTTACCTTCAATTTTAATAATTTTACACTTTTCGCTGCTGCCGTACCAGCTTTACAAAAGATTGTCGAAGTATAAAGGAAAAGTAACTCGTGATTAAAATCCTTTTTGCGTCATGTGGATTTACTTCCCTTGTCCCAGGCGTGGCTCCATTTCGCCGATTGACCGATTCGTCCAAAAGTGAAATGACAAAATGCCAGTGAAGGTATTATTGCAATGCACTGCCGTGAACTTCCGCTCTGGTTCCTGCGAACGAACGCAGCATGCCATCAGCGAGGAAGTCAGCAACGGCAATATTTTACATCTGCCACCGACACAATACTGAGAGGTCAGAAAGAGGGTGAGCCGCTGCATTAGCCATTACTGTGAGTGTTTTATGAGCAGATCTCACCAAGGGGGGACTGTGCTAGGCGTTTTCCTTAGTTTCACCAATTCACTGCAGTTGCGTCTGCACTTAGGCAGTCGGGACAATTTGAAAAGGCTTCTATCTTCCTAGGGCCTTGAATCGGGTGTGAAACGCTTGCCTTTAAAAGCTTCCACAAAAATTTAGTTTAAAAATTGCATGCATTGATATATTGTTTATGGCCCCGACAATCACCGGGAAAATTAGACGTTTTAGTGTGTTGTTGTAAGGCTACTAGGATGTCAAACAAACTTTACTCAAGTCGCCTAAATTTTACTCTTTTTTTTTTTCTTGCCTTCTCTATCGTCTACTCTCTCCTTCATCTGGGCAGGTTTTGGTCGGCATTTTCTGGTTGCCATCGAAAACTGCAGCGCTCGTGCGCCTCTTGTCTAAAGTTCCGTAGTTGTTTTTGCAGTGGTTCCCTTCCACTCTCTCGCCATATTAACGTGAAAATAATGTGTCACTACAAAATGGCAAGTGCGCGTATCCTCATTGGAAAGAACGTGTCACAGGATAAGTGCACGACGGATACATTACCAAGACGGTTCGAGGCACTACCAGCGGAATGACAACTCGACAACGCTAACTTAACCAACATGTCTCGGTGCGCACATAACCACCAGATCTTTCTAAACTACTCGGCATTCTACCAAAAAAAAAAAGAAAAATAATAATAAATCAAATAAAATAATAATAATAAAATAAACTCCAGTGTTAGCATGCAGAACTAAGCCCTGGCTGAGGTAGAGTCGAGGATAACCGACGTTAAACGTGTATTAAAGCTTGCATTCTTATGCTCTACCACTCGTGATGTTCAATAGAGCTTACATTTATATGAATGTTGATCAGCTACAATGATTCCATTCTGGATATTACATTATGAACAAAAGTAAACAACACAAACAGTCAGACACACCGACAAACTCGTTCGCATTTGTAGGTCACTAGTTCTTTCTTTTTTTTTAAACCTTGCAAGAAAGTGGCATTTCTGTTAAACCGTCTCCTTTAACACAAAACATTATGGTATTATTACCAATGTCCTAAACGTTTGGAACCAGGAACACAGATCTGTTGCAACACATACCAAAGTCCAACTGACAGTGAGAAGGTTCCTACAATCATTGGAAGCACAAACATGAGAGCAAAATAGAACACATGAAGTATATTTTAGTTATGTGTCTATTATGATCGTGTTCTTGTTTTCTTTGGCTTTGTATTACCTTGGGTGGTGCGCTACATGGAGAAATGTTTAAGCTCGACTTCCGTTCCTTGTGTTCACAATGAAAGTACCTGAACGTGAAGCCATTTCAACAGACTTAGCAGCAGATGTTTAAAAACGTAAGCCTTGAAAGTTTTATATTTTTTTTTTACAACAGATCAATACTTTTCACACAGGTATGTACGCACGTGCGCGCGTACACACTTACTCATGATTGTCAAACATTAGTCTTTGATAAGCATGAACAGATTAAATACTGAACATCTGACAGTCTTGTTTTGTAACGAGTCTAAAGAATGTCACTTTACAATGGAATGCAATTCCCACTCACTTTCTCTCCCCTCGTTCCTTCTGCACATGCAAACGCAAAAAAAAAAAAAAAAAAAAAAAACAAAAACAAAAACAATAAAATAATGAAAAGTGTTTCTAAAATTTAGAAATCATGAGACGCGTGCTTATTTCTAACAATGAGAATGCTGACAAAAAGAATGTAACAGCGAATAGCAGGTTTTCTGATAAATCAACTGAAAGCATTTGCTCGCTATCTCTTAACCGTGATTTGTAAATTACCAGACACAAAAATACTACTGATGAATGAAACATGCCGTGCCGATTTGGGGCTGTAGAATTTCCACCCACAAAGTCTGTCTTTGTTATCCTATTATTTAAAGCAGTGCTTCTGTCAATCCATGGGAACTAATTGAACATTTTTTCAACAAGGAAGGATGAATAAGACACTCGTTACCCGGGATGCAGATTGCGTTGTCTGTGGACTAGCCATGTCTTCTACTGGCTAGCTAGGTCAGGCAGAATTTAGTGTGTAATGATACACACAAAACCGAGTCTTAGCCTTTGACAAACCGGCTCGCGTCCGATCCTCCCTGCCGGCCAATATTCGCGGAGCATGGCCATGTCCTCATCTCCCACTGACAGCTGATGAAGACGAGGGCGATATGCAGCCAGTATGGCGAGGGCGTTTTGATCGAGTTGGGTATCTCATCCGCTTCTATCGCTGCAACCTGTCAAACCTTCCCACAATGCAATTCCCCTCGCTGGCCGATGAAGACGCAGATAACATAGTACGATCGGGAACTAATTTAAAGATTGTCCGACTGCGCGGAGGCAGGTGGTGGCGGTGGTGATGGTGGAGGGGAGGGGACGCAGGGTGGGAATGTAACAATCGCAGAGCACAGCTCGCGCTCGATACACTGGAGTCCTGGGGGGTTAGTGTCGGTCACGACTGTATAGTGCTGCGTGGCCGGGGGCTGATAAACAGGGGTACAGCAAGATGGTCGGATTCCGTATTGCCGAGGAAAATGATGGTCTCGCGCAGGCGCGTTTGAGCTAGCTTCCTCATCTTTACGCACCCATGCGGAGCTTTTGTTCAGGAAACAAACTGGAGTAATCCACCCGAGCTCCCAACAGACTTGTTTTAATGCTGTTTCAGAAGCCTGTCCTACTGTCTGTAGTGAGTTGTGGTGAGTCGCGTATTGTCTCGTGTCCGAATGGCGTCTCGTGTCTGACGTCTTCTGTGCGTCATTTGTTCACGTCACTTGAAGCAGAAAATGACGTCATATATAAGAGAAAAGTTGCTCTCAAAATGGCCGTGAGCGGGAAAACAAAGGTCTTCGTCCGCCATTTTCTTTATGACTCTCTCAGTGACATTCCTCAGAATTTGTGGCTCTTTGATTCGATTAAGCTACAAATCTTTTCCTCCTCGTCGTCATCTGCGGGGCTCGTCGAGCGTCGTGTGTGTAATACGTCGTGAGTGCGCAAGGTAAGTAAGTGTACGTTCGTCATATTACTCTCTCCACCATTCCCAGACACTTCCGATCAGTCAGCGCCTGAACCTTCCTCCACCTTGTGACGACAGAAAGATTACATACAGCAGCAGTTTGTCTTCCCCCCCTAGTAACCACCCTCCTGTTCTAGGCCACAACTTCAAGTTGAATATTACACTTCAGTAAATCGCCTTTAAACTAAAATGGTAGCAAACGTCCTTATTATTGCAACTTTCCTTGAGCTGTTTTATTTTGTTGCCTTTTTATCTGTTCTGCTTTGGTTTTAAAAGTTAACATATCAAGGACACGTTCAAATGCAGTTTGCCTTACACATGTAAAATATTTTCCATGACTGTAAAGGAAAGAACATACTGAGCACGCTAGGCACATTTATCATCATCATCATCATCATCATCATCTTTTTCTCCCAACGTGTTCTGAAGACATTGTTGATAACATCTTTCTCACCCGCCCTCTCATTCACACACTTGACAGCCACAGGACGGTGTTTGTACAGCCGGAAATTTGCCGGTCACAGTCCCGGACAAAAGTCTTTGTTATCGTTGCCATCAACTAAAAATTACATCTCAGCATATCTTGCTTTAGTTCTTTTTAGTTGAATTGCGAGTGTTTTATTTTCCAGTATTGCTCAGTACCTTTGTCTGAGTCGACACTGGGATGTCTTAAGAGACTCCAGTTCTGTTTACAATTGTTTGATAGTGATTTCAGTTTCTGTGGCACATATAGCTGTGTATTCAAGTTTATATCACTTTCAAATATGACTTGTCTTCGTGTATATCTCTCCTTGAAAGACTTTCACGAACCCTGCGGAATAGTAGTGTAACGTGAAGGGCTTTGTTTCCCACCAGCGGCCGGTCGCCAAGATCCCATCCCTAGCGAGAAAATGTCTGAACACTGTCATCTCTTGTCAGGTACTCGGGGATTGGCGAGACGTCTTCACGCACTGCTGCACAGGCCGGGTCACTTCCTGTCTCCTCTATTCCGACATCCCGTCGCAAGCTTTCTGCTTCCTGATGACCCAGACTAACGGCCATCCGGTACAGCTTGTCAAGCCGGTGAGGACCAAGTCCCTGGACGATCAACTGTCTGCTCCCTGATGCCGGTCTACTTTAAGGTCGCTGCAGACAGCCCTCAAACCCCATATCTCTGGGGAGCAGAACTCGTGCGTCTGACGGGCTCAGGTCTGAGTTGGCAACTGCAACCCCTCCCCTAATGGATGAGTGTCCTGCGATGAAGGTACATCTGAATTAGGTCCATGATGAGAACGCAGCAGGAGCTCTCATGATGGCTTGACATACAGTTTTGTGTGAGCATTCCATGATGGTGCTGCGGTGCCATTTTTAAAGTGGACTATCGTGCGCCCTGCAAGAAAAAGTACAATAAAATCAAAGCATGAAAAGAACAAAAATATTTCCTTCTTTACTTGCATTTTCTTTTACGTGAATTTAAAACCCGGAAGTGGATTTAGTCGAGTATTCCACAACCACATCACGTTCACCTTGTTGTCATGGGCTGACGAAGTTCACACACTTTACACACACAGAAAAAGTGAACATGTCGTGCCTTTCTTTCCGATGTCAAAATGCTGGCATGCGTGGGAGCTAAGGAGTGTGTGTAGATGGGAGGGTGGCTGCATGTACGTGTGTTGCGGGGAGGTGGGGAATAACCGGTCATTTTGGACCACCTGGCGTCACCCACCTATCCAGGTGCGCTGGTTAGTGACGATGAAGCCTCGACACTCGTGATCGCCGTTGCACATGTCCTCAGCCTCGCGCAGATCAAAGACGGAGAGTGTGCATCCAGTGCCGGACAGCGACATGCGGCACCGGTAGTCGAACTGACCCGGCAGGTCGCTCCTCTCAGTTCCTTTGTAACCTGCAACATATCAGCCAATACTATAGATGCGTTTCTCTCGATGAAATTCAGTTTCCACAGAGAAGAACAGAGGTAAGGCATTCTTAATTTACGAATATGGGAGAGAGGAGTGATATATATGTGTGTGTGCACGCGCATGCATAAACTGAATTACAGATGGTTGAAATTTGGCAATTTTAAAACAAATTTAGGTATACCTCAAACTAGACAACATTTCTGCTAAATCTGAAAGTTCTTTTTTTTTGGTAATTCTTTACGGATGATTTTGTTGGGTTTTTCAAAAAATAAAAAAGCTAGATCTTCTGAGGGCAGTAAAAATTACAGAGTATAAATACAGTTTATTAGTGTATAATTTTATTTATTGTAAACTAAGCTATAAATGAATATTTTCTGCTGTATACAACTGCTTTTTCACGAGTGGTTTTTGTGCCTAGTGTCCAAGCAAGATTAAGTGGAGGAAAGGGTGAGTCAGACTGACCCAGAGCAGGAAACGTCCCAGCAAGACATTTATTGTTCATCCTACTGCACTGACAAATGAAAATTACAAGCACCTGCTGATTGTGAAGTACAAACTAAAATTTATTTTATTTTGCTTTTCAATGTTATCTGTGCTGCGAAACGAATTTTATTTAGAAAAACAATTGAACAGAACAGAGTCATCACATAATCGAAGACTTAATATAGTTAATCACTAGTTCTTGATAACAAAAGAATGTCATGCTAAAAATCTATTTTCAAAAAATACTACCACATCTTCCCACATTGCATTTTCAAAGCCTTCGCTGCGACTGACAGGAAATTTTTTATCAGATCAAAAAGCAATTTTTCTGTTTAAAAATCCCAAAACCTTTTTTTTTTTTTTTTCATAATTCCAACATGTCCCTTAAAAAAGCAGAAACCGCGGATTTTGTGTGAGCGGAGGATTTGACATCAATCGGCTTTGGGGTATTTTTTTTTAACCACACCAGCGAATGTGTTCAAAAGAGTGACCTGGTGGCTCAGAAAGTAACAGCACCTTTCACACACTCGACACCTACTACAACGCTCACAAGCAGTTTTCAAACAAAGATGGCGGTCTGCTCTCCACGACATCGCGCAGTGTTTTTGCAGCGGTTCTTGCTTGTGCGGCATCGATTGACAGGCGGAAGTGTTTTCTCATGGCATACTCGCGCCTGCACCCAACTGCCACATAACGGTGTGTGCTCAACGCTCGAAATCGCCTCTCCACATAATGGCCTACCGTGACGCTTGTGAAAAATACGGTGGACTTGTAGCCACATGCCATCGCCATGAGTGGTTGCTACACTACTCGTCATTGCCAATTAAAAAAAAAAAACTTTTGTAAAAACTTTGTCGCTCCAAAATACCTTGTCCTTTCTTCCAACTCGCAAGAGCGACTTTTTATTTTTCATTCTAATGGAATAATTTGCCGGCT
Organism: Pomacea canaliculata; assembly: GCF_003073045.1. NCBI lineage: Eukaryota > Metazoa > Mollusca > Gastropoda > Architaenioglossa > Ampullariidae > Pomacea > Pomacea canaliculata. Next base: position 4,130,538 of record NC_037597.1, read on the forward strand.
GCCCCTAAGAACCACAACTACGTATTGATTGACACGTTATTGAAGTAATGTTTCCAGCATTTCAGCTCCTCCATCACATTTGAATGAGTGCTCTCTTCTAAAATTTCTGGATAAAAGTTCATAAAATGGGTGCAATTTGTTGCTGAATACCACCGCCCCAATGCTCTTTATTTGCCGAAGACCCTGGGCTTGAATCAACCCCCAGACAGTCCACTACGCAAACGTCCGATATCATCAAAGCTAGACGCTTGAAGGAGAATCCGACATTATTTGTTTATAAACACATCGCTCAAATAATATCACTCACTTAGTCGAACAATTAAGCTAAGCCTTTCACGTGCAGTGTCATTGCCGAGTACTTCAGACGGTTTGAGGGTAGGAGAACCAGGTGTTTGTTGTGTGAACGGTCTGTGTATGACTAGTGTGACAACGAGACGGCTGTGTGGCGCCAGAAGTTCAACAACCAGCGAGGCTCAGATGATGCTGTAACCCGAGTGCTTTTGGACATGCAACGTACGACACAGAAATTGAATGGATCATCGAAATACTGTCAACTCTCGTTGTAACACCGTATTCTCCGCCTACTCATGGTCTGCTTGCCCCGCCACACATGTTACCAACGTAGTGATGCTCGAATGTCATATATTCGGATCTCGTCTCGGGCACCCTGTTTATAGCACTTGTTACAGGTCCCGCTGCTTGGTCAAGATATTGCTCAAGTTGTGGGTAGAAGAAAACACTAATCCCACAAACACACATTCCGTTGGTTTGTTCAATAAATACAGAATCGACCCCAAGCAAACTTACTTGTTTCAAAGTCCTTGGCCGCAGTGCGGTTGAGGTAGCGTCCGGTCTTGTACAGATGTACGACCTTGTCCATCCACGTGACCAATTCACGAGTGGTCAGAGAACAGTTCTCGAAGGTTCCGACGACGTCAGAGATGAGCGGGCGGAGGGCAGGCGGGGCCCCGTGCGGCAGGAGGAAGGTGGTGAAGTGCCGACCGGCATTAAACATATTGCGGTACTCGTTGTAACCTTGGCAACGACCCTCAACACAGGCCAGCCTTGAAGACATCAACATGATTTCCATCAGAAAGACGAGCAAACAGGCATGAGATTTCTCCTGCTTCGTAACTGATATATTCATAAATGCTCAAATTGATATATTCATAAATGCCATATCTTTATGATTTAAGTGAAAACTGACATTCCCTTTGATTCAGTTTTTTAGGTCATAATTTTCTGTAATTATCTTGCGCACAACAATCGAAATGATTTTACATGCTCACTGGCATGCACAGGACTTTATTATGATTTGTGTGAGATGTTGAACATGCAAAACGCTGCAGGCCATTTCTGTTGTGACTAGAAACAAACAAAAACAATTTTATTTTCTCTAACACACGCACACACATCCTGCTCACCGTTTTGTGAAGTTTGACGAAGAAAAGTGAAGATCACACTCATTGTCAGACCTGCACGACGGCTCGTCGAAACCTGCATCGTCGACATCGGACAGCTTGAGGGCGCCGTGCACCAGCACGAACTGCTGTCTCCGGAAGTCGTTCATGGCTAGTGCGCCGCGCGCAGAGCGCGACAGGAAGTCCAGTAGCCGCGTCAGGTCGTAGGAAATCTAGGAGGTGAAAAAGAATCGTGTAAATAACAGTTTTTTTTAAGCAAAAACGTAGGCAGAAGCTTTAAAGCCTCTTGCAGCAATATGCTACATTTAATGTCCTGACATGCAAGAGATTTATTTTATATTAGTTCACGCGCGACAGCCCATGCGCCACGAAAACAGCGGCGCTAAGTTCTCGACACTTCAGGCATGGCTGCTGTTTTGGATGTTACGATTTAAAAAAAAAAAAACAACAACAACAACTGAGCAACAGAGATTATGCTGGAAGTGCCCAAGTCTATCTTGTCGCCATACGGAAGATGGCGAGAAAGTACGGAGTTTAGGATGGCACATCTCATGGTCAACATTGCAAAGAAGCGCTCGATGCTAAAAAGCTAAACTCTTTTAACACATTCTAGAAAACTTCTTGTTTTTTTAACGTATAATCTTTTGTTGTAGACACTGCCTGCTTTTCATTTACCATAAAGAAGTGTCGGTTGGTTTTTTTGTCATCTTGTTCGTAGTTTAAATAATGGTCGTGATTTTTTTTAAACAAAAGCCTAAAACTGTCCTGAAATCGTTGAAAAGCCCGTGTCCGGAACTAACTGGTCGAACGTAATACGGTCAGGTTCAAACCCGTAAGATGCACTTAGTCAAGGTTGAAGAAGACGCTCACGTTAAAGAGATGAAAATATTCTCGTTTGTGTTTACTTGAAACCAACTCTCGCGTCATGGTGTTGCCACGAATTGTTTTGTTAGGAATATAAAGATTAACAAGTCCTACTCGCCATCCCCTTTTAAGTATGCAGAGCTTTCCCGCCATATGATAGTGAACCAGGCGAGCAAAACTGAGACATCTATATATTTAAGAAGAAAGACAAAGTGTGGAAAGACGCGGTACTTCACGCACACAAAAACAAAAACAAAAAGCAAAAAACTGGTTTCCGCAGTCGTGAAGTCTGCTCTCGCACGTCTCGAGCCAATTCGCTCCTTCTTTTCGCACCTGTTCTCATCCTTTCCCTCGCTTTAGATTGCAACGTAAAAACGGGAAGTGGGGTCGCGGCTAGCAGCTGCACACAGCTGACAAGCAAGAGGCAAGCATCGGGAGCCCAGGTGTAGGGTCCGCGCACAATCGAACGAAGCGCGTGAGTTGGGGCGGCCTTCTCGCGCGCTACCCGTCGGAAAACGATCCTGGGAAATGACTTCCATTCCGCAAATGTTTACCCGCGCCTTGTACAAACTTTCTTGATAACTGCTCCGCGCATCTTCCCCTTGCTCGCCTCCTTTGGGTGCGATGGAGCAACTCCAACGGGGACCTGCCGAGGGTAGAGGATCGTAAGTAGTATGTACGTGCTTTGGCGTGTGCAGCCAGAGCAGAAGGACTGGGTAAAAAAAAATTGCATCATGGACAAGGAAGCGACGGGCTCTTACAATTTTTTTTCTTTCTTTTTTGATGTGGCAGCTGAATAGCCGAGCGGAGATCTGATTCCCCAACACGTTGAACAATGACGAGTAGGCCCCTTAACTCAAGTTTGGAAGCCACTCTCTGCATGTCGGGGTTAGGAGTGGGCGAGGCGACTTTGTCACCCTCGCGTGCTTGGCAAAGCCGCCTGTTCTTGCGCGCAGTTAAATTTACTGTTTTATGATGATTTGAATAATGGGCCGAAGCATGTTGCTGATGCGCAGTCATAAATCAACTCGTTCTCATAGTGACGCTCGAAGACTAACAACGCAGAGAGGCCCCTGGTCCCCAACAAAACAGAATGTTTATTGTGTGACCTGCGCTACCCTTATCTCCGTCTCAAGCTACCCTCATCCCTGTTCTCGTCTAGAGCTGTGGACTTAAACATTCGAGCTATATATTGTCTTGTGTTTGCATGGCTGCAAAGAGGAGAGAAAGAGAGTGGGGGGGGCTCAATGAATTATGAGAAACTTGCAACAGCAAAGAGAAAGATAAAACAGAAGTGGTGTAGGACGTGTAGGAAATTCAGCTGAGACTTAACTGCAACTTCCCTACCTCTCTCCCCACCATCCACATCTTCCGTTTCCGATAAAAGAAATCAATTAAATTTACGGAACAATAATTCTCAAGCACATTTTTGCCTCTTAAACCGATAACTGTTCCGCTTCACCACACGGTGGAAACGGCTTGGAAGTAAAGAAAATAAAAGTATCTGTTACACACACACACGCACACACACCAGCGTGTGAGTCATCAGCCACATGGTGGTTCCCAAACACGCCTGACACCTTCACACACGGCCGGCCCCTGCAGAATGGGGAGCAGTTAGTTTTCCATGTCACGGGCGAGCGTAATCGAACCCAGTGTCCCTTTGTTACAGCCGAAACCCGATAAGGCGCCATCTTTCGACGGGGCAAACAGTGGATCCCGGCAGACCAACCCCCTTCTCTCTTTTTTTTTTTTTGGCAGAAATGGGAGGCGAAACACCATCACCCAATGGACCAGCTAACACAGCAACCGAGTGGAAGCTGTGCAAGTAAAGATACTGCCTGAATCTGGAACTTTAATTGAGGAAAGTGTCGTAGTTTTTAAATGCACAGCACAGTCGGGGTCCAATTTCCCTCACCTCTTCAAAAAGTACAGTACAACCATGACGATACAGTGACCATCCCGCCTCTAGGACGGATTGTAATTCTGTGGTCTTGTCTTCAGGTCCTTGTATACATTTCCGAAAGATGAATCACTACGGGTGAGTTCGGGAAGGAAGACAGAGAGAAAGACTGGCACTGTGGATTGGTTACGATTCTCTATCGTCATCCTCATATGCTGCCAGCTTGTGTTGGTGTCACCTCTTGAGAAGGCTAAATCGTTACTTGAAATAACAACTAGAGAGTTTTAAGGGATGTCACTGAGAAATTGCTCGACGGGAGATAATCTCCGAGCATTGCTTCAAGCACTAACAGCAATTACTGATACTCCACCTGCAGCTGCACGTGTCACAAAGCCGCGTTCTAATTATTTCAATCCGAAAACCAGCTCATGGAGGCAAAGAGCTCGAGACCTTCAGAAAAATGTACTTCACTCGCGCGTGAATACTGTCAGGAACCCTAACTCTACACCAGGAACCTTAACTCCACACCCGTGAGGAGACCGGCAGGCGAGTGGCGTGACAAATGGAAGACGTTCTGTGGACCCATCTGTCACTCCCACGACCCTCGACCTCTCGACGGTAAGGCGCCACGCTGGAGTGGGGCACAGCACGTGCGGGCGATGGCAAGTGGTCCATGTCACCGGCAGGCGGCATTATCACATCATTCGACGTCATCTCTCAGCAAACTCTATTAATATCCCCTTTTTTAAAACTTGGCTCCTTCGTCCACGGCGGACTGCTGTAGTCAGAACTTCGAACCGCCAACCCCTCCTTCCCAACACTCCCCGTCACCTTTCTTTGCTCTTATAGTGAGGCTTATTGTCCAACAGTCAAATGAAATATGAAACTTGAGTAACGCTTCATATTTTCTCATCAATATTCATTGAAGATAAAAACATCGGTTGTCATTCTTTGAATACAGTTTATAAATCACTTCCAAGGTGTCGACCATGTGGAAAGTTGAGCTGACACCGAGTCAATATCCTTAATGACCCATTACAGCACCAACACCATGAATCACGCCGTTCATCGCCCATCTGTACCTTCTGGCCCGCCACACGTACCATGTTATGAGCAGCTACACACGTTTCATCGACAGGGTTCTTGATCGTTTAATGACTAAGATAACAGTGTCAGGAGGATCACTACGCCCGTCTTCTCCGGTCTTTTTTGCGTCGTCCTTTTACGGCAGGAAGGTCGGAGTGGTTGTGTCATTTATTATGCTATTAGCGGCATGCGCGGGCCACGTGTCCTGGCCACGGGTGCACGTGGGCTGCTGCTGCTGCCGCTGAGTTCAGAACGGTGATGGCGGCATGAGTAACTCTTGGGAGGTTCAGACACTGCTGTCAGGTCGCTTCCATCTGAGAGACGACACGAGATGGAGATTAGGCCTTAACGAGCTTTCGACCTGCTTGGTAGTATGGTGCCCTGTGAGTTCATGGAAGTCTACACCAGTTATGTTGGCGACCCACTGAACAGGATGACCTATGCTTGTGGCTGTACAAAGTCTACGAGTCACTATTGAGAGAAAAAACAACTACTGTGGATGAAGAGAAGACAGTTTGAAAGTTTTGTCGATAAGGGTTTTTTTGTTTGTGCTGGTTTTTTTTTTTTTTTTTTTTGTTGTTTTGTTTTTATCTTTCGTTACCGTTTTCTTGTTGACTAACGGCCAAGGTTGAGAATGCATGTAACAGTTAAAATGCGAGAATATGCCCTCTGACCAGCAATATATTTGATTCCCCTTGTCCTACTTTCCAATACCTCTACAAATTACCATGCAATGCCTAATGCAAGAGATAATTGAAAACTCCTGAGCTAGTCTGTTTTTTCTTTTTTAAAAATCACAGATCTAACAACCCATCACAAACCAAAACTTCTGAATGATTAATGCACAAATATTTGAAAATCAGGTTTAGTAATATAAAAATTGTACACTCTGTCGTTTGAAGGTAATAAAAAATGTATCAGTTCTATCTAGCATTGGTATTTCCACCTGCTGGTGTTTTCAAGCCAGAAAACAATTTGAAACGTACCTTTGCTTCTCTATGTAAGACATTAAGTAAAATACTAAGAGTTTTAAGGACAGTATTTCCAAAACAAACGAGACTATTCCGGAAAAACAATGAACAGAACATTTAACCATTAATAGAACAATTAAAAATAATAATTTAAAAAGTAACCAGCACTATTATCGACTATAGATGCTTAAAAGGTGTGTCATTGACCTGCAAGTAAGAGGACTTTGCCCATGGTGAGGTAGCACAATACCGAGGACATATTTACCTGCTGTCACTGATTGGTATACCTGACGTCACCTGCAGAGTGTCAACGAGTTGTCAGTTTCTGGCTAAGTATGAGTGAACCGTCTTATGGCCTGCTAGCGCACTCTCTACACCACAAGAATCTGCTGGCTACGCACACGGAGAGGCTCAAACATCAAGAGCTTTCTTCCCAACACAGATACAGTATACCTCACCAACCAACGTACCGGAAGCTCTCGGATGTGATCCATGACGATATCAGGTGTGGTGGGGTAGACAGCACAGTCGCAGTTACTGGCTTGGAAAAAGAAAAAAAAAAGTAGCAAGTGGTGCTGCGTGACCTGGTGTGCTCCAACGCCCCCGACTAACTGCCTCGGTCGCCAGCAGCAGTCGTAAATTCCTGACCAACACACACACTCGTGTGTAGCACTCTATCCAAACCTCGTTACCGCCCTGGAGAGCCCATCAAAGCCAGGGGGTCCGATCCCCGAGAACACGAGACTGCTAACGTAGGGACCAGATGTTCCCCGGTGGGGGGAGAGGTAGGGGGGTGCTCGCGCGTCCTCGTTATCGCCAGTCTCATCGCGTGGCGCTTTATCGTAATGTCGATTCGGATGAGTGGAGTTCTGATGAACAGTGAAACGCCGTTCGCTGACACCCGGGCAAAGCAGCTTCTCTATATGCTGATAAATGGGTCGGAAAAGACGCGTGTATTTTCATAAACAGTTTTTTTTTAACACATATACTGTGGACTCGGTGATCATGTGGGTAACTTTTTCTTCGATTCATTCTTTAAAGAAATTGCCACAGTCATATATATTCGACAATGTTCGTTAGAAAAAATACGTAGATGAATATAAAAGCCTTTAAATGAATTAGAATCACCTCTTTTTATGATCCCTCCAACAGATAATACGAAAAATATTAAAAGTATTTATTCTATTTTCAATGTAAAATTTAAGAAATCGTCTTGAGATACTGCAAACAGTTGTATTTAAAATACAGAGTTCATGGTACAGACCTAGAGCAACCAGCAGCATGGTATTCCACAGCCCTTACATAGACCTAACTCACAAAAGACTTCAACCAAAGAAAAGTTAATATGAATACTTTGCGACTATTTTATACAGTATATTAAAATAATTATTATGAATTAGTTTCATCGTGAACCGCAATAAACGCAGATTCTCTCTACGAAAAAAGACCCAGACAACAAAATACTGTAACAATTCGTGAACTTTCACCTACGACTTCATGGGTTTTGTCACGACAGTTGTGGTCTAGCTCACCACGGCGGGACTAGACAGTTTGATGTCAGGGGGTCTAGACCAGGGGTGGGCAATTAATTTTCCCAAGGGGCCGCATTAGAAATTGGGATGGTTTTAGAGGGCCGGACTAATATACTTAACTCAGTTTTACCCAATACTGTATATATAGTATATATACTGGCGGGCGGGCCAGCGGGCGGGCCGGCCTTTGCCCAGGTCTGGTCTAGACCATAATAAGATGCCGACGACCGGTGAGCTCTGCTAAACAACTGCAAGCGTCCCCCATCACCACCACCGCCACCCAAGTACAAAAACGTGCTCCAACCCTCAGGTTGCCAGGACTGGGTACCCGCCATGACAACCAGCAGCAGTAGCACCCGTCACTCGTGACGTAGGAATGGGGCTGGAACTTTCGCTCGTCACGCAACGTGCAAAATCGGCCCTGGATCAGTAAACCTTTCCTCTTCTGTTCTACGGCAGGTCGTATGGCTGGATTTATGGGTCGGCATTGAGAGCCTGGCGTGCTGGAGCTTCAGGCCTGACAGATGATGGCCTCCCTTTTCTCCGACCTCGCTCGTTAACTACCAGCCATCGCACCATTTACTCACCTGACAAGCCAGGCCACTTCACTCACCTGCATTGCTGTGCAACGCGGACAGTTTTCTGTTTTTCCGGTTTTGCGCTAAATCCTGCTTCACTACACAGTCAGTCTTCAGTGTACACTACACTACATGTGACGACTACCACTAGGCCCAAGTCGGCTTTACTTTCTAAAAACAATTACAATTCTCCCTTGGCTTTTGTTTGTCGTTAGGGTAGCAGATGCTTTTTGGGTGGTTTGTTCCTGGACTGTTATTGGTGGGCGTGGAATCGTGAGTGCCCCTTACAAAAGGTTAGGCGCTGTACAGAGGATGATGGATTATCATGATTATTATTCATTACAGCCTGGGTGATAAGGTAAATATCTCTGAATACAGGTTTTTTTTTTTTAATGTGTAGCTAGCGGATCACTCGGGTACCGCAGAGCGAGCACTGCACACTAGGGCAGGACAAACGACTGTTTACCTAGCGCGGTCCGCCTCACACAGAGGGACTTCTCTGCACAAAGAGTGCGACACTCGTGCAAACACTGAAATATCTGTTACCTTCCCGTGACTCCTAGCAGGCTGGCAGACACCTGTTCAGAAAACTTGCCAGGAAGTGCAAACCCACTTGTCCGTTCACCGCACACGCACGAGGAGTTTTGAGAGGCGAGAGTGGGTGTGACATTTGTGGCGCTAATTATAGCAACTTTAAAAAAACATCTCATACACATCGGGCTTTATTAAAATTAAAAAAACAGAACGCCTTAAACACTAAAACGATCACTGCTCATTTTCACCAAACCATTAAATACAAACATTAAATAATCTTCAATTTTGTTGAAAAATTAACAAAACATACCGCCGCCATTAGTTTCTCACAATAACTGTTATTTTTGTTAAAATGCACGGGTAGGCTGACACGGGTTCAAAACTGCGCGAGGCATAACACCAATGATCATTAGGGTCGCTCGCGATGACCAACCAATATTAAAAAAAAAAAATTTTTGAGTTTGCGATGACAGCAAACGCATACAAGTGTTATTCACTCACATCTGAGGGTTTCACATATTTTGTCACAAACTCAAACAGTAATTTAAAAATAATATTTTGAACTGGTCAGCCTTTTAAAAAAAGAAGTGAAGATCCATCTTTCCTGAACAATCGACATCTGTGGAGATTTTTTTAAACAGCGTGATTAACATTTTCAGAATTGCTAAACTGTTTTGCAACTTGAAGAACTCCTGTTAATTTGTTCAGGTCTACAAAGAAGTCATTTGTTTTATCCTCACTACACTGCCTCCCTTCCACAAAAGTTAGGAGCTGGGAAGATTTTGCCTTGGGGCACTGACACCTGTAAGAGGAGACAGGCGGGCAGGTCGACAAAGACTGGTTTGTGCTGCACATACTTTAAATACTTGACACGCAAGCGGCCGCGCTGGTCGCCACGCGGAGTTCGCTCGCAAAACAAGATTCTTTAAATTTCTTGTCAATTTTTTTCCCCATAACATTCTACAACCAGTCGATTCTTGACGACCTGATAATGTTAGACTATTTCCAAAGTAGAACTACTGGTATAAAATGACAAAAAGCCCTGTCTTGCGCCCAAGAATATGCAGAGCGTCCAGTGAGGGTAGCCACCGACACTAGAAACCACCCGGATCTACACGGATCGCCTGTCTACATTGCTGGTCACCACATGTGACTGATTCGTTGGATGTCAGTGATGAAGTGGACTGATAATTTCCATTTCCTACATCAGAAGCGCACGCGAGGCGAGCAGAACTCCATCAGACGACGAGGTGGCCACTTGACGACAAAGTTTTCAAGTGCTTCAGTCGGTGGGAGGCCCACCTCGATACCCACCCACCATCCGGTCTCTCCCTCCTACCCTGTAAAACCTAACGTACCCCGCGAAGAGTAGTTTGCGGAAGGGTACTTCTCGAGACTAAGTGTCAAATGAAGTGTCGATAATGATGTCACTTCTCCTGCTTCAATACCCTCTAACTTTCTAAAACATCCCTTGAACAGAGCAACTATTTCTAACCCTCCCCTATCTCCAAATTTAAGATAGCAGAGATCTTCTAATTTAATTACTACATAATTATTTGTCTCGAAATAAAACGATTTTCTTTTGTTTGTGTTATTTTTAAGACATAAATATAAGCCATCGTCTTGGACGCGTTATTTCACATAGGATGCAGACTAGGGCTCATTTATTTTTCCCCAGAACATCCTCTATCCTTTAATTTTTATTCACCTGTTAGAAGATGCGACTACAAACAATAATACTGAGGACATTTTGGCAAAGATTCTGAAAGTCACTGAAATCGACCAATTTTTTAGCAGCGAGAAAGAGCGAGGCACCCAGGCAGGCAGGCAGGCAGGCAAACTACCAATTATTTTTTGTTCCCAGGAAGTGTAGGTCGCTTTTTCTGAGGACATATAAGTTAAACTGTCACTTCAGTCAGTATCCATAAGGCACACGTTGATAATTCATGGAGTTACGCCCGATACTTCCTGTGCAGCCGCTGGTGCTATCGTCTCGGTTACCACACAATCAATATTATATATCCTGGCCAGTGCTGCTCTTATCATGCTTTTCAGTGTGGGAATTGGTGCAGCCGCAGCACACGATCCCAGCTGTCCGCCAAGAGTGCTATCTGTTACTTTATTTCATAAATTTCCCCACATGATTTGCAAGCAGTACGTGTCCGATGACAGGAGATTGCCTTAGATAATATAATCTTTCAAGAAAAGAAGTATACCATGCAATTTTCAGCTTTGAAGTCTACCAGTTTAAGGTGGCGGACTGGTGACTGGCTTTTAACATGTCTTTAATTGAAAGGAAAAAAAAATAAAACATGTGTGGTCTGAAAAGTCTAGTCTCAACGATAGCCTCTGCGAGAAACACAAAATAGAGAGAGATGAAGTGATGGACGGAATACTGAGAAATATCAGGAAGGTGAAAAGGGTACAGTACTAATTTTTTACAAGGTGGCCTAAACTGGTTGTGAAAGAGGAAAATTTGAAACAGAATGTAGCTTATATTTTCGCAGTCTAATGGCATATAGTTCCTTATTTTCTTTGTGAGGGTTGCGGGAGGGAACAATCCTCCAGTAGGAACTCTCACTCTTATTGTGGGCCAGTCCACACTCCTGCTTCCAGTTAGCCTATTCTGAAAATGGACCTACCCTCTGGTCAACAGGCAACAGACCTGGGTAACTTGCTCTTGATCAAAATATTTTCAGTGGTGTCGAATGTCTAATGTTCCCCTCATAACAACTCTGAATCGACAAAGCTAAGCCATGCCTCAACCGAAAAAGTCGCGGCGGCATCATCACTGGCAGATTTTATCCACGAACTAACGAATGGGCAACATTAACCTTAACGGTTTGGTGCCGGCTGAATGAAGCTTCTAACATTACAAGAATGTCGATATGTGAATATCACTTAATGATTTACGCCTTACCGCTTGCTTGGCTGCAGTACTGATGTGAGATCACTTCCGTCAGATTATTGAAATTATTTGGACACAAATATTATTTTGAAATTATGATTATCCTTTTTGCTTCGCATTAATTTATCAACAGTTTTGTGACGGATCAATGTCGGTGAACAGAAATATTGAATAATTATCATTACTGTTATGTTTCACGCGTAATATTGAAAACGCTGACGTCATCACTTCGCCGTTGCTTAGACAACTGACGTCGGCACCCCATCAGCAGCCGCCACGGCATGTCCGTGCTCTGTCAGCCACAACGGCTCGTCTCCTCCCAAGACACCCACTTCACCCCCGAGTCTCGATATCACCCCTACCCCCAGCCTCTTGCGCGTGGTAGTGACTGTCTCCGGAGTCGCCATTCGCGACAAGACAACGTAACGACATGGCGCGCGCCAACTGTGCGAGTGCGGATCACGTGAGTGTACTCAACGGTGTTGAAGGTGTAGGCAAACTTTGCGGCACTTGCACCACTACATATCCATCTGCTGAATTCGTCATCCGTCTGTGCGATCTCAGCCCTGAGAGTGTTCTGCCACCAGTTCAGTCATCCGAGCCACTCGTCATAATGCCGGCAGTTTCATTCTTCCTCCAGTGAGTCGTTTCTATCCGCCGAGCAGTCTGCGAGCCTTACTATGACTTATGCCTAAATAAGGACATCGGTGTGGTGTTTTTTTTTTTTTTTTTGTTGTTGTTGTTGTTTTGTTTTGTTTTGCCTTTTTAACGGGCAGATAAAATGTGACAGCATCGCCTATAACTGACTCGCCTGCCAGTTCCATAGCAACTAATCCCTTTAATGTCAGCCGCCTGTCAGGCCACTTTAAGACAGACCTGTCACTAGGACAAAAGCATCTTAACAAATAATTATGATTGCACAAACACAGACATGGGCGCACATAAGAAAACACTCTTAAGACAGCACATTTTCGCTGAATGCTTGAGATGCACTGGTGTGAAATTATCTAGAAACTGTCAGAAAATGTCACACAGCAAGAAAGAAAGAAAAAGGTTTGGGGGCGCGGTGGTGAGGATGGAGGGAGAGAACGCGGAGTCCCGCTCGAGTCAGGGGAGAGCACTACATACCCGTAGTCGGTCTTCCCATGACATCTGAAGCAGCTTGATGAGATCAATGGGCTCTCCCAGCTCCGTCACCATGACAACAGTCGTGTCGCCGTCGCCATCATACGGTTTGTCAGGCACGCAGAAGCCCAAAACCTGAAAGCAGGTCAGAATATTGGATCTGTAAATACATGCACAAAGAACACACAGTTTGTAGACTAACAAAAGGTCATTTGCCATAATTGTTATTTATAGATAATGTAGCCACTTGGGCTTATAACCCTCGTACAAATGGCTGACATGTCTCGTATCCTAGAACGCTAATTAATCAACAGTGTGGGGAAAACTACAGACACGCCAAAGCATCTGCGCACAGCTACACACCAAATCGAACTACCTAGATACATTCCTCGTTATCAAATGTGCACCAGTTCCAACCAAGATAATCTGGGTAAAAAAAAACCATGATATACATTCATCTCAAGGGTGATGTGTATGCGGATTCATTTATAAGCGTGTGTGCAAGAGTGTGTACACATTACAGTTCACAGTTTCCTCTACATCATGATTAACTAAAATCTTGACTGAAGGAGATTTCATCCAGTATTAATTAATACTCAGCGCGCTTTCATTTTTCTTTAAGGCGTTTCTATATATATATGTTTTAAGACATCCAGTGCCTTGGCCAACGTGAGGTTTCTTTCATTGGGTCTTCACTGTCCTATTCCCCAGAGCACTGTTGTTAAGGACAGAATTACAGCTGCACATGCTACAGACAGTTGTTTGTTCACCCTGGGCCTTGCCTAACGGAAGGCAGGAAGAATATAAAGATGAAAGGGCAATCTCGCGCCTTCGACGAAGTTCAAATTATCGATCGTGGCTCCTCGCTGCTCCTCGTGGCTCGGCGTGCGACAGGAGCGATTTCAATACGCACATTGCACTGCTCCTCTATCTGGGTCACTGTCCACCACAGTTTCCTCAACGATATCCTCAGCGAACCCACACATCTCTCTCTATTAAAATATATATATAGCAGCATCTATAAAATTGTCATTCCTGTTTCCATACCAACTCCTTGCTCCTAGGTTCAGTTCTCGTCTCGCGCACACTGTTCTTCCTGTGACATCTGTTCACAGGGGTGGGTCCATTGCCATGATATTGCCGTAGTTGCTCGGCGTAAAACATCAATACCCCCCCCCCCACCCAGAACACAGTTTTCACAGTTGAAATTAAAGTGAAGCAAAGAGGCTCTGGAATGTGTCTTGCTTACATGTATACACGTGTTCGCGATTCAGAAGACAACAGTCCCATCCACATTAGTGTAATTAGTGGGTCTAATTTGGCTACAAATTACTTTAGAGTACTGGACCAAGTGTTTATTGTATTCAGCACGCAGCATCATCGTCAACCATCACTGTTGTCTCCAGCAAATGTTGTAGTGTTATATTTTATACATGATAAATTGATGCGCCAGTCTACTGTGTAAAATTGTGCACACACACATATTTTAGTCTCCTTGCAAACAAAAAGTAACATGATTCTTACTTTCAATGCGCCAGTCGTGTCATACTGCCAGCGTTGGTGAGAATGAAAAAATCCCCAAAGCATTGCTTCCCCACCGCCACCACACACACTCCCTGACAAGTTCCCCGTCTCCCCCGCTACCCCGCCGCAGCATTGCCACTGGAAGTGGCAGCTTCGCAAGGGAAATTTGTCGAGATATCGAAAAAATAGACAAGCCGGCCGGCAGAGCCTGGCCAAATTGAATCCCGGCACATAACTGTGTTCGTTACCCGTTAGATTACTGACACGAATGCCACACAACCGGTCCGACTCCCAGTTACTGCCTGGCGCTAACCGTGTTTAGGCGGTGTTAAGCCAGGAATATCCACTAGCATGCACAAATTACCCTTGTGGATGTAATAACTCTTTACAAGAGCTTGTGCCTGAGAAAGCCGACTGGTGAATGTCAGATGAACTTGTAGTCCGGTCTTAGTTTTACTTGAATTTGTTGATGTCTGCACCTCAGTTCTTTCACGCATATCGGTACACTTATCTTAAGAATTGAGAGAAACTGTTTTCAGAATAACAGCGTATCACAAGTCATGCTAGCTCCCCGTTTTAAAATGGACACTAGTATGATGTGTAAAACTCTATGGTCGCTCCATTAAAGTTTAATTTACAATATGATAGTATGCAACACATATATTTAAGACAAAAAATAATCTAAATCTCTTTTCTCATGTAAACTGGATGCTGCTGATGCCTCACCCACACATCCTCGCACGTGACTTACCGCAATAGTCTGAGAGTTCATGGTTTGGGGCACTGACACGGGCAAGAGAGGCGGAAGAAGCAAAGGTTACGAGTGTTGCAATGAATCAGATTTGCTTTCAACACTTCTGGTCGTGAGGAGAAGGAAAATCGGACCGTAGGTGCCTTGACAATATTTTTCCCGTCCCACAATTTCTGTGGTGTACATCATAATCCCCTTCCACCCTCGCCATAACGATAGCGAGTGTCTCAGCGTGAGGCAATTAAACATGATATACGCCGCACCAGGCAGCGCACGCAACAAAGAATATGAATACCAGTTCACACACGGCGATTACGAATGACCTTTTTTCAAGGCTGCACGGGTCTGAACAGAATAAATTAGAATATTTCGCTGGTCCAAAAACAGGCCTTCCGAACGTCAATAAACAAAATGGATCTTAAATCAGCTGCAGCAGGTTGCTTGCGACTTCTACCCAGGCCCCCGACTCCCCCACCAACACCACCCCACCATCCCAGCCAGCATCGGAAACCGTGCGACGCTCGCCACAAGAAATGCTGGGAACGTGGACTCGTGTGTTAGTTTTCCACGGACTTCCGCAGCCTGCCAAACATTTGACCAGGCATCCTGTAAATGTCACACCTGGTCCTCAAAGATGCCGAGAGCACGCAGGCAGGCGCGTTCTTTTTGTGCTCTTCGCGCTTCTCTCCACGTCCACTAGCGGGAAAGCAAGGCTGGGGTGCCAAATGGAACAACCACGATTATTTTTTAATTTTTTTTTTAAACCACTAGAACTATTACTAAATGTTAGGTGGTTGGTGATTGTCAAAATCTTCACACTGTTTTTCCTCTGTAACTCCACTGTCTTTTCATTCGGTAAAACTAGTGTGTTGAAGGGTAACAATTATCACTCCCAACTAAACAATACCTGCATCTGATGTGCCAGTTAAAACAAGTTATATTTATTGTGAATGTCACTTTCTTTTTAAATTCTTTCCTTTCTTTTCTCTCTCTCTCTCACACAATTTGTTTTTACAATAAAGGCATTCCATAATAATATGAAGTAGGACTAAAATTAATCCGATTGCTGCAGAGACAGTGGGAACAGATTCCATATCAGGATGTTAGTATTAGAAAATATCTCTATTATTTTATATTTTTGAATTCAAAAAGAATTAATATTAAGCTACCTATTATTATATGGCAGCATGTAAGTTTTAATTTGTTTAAATTTATCTAAATAGAAGTACTTATCTGGATATTAAATGTCTACAAGAGCAATATATTTGTAGAAGTTCACATAATTTTTTACTTCGTTTAAAAATATTTGGTGATATCTATAAAGATAACATTTTTTTTTCTCAAGAGTATCTCTATGTGGACAACTCATTGTAAATTGTAAATTAAGTTTAATAACAGAATATCACTGTAGACCATTTGGATGCCATTAAAAAAATTATGAATGTCAACATTCCAGTCCACTTCAGTCTTAACAACATTCTTTCCAATGTAGATCTTTTTTTCTGCAAAGTGTGCATGCCATAAACATATTTCTTACATTTACTTTGCTTTGGTGAACTAGGAAACAGGATATCAATAGGGGTTTTTTTCGCCTTCAATTGTGTGTTATGTAAAGGTGTTTTATACATAAAATTAACATCAGACTTATATTTCATAGAAGAGAGAGTCAATACTACAAAGTTTCCTCTATTAATATCAATGGAAGCTGCACTCCACTGCTTACATAAAATTCTGAAGATTTGTTTATTTCTTGGATCTTTTTAAATTTTCTTTTCCCAATATTTTCTGCCATCATTTAATGCTCAACTCCATCATTTACTGCAGTAAAAGTATATATATATACAACTTGGGATAATGAGTATGATATTGAA
The DNA here is from genome assembly GCF_003073045.1 of Pomacea canaliculata. Classification (NCBI taxonomy): domain Eukaryota; kingdom Metazoa; phylum Mollusca; class Gastropoda; order Architaenioglossa; family Ampullariidae; genus Pomacea; species Pomacea canaliculata. The sequence goes on from NC_037597.1 coordinate 4,147,606, forward strand.
ATTAATGTGCAAGCTCAAGGTTTAATTATATTTTTAATTTGCATGTCATTATTGTCAGAATGTAAAAAAATACACTGTGTTGTACTTTTTAAGTTGTGTTACTCAGCTCCTACTAATTCAGTAGAACATAGTTTAATTAACTAAGATCACTCAGTTCAGCAGATTAGGTGCACTTTATCTCCCTATTGATAAATGTTAATCTCCTGCTTCAGACAGTATCCAAATTAAATTACACCAACCCTGAGCATTTAGTGGTATAATTAAATTTCCCAGTACTAATTTCAAGCAGATAGTTTACACAACAAAGGCTCGTGATTGTTGCTTTCCACTTTCACCTGTCATCAAGCTGAGCATAAAATTCATTTCTACTGTGCTACCTGTATGTGAATATATTTTAAGTCATTTGATCACTTTTTTTACTCTTCACAGGATGATACAAAAACTCAATAACTATTTAAATTTTCTAAAAGATTAATAAAATAATCTTTCATATGTATGAAAATGTTATGACAACATGAAGTTAATAGAGTTTGAACTTTAAAATTTACAAAATCTCATAAAAGATTTATATATTTCTTAGGGATAAGTAACTATGCTGCTATTTTATATCAACCATGTTTTATTTATACTTCAGTGAGATGCTGATATGCACTTTTTTGGTCAACTGTTATTACTGTTAAAACAGTTGTATAGACTGTATTGGTGAAATGTGCTAGGTTGATGAGTTTGTAACCTGACAATCTAACATTTTGATATACAGTAACATCATAAAATATATTTATAGACATTTCTAAGGTAATGCAAACAGTATACAGAACAGTACAATCAAAGAAAGACAGGAGTGAGAGAAAGAAAAATAAAGTGAAGGGGGCTATGACAAAAGGGAACACTCCTCACCTGAATGACATTGTCATGTGCCAGAGCTTGTAGCAGTACAATTTCTTTTACAATTTTCTGTGCTGCTCGATGATAGCACTGCTGTAAGGAGCCACCTCCGTCCATACAAGCCATCACATCCTGGCCTCCGATGTCTACCGTCTTGAGCGCAACCTTGCGGCCAGCATGAACGCCACTGAACACAGCCTTGGTCCAGCCAGAGGCCACGTATTCACGGTCTTTGATGTTGTCTATGGTCCTGCAATCCAGCATGGCTGGACCTGACGTAGAGAAATCCAGATACCTGGAAATCAAAGCACTGGTCGCGTTCACAGAATACGCCGAGTCCGGGGTAATTTCCATGAGCTTGCGCAGACGACTCTCCATAACGAAGTACTCGCTCCCCCGAGCATGCTGCAGCAGGTTCTTGTTGGCCAGGAGCTCTCTGGACAGCTGTTGTATGCTGTTCATGCCGCCATTTCCGGAGTCCCCAAAGTCCAAGTGGGCGCGCTTCCCGCCCTGACCCCGGTACTGGGGTCTCCTCGACGACGTGGACGTCTCCACAAAGCCGTGGTAGGTCTGCAGCATGGCCAGGTTGCCAAACAGGAAGATGAAGACGCAGGCTGCGGCGAAGTACCACACGTTTTCCATGCCGCGTCGCTGGCGCCGTCTCCAGCCCATGGCGCGCGTGTCGCCCGCGTGTCCGGTGCCTCACTGCCTGTAGGTGGCTGCACAGACGCTGAGCGAGGACGACAGGGGAGGGGAGACCTCCCGGAATGTGGGCTTCTGTGATGTCATCTCACCTTGCACAGACTGTCATCCTGTTGACCAGTTTAGTTGCCCCACGCGCGTGCAAGCCTGTAATGAGACGTCTGAAGTAAAGTCGCAATCTTCAGTAGATCAAACAAAACAAAAATACTGACGGTCGTGCTTACGCGCCCTCGACCACAGCGAGGTGAGAACGCCAGTTCTGCACTAACGAGCCTATTAGCGCTCAAGTTTATAGATTTACGGCAAAGCTTCCCCTCCCACTTTCGCAAATATTTTTTCTGCGGCAGAACTGAAGGACTTGGAACGGCCAACTAACAGCCGGAAAGGCTTCAGCGGCGACGGAGTGGTGGCGGTTGGTAGTGGTAATCGGTGGCAGGGTGGAGGTGTGCCGACAGAAGGCCGAGACAGGCAGCTAGAGCCGACTTCATCAGCGGTGGAAGCAAGTTGCGTGCGGCACACCGCGCGCGTACCGCCGCGTATAATGAGGTGTCATTCAAACTCTCGCCTTTCTGGCCACCGCCGATCGCGATGCTTGCTCCACTTCTCTCGCGCGGTTTGTGTAGACCTACCTACCTCGCCAACAACCACCGTCTGCTCTGGGCCTCTCTCTCTTGTCCGCGGAATCTGCGTCTGTGGAGCCACCATCACTACAAGGTTCTAAAAACCTGAAAAATCAAAGCCCTCGTCTCTTTCAGGACGTCTTGCGGGTAGCCCCATCGTCAACAGAGGGGCGAAAACCCAAGCGGATAACTTCAGAATCCACATTACCAAGAAGCCGCATAAGATCATTCACATAGGTGTACCCGGCAGTTAAGATACTACGGCCTGAAGGGGTAAAGGGAGGAAAGGGGGGAAATGGGCTACGCACTAATGAAGGTCTTCACTCCACCCCCTCCCCGACCACCACCTCCTGGCAGGTTCCTTTACATGCTCCAGCCTCGTGTCACCCGTTATCAGTGAAACCAGGGCCCGCAAGAAGGTTCGACACCGCAAAATTTACCTTCATAATCCGCTGCCAAGTGTGCCAATCCCGCCAGCCCACGGCACGACGCGGCGACTACACAAACCGAGGTTGCTTTACTTACCAGCAGCAGTCGTGCCATCGCGTCTCTCGCACCGCCATGCTAGTAGCCCTCTACTTGCTTGCAGCACCGCGCCCGTTGGTTGTGGTGCGCTGGGCCAGCGACCGCGCCACTGTGCTGTAGCGGGTGCGATGGAAGGCCCTCGCGCCTTCAGTCCCGTCCTCTTCATAATTTGTCTGTCTCATCTCATCCTCGCCCTCGCTCGGCCCGCCTTTCCCCAGCGAGAGAAAAGGATCCTGCCGTCCTTTTTTCTGCCGCACGACACTTCCCCCCCTCCTCCTTCTCAAGCCTCGCGAGTGCGAAAAACCGAGTGGGTTTCCGGTCACGTGGTAGTTCTCACACTCTCTCACACACACACACTCGCACGCGCGCCCGTACGCATGCATCATGACAGGTTGCGTGGGATGGGGTGGGTGGTGAATCTCGTGACGGACGTGATGATGTTAACGTCCATCCACGCTGCAGACGAGAGAGAGAGAAAGTAGAAGCTGGACAGACGAGGCGAAAGAGCAGAGGCTGAAGGACTGTCTTCAAGGGGAAGGGACGGGAGCCAAACTTTATGGCTGCACACCGGCGCAAACTATTAGCGGTGTTTGCGAAAAGGCTTTGTTGATTTAAACGTTCGTGACCCTGCTTGGTCGCTGGGAGGCGCTCCGTGCGGTGAAGTAATCAATGTGGCAACACGAGTGTTCCCTCCTACCTACTAATCACAAGTCCTGCCTACGGCGAGTAGCAACTGTACCAGTCCAGCTGAACCGAGGTGGCATGACAAAAGTCAACAGATTAAATGAAGACCCCCATCTCCAAATGTATTTTCTTACAACCGACAGGCCCAGCCACGACGCCGGATAACATAAACAGGTTTAATTACTAGTTTAAACACAATACGATAATGATTCTCGATTATTCCTCCAGGCCAGATTCGACAAACAGTCGACAGTAAAATTAGTGATAAGCTAAAATAGCGAAGATGGTTACTGAGCTACTGCTCAAGTTAGTTTATAAAGACAGTTTCCCTTGACCAGGGTAAATATGACATTTACTACGGAGGTAGCAGGGGGTCATGGGTTATGGCCAACCGACGTGTTCGCGACAAGCCTGTTTGCTGAAAAGTGTGGAAAACATGTGTACGCGTGCTCAGTTCCACCTGTTGCCATGGTATCACAGCCCCGAGTCGTCTGGTCAAGGCTAGCGCTTGCGCGGTAAGACACTGACCCCGCCGACACCTCAAGTCCCTCACGTGACCCTTGTCACTTCCCCCGCCTCGCGTCGCACGCGCGTTTACTTGCCTAGGAAAACATTTGTCTTCGCTGACCCCACGCGCACTGGCAGGCCCGTCAGACACGCCTCACCTGCTTATCTGAACGTCGTCCCCCGATAACATTTGTCGTCGATGAACCAAGCAGACTTTCGGACCTGCAAGATACACTCATTACCATGACTACCATTGATCGGCCTATAGGCGCTGTAAAGCGTACCTGTCTCACGGGCAAAGGACTGGCTAAATATAGCAACGTCGAGGAAACGTCGACGAAATTTTTTATCGATCTAAATAAGCGCCAGGAGACAAATAACTGATGCCATTTCTTTTGGCATTTTGTCATACATTACAAACAAATGGTATGGCAGTGAAAAAGTTTTCCCCACAAACTTTCGGCTGCTTACTATGCACGTCCGTCCTTGTCACGTATGTAGGCGATAGTCACGTACCCGGTGTCACACGGGTGACGATGTCCAGACTTCTGGAAACGGTGCACTCGCGAGAACCATACCAGGGGGTGTAGGTGGAGGGGAGAGGGGAGAGACTCTACTGGCCGCTTGAGACGAAGAGATACAAACTGCGGAGGTGCCAACCGCCACGCGATTCCCTCGGTTTCTTTTCCTGTTTGCTTTGTACCGATGCTTGTTTGTGTGTCGTGTTGTACAGATACAATGTTACGATACATCTATTGCAATGTGCATGTGTGGTAGAGATACATCGCAAATGTGCTTTGTGTGGTAGAGATACATCGCAATGTGCTTATGTGTGGTAGAGATACATCGCAATGTGCTATGTGTGGTAGAGATACATCGCAAATGTGCTGTGTAGAGATACATATGTGTGCTACGAGATACATCGCAATGTGCTATGTGTGGTAGAGATACATCGCAATGTGCTTGTGTGGTAGAGATACATCGCAATGTGCTATGTGTGGTAGAGATACATCGCAATGTGCTTATGTGTGGTAGAGATACATCGCAATGTGCTTGTGTGGTAGAGATACATCGCAATGTGCTTTGTGTGGTAGAGATACATCGCAATGTGCTTTGTGTGGTAGAGATACATCGCAATGTGCTTTGTGTGGTAGAGATACATCGCAGTAGGCTCTGCAGAGTAGAGATACATCGCACTAATCTATGCTTAGTCTATTTTGCTCATTTGACTCCACCGGCAACATTTTATAACGGGAAAAATAAACTTTAATAAAAGGGTCTAGAGCAGTATACTTCAACCAAACATTGCCTTCGACCGCCCATAAACAAAACCAATTCAACATTTCTGCTAAATTTGGAACTGATAGGCCAAACGGTGTAATTTTGAAGTGGTTTCACACATCACCACTGTCTACTTTACTATGATAATATACTGTCAAAATTGTATCCACAGACTAATTCAACTCTAAAAGAGGCTAGTGTAAGGTGTAATTTATTTCAAATAGAAAACGGAAAAATACACTCGCGTACCTAGATATACATCTTACTATTTTTAACACAGACGATTTAATGTTATACTTCAGAATAGCTTGATTTGTGGTTGCTGCAAGTCCACATACGCTAACATTTAAATTAAATTATACATCAGAAATGTTTCCACATAAAACCTTGAGTGAGAATACTGTTTTGGAAGGCAAAACAACAATAAAATCACACACATTGACAAAGGAAAAACAGGAGAAAGTCTTGCTTCTCCACTGTGAGCAGCGCCTGCCGACACACACACCAAGACCGACTGAAGATAACCAGAGGATCTCCTGCACAACACATGGACCATTCCAGCCAGAAGGCAGAAATAGACAAGTATGATATGAACACTCACATTTCCGCGACCTTTAACACCAGAAAGATGCGTCAAAAGATATTTTTAGTTTTTTTTTTTTTTAAGAACTCAAGAAAGCATGCCCTACCCTCCCCCTCTAAGCACACACATCAGGTATGCATACATCCAGCATTTGCAGTGACTAGAACCGTTGTCATGACATCGGGTGGGAACATGTTTAAAATGCCTACAGATGTTACGAGGAAAGGGCATTCTCGTAACTTTTTACACTTAATAATCAGATAGTTTTTGTGTGACATTCTTGTTTAGTAGTTGTTGTTTTTTTTTTTGTTTTTTTTTTAGGGGCAAGGGTGATTCCTGTTTTTGTTTTCATGTTAAGTCCCCATAACCATGGGGAAGGGCACCTCCTCGATCCCAGCAAGCAACTGTCGTCTGCCCTGGCATGGGATTCTGGCAAATACTGTTTTATCTGCCCCTTTTTTCGATCTGAGATGAGCAACAACGATGACATCGATTTGTGCCAGCAGTCGTCTACAGTTGTTGACAGTACACGTGTGTACATCCTTGGAGTCTGATACTGTCGAATCACCTCGCAATGGTCAGCAGTACCCGGGGTTCTAACCCTACCCTGTTTATGTTCTATTGCACATTGTTGACTGCAGTTTTTCCTCAATTCTTAGGAACTTTCGGCCAGTCACATAAATTATGTAGTTCTTCTCACGGTCGAACACTTCCATCTTAGAAATATCGTCAGACTGAAAAGATTTACACACTGACACCCAACATTCACGTGCATAAATACACATTTCTCACAATGCAGAATATACACCACGCGAGTAAAATCGATGTTACATAAATCATGGCCATTGCTGCAGAACATAGTAAACAGGAATGGCGCCATTCCATACATCTGATGTACACAGCAAATCGATATACGTGACCTCATCACCCTGGTGGGATCAGCAACCTTCCAAGAATTTTTTCTAACGCCCACAGGTAGATCAGACGAACAGCTAGGTACGGTTTCTGCGAACATTCTGCCCTATTGATATACAAGTGGCCATGATATTCACTCACGACTTAGTCTTAACTTCTGGCAGAAAGGTTCTTAGTCACCAGCCGACTTTGTGCTGCACTGACCTAATGACGGTTAGAAACTGCAGTTCAGAGGAAATGCATCACTCTAACATACATACATTTCAGTTTGAATATTACTCAAACTTCCTTACCTTTCCACGACATTGTAATTTAGGGGAGCACAACTCCGTGTGGGTACAGCACAGGTAGGTGAGCTGGTTCGATCCCCCAATCGACCCAGCTGTCAAAAATGGGTACATCGATATAGAAGGCTGGGGAAGGGTAAAGCAACGGAGAGGAGATGGGTGCTGCCCTCACACAAACCTGGCCCTGAGAAAAGTATGGTCTCCAGCTTCTCGCTCCCATAGCGATTAAAAAAAAAAAAAAAAGGTTAGGGGATGACCGGATGACCTTTACCGATTACCATTTAAATGTAACTTTCTTGGCAGACACGTGAGACAGTTAAAGGGTTGTAATCAATGGACACGCGTTTTGTGCACTTTGTTCAGCAAGGTCTATTTTTTCCCCTGCGATCGAATATCATACCAAGTAATGTAATAATCTTATTTTATTCAAGAATAATCGAAACATTAGACAAACATTCTCGTCTTACTTACTAAAAATGCATAAAGATTGATGCAGAAAATGGTACAGATAACGGTCTTTGCCCACCCGGTAAATACTTGGCTTTAAAGAAGAAAATACTAAACGAGGAATTAAAGCCTTTTTTTTTTAACAGATGATCTGAAAGTGGTATATCCTTACAATTTAATGATGCATGAATACTAATAAACATATAGTGCGTTAATTCAACTCAACTGCAAATTCAAATTCAGTGTCAATTCGATTACACAGAAAGAAAATGAGAGAGAAAAAACAAAACAAAAAACAAATATTTTGAAAGCCTTATGGATTCTCAGAGTTAGGAATGAATTATGTCAGTTAATCGTTTGGACATTTTTAGGACACCTACAATAAAGTGGCAAGCTGTGTGCAATATGATCATAAGTACAACTTCTTGTAAAACTGTCCCATTCAGTTATTGTGTACATGCTTGCATGTGTCACTTGCGTGCATGTTTACATGGACGTGTATGGGTGTTCGTATCTATCACTTACTGCCACAGATGATCTGGTGAAAGACATGTTAGGGCCTCGTAATAAATAGTAAACAACGAATCTCAAGAAAATGGAGACAGATTCAGATGGGGGTCATGAGCTCTTACGGACTCAGCATGGCGGACATGTAAACAAACTGCAGGATCGATATGAAATATTAGCAAGCTACTTTCCTGAGTAGTTTTTCATAACTATTATATCTTCTTCTGGTGAAAGCCAGCATATCTCTCAAAAAGAAAGTTGTACAAGTTCTTAGTGTATTTTGTATCACATTCGAAACCTTATGACGACAGTTTGGGAGGACAGCCACTAAACAACTTTTTCCCCGTTCGCTTATACACACTGCGACATGGACATAAACACTAACCATCACACGAGCAATTTGGCGCCATTTACAGCCACATTTCCTCATTTTTTGCTATCTATTGCTTTGTCTCAATGCTACGAATTTGGCTTGTTTTTCACCATGTTTGAAATCCCCGATTGCACAGATCGAAATGAAGCTGAAGAGAATTTTAGAGTTCCCTCCTGTGTAGATGCGACTCGGTGTGCTTCACCTGTTCCAAAAGACGAGAAAGGGGGTGTTTGTTCATTGTCTATGATGGCTGAAAAACGCGAAGCGAGTGACAGATCCTCCATCCCCGCCACCTTGTTGAATAAAAGCGAAGGATGTAAAAAGCCATGTACAGAGGATCAGGGGAGGGAATGGGGAAAATCAGCAGCAAACACGTCAAGAGAAACTGGCAGAAGAAATGTTTTAAACCTTATGTGTACCCCTTTAAACACACTCACGTTCAACCAATCACGCTGAAGCATTAATCATCAGACAAGAAACATCACACGTCAATCATAACAATTTATGAGTATTCGCGAATGCAGCCACCATGTCGAGTTAAGTGCGGTCACCAGAAATCCTCCTGATTAGCCTGCCCAAATCACACTCTCAAGTAAATCTCATTGAGGAAAACTCTTTCCGACTCAGTGCATATGCAGCGTCTCGACAAATACAGTCAACCCCGTGCGTAAAATGCTAATTCGAGTTTTTAACGATTCTCCGTGGAGCCCCGCCGTGCCAGATCCGCGCTCCAGTCCGGGATTTTACGAGGGTTTGATGCTGTCCCGGCGACCCAGAGTCCTGTTGCAGCTCATCAATGGCCCATCAGGCTGTTTATGCTGCGCTTCTATCGATCCTCTCTCACCACAGTCCAACCTCGCTCCCGTCCTTACACCCGGCTATGGCCCTGCCTGCATGCACAGAAGTAAATTAAACCACAGTCCAACTCGCTCCCGTTCTTACGCCCATCTCTGACCCTGCCTGGATGCACAGAAGTAAATTAAATGAAATGCGGATGGTGCTGTGAATGCGCCTCGTGCCACCGTCATGGCCGCCAACAGAACAGCGGACACTCGCAGGTTGCTTTGTTACGCTGTTGTTCGTTACATTTACTGCTTTACCTTCAGGGAGGGTAGTGAGTGATAAAAAGTCCGATAATATTGTAAAGCTTAAGATTACCTGTTCAAGTCGGCCAGAAGGTAGAATGCTGTTATATGTATTTAGTGACAAAATATAGGATTTTTTGTCATAAATACAGCTTATCGTCAGTATGCATGACAAAGAGGACGACCTCACAGAAGCTATTCAGTCACCTGACTTTTAGGATTACTTATTTAGGGTTGGGTTTAGGGAATCCCTCGGCGAAGCTCCACCCCTGTTCTGCTATTTCTGTCATGGCGATGGCGACGGTAAACTATAAATGACTTTGTTCCAAATTTTAAAAGCTTCTTTCCTAAGTCATGTAACACAGCTGTTCAACATTTGTCCATTAATTTTTGTATTCTATTTCTTTAAGTAATAATACTTCCTTAAGTGCATGCATTATATATCTGGAGAAGAATATAAAACTCTTCTGTATCAGATAATTAGTGTGAACCAAAGAACAATAAAAACCAGGTTTCTGGGACACGTGAAAATGTATACACAGAAATATTCATATTAATTGATCATATTAATTAGTCACAAAGAATAACACTTGAATGGTGTCGTTTAAATTATGCTCCCACTGACTTATGTAGATTCATAGTTTAACAAAATTAATACAAAAAGGAAAATAATTTAACTCTATTCAGTACAGCCCTTAACAGGAGAAGAGCACAGGGTGGACAAGGCCTGGGTATTAAAAACTGTTTTCCACGTCGAGCCTAAGTTCTGATCATTGGATGTGCAAGTGAAAGGCTTGGGTAGCTACAGTAGGTCGTCAGCCTTTAGGTCCATAGAACATACCCTGAAAACTGTTAAACGGGTACAAAAAGGGGGTTCTTGGTGCAAGCCGCGAAAAGGCTAATGTAAAAAATATAGTTTTCTCTTCACCACCTCTTGCCTTCTCTCTGCCCCTCTCCCTCTATCTCTCTCACACAATTATTCTAGTGAATATAAATTTACCCGGGCTGTTCGCAAAACCTTTACAACGTGAAAGTGTAGAGTTAAGTAATTTGAGATCATGGTGGGGTTGTTTACAATACAGAAGATTAAACTCTCTCCTTGCTTTGCTTACGTGTAGCTTTGTGTCGCACTGCATGCCGAAAGCTGCTACAGTCCCCCGGATTAGGTCTCGAGTGCCACGAACAGGTTAAACGACAGTGTAAGCAGCATAACAAGGAGAGGTGAAATCCTAGCTTGAAACCGGAGCGAAACTGCTGGCAAAGGGGTTCTAGCGCCGAGCTACACCCTTCGTCGGGTGGAGGCTGTTTTCATCACGACAGGTGAGGTGGATTAGCCTTTACCAACGAGCATGCGCGCGCAGACCAGCTCGCACGAACGCAAACCCTTGCAAAGCGATGTCAGGCGACCCTGCTCCAGCTGTGCGGGTCTAGTTAGTGAAGGTGGGAGGAGAGGCTCGCCCTCAAAAAAAAAAAAATCTGCCCAAACCATGTCCTCTGCTTCGCTGCAGCACAGGGAATGCCGACATTGTTCATTCCATGGGAAGTCGGCGCGTTTCTGGCGAGCACCAAAATAAATAAGTATTCTTGTGTTTCTGTCTTTGCCAGGAGACCACGTGCTTCCAATGTTTTCCCGCGCTACCCCTACCCTCCACCCAGCGGCCGACAACCAGGCGGAGATAATCTGAAAGTGGAGGGGGGAGGTGGAGCAAGGAGGTTGCTAGTCCTTCGTTCATCTGCTCCTCGTTTATTTAACTTCATTTTACCAGATATGCCCCACTCAAGCGAGCACGCACACACAGACACAAAGATCACGTTGCTCTCCTCTCGATACGTTTGTACATTACTTTGTGAACGAGACAAATCGTGCTAAAATCTGTACTTCGCTTTACGTCTGTCTCATCCCACTTCCAAAGAAAAAAAAAAGACTGCCTCCAAAGCCTATCTGGCTTCCACGATCAAGAGAAAAACCCTGCATTCTCTCCCTTTCTCCTTTTCTACTGTTGTTGCTCACAGCCGCCACACCCTCTCTCCCCCTCCCCCACCGCTCCTAACCCTCCAGGCATATATCATCCAGTAAGAATAAGAGGCCGTGAGACTGCATCGAGACACGTGCTAACACTGCTGAGCAGTTCCCCAGAACAAACATGCCAACGTTAACGCTGGCTTTACTCACTAAGAAATTAATTCTCGGTTATTACTCTCATATTTCACGCCCCATAACTCGCGGCGCTGAATGGCGGGCAAATGGAGCGTACGAAAGGGCGGCCTGCGAGCACCCCTCCCGCGCGTGCGGGCTCGCGCGCTTGTACCGGTAGAGCAGTGGAACATGCACGGGCCGCGGTTCACTAGGCGGAGGAATAATCAAGGCGAAGCAACACAGCCGTGTGATTAGTCTGTCTTACCGTGGCTTCCTCCGCTGTGTCGCCCGCGCTGCTGCTGCTGCTGCTTCTCTCTCAAGACCTGCCCCAGGAGTCGACCCTGCAGACTCACGGCAGACCTCGATCGATACCCAGCGACTGGCTGGTCAGCAGCGATGGTCGTGCACCAGCTTCAGCAAGAAACCGATGTCGACATCGACTTGTAGGCAGCAGGCTTGGGTTCAAGTCACACAGCTCTTTTTTTTTTTTCTTTCTTTTGCGGGCGTGTGTGGTGTGTGGGTGCACGAGAGGTGGCGAGAGTAACTGCGAGCGAGGGCCCACCCCACCCCAATCCACCCCTCCTAGAAGGCTGGTGGCACGGGAAATTTTTAACTTGTGGTTCAGGCGCTTGCACTGTGCCCGCCCTATCTACGTTTCTCAAGCGGCCATGTGTCTCAAATCTGCCATCGAAACAAAAACTTTCCTGACCCGCGGGTCGCCTCCAAACACGAGGCAGCCGCCCGTTTATCACTTGCTGGGGGCTGGCCATACACCTGACGCCGCCTGGTGTCGCGAGAGAGAACAGAGCTCTGGCGCACCAACCACCACAAAGCACTGGTGTTATTTCGGCATTATTTACCGTGGAGGTAGTGAGTGGTATCTCTATATTAAAATAAGAAGAGTTGGCTTGTGTAGCTCCATATCCTCCCCTCTGGACAAGCTCAGGGTGCTTCACAGCTGACATGTGACGCAAAAATAATGTGACGTCAGAATAAAATGACGGTCAGGTCAGGTCAGGTCAATCCCATGCCCGGTCCGGGCGTAGGGGGGACCGTCTGGCAGCAGCAACAGACAGAATTTTCCACCCGGTCCTGTCTTGAGCAGATGAGAGCAGGTCTGGCATCTCGCGTTCGGTCCATTCTTTGATGTTGGTGACCCAGCTTTTCCTCGGACGACCACGACGACGGCTCCCTTCGAGGGTTCCTTGTAGGATCGTCTTGACAGGGTGTTGTGGCGGGTGACGTGACCGAACCAGGCGAGCTTGCGCCGCTTCACTGTTGCCAGAAGGGCTCATGTGGGCCCACGAGAGAGGTTACGGTGCTCCGTACGTATGCGTTGGTCTTGTGTTCGCGGTACGAGATGCGGCGAGCAGCTTTCTCAGGCACTTGTTCTCAAGGCCTGGAGTTTCTTCTCCGTTGCGGCAAGCAGCGTCCAAGTCTCGCAGCCGTAGAGAAGGATTGACACTACGAGGGACTTGTACAGCCTGTGCTTGGTACTGAAGCTGATTGAGTTGCTTCGCCAGATCCTGTCCAGCCTGGACATTGCGGATGTTGCCATACCAATCCTGATACGGATCTCTGCTGTACAGCAACCATCTCTAGTCAGGGTGGCACCCAAATACTTGAAGCTGTTGACCTCCTCCAGTTTCTGGCCGTTCATGACGATGTTGCTGCTGTTGTCGGTAATGACGGTACAAAACGTCAAATATCGTCTGCACACAACATGAACGCAATCCGCAGGCCAAATATCAAACATGTCGAACAGTTCGGACTATTTATATGGAAAATATAGTTCTAAATACCACATTCAACAGACGGCAACAGTGTTATTTCGACATTACACTTACCCTAGGAGTAGTGTGTAGTATCTCTATATGATAATAATAACAGTTGGCTTGTATAGCGCCTTATCCTCCTCTCTGGACAACTCAAGGCGCTTCACTGCTGACATGTTGTGACGTGAAAATAATGTGACGTCAGAACAAAATGACTGTACACTACGTCAAATATTGTCGTCTGCACACAACATGAACGCGATCGGCAGGCCAGATATCAAACATGTCGTACAAGCCGGAATACATTCCACATCAAATACAGTTCTACACAGCACATCCAACAGACCCACTGGACGACGGACAGCCCCAGCACACACGAAAGTTCACTCATCAAGCGGACATGAAGATCATTGAACTGTCGAAGAGGAACTGAAGAAAAGAAGAGGACTACACTCCACACCCACAATGGCAGCCCCGTCAAAAACATACAATCACAAGTCACACATCAGGACGACGTCAGGTAAGACAAATACAACAGCCAGTTAGGGGAGGGGACATCCCTCTGATCAAAATATATATATAGTTCTTAAAGAGTAACCGACCGCTATTGTTTATCTAATTAAAGTGTCCTAAATCAGTGTCTCTGGCATAAGTATCTAGGTCATTTTCAAGTTTACACAATTTTTTTTTTTCATGATGTCTCACAATACCTTTATGTGCAGAAAGCCCATACCTGTGCTAGGAATCCCGTGCTTTTCATCATCATCACGTTTCCTATGTCCTTTTAATCCATGCATTAAGCCGCTTTCTCGGATAGCCCTGTAGTTTAGTAGTGCAAGGTGCGTGGGTTTACACTTGTCAGGAAGTGGTTCCGTGGGTCTACCAGGGTTGTGTGCTTCTGGATAAATCAAGTGGTCATGCGACGGAAACGTTTAGCAGCCTTGCCAAATCCATACATCAACCACTCTCCTGATTACTATGTCGCCGAGTCACATCCGGGCAATGAGAGTACAGTTTGGCGATGTGTGATGTGTGCCTCCGTGGGTGGTTAAGGGACTAAAAACGAGTTTGTTGATTTTCCCACATTGTGAAACTAGTTTTTGTTGATTTTTCCCACACTGTATTCAACTTTTTTTTTCTTGCCACTGCTGTCATTCCTTCCTGAATGCGCGGAAACAACAGTGGCACAAGAAACACCCCGGGAAACAAAAGTTGCAAGGATGGAAGGTCCCATTAGAATGAATATCTGACTATGGCAATTTTAATATGACTGCCGCGTTTAAAAGAAAGGTGTGTGTGTGTGTGTGGTGGGGGGTCTTTCAGAGTCCCATATTCGACAAATATGTGCCCAGTTAAAAAGACATTTATTAGCGAGGATACAGGCTTGACACTGTGGCATCAGCGTGTGCTTTCGTCCACAAATGATTGCTATAGCCCTGAAACCACGATCTTGGAGACGTGAAGCGGGTTGATCCGACACTCGCCAGCAAACGGCATAACGACCCCACTTGCTGGCCAGATAAAAGCGCTCATCGGCGGGAAAGACCACCATAATACTGCCATTGTCACCACACCCAAGCCCTCGAGAGCTACCCCCAAGCCCCGATATAAAATCGATTCAGTACTGCCGAATTTAATTTTGCCGACCCTTCAACCTGTCACAACAGCCACGTGTAGCCATTTTCTGGAATTTTACGGCTGAGGAGGTCTGGACAAAAGGGCGGTTGTCTCGTGAAAGCTCGGCGAGAGGGCGACGATGGGCCGAGGGAAGGAAACGTTGCCGCGGCGGGCCAGCCCAATTCTCTTTGCCGGCCCACTTCTCTCTGTTTTCCTTCCATTTGCCTCGGCAGGCTTGGGGACGTTCAGCAACGGGAGTTCTTAGCTAACCGCCCCATAGGAACGACCAATTTAATTACAGGAAGAGAAGTGTGAGGCTATTTTGGTTAGCTAGGCTAGGACAGCTGAGACAGCTAGTATAGGACACGACTGTAGCAGTTAGGCTAGTAGCTAGTCTATTGATGGCTTACAGGTCCGACCCGAACGATAACAACCACAGTCGGTTTTTTTTTCAAGCGCGCGCGTGTGCACGCACGTGCAGTGAGAGTACTGTTGATAACATTGTTGTTTTTTTTTTATTAATATCTACCTGTAGATTATCTTAAGCTTTCAAAATAAAATGAATTTGCCGTGCTACAGATGTGCAAGCTGTCTGTCTAGGTACTCAGAGATGTATGCAGTCGTACATATATCTATTCACACTGTGGTCGTCCCCTGTTTAGGGTCGTTGGAGGGTGAAGTGTTAGAGACCATATTTTTTTTTTTTTAGGTCCATCTTGTTTTGTGAAGGTGTTGCCCATCCACTTTCCCTGATTTAACCTTCCTCAACAATAAACTGCGCATGCCCGACACCTGGGACGACGGGTATTGTGCCACGCGCATTTGGGTTTCGACGCGGGTAGCCGCTTCCCTATTCACATTAGTGTTTAAACTCACTTTGAAGCATTATGCTTTTACTTATCTTGGTATCTTAAAAAGACAATGCGAACTGCATTAAAATCTCAAATCTGTTTATAACAGAACTATGCATAAGCCGAAGGTAGCTAATAATGTTCCTGCACATTCATTAGAAGGAATGAGTGTTGAAACATGATATTATTCTGCAAATGACCATCAAAAATGAAAATAAAAAAAGTAGGGAAGATGGATTCCGTCCGGGTCGGGTCAATCGTCAGATATATCTACTTATCCACCCCTCTTAACCATCTATTGGACTCTTTTATCCGCAAGTTCCGCCTTTTCCCTCAGAAACGTTCACACTCCGCTTATTCTAAAAGACCCCCTCCCCTCTCCCTCCGGCGCTCCTGCCACAGAGCCAGCCGTTCGCCCTCGGGATCGATGTTATCAATGCTCCTGCAGATTTGTGCTGGCGATGGAGGGAAGGTGCACGTGCAATGCGCTGATTTCCCGCCCCGACAGCAGTGCCTTGTTGTGCGAGATGCCGCCTGATTGGTGGTGACAGCACGCCATTTCCTCTCCTCGCGCGCGCACTTACGCACACCAGCGGAGTCCAGGCTCCTGACATCGCCCACATTCGGCAGACGAATAAAGTGTATCAAACAAGAAAAGGGCCACTCGGTGCTGCTGTCTGCAGACTCAGGAACGTCGACCCCCATTTTGGCTTTACATCCCACTATGGCCGCAGCGCGAGCGAAGTGCATTTTAATACTCTCAAACGATAAGAGGCGGCCAGGATAGGGGGTGGGTGATGGGTGTGGCGGGGTAGTCCACAGAAGTCTCCATCGTCAACGTTTCCTGGCTAGACTTCTTGCTTTCCCTTTCTCTGCCAGAACCTGAAATTTCGTTTTTCTTTAACCTCTTCGGCGCACTTTGCCATTTCTCTCGTGTACACGTGACAAAAGCCATGCCACTTTTCTGGAAATGTTCCTGACCACACAGAAATTGAAGCGGTCGGTTGGTCGAAGCCTGACACTCACACTTACCTAGTGCACTGGGGTCACATTTAAATTTCCTAAACCTGTAGCTAAACAAATATCCCGTTTCCCACTGCACCTATTTAGCTGTTCGGGAAAAGGGGAATCGTAAAGTGTTTAGAAAAGGTGAGAGGTCTGCTAACTATTTGCATGACAAACGTAACCTCAGTTTGCAAAAAAACAGAAAGCAGGCTAAGATAGCTTACCTTGCTATGACTCGCCTGGAGTGAGGAGGATCTTTCAACCCAGCACCTGGCAGGGTTGCCGGCACAGACATCTTGTCGCCCAGCGAACCGTTGCTATTCAGAATGTACACCAACCGTTGCCATTCATTATATACAGTGACTGCTCTAGGAACAAGTGCCCGGATCCCACATCACCAGTGAGTGCAAGAGGGAATGATGGCAGCGCGGTGTTCGCTCCCCCAAGCCCCGTCTCCGGTACTGCCAGCGGAAAGTTTGAAAGCAAAAGTCAAAGAGTCAGCGGAGTAAGTCTTCGCAGCCACACATCTGTGTCACTCGTGAGGGGAGAGAAATCACCTTAGGACTAGAAAAGTGTCAGCAAGGAAGTGTTATCTGATGCGTCAGCTATCCAAGCGTACATCACCCGTCCTTATCGTCTGCTGCCAGTTGCTAGGGTTGCATGCCCGTGCCAGATACACGGAGGAGGAGCTAAGCAGGATCTTTCTTTAGCGGCGTCCCTTAAAAAAAAAAAACCCTCAAGAATACCCAGCTGCCTGAAGTCAAGAAACTATATATGTTCACTCTCTTCCCGTCTTCCTGGTATATTTTCTCAATAAAGCAAGAACAAGTTTAAACATAATGCTCTATTTCCCTGCGAATTGCAAGAAACCAAAATATTTATAACGAATTAAGGGTTGTGTATGCATCAGGAATAATATTAATGCAATCCATATCATTTATTACTTATAATGCGCCTAATTTGGAATTTCTTTAAACACCATACTGACATAGAGATTCAAGCAATATATAATGATGACAGACCTCCAGAGCACAGTTACAGTTACTTTACAATTTATTTACATTACAGAAAAGGAAGTTGCGTCACTTAAATTCCTGTATCTGATTTCACATTTCAGAATTTCACTCAGGAAAGTTCTTTCCACATAATGCATATGGAGGAAAAAGGACAATGTGGATGGCGCATCTTTATGTGAAGTGACAGAGTAGAGAACTCGCACCACTTGAGCAGCAAAACCGGAAGCGAGAGCTCTGATTGGTCTAGTCATGTCTTCAAATGCAACCGTTTATTACTATTTATTGTCAGAATTCGAGGAAACTTCTAGATTTCAGAAAGTGTTAAAGAAAGCGTCGATTGAAGACAGCATCAAAGTAAACAAACAAACAAACCACTATGACATGAGGCAAATTTTTTCATTTACTGAGAGAAAAGCAAGCAATCTTAGCAATCTATTGTAAAAATGGCGCCGAAAATATCTCACTCAAGCTGCAGTACAAGTCTCCTCCCTTCAAAACAGGTAGGCACTGCTTAACATTTATGACTAAAGACATCTTTGCTTTTCTACCCCAGGCGACTCATTCTAATATCCTAACATTAAACTTTTGCAAATGCACAAAAATGTGAAATACTATTTTGTATGAATTCTGTAAGAAATCATTTAGACTGTGTTTAACAAAAAAAAAAAAAAAAAAAAAGGCCTCCTAATATTTAAAAAGTTTTGTGTCTAATGAAACAAATTGCTTCACACAGGAAATTATGTTTCATTTAGTTGAGACTGAGAGTGATTGTACGCTAATAACGAATAATGCAAAAAGCACGCGCGGAATGGACTCCGCCCTCCCTGAATGACACGGAGAAGCTTTGTTTACATGTTTCGTTGTATCGAAGACACTTAAAATTAACTAAGCGACATTTTGGTTTAGGATGCCGTGTCCGACTTCTCGTTTCAGCCCACCCGAATTTTCTAATATTCTGACGACTTGTCAATGATAGCAACTTTTTCGAGAGTGCAAAACTCATTTTTTAACTTACATTTTAAAAAAGTAATTTTTTTCAAGACTGTCTTCATAGTTTGTATCCAGACACTATAACAAGTCGTGATTTTATTTATTTACGATCCTTCAAATACTTTTCAGTTTGAGAAACACTTCATTACGCATGGAACAAAATTGTTCTGTTATCTTTAAAACTCCAGTTATCCCTATCGCTTTTACAAGTGAATTATTTACAGCAGTATCACGTGATTATACTGCCATCAGTACTGAGGAAGCCACAGTAAGCAGTAAGGGGCGTTACTAGACTGCAAACATCACAATTAAAAAAAAAAACAATCTTCAGTTTTTCTTTACTTTTCTTTCATTTTGTTAACCACTCAGCTGTAATCAGTGAGCTGATTTTCGATTAGCAAAAGCCATAAACTTTCAAGTGCTCTTCTGGTTAAGCTAATACACACGCCCACACACGGTGAATGATTTTTTTTCTTAGGAACCAATCATTACCACCAAAAAAAAAATCACACATTTTTTGTTGTTGTTTATCACGTACCATTCACTTAAGTCAACCGCTTTAGCCACATGTTCTGTCAAGCTGTGTTTCTCTAGCCCACCAAAAATGGCTGCTATGATAATATGTTGGTATACGGTTACATGCCCTCCCTCCTCGGCAACTGGGTCGCTATGTCGGCAACTTGTTTTATTTAAATTGTGGTGTCCCTTTGTGAAATGCTGCTGTGCTGGGCATGTGGTTGACCTCAGTGTTGGTTTAAAAAAACGGTCTGCTGGCAAATCTTACAAAATGGTCTAGTCGCTGGATGAAAAGGTCCGCTGGGGAGAAAAATAGCTGGGATGAAAAACAGCCAGCTGGTTTGTATACCATTTTCATGCACCCAAAGAACGGCAAGGGGAGGTTTGTAAAAGACATACTCCAGTGCAGATTTCTTGTAAAATGCAAGATGAATACAAGATGATAATTTTAAAATTCAGGGCGTGTAGCTCCCTCCAATTCTCGAGTTAAAAACCTTCAGGTACCGGTAATTGCATTTGCGCATATAAAGAAATAAAATCTGTAACCTCGTGTAAACTTTTAAAATAATTCCTAATACATTAAACCTAGGCACTGCGGGATGGATTTTACACGCGGTTGCATATTTATAAGATAGTATATAGGTAATAATAATATTAATAATAATAATAATAATAATAATAATAATAATAATAATCATCATCATCATCATCATCATCATCATCTATTATTAGCTTTTTTCTCTTAATATTTCCATTATTTTCGAGACATTTAACATCACTTAAAAAGCTGATGGTCAAGGACTTTACCTTTAGGAAACAACTAGCGTAAATGTGAAACATCTTTGCATATCAACAATAAAATACAGTGGCTACAAATCAGGAAACAGCATCTGAGATACTTCAGCTACCACCAGCAAGCTCAAACAATTCCTCGGTTTCTTTTAAGTGTATAAATATGTTTACGCGAAGAAAACAAAAAAACTCATTTTAAAAAAAATCGCCGGGAATTTTGTCCTTATCACAAATCTGTCAAAGCTCCATTTAAAAAAAAAAAAGTTGTATACTTAATTTGAAAAAGGCATTTAGTTGAGAATTCAGGTAAACAAGCAAGCTTTGTTGTTGTATTATAATTTATTCTGAACATGAATAAAGCAGTTTTGGGTGTGAGAAAAAAAGCTAAAGCTGTAGAATGTAGATCATATCTCAAGGTCAGATTTATTTACATCTCTGCAACTGCTAAGCCGGCAGTTGTGGGCTACAAACTGTGGTCAGCAGATTACAGGCACTAGCTCTCTAGCATTGTGAGTCCTGTTGGCGGTTGTTTCTTAGTTGTAATGTGTAAAACATTCCCTGCACAATTGTGCATGCTCGTCCCCATCAGTAACACACATATAATACCCTTTCCAAAAGTTTTTCATTCAACTGTGCAGATACTTATTCAAAGATATTGCTGTTTTTAATACAATCACAGCAAACAAACAAAAAATTGTAGAAAATACCACACATGCACGCACGCGCATATACCCCTACTCAACCCCAGATACAAAGTACTGGAGACAGAATTTGTCGGAAAAAATTATATTATCTGATCACACATTTGTCTCACACTTTCTTCTCCACCCAGCTGTGTATGTGTGTGTCCGCGACTCGCGTGTACATGGTCATTTCAAGGTAGGTTTATATGTGTTTGTGTGTGTGTGCGCTCATATGTGCTGATACCAACGCTGACACGGTAGCCAAAGTAACAAAATCATGTTTCAAAACAGAGTAAAAAAATATTTCCAACGACCACTGAAGTGGACGACCATTCAAGTGTGGAAGAAAAACTGTCAACAGTTTATCCTCAACAACAGCAACAACAACAGTCTAACCATTCATGCAAAAGTCTGATTCCAGAACTGGTTGTCACGGAAATGAGATGGCAGCAGCCACAGCGACAGCGGGTACACATGATGCTTGTTGGTGTTGGAAGACATTTCCAATCATTCGACAGTCAGAGCAGATGGCACTTCCAGACACTGAGAGTGCGATCAATCTTGCTGACAGGACTCGTTAGAAACAGAAAACCCCGACGTTAAACAGCTGCTCAGTATTTAGTAGTGCTAAGCAGCTTTACGAGGAATACTGAAAAAAAAAAGCCTTGAAGGTACAGACAGCACCCATGCCTCGGCGAGAGAGAGAGAGCTGTACTGAGGGCGATGTCTAGCGATGTCTAGCGGCATTTCATCGAAAGTACAATAGACGTTCGCCGTGTCTTACTTGCTTTCTCTCGTCACAATTACAATCCGAACAGCAACGGCTTGAAACCCGGTAAAACATAGCAAAACAATGCGAGTGTTGACAAGAGACCAAGAGTTTTCTTACCTTGCTTTTATCGGGAGATGAGGATTCGAGCGACAGCGGACAACTGGAGCCACCGTTGGATAAATCTACTTCAGAGCTACTCCTGCCTCGTAAAGCTGATGTTACTCGAGGGCTTACTTTCTCAGTCGCGTGGCAATTAACCGCCAGCAAAAATCAAGCAACGTGCATTCTCAAATTTATATTTTCGGCTGACCAGCTCAGTCGAGTCGGCGCGTAATGCTCGACTACCGAGAGGGACCGCGGAGAAGCAGACGACAGGTTGACCTCAGATGTGACCCCAGCATGCAGTAGTTTCGGCGCTCCCATTGGCTGGAGCAGAATGGCGGCTGGGCGCTGGGCGGGCGAGGCGCCTGGCACCGCAGCGCGGCAGGTGAATCAAGCGACTATTTATCAGTCTCGTTAGCTGTGGAGGGCCGGGGCGCGCCGTGCTGCCAGTTTGGCATGTGGCATTCGTGACAGGTCGGTGCGCCAGGCAATACTTTTGTTTGTCAGACTACCCTACTACCGGAAGTTGTGCTGTAAAGGTTTTCTTTTTCTAAAGAGGAGAAAACTGTTATCAAAAAGTATTCACCATCGCTGTCTCACCCAACACATTAATCTCGGTCTGATTGATCAAATTAATGGCGAATTCAACGTAGGAATTTTTTTTCCCTTTGTTTTCTTTTTTATTTCGTGTTTTCCAACTTTCGAACTGTTAAGAATAATTTGTGGACAGTCCCGGGGTAGAGGGTAGTTGTGATCCAAACGAGAAGTTTACGTCGTCAAGTTGAAGCCGTGGTGGACGCGCAGGCAGTGACACGATTTATCACCAGCGGAGGAAGATTTGTCATCAGGAAAAAAGAAGTGCAGCTGTCGCGGTGTGTGAGCCTGGGCTGATAAAACAGATGAGTCCAGACACTCCGCTTCTGCAGGTCGTCGTGAAAAATGCCAGCCCCTGCAGAACTGGCTTCGCTTCCAGTTTGTGCTGCTTATTTTTCTGATATCGTCTCCGACTTCCTGTTTCAGCCCACCAAGGTTTTCCAACAATAACTTCTTCTTGACATGCCGAACTTGTCTATGGGCGCGTGATGGTGGTGGGGGTAGGTGGGGAAGGAAATGGAGTGAATAGATGGGTGAGAAACAGGCCTGATTTTTTTTTTTTTTTTTTGTCTTGCATTCCAACTTTCCTCTCCCGCGGATATTTTTTTCTTTTAATTGTCGATCATGTTCCCGGAGAGCCTGCTTGCGCCGCGCCATTTTATCTGAATCATATCTCGCTTTATCATAATCAAAGCCTACTCAATCTGTGTTACCTCTGACTCTTTTCTTTTTCCTGTTTTTGCTCCGCTCTATCAAATGAGCATTCATCAGCAGCCGATAGTCTGCGATGTCACTGCCTCGAGATACTGCTTCCAACGATAGGCCACACAAGTTCCTCCTCCTGTTAAAACAAATCCTGTTCACGAGAAAGACTCGGATAGCACAGCAATAGCTTGTATCGTTGTCGTATAATCTCATTATTAATTAACCGGCCTGATATAGATATATGTAAAACCAACATGAGCACTGCAGGTGGATCGTATGACCACTGACACCTATTCAGAAGCGCTTGGGGCGAGGTTATTTATCCCTCGTGAGGATGATTCAGACTTTAGTTTCTCCGCAGCTGCTTACAGAGGTGGCTGGCCTCCCACAGCCTGTGACTAGATGTGGTCGGCCTACTTTCAACCATTGTTACTTATTCGCTACTAGAAGTAATCTGCCCTCGTGGCAAACTACGCGTCTAATGACCTTTTGTTTGTTTTCTTTTTTAAACTGACTGACGAGGGCGCATTGGTGTCAAAGGTCCAGCGCTCTGTAATGAGCTACCACAGGTGTCAGCACCAGAGACCTGCACACCTGCCTCAACAGTAAATGCTAGCGATTTTCCACCAGCTTTAAATTTCAATTAAAAAAAGGCTTAATGACTATATAAAATAAAAAGTAAATAAAAATAATTTGACTAGATAATATACCAGGAATTAAAGGAAAAATAGTAAGTGAATATTTTCCGCGACAAGAACGGTTGAAAACTGCCGTTAGCCCCTACATGGAGATAATCCCTATTTGCTGCCAGCACATAATAACCTTTGTTCTGTCAGTTAAAACAGTTGATTGTCTTTAACAAAAGCAATAATAATATAAAAATAGAAATGTAAAGACGACAATTTACATCAATAATGAAGAGAAAAATGTCAGTTATGGCCTTCACAGAAAAATTTATTCGAGATTAATAATTAATTTTAATGAAAGTGAATTTTGTTATTAAAGAGAATCAGTCTTCAAGGAATCAGTTGGTATAAAAATAGCGAGATGTACTATGGCAAAGATGTATGTTAACTTGTAAACACAGACTACACACATTCACTGAAGTACAGTTTCTCAGGCCCAGGCTTTCATCGTTCAACGACAAAGTGCCAGGAGTCGGTGACAGACATGACCCATGTGAGGTGCAGGCTGGAGCAGAGGAGCAAGCTGCCATGTCCGGGCCCAGCATGGGATAGCACACATCTCCAGGTATTAATTAAGCCATGCATCACTGCCCCGACAACGGTCATAGATGGGGCTGGGGAGTGGGGAGGGTGCAGGTCGTCTCTCCCCACCCACCGCCTGTCTCCAGATACTCCTTCATGGGTGTGATGTTTATGTATTTCATGATGTTGATATGTTCTATATTTCAGGAATGTGATGTGTTATATATTTCATGATGTTGATGTGTTATATATTTCATGATGTTGATGTGTTATATTTTTCTGAACGTGTGTTATACACTTCTAGATGTTCATG
The DNA here is from genome assembly GCF_003073045.1 of Pomacea canaliculata. Taxonomy (NCBI): domain Eukaryota; kingdom Metazoa; phylum Mollusca; class Gastropoda; order Architaenioglossa; family Ampullariidae; genus Pomacea; species Pomacea canaliculata. The sequence goes on from NC_037597.1 coordinate 4,172,083, forward strand.
TGCTATATATTACAAAGGTAAGTTTGTAGGAACAGAGATTAGGGAGGGATTGCAGGAGCCGCGAGAGGAATATGGTATCGCCGGGCTTGATAAAAAAAGGAAATGTTGTTATGGCTCACAATATCGCAGTTAGCTTTGAATTCCTCCCTGGAGAAGAATCCAGCTAAGGATATGGATAAAAAAAAAAAAAAAAGGATGTGATGCTGCCACAATCTAAAAACACACATCACGTGATTTTTTAAATGTTAACTGCACACCTACTATCGGAATCTGCTTCTTGGAATGTAGAAGAGAAGACAGCTGCAGACAGATAATTGCCATGTCATTTTCCACAATGCTAGCTAGTTTTTAAAACTCTAGTAACGATAAATAAACAATAATAAATGTGTCTGCCAGAAACAAATCCGGAAAGTTCTGCAGACTGCCTCGTATGTGCAGAGTGAAACAACAAATTTATATTGTGTGTTAAAATGGAGAGGGTAAACAGGCTGATCTGTTTGTTTATTAAACTCTGTGTTTGTCCACTTTTTGCATTGTTGTTCAGTAAGTACCAATTTGTTAGAAAAGTCGCCACAGACAAGTGTCACAGAGATGTTAACGAGTAAATGCCTGTCGTCAAATGGTTATCTACATCAGTTTCACTCGATAAATGCGGTCTGCGGCCACCTTACACACGTGGACACCACTGGCGAGGGAGGACTCCGTGCACTGTGGAGTACAGAGGTATGGGTGGGGGTGGGATGGGGATGGGCTGTAGGAGTAGCCCGCCCTAGTGATGTTGCCGGCAGCTAACAATCGGTCTAGTTTGGGTGATGAATGTAGCTGTCGTTTCCAGCTCTTCTCGTTTGTCGTTGAACATGTCGTCAATAGAAGTGGCCCAGGTCTGAAGTGACAGTGTCTCTGAGATGGACTCACACGGGGGGTCAGGGCGTTGGGGGGTGGACAGGTGAGTCTATCAAAGTGCATTATATCTATTAGAATAAAATAGCACAATACTATCTGTCGCAGTTAAAAATGCACATACAAGAAGAGAAGAAAGAATAAAGAAAAAATAAAATCAAATATCAAAAAAGAGAAAACACAAAGAGAACTATACAAAATTAGTGTCACGAGGGAAAGATTAAAGCAAACTGGTGGGGCGGCAGTGGTAATGGTTGTGGAAGTGTTGTGGTGATGGTGGTGTGGGGATGTTATGACCATCCTAGACTGGTTCTGCATGTAGTTTATAAAATGTACACTTGGGTGAGAGCGGGATACAGACAAGAAGACAGGATAAGTGACATGTGTGCATCAGTAAACCAGGACTCGGCCAGTCACCAAGGTTACAATGTTACAGAACAGAGTACAACTCTCCATCATTTGTACTCGCTTATTCTGCAGGCAGGAAGCATGTACCACCATGTCCCTTCTCCTTCTCTCTCGCACAACGGAGGAAAAAAGTGCGTGCGTGTGGTGATGAACTGCATGTCAACTCCAATCTTCGCTGTGGTGGCGCCCGCTGCCAGGCCGGGCTGCTGACGGTTGATGGTGTCGTAGGCAATTACCGCTACAGACAATGTGCAAGCACGCGTGCCATCTCGCAGCACGTCACGTGACTGCCAGAGAACAGTCCTGCATTGTTTGCTTATGATTGTTGTTACCACCACATCTCGCTTTCGTGTCAGGGGCAGAACTTAAGCCTTGAGATTCTGGCTTCCACCTGGTACATATTTACTTCTGTCTCACTACACACCACCTTATATCACCCACTCTCTGAAAACCAATATCCCGCTTGGGTCCTGATCCACCTTCTCTTCTCATAAATTATATTTTCCCTATTCCTGTTCTCTAAATCCCTTCTTTTAACTACCCGTTTCTCTCTCAACCCCTTTTTTTGTACCCACCCACCCTCTCTAAACCCCCATCTTACACCCACTCCTCTCTAAACGACTAAACCCTTTTCATTCACCCCCATCTCTCATGTCCTTACCTGAGCCTCTTTCATCTCTTCTTGCCTTCTCGCTCTCTTTCTCTTGTTGAAGATTAAGCACAATTAATTGTGTACGAATCATCTTTGGACGGATGATTTTTTCCCCACCACGCACACAGGCACACACACAATGAATATCGATGACATCTCGCTGATCTGTGCATCTGGACACAGTGAACGCATGTACAGTTCACCTGCTGAACACTCGCGAAGCCTGGGGACCATAATATTCATCTTATCTATCACTTACCAAGTTCGTTTACGTATGCCGTGGGAAGAATTGCTGAAGACCGCTCACGGAGCCAATTGCACTAATTCCACATAGTCAGCTCTTGTGGTTACAAGACTTACAACAACCTCTTGAATTAATGCCACGAAAATCTTTTTATTTTTTTTTTTTTCTACATTTTTTGGAAAAGAGAGAGAGGTGTGTATGTATATGTGTGTGAGCACGCGCCTTCAACTACAATGTTGTCAGTGCTTTCTGAAATTCCAAGAGATGTTGGCAAAGTCATTCTGTGAACTATTATCACATCCAGCCAGCTGGTCCTCCAAAAGGTCACATGACCTCACAACTATCACAGGGCTGGCAACTACCTGCACCAGGTTGATGAACTTCTGATGTTCCCTCCATACCTTCTCCATTCTCGTTATAACGTTTTCCGTCGATAGGAGGGACTGGGAGGATGGGCTGGTTCCCCCTACCTCCCCGGACTTTCTCAGACAGAAGTTGGCGTTCTGTTGGCAAGTTCGGTCAAACGATCACATTAAAAGTGGAAGGAAAAACGAGCCAATCAAAGATGAGCCGCGCAGACACCGCACGCACAGCACGCACTCACACGTGATTCGACCTCTTCCCACCTGCTGCACCCACTCCACCCCCTTGGAAAACACCCCAAGGGGTGCAGTGGCACGCACATTAAAGAGGAAATGACACGATGTTGGTTATCGCCAGTCTGTGTCTGTTTAGCGGATTCAACCCCGAGGCCGACCTTGGATAGGAGGAGAAAAACTCGCCCCGGGCTGCACTACAAGACAAATTGATGCACTTCCGCTGCGGCGGCCTGGAAGCGCTGAGCTCTGTGAGTCCACCCTCAGCTCTTGCACATCCCTCCTTCTGACAGGGTGGTACTCGATGGAGGGAAGGGGTGAGCCTGGAAAGGGCGGAACAGAAGGACAGGAGGGGGTGGTGGCGTAGATGAGCCTATGGATCCAAGTCACACTGCAAATGAGAAAAAAAAAAGTGCGCCGTTTGTTTAAAACTAGTGGCGGCGAAGTTAAGAGGGATTTAGAAGTTACTTCCGGTTTTTGTAGACGTACACTACAGATACACAACACCACCACACACCACCAAGGGCAGGGGTCTGCCGGACAGGGCCATCACAAATAAACCACCGAATTCAATCTGCGCACACACCTCTTACGAAGAGGTAGTGCTGGTGGTCGGTGCGGCCAGATATGTGATTGAGTCTGATTGTGGGTGAACCCTCTGATCGTTATACGACAGATTGATGCTCGCTGCGCTGCGAATGTGTGGAGGAATCGCCTGGTGAGACCGCTTCTCCATCAGTGTCATATCAACGGGCGTTCTGATGGAGTCAGCTGCACGGTGACCAGAGGTATTGTTACTACTTGTGGACAGTTCATCACCTGGTATTGGTCGGTTGGGTGGTATTTTGTTAGGCTCAAAATTACTCACGACAAAGGCAGAAGCAATTATCGTCTTGGAGATGGAACTAAAGATTCTTCACGGTGCTGCAAGAGCGGGGTTCTTTGTAAAACCTGGCAAACCCAAAGTTTTACAGACAGTTGGTCTTATATTTGTACTTCGGAGGTCAAAGTGACTTGTGTGCGATATTATTGCGGAGTTCAATAGATTAAAACAGAAGCATCATTTAAGCAATGCTATTATTTTGGGCCTGCCGACCTTCTAGTGTGTTACTGCTGACTTCACAAGTAAATATTTATTGGGATGTGGTCAGAGGTGACGTTCGGCCTTCTATAGCTTACCTAGAGGGATTAGCTCTCCGTCGCTATACTTCGTTTATTTTTTTTTCCTGTAATCTGAGTGAGATTTTGTGTGCTATAATGATCTATTGATCTCTATAACACGACAGATTTCAATATTCTGGATTTAATTTTGTATGCGTTCGCACGTTTCTTCTTTTTGGACATTCTATTTCTTACTGCCAGGTGGTCAGCGCATTAGCATAACTGGACATTTTACATCTGTTTCTTATCACAATTCAAGTCCGGACTGTGTTGGTATTGCCGTTGTCTGACACATTGTTCGTTAAGTTTGATGGGGAGCTCTTATAAAAACAAGGGTCTTAGATAGACATTTGTGGCATCTTCTGAAACTATTTTGTTCCTAACCAAAAATACAGAGATAAAGAGTGGTGTGTGGTTGCGATGCGCGCCGTGGCTCGCATTCCATTTGCGCGAGTCTATGGCTATATAATAGACGGTTCATAGACTTTAACCACCTTGAGTCAAAGTGAGCGGAGTCTAGCCTCGTTACAGGGTTTATCGCACAATGAAGGAGATTAAGAGAATGGGCTAGATCACAATAGTCAACAAATTGAGATGGGACACCCAAAGGGCAGCAGGTGATGGGAATGTCGCAGACTGTATACACAAGGACAAGCAGACCCGAGAATGCAGGATGGCAAGACTGTATTCCGGGCCAGGGAGAATGTGTGGCGTTTGTGGCAAGCCAACATTCAGTACATCAATAATGCTCTGAGGGCAGAGTGACTCGGGTGTTACTGATTAGCCATCGTCATTAAATTAGCTCTCTCCCCCACCAACTCCCTCTTTCGTCACCCCGCATGGAGTGCCCTCCCGTCGAGGTGGAGTTTGCACAGTGGATTTTGATGATGTCATTCCTTCTGATTGACCAATGTTTGTTGAGTGTTGAGTTTCAAGTCCTGTGTTTGAAGCTCTAGCTGGTTCAACGCAATTAGTTCTATTCTAGTTGTTGTTCTGAGGGTGTGGGCGTTGAAAGAGCATCTTGGATTTGACATATACTAACAAGGAAATAATCGGGGTGGGGGGGTAAAAATTCATTGTACAGTAACTTTAAGAATTGCTTTTCAAATGGCTTAGAATGCCATGAGATGATTTGCCAAAGGACGACGGAATATACAGTCTAAACTTGAGGGGGGTGTGTGAACAAATGTCTCCCGACTATTGTTATTCTTGCTGATATTTCTCTCTTTCACACACACTTGAAAAGTACACGGAGAATCTCGAGAATATTAGCGGTAAGTTGGAATCCACTAGAAGTAAGAGCCTGGAGGCTATTATATAGCTCTCATGTTGAGCAGGTGTACAGTATTTTATAATGATCACCATCATAACAATGTTACTATTTGAGTAACAAGGCGATTGCATTAGTAGAGGCCTTGATGCAGTAACTCACGGCCTGATTCGTTGGTTCATTAAGCCTTCCATCGATACGCTGTCGTTGCAGACGCTTTTGTACCTCTGTGGTATTTTTTGTCAAAAGACGCTCTCGGGGTTTGGGTGTGGCGGAGAGGAACTGTGGATTCGGTTGCCGTGTGGGAATATACGATAGTGCTGTTTTAGATGTGGTCTAGGGCTGCCGTTTTCTTCTGAGCGCGTTGCAGTCGCTTGCGTGGGTATGCGCAAGGTGCTGGTGCTCGGCTCTGTATGGAGTGTGCTGGCGAGGGGTGGGTGGTGGGTTCACTGGCTTCTGTCTTGATCAAGCGTTGTCGTTTCACGCACGACCTTTCTTATATGTTCTCAACCAGAGAAGTGTAGGATGAGGCTTCTATTGGCGAAGCCCGTTGTTCCTTGCGTAAGCCGTGGCTACTGGGGTCCATGACGGAAGCGTTCTAGAGCTTGTAGGAACCCATTTGCGTGTCTGGTGGGGGGTCCCCGATCAATCCATGGTTGTTATGCTCCAATCAATCGGGGGGGGATGAGCACGTCATTCTTGTAAAAAGTTCGGCGATCGTTTGTACACCAGGTCCTGCGGTATGAGTCTTTGTGATTTGGGGTTTCAGTCAGGTTGAGGCCCAGGAGGTCACGGTGGGACGCGTGTTGAAGCGGCTGCTGTGAATCTGAAGATAGGCGTCTAATCTGTACCTGTTGACTTAAGGACTGGTAGTCGTTCGCAAGAACTTTTCTGGGGGGTCGTCTGTGATCGCGGGTGGGCTGATACGCCTGGTCTTTGTTGAGTGTATGTATCAGAGATATGACTCGGTTAATATTGATGAAGACAACAGTTTGCGTAGTTATGGTTGAAGACATTCAGCAGTGTATGAATATATATATAGGTTTGTGTTTAGCGAATATTGTCTATATTTGTTATGTGGTTGGAGAGGGTTATATTCAAGGTGCTTGTGCCTTAGTAGGCTCAGAAACCGAATATGTCCACAAAACGTCTTCTTGAAACATCATGAATTACACTATTAGATTCATTTGTTGTATACTTACGGATTATGTGTATAGACATATACGATTGTCGGTCTTCTTTTTTTTTAACCCACACACATTTAGAAGTGGTGGAAATTTTGACAGCTGTTTTTCAAACTAATGGTTGATTTCTTGCTCTGAAGACTTCTGGAGTTTAGAAAGCAACTGTTTGCTGCGTGTGGGCGGTACTGGTGTTCATTTTTTTGTGAATTATTTAAACAGAAGATGATTAATTCAGATTTCAAGGTGTTTTGTGGGTATTAGAAAATTTATTTTGGTTGGTTATCTGGCATGTTTTGCCATCGTATCGATCAGTATTGCAACCATTGAAGAAAAAGACTACCGTGTCCATGTAACAGTTTGCATAAACGATCCTCATCTGACAGTCACTGTATGCTGTACAAGACATACAGCTGTGCGTGTTAATGGCCCCTTTGTACCTGAATGTTAAGGCCGGACTATTTTTTATTTTTCTGGTTGTTGACAGACTTCAGAGCAATATTGTATTTTCCCATCTTTTTTTTTTATCGTTTTCATTTTTCTGGCCGTAGATGAATTTGCACATTCCGGGGATACAAACAAAGAGTACATTCTTATTTGTGGTGTGTTTTCTTATATTTTTTTGTGTTTGATCCCTTTTTTGCTCTACAAATGAGATGAGGTTTTTCTAAAGCTGTAGCCTGCGCCTTTCAGAAAAAACCTCCTGCCATTGTATGCCAAGAGGTGAGTATGGTCTGCATAATGAGCGTATTCGCGAGTTCCAAGAT